>NC_134487.1:115594582-116299582 GCF_040206685.1 Ascaphus truei
TACCTTTCAAATTAAATCAATAGGAGAATGAAGATGGGATGGAGCGCATTTTGAAGAAACAAGACAATCATACAAATGAACCTTCTACTGTTCCTCAAAAGAAAAGTGTTTGACCAATATATCATTCCTGTGAAACCTGGACCCTAAATGTTTAGAAATTCAGAAGCTTCAGACAACTCAAAAACATATGGGGAGATGTATGATGGGTATTACCCAAAGAGACAGGAAAAAGAATGAATGGGTTCAAAACCAAAAAAAGGTCTGACATCATCATAAGCATGAAGAAATTTTAATGGTATTGGGCCGGACATATCACAAGAAGAAATGACCATCATTGGACAGGGATGGAACTCATCTGAATGCCAGGCGACATCAAAAAAGCAAAAACTTAGAACACTTAGAAGATTACTTATAAAGCAATACATATTGGTGTTGCTAAATTGACACAAGAAATATACATTTTGTGTTTGTCACTGTTGATCATTCAAATTACCTCCCTACAGGGGATCAGTTAAAGCAGGGGGGCGCAAACTTTTTTCCCTGCGCCCCCCTGCCGGCTGTCCCCTCACTCCCGCGCCCCCCTCCCAACCCCAACTTACCCGCTCTCCGGCGTAATGACATCACGTTGCCATAGCAACGTGACGTCGCATGACCTCACAGCGTCATTTTGACGCCGCGTTGCCATGGCGACACAGGGAGGAAGCCGCCGGAACCACGGTAAGTTAGGTTTAAAGAGGCCCTGCAGCTCCCCCGGCACTTAATTTAAGTGCCTTCAGGAAGCGCGCGGGGCCTCTGTAAACCCCGCGCCCCCCGTCGGCAGTGTCGCGCCCCCCCTGGGGGTCGCGCCCCACAGTTTGCGCACCGCTGAGTTAAAGGTTACAAGATTAGAATGTTATATCTCAATGGTACCAAGTTCAGACTGGTACTGTATATCAATGCTGTTATCTCTTCATATGCTGTTATTAAATGCCTCATTTCTGAGATGGCATTAATCTCTATGTGGCTGAAGCAAATGTGAAAAATTGATTGAATTACCTACTTATCATTTTAAAATACAAAATGATGCTGTAAGCACAAATTCAAAAGACACAAAAAGGCAGAAATACTTTCAGCCCCATTAATATATAGTGACAAATGTAAATTTACTGTGACATTTCTGGACACAGTGCGATTTTAGTTATAAGAAAATTATATTAAAATGGCATTAAAGTTAACCTTACTTATGTTAACACATGGACTAAATTTGAAGTTATAATAGCGCGCAGGATCGTTTTAAACATCACAGAAAAAAAGAAACAAACCAGATGTATTTAAAAAAGGAAATACATGTAGAATGAAACTAAAAGAAATGGCAAAACTATGGAACAGTGATGAAGATAAAATGCACTGCAATCTCCTGAACCAGCAATAGAGAAATATTCAAGTTATAAAACATAAATAATGAAATCTCTAGAGTGTGACTCACTGAATAAAAATCTGAGCAGCAGGTAGGACTGGGAAATGTCAAATTAAATTATGTAATGCACGATGCAAGAAGTCAAGGAAAGAAGTACATGCAAAGATATGCTTGTCCATATCAACAACAGAGTTCAGGCTGCGGCACTTTCCCAACCACAGCCACATTACACTGCACTCCTACTCTATCCCAACACATTTCAATAAACACATGCAAGCTCTTACAAGCAAAATATGCCTGAACAGACAGTGAATGAGGAATCACCACAGTGGTCCTCCCCAGAAAACTTTGGTAGAGCTGAACTCCTTGCTTACGCTAAAATTAATGCAGCAACCCTCACCCAAGCCCCCTAAAAAAAAGCCTACTGTACAGGAGTTTAAAGAGGCAATGCAAGCAGCTTAAACATTTTTGGTTTTAATATATGCATTTGATTACATTTATTGAACACAAATTACCTAAGCTGATGATTGATTAGTTCTACCATAATCGATCAGCAAAATCCTGCTTCACGGGGGTTCACTAAATGGCCGCCTTTCCGTTTCAAATCAATCCTTCAGCCAGTGTAACTCAGCAGCTACAATGTATTCTTACATTAGAAAGGTAACATTATCTATTGTTACAATGTACAGCTCAAACTGCTGGGAATATTGGCAACAACATATCACAAACCGGAAAGTGTATTTGTAACCATGTATTATTTGCCTTAAATCTATGCCAAGGACATACTTGAAAACGAGAGGTAACTCTCAATGTATTACTTCCCGGTAAAATATTTTTATAAATATAAAAATAAGTGTTACAAAGATCTTGCACTGCTGGGGAGGTGTGTTAACGCCAGCTATAAAAAAAAATCTAAATATGCTCAGTATATTAAAACTCATTAACAATGGAATTAAGAGTTGAATTTAAAAATAAAAAATGGTAGTAAGTATTATCTAATATTACAGAACTGATTTATTTAAAAAAAAAAAACAACACTCGCAGAATATTGCTTGGGTGGCTCCTTTAACTCGTATAACGTTAGTACGGCATCTTGCCTCCTGACCATGTCCTGCTCCTGAAAAACAAAATGTTCTTGTTAAAAGTCCTGATTATCTTAATCTCTAGCTTCTGGGGTTACTAAAATAACATTTAGACTGCACTGTGCTCCAGGGAGGGCTCCATTTCAACATCCCGGACACTTAATATTTCCAATGCTTTTAGCTCCTATACAGAGCATTAGATTTTTTTTTCAAATAAAAACAGCACTGGAAAGAGAAAGATTAATCTCTTAAAGTAAAATAAAATGCCTCATAAAACAGAGGTTGGTGCAAATTGCTGCTTTAAGATGATGATTCCCTTACTGTAGGTGTCACTTTCTGTGCAGTGTGGCTTGACCCTTTGCACAGCTTCCTACGAAAGGCAGCACAACCCATCAACTCACCAAAGAATAACAACATAACTGATAAATGTAAGAGAAGAAATAGAAACTTCAGAAATAATGGTGAGAAGCATAAAGAAATCAACAGCCTCAAACAATTGGGCAGATGTTTAGAAACCATCTTTAAAAAGTTTGCTCTTTATTAATGCACTCAGGACTGAAGTTACGCTTTTCTTAAAAAGGACGTGCAAGTGTAAGGTTCAAATAAAATGGCAGTTGCGTTCAACTGGTAAAGAACACATCATTTAGAAGGACAAAATTATCTGTTATTATCAAGAAAAACAGAAAAGGATAAGCAAAGAATAAAAAAATGATTGGGTGAGGGGTATAAGCCCCCAATCAGGTCTCAGCTGTCCCAAGCATGGGGATTGATAGCAACCTTATTGTTTGTAATCCATGTGCTGTAGAGCATACATAAGTGCTGGGGAGACTCTATCAGACAGTCTGGACAAGGTATAATGGTACCAATAATGCTGAAGGGTTACTCAAAGATCTATATATACCATAGAGGTATTAGGCAAATCCCCAGCAGAAAACATAAGTACATACCTTACATGCCAGTGTCAGTCTCCCTTCGCAGCACTGCTCTGTGTCAGCTGGATGCGTGCATCACGCTGGGTGTAGTGAAGAAGGAGGGAGGTCCAATGACGGTGCACTGCTCAACAAACAACGGGGGCTGCAGCCAGTTGAAGTAAAAAGGTTTTATTTGAGTGGTCAGGCGAAGTACATGGTGACTGACGCGTTTCAGGACATAACGTCCCTTTATCAAAAAGTAGATTCGCGTCTGCCTGCTACTCCATTACATAGTGCAAACTCCGCCCCCAACGATGACGTCACTGAGCTCGAAAACTCGCGAGACTCAGTCTGAAAGAGCCGTCCATTGGCTAGCATTGCCACCAATTGGATGCTCTGTCGCTGACTCACTGTGTGTGAGCCGTGGGGGCAAGAGATGCATAAGCAACGGCAGCAAGCAGTGATATAACAAAACACACAGTGATAGGTTAAAAACAAGGATAATCCAAATGAAATATTGAAACTTAAAAACACGAATTTAAAACCAATGTATAAATGGTGGTACTGGATATTGTATCAGGGAAATGGCAGATGATGGACATGGAAAGCATAGTAAAATGTGCAAATAGATAAACGGACAGAACAGCATATTGTATAACCAATGTGCAGAGTGCAATTCGATGTACATACTAAATGGTCTAATATGGTGTATGTAAATATCTCACATTCTATACATTACATAGATTTGGACATATACGTCATAATTAATTAATTATTATGGCTGACTAATCAAGCCTCCCATGAAAACGTATAACACAAAGAGAGAACAGGGAACATATCCTGCTGGAATTAATATTATTATGTATCATTAATCACTTTTATTAATCACTATAATTAAAGATAATATATGGATGCCCAATTGGATGTTGAAAGATAATCCTAATACATCCATGTATGAATAATATTGAAACACCAATGATACAAAAATTCCTGGTTACAATTTAACATGTCACAAACCTGTCATGGAATAATCAGAATCTAGTCCATACATCACTGAAATGATGAGTGATCAAATGAACACATATCTAAGAGGATTACATTCTATTTGAATGTTATAATATGATGTTAGTATATCCATATTGATTTTGTAGGGAAATATATAGTAGGGAAATCCATATGTGTTATCGCAAAAAATGTTTAAGTTCCCAGTCTAGATTCATGCCCCTGGGTGACATGGCCCCAAGGGCATAAATCCAGAACATCTCTCGTTGGTTCAAGAGAGATTCTCTGTCTCCTCCTCGAATGTTCGGGTATATGTGTTCAATTGCACTGAAACTGAAATTATCTATTGAACCAGATTGACATGTCAGAAAATGGCGTGCTACAGGATATTTATCATCTTTTTTCAAAATGGTTCTCACATGTTCTGTGATTCTCTCTTTAAGTGGGCGAATCGTCCTGCCTACATAGGAGCTGCCACATATGCATCTAAGTGTGTACACTACAAACTTGGTATTGCACGTCATGAAAGATGATAAATTATGTTTTTTCTTTGTGTATATATTTTGGACGTGTTTCACAGGGGTAGCATATTTGCACATTTTACAATAGCCACACTTGAAGAAGCCTTTCATTTTAGACTCATTTTTCCTTCTTTCAGGATCAAACAGACTGGGGGAAACTTTATTGCCAATAGTTTGGGCTTTTCTAAAGACCATCTTTGGTCGATCTTGAATATATCTTTCTAGGTCTTTATCTATTCTTAATACATCCCAGTGTTTTGTCAGTATTGCTCTGATATGTTGTGCCTGTCTGGAGAAGGTAGTAATGAATAAGGGTACGTCTTCAGTTGTACTAGAGTCTTTGAATGTTTTGTTTCGTTTATTTGATTTCTTTTGTTTGAGAAGTGTTGTTCTATCCTCATTAAGTGCAAGTGTATATGCATTTGTTATATCTTCGTCTTTGTAACCCCTGTGCTTAAACCTCTCTGATAATTCAGCTGCTTGTAACCTGAATGTCTCATCTGTTGAGCAAAGTCTACGGAGTCTAGAAAATTGTCCCTTCGGGATACTTTTGATCAGAGATTGTGGATGTGCGCTGTTGGCCCTAAGCAAGGAATTCCTAGAGTTCTCTTTCCTAAACATTTTTGTCTGTATTTTAGATTCTGCATCTATGTATAAGTGCAAATCCAAAAAGTCAATCTCACTCCCATCTGTTTTAGATGTAAATTTCAAATTGAATGTATTGTTATTTAGATATACAAAGAATTCATGTAGTGCATCGGTGCTCCCGGACCAAATAATCAGAAGGTCGTCTATGTAGCGACGATAGAAGTGTATGTAGTGTCTAAAAGGGTTTGTGTCACCGAAAATAAAAGTGGTTTCCCAAAAACCCATAAATAAATTGGCATATGAGGGTGCGAAGGAAGTCCCCATAGCCGTGCCACGTGTCTGTAGATAATATGTGTTATTGAATAAAAAATAATTGTGTTGTAATAGAAAAATGATTGAGTCAAGAATGAAAGTGCTCTGTGCCAGGTGAATGTTAGAGTGATTTAAATAATGACTAATTGCTTGAATACCTAAAGTGTGATTAATGATAGTGTAAAGAGAGGTCACATCAAGTGTGACCCATTGGAATGTGTGTGACCATGAAATTCTTTGTATATCTGTCAATAGATCAATGGAGTCTCGTAAATACGAAGGAAGCGTATAATATCAAAAAGGTTTCCCAGAGGTCTACGGATCAAAAAGATGCCCTCATTTGGCTTCCCCTCAAAGGGCTTTGAGATGGAATGGGTCAAAGCGCTGGATGACTGCTCCATGAAGCTTATGGATTTAATAATTAAAACCAAAATCCAGGAGAGGAATGTCATTAAAAAGACCATCAAAGAATTACAACAAAATATTCATATTTTCAGGGATATGGCGGACTTTGAGAAATTGGACAACAAATTGAGCAAAGATATTGACAAATTTGAGGACGACATCATGACAAAAAAGCAAATTAAATTTGACCGTTACAGAACAGACTATGAAAAAAACCAAGTGTATACATGGCAAAAACCTCCCTCTACAAGGAATATGAATAGACAGGATAACACACAGAGGAGAAGTCCCAACCGCCGCCAAGAATATCAGAAGAAATCAACCCCCAAGAAATCCATCCTGAAAAGAACTACAGACAACTCAAGCATATCTGATGTATCCGATTATGAGACACGACAAGCTACAGTCTCGTTCTCCACTGACGATGAAGCGGATCGAACAAAAGATAATACTGATTACGAAAACCGCCACAGTAAATCTATAGAAGAAAACTCAACATCGTATGATTTAAGAAGTTCAAAACCGTCAAAAAACTGTACAAAAGGACAAGGCGCTCGTCCAAAAGAAGGGGCGCCAAGCTGTGGAAAGAAGGACTTCTGACCAGTCCAACTAACGTAGTCAATATTTCAGGGGTTATGCTTTCGGATGGAGAAATGGCAGTGCTGGAAAAAGGTCTCAACTTTGCTATTAGTGGAGATTTTGACCTCTTCAGCACTGTCATTGACCTCCAGAAGTATATTAGGAAATTATCCTTGAAGAAATTTTTCCTTTCCAGGGCTGATAAACATACTACAACCTTTACACATGAGAATAGAGATGAAGTAGATTGTTGCCCTCCTGTTGAAATACATGAAAGACCATCGTTTAGAGAATTCAGTGTCATTCAAGACATGGATGACCTACTTGATGAGCAAAAATCAGGTGAGTCATCCATGATTGATATAGAACAACAAGCAAGTTTTCTGATAGATAGCAAACACACTCATCTAAGAAACAAATCCATCTTTTGCCCCTCAGCCAATAGAGGGGCGCATATTGAAACATATGAAAAACTTGTAGAAAGGGATCTTCAGACACTAGCAAGGGGGTTTTCCTTCACATGTGATACACACAGTAATGTCTCTAGAGAGGAAAGGACACATCTTAATTCACTAAGTAGGAGAAGTGATATCATTATTAAAAACGCGGACAAGGGTGGTGCTGTGGTGGTTATGCATGCAGAGCAATATCTTACAGAAGCTCTCAGACAACTCAATGATATAGAGTCCTACTGTAAACTGGACCATAACCCCACAGCCCCATACCTCACTGAGATCAGAGAGCTTTTGGAAATGGGCAAGGAACTAGGGGTTCTCACACAAAAAGAATTTCTTTACATATACAATCAATGTCCTACGGTACCTATTTTTCACCATCTCCCAAAGATCCACAAGTCTCTGGTTAACCCCCCTGGTAGACCAATAATATCGAGCATTGGATCTTTGGGAGATGGTTTATCTAGGTACGTAGATCAATTTCTGCAACCAATGGTCAAGACGCTTCCTTCGTATTTACGAGACTCCATTGATCTATTGACAGATATACAAAGAATTTCATGGTCACACACATTCCAATGGGTCACACTTGATGTGACCTCTCTTTACACTATCATTAATCACACTTTAGGTATTCAAGCAATTAGTCATTATTTAAATCACTCTAACATTCACCTGGCACAGAGCACTTTCATTCTTGACTCAATCATTTTTCTATTACAACACAATTATTTTTTATTCAATAACACATATTATCTACAGACACGTGGCACGGCTATGGGGACTTCCTTCGCACCCTCATATGCCAATTTATTTATGGGTTTTTGGGAAACCACTTTTATTTTCGGTGACACAAACCCTTTTAGACACTACATACACTTCTATCGTCGCTACATAGACGACCTTCTGATTATTTGGTCCGGGAGCACCGATGCACTACATGAATTCTTTGTATATCTAAATAACAATACATTCAATTTGAAATTTACATCTAAAACAGATGGGAGTGAGATTGACTTTTTGGATTTGCACTTATACATAGATGCAGAATCTAAAATACAGACAAAAATGTTTAGGAAAGAGAACTCTAGGAATTCCTTGCTTAGGGCCAACAGCGCACATCCACAATCTCTGATCAAAAGTATCCCGAAGGGACAATTTTCTAGACTCCGTAGACTTTGCTCAACAGATGAGACATTCAGGTTACAAGCAGCTGAATTATCAGAGAGGTTTAAGCACAGGGGTTACAAAGACGAAGATATAACAAATGCATATACACTTGCACTTAATGAGGATAGAACAACACTTCTCAAACAAAAGAAATCAAATAAACGAAACAAAACATTCAAAGACTCTAGTACAACTGAAGACGTACCCTTATTCATTACTACCTTCTCCAGACAGGCACAACATATCAGAGCAATACTGACAAAACACTGGGATGTATTAAGAATAGATAAAGACCTAGAAAGATATATTCAAGATCGACCAAAGATGGTCTTTAGAAAAGCCCAAACTATTGGCAATAAAGTTTCCCCCAGTCTGTTTGATCCTGAAAGAAGGAAAAATGAGTCTAAAATGAAAGGCTTCTTCAAGTGTGGCTATTGTAAAATGTGCAAATATGCTACCCCTGTGAAACACGTCCAAAATATATACACAAAGAAAAAACATAATTTATCATCTTTCATGACGTGCAATACCAAGTTTGTAGTGTACACACTTAGATGCATATGTGGCAGCTCCTATGTAGGCAGGACGATTCGCCCACTTAAAGAGAGAATCACAGAACATGTGAGAACCATTTTGAAAAAAGATGATAAATATCCTGTAGCACGCCATTTTCTGACATGTCAATCTGGTTCAATAGATAATTTCAGTTTCAGTGCAATTGAACACATATACCCGAACATTCGAGGAGGAGACAGAGAATCTCTCTTGAACCAACGAGAGATGTTCTGGATTTATGCCCTTGGGGCCATGTCACCCAGGGGCATGAATCTAGACTGGGAACTTAAACATTTTTTGCGATAACACATATGGATTTCCCTACTATATATTTCCCTACAAAATCAATATGGATATACTAACATCATATTATAACATTCAAATAGAATGTAATCCTCTTAGATATGTGTTCATTTGATCACTCATCATTTCAGTGATGTATGGACTAGATTCTGATTATTCCATGACAGGTTTGTGACATGTTAAATTGTAACCAGGAATTTTTGTATCATTGGTGTTTCACTATTATTCATACATGGATGTATTAGGATTATCTTTCAACATCCAATTGGGCATCCATATATTATCTTTAATAATAGTGATTAATAAAAGTGATTAATGATACATAATAATATTAATTCCAGCAGGATATGTTCCCTGTTCTCTCTTTGTGTTATACGTTTTCATGGGAGGCTTGATTAGTCAGCCATAATAATTAATTAATTATGATGTATATGTCCATATCTATGTAATGTATAGAATGTGAGATATTTACATACACCATATTAGACCATTTAGTATGTACATCGAATTGCACTCTGCACATTGGTTGTACAATATGCTGTTCTGTCCGTTTATCTATTTGCACATTTTACTATGCTTTCCATGTCCATCATCTGCCATTTCCCTGATACAATATCCAGTACCGCCATTTATACATTGGTTTTAAATTCGTGTTTTTAAGTTTCAATATTTCATTTGGATTATCCTTGTTTTTAACCTATCACTGTGTGTTTTGTTATATCACTGCTTGCTGCCGTTGCTTATGCATCTCTTGCCCCCACGGCTCACACACAGTGAGTCAGCGACAGGGCATCCAATTGGTGGCAATGCTAGCCAATGGACGGCTCTTTCAGACTGAGTCTCGCGAGTTTTCGAGCTCAGTGACGTCATCGTTGGGGGCGGAGTTTGCACTATGTAATGGAGTAGCAGGCAGACGCGAATCTACTTTTTGATAAAGGGTCGTTATGTCCTGAAACGCGTCAAAGTCACCATGTACTTCGCCTGACCACTCAAATAAAACCTTTTTACTTCAACTGGCTGCAGCCCCCGTTGTTTGTTGAGCAGTGCACCGTCATTGGACCTCCGGGACCTCCCTCCTTCTTCAAAGAATAAAAAAAGATACCAAAATTGGCGGCACAATTAGTGTGAACCCACTTCTGCTGCTACAAAGTGTTCACTATTTATATTGGATTCAAGAAAATACTTTCAGTACCAAACACAAACCTTTGTCAGGACCTAAATGTCGATCCTTCAATAAACACTGAGCTTCATTAGGTCCATATACAGGCATACCCCGGTTTAAGGACACTCACATTAAGTACACTCGCGAGTAAGGACATATCGCCCAATAGGCAAATGTCAGCTCGGGCATGCGCCTGTCAACACGTCCTGAACAGCAATACCGGCTCCCTACCTGCACCGAAGCTGTGCACAAGCGGGGAGACTATAGAGCCTGTTACAAATGTGTTATTTACATCAGTTATGCACTTATATGCCGATTGCAGTACAGTACATGCATCGATAAGTGGGAAAAAGAGTAGTGCTTCACTTTAAGTACATTTTCGCTTTACATACATGCTCCGGTCCCATTGCGTACGTTAATGCGGGGTATGCCTGTACAGATGTAGCGGACATTATTGCATTGCATTAATGCTGGTGCATTATTTAACAGTAGTGCTGTTAAAAACAATGGTTAAGGAGAGAATGCAAGTGTTGATGCATTATTTTGTGTGTTAACTCACATTATCGGGGATAATAACGTCTGCTACATTCCACTAATTTAACTGAACTGCTATCCACCAGTGGCCAAGTAGATTATGCAATTGTGAGTGCTCCCATTGTTTACACAGTATTATATACGTTTTCTGTTTGTCTATTTTATGTTAGAAAAAAACTTTCTTCTGTTCCTTATAACACATTTACCATACATTTTAACAAGCTTTTTTGCAGCCCATATTCAAAGTGGCCCATTATAAGTGGCAAGACTACTGAACAACTCGAGTTTAAAAGGAAGGAAGGAATTCTTACCCTAATGGATCTTATCCTTCTTCTCTCCTCAGATAAAAACCATCTCTAAAACCTCATTGAAGCCTTTGCTGTGTGTATTATATAGTATATGCAAGTGACAATGCTAGGTAAAAACCATCTCTAAAACCTCATTGAAGCCTTTGCTGTGTGTTATATATAGTATATGCAAGTGACAATGCTAGGTAAAAACCATATTTGAATGCTGTTTTCTGTCTACCCCTAATCAAATTAAGTGTTGCCACCTAGGCAGGGAACACCCTGTGTAGAAAACCATCTGTTTGAATGTGCCTCAGATGTGCTAATTAAGCAGACAGAACCACACTGTCAGGTGACTTTTTAGGCCTATATAACCCCAGATAGAACAGCCTTATGCTGCCTGCAGCCCATATTCAAAGTGGCCCATTATAAGTGGCAAGACTACTGAACAACTCGAGTTTAAAAGGAAGTGGCCCATTATAAGTGGCAAGACTACTGAACAACTCGAGTTTAAAAGGAAGTGGCCCATTATAAGTGGCAAGACTATGAACAACTCGAGTTTAAAAGGAAGTGGCCCATTATAAGTGGCAAGACTACTGAACAACTCAAGTTTAAAAGGAAGTGGCCCATTAAGAGTGGCAAGACTACTGAACAACTCGAGTTTAAAAGGAAGTGGCCCATTATAAGTGGCAAGACTACTGAACAACTCAAGTTCAAAAGAAGTGAAGAAGAAGTGGACACTGATTCCTGCATTTGAACTATGCTGGAAAGGAGGATATCATCTATAACAGACTGCATCATTACTGCTGTGATGCTGCCTTTACCATTTGTATTTGCTGTGAATTCACTTCTTCTCAAATTATGCACTTCATTTTACCAGCCTCAGTATGTCTCTAACTCTATTCATATATCTCCATCTCTCCTTCCTTCCCCACTTCTCAGCTCACATGAACTCCTTTCTTACCTGCGTCCTCTGACACCACACAGCTCTATCCCCTGCACTAAAAAAATACCCCTACAAATCATCCTCACACATCCTCTTTCTATCCATGCTTCTCCTCCTTGCTTCTGGGGATATCTCTCCCAATCCTGGTCCCTGCCTTATTCTTACATGCGCTCGTCCTCGCCTGCCAATTGTAACCTCTACTCCTTCTTGTGTCAACCCCTCCAACCTCATACCCATCCCCTGCCACCCTCCATCCTCTCTCCCTTTCTCCTGTGCCCTTTGGAATGCTCGCTCCCTTTCTAACAAGTTCCTCTCTGTACATGACTTTTTTCTCTCTCACTCTCTGCTCCTATTTGCTATAACTGAGACCTGGCTCACTCAGTCTGACACTGCTCTGGAAGCTGCCCTCTCCTATGGTGGCCTTTCCTTCTCCCACACTCCGCACCCTGATGGCAGCGGTGGAGGCGTGGGGCTCCTGCTCTCCTCTCTCTGCCATTACCGAACCCTTCCTATTCCTCCATCTCTTGCTTTTCCCTCCTTTGAGGCTCACACTGTCCAGATCTTCTCTCCTCTCCCTGTCCATGTGGCGGTCATCTATCGCCCACCTACCTCTACTCATCCCCCTTCTGCCTCTCTCTCTCACTTTTGAATCCTGGCTCTCTTTCTTTCTCTCCTCAGACTCCCCTGTTCTTCTCCTTGGGGACTTCAATTGCCACATTGATGACCCCTCTCTCACTTGGGCTTCCCGCTTTCTTTCTCTAACCTCTTCTTTTGGCCTTCAACAGTGGACTGCAGCCAGCACGCACAAGGATGGCCACTACTTAGACCTGGTTTTCACTAAAAACTTCTCTCTCTCCGATTTCTCCATTTCCCCTTTTCCTCTCTCTGACCATCACCTCATCTCATTCTCTCTATCTCGCTTCTCCCCTTCTCCACCTCCATCTACCCCCCCGGTTCTGCAGAAACCTGCGCTCTATTCACTTACCTGACTTTGAGTCCACTTTACGCTTCTCCCTCTCCTCTATCAGCTCTGCTACAGACCCTGACAACCTGGTCAGGAACTACAACTCTGTCTTGTCCTCGTCTCGTGATCTACATGCCCCCCTTTCTCTCTGCCGCCCTCGCCCTTCTAACCCTAGACCCTGGCTAAATTCCCACACGCGCATGCTGCGTTCCTCCACTCGTTCCTCTGAATGCCTCTGGAGGAAGTCTCACACTCTCGCAGACTTCCTTCACTACAAATTTATGCTATCCTGTTTCAACTCTGCCCTCTCGCAAGCTAAACAAGCCTACTTTTCTACTCTAATCAACATGCACAAGTCTAACCCACACCGACTGTTCTCTGTCTTTGATACTCTACTCAAACCACCCTCAGCTGCCTCTCCTTCCTCCATCTCCGCTCAAGACTTTGCTGACTATTTTAAGGAAAAGGTGGAATCCATACGGCAGAACATCCCCTCTGTTTCTTCCTCCCGTCCTACACCTCATCCTAACTCTCCTCCTGCCTTCCTTGACTCTTTTTCCACTGTCTCAGAGGAGGATGTTTCACTGTTGATCGCCTCTTCTCCCTCTACCACTTGCCCTCTTGACCCCATTCCCTCCCATCTCCTAAAACCTCTAGCTCCTACTATAATCCCTACGCTCACACACATTTTTAACTCCTCCCTCTGCTCTGGAACCTTTCCATCCTCCTTCAAACATGCAACAGTCATACCATTGCTCAAAAACAGCAAGCTTGACCCTACCTGTCTTTCTAACTATCGACCTGTCTCCCTCCTGCCTTTTGCCTCTAAACTCCTTGAACGTCTTATATTCTCTCGCTTGCTCCATTTTCTCAACACCTATTCTCTCCTAGACCCTCTACAATCTGGCTTCCGCACTGCTCACTCCACCGAAACAGCCCTCACTAAAATAACTGACGACCTCCATGCTGCCAAAGACAGAGGACATTACACTCTGCTCATATTACTCGACCTCTCTGCAGCATTTGACACCGTGGACCACCCTCTTCTCCTTCATATTCTCCATACTCTTGGTATTCGGAACAAAGCTCTATCCTGGAACTCATCCTACCTCTCCCATCGTACTTTCAGTGTCTCTTCTGCTAACACCTCCTCCTCCTCTATTGATCTCTCTGTGGGGGTACCCCAGAGTTCTGTCCTGGGACCTCTTCTCTTTTCTCTGTACACACTCTCTCTAGGTGACCTAATGACATCTTTTGGGTTTAAATATCACCTCTATGCTGACGACACACAAATATACTTTTCAACACCCGACCTTACACCTGCTGTACAAACCAAAGTTTCTGAATGTCTCTCTGCTATATCACCCTGGATGGCCCTCCGCCGCCTTAAACTCAACATGGCTAAAACAGAGCTCCTCATACTTCCTCCCAAACCTGGCCCTACTACCTCCTTCCACATTACTGTTGGAACTACGATCATTTACCCAGTAGCCCAAGCATACTGCCTAGGGGTCACGCTCGACTCCTCTCTCACATTCGCCCCTCACATTCAAAACATTTCTAAAACCTGTCGCTTTTTTCTCCGCAATATAACAAAGATACGCCCTTTCCTCTGTTGCTCGACTGCTAAAACACTGACTCAGGCCCTCATTCTCTCCCGTCTTGATTACTGTAACCTCCTGCTGCCCGGCCTTCTGCCTCTCACCTGTCTTCCCTACAATCTATCCTAAATGCTGCTGCCAGAATCACTCTACTCTTTCCTAGATCTGTCTCAGCATCTCCCTCATGAAATCCCTCTCCTGGCTTCCGATCAAATCCCGCATCTCACACTCCATTCTTATCCTCACTTTTAAAGCTTTACACTCTTCTGCCCCTCCTTACATCTCAGCCCTAATTTCTCGTTATGCACCATCCAGACTCTTGCATTCTTCTCAAGGATGTCTTCTTTTTACCCCCTTTGTATCTAAAGCCCTCTCCCGCCTTAAACCTTTTTCACTGACTGCCCCACACCTCTGGAATGCCCTTCCCCTCAGTACCCGACTAGCACCCTCTCTATCCACCTTTAAGACCCACCTTAAGACACACTTGCTTAAAGAAGCATATGAATAGCACTGTGGATATTCTGAACACATGATACATAAAGCTTGCCCCCCTGCAGACGCACTTACCAGAACTCCCTCCTACTGTCTCTGTACGTTCTCCCTACCTACCAATTAGACTGTAAGCTCCTCGGGGCAGGGACTCCTCATCCTTAATGTTACTTTTATGTGTAAAGCACTTATTCCCATGATCTGTTATTTATATTATCTGTTATTTATTTGATTACCAAATGTATTACTACTGTGAAGCGCTATGTACATTAATGGCGCTATATAAATAAAGACATACAATACAATACATCTTCTTAATGATGAAGTCGGGATTCTTTTTTGAGTAGCCTCCCCAATCGTTTTGATGCTCTGCCACTGATCATACTATTTGCAGCTAAAATCAGATATTTACCTTTACTTTGACTTTTGTACACACATACATACATATACTTTATTATACAACGCAGATATAATATTCTGCAAGTTCATCCATTTGTTCTTGACAGATTGGCTATAGCCCAAGGACAATGTATAAAGAAACATCAAAATGGAATATTATAAACAAAATTGAATTTGAACACTATTTCCAGAAAAAGATCAATTATGTAGCCGACTTTATAATTCAATTGTAATACTCCTTTTAAAGAAAACCATCCTACTGTAGGAAAACTCTCATAGGAACCTACACTGATCTTTCTCCATGTAACATCTGCATCTTTGTAAATAATCATGTAGTTGAACTCCATATCAGTGAACATGTGTAATGCTTAAACATGTCTAAATAACATAAATCTATCATTATTGTGATATGGCATGACAGTGCTATCATTCTAAGCTCGTCTCTGTTGTAAATGATAATGATTTAATTGAAGCACTTCATGAAGGGACACATTGTTATACAGTACAGGTAGCAAAGCGCAAAGCTACAAGCGGTTGTGGTTTTAATTTAATTAGAATTGGCATGCCTATATGGCAGGGTGACACGTTTTCCAAAAGTAAAAACAAGGACATATTAAAAAATATATATTTTTTTTTTAAAATGACATCACTTAGGCTGGGGTCATGGTCGGGGAGACGGCGTGTAGGCGTGATCACAATGCCTTAAGGCATGTGCGAGGCGGCGCGCGGTGCGTGAGGAATCAGTTAAATTTGATTCCACAGTGCAACAGCCAGGTCACGTGAGTGGTTCGCCTAATGAGGGCGAACCAGCTCCGTGATGTCATGGCCACACCCCCCCGACCCGCCTCCCCGTCATGTCTACCCTGGACACAGATCGCTGGAGCTAAAAAGCGGGTGACGTCACGTCTCCCTGGCCATGGCCAGCCTTAGAAATAAATATTATAATGGTATTTGTCTAATAGTATTCCCAATTATGCTGTATTAATGATCTAAACTCCCTCCTTTCACTCCCTTCTCCCTCTTTTCTTTCTCCTCTATTCTCCCTCCCGTCTTTTCTGTTTCTCCTCTCCTCCTCTCTTCCCATCTCTCCTGTCTCTCTCTTCTGTCTCCTCTCTCTCATTTTTCTTCTCGCCCTCTCCAGTCTCTTCTTCTGTTCCTCTTCTCTCTCCCATCTCTCTTCTTCCACTCCTCCTCTCTCTCCTGTCTCTTTATTCTCTCCCATCTCGTCTCCTCTCCCCTTTCTCTCCCGTCTCTCTTCTCCCATCTTTTCCCTCCACTTTCATCTCCCTGTTCCCTCTCTCTTCCCCCCTTTCTTCTTCCATCTCTTCTCGCTTGTCTCTTCTTCTGTCTCCCTTATTTCTATCTGCCGTCTCGTCTCTCTACCCTGTCTCTTCTCTCTCCCCCCATCTCCTCACTCTTTCTCCCTCGTCTCTACTCTCTCCCCCATCTGTCCTCTCTCTCCACCCGTGTCTTCTCTCTTCTTCCCTGTCTCTTCTCGCTCCCCTCTCTTCTCCGTCGGTATGTTTTCTCTCCCATTTCTTCTCTCTTTTCTCCCCTGTCTACACACACACACACACACCTGCACTCCCTAACCTCATCATTACACGGGGCCAGACTTAGGCTTTGCAGGGCCCAAGGCGGCCCACTGACAATGGGGCCCCCTTGTAAAAAAGGAGGGACTTACCTTGACGAGCAGCCATCCTCCGGCACCGCTGTAACGTTATGACATCGTAGTGTCATGTGACGTCACGTGCCATGGCAGCACGACGTCCTGGCGTCATGTGACGGCACGTGATCATGTAAATATGCCATAGGTAACCATAGTAACAAATCAATGGGTTTCTTGGCTAATGTCTTGGCTAATGTGTATTTTATTTCATTGTATTTTTTTATATCGGCCTCACAAATGGGCAAAAGTGATATTAGCCATATTTGGCTAGTGGGGCTTTTGCCCGTTTGTGGTGATGGGGGTAGAGGGTGTGGGGGATGGGGGCAGTTGCCCCTGGGAGGGTCGTTAGGCCTCATGGGTGAGTGGGGCGGGGGTGGGGCTAATCCTTTTATTACCATAGCAATTACTACCAGGTAAGGTAATGACGGGGTTACTGGCCAGTAGCTACTGTAGGTTTTTTTATGTAAAATGTTGGAGCCACGGAGGAGGAGGAAGAGGACGAATTTCATCCTGCCAGGGGTAAATACAACTTTTATTTACTATAGAATGGCCGGCTATTGATATATTATGAATGGGAAAAAGTGTTATTAGCCATATATGGCAAAAAGGGCTTTTGTCCATTACGGTGTGTGTGGTCTTGGTGCTAGAGGGCGTGGGGTGAAAGGAGTGGGCAGTTATAACCATTAAGGTAAGGGAGGGGTTAACCCATCCCGGAAAGCTTAACCACCCACCCTGGGGCAACTATGAATGTAGTATTTGGTCATGGGTGGGTGGTAAGGCCTCCTGGGTGGGTAGCAGGAGGAGTTAACTCCTTAATTACCTTAGTGGTAGTAACCGCTAATGCAATGAATGGGTTAACCCCTCATGCAACTCTTCGGGGAGGTCTAACTACCCAACCGAGGCCATTACAAGCTTCACCCTTCCCCTATACTACCAACGAACCAGGCACTGCTTTTTAATCCCTTCATTACCTTCGCAGTTAGCCACAAAGGTAATGAAGCTGGGAAGTAATTTTATTTTTATTACATTTGATTGAAGCAGTGGGTCTCTGGAGCTGAAATAGAAATGGGTCAGCTCCGGAGACCCCCGGCTTAAATCCTATGTATTAAAAATAAAATATATTCCTTCCTATGCAGATCATGAACCTGATCTCGCCAGCCTTTAGGTGTCGGAAACACAAAATATGCGGGTTTAAGGTGTGATGTGCATATTGAAGTTGGTTGAATAACAGTTGCTGGCAAAAAAATATGTGTTTCAGCATTTTTTAAGCTACTGTACGGATCTTCTGAGCGAGAGTGATCACGCTTGTTAGAAAGCCATTTTCAAGCAATTTTGACATGCTATCAAAGTGTTCTGAATAGCTACACATGCAAAATCGCTTGGAAAGGGCACTTAACAAGCGTTAAGTCACTTATCGAAGCTACCATAACCTTTTTACTACTCTAGAGACTCAAAATAGTCTTGAAAGCTACCGTTTAAACCAATGTACACGTTAGAAAATTATTATTAATTCCTTTTCAATGACGAGCTAATTTCTTCAGTGGTCCTTATTCTTGCTTCTGTACTTAGTTGAATTAACCTTAATACCTTGGGTGTATATCACAAAAACACGTAAATGGGCTGTGAGGGGCAGGGAGGACAGCCAGAACAGAGATAGAAAGGAAGAGAGGAAAAACAAAGAGAGAATAGAGAAACACTTAAGAGGGAAAGAAAGACAGGTTGGAGAAAATAAAAAAGGGAAAAGAGTGAGAAAGGGGAAGGAGTTCGAAAAAGATGCTCGGGAGAAGATACATCTGTTTTTTTTTTAAAAGAGGATAAAGTTATTAAGAGGGAAATATGAAAAAGACATGGGGAGGAGAGAGAAAAACATGGAGGATTACAGAAAGAGAGTGTCGTGAATGGGAAAAGGAAAGACTGTGTGGAAAGAGATGGGGAGCAAAAAGAGACATGAAATGAGAGAAATACATGAGGGAAGAGGAGAGATAAAGATATGCTTGGGTAAAAAGAGAAAGATGAAGGCTAAGGAGAATTTCATGAAGAAAGTAAGAGAGAGTCAAGAGGAGGGAGAAAAACATTGGAAGTAGAGATGGGTGATTTTTTCGCATTAAATTGGAACCCGTTGCGGATTTCCAAGTTCCTTTCAGCTGCGGATTTCGCAGATCAGTCTTAAAAAGGTAGATATGTTTTGTTTTTATTCCTATCACAGAAAATCCGTAAACTAATCTGGATTTTTTAAAGATTCAATAACAAATTTTTATATATGACATTTGTTGTGGAAGAGCCCAACCTATTTTAGTATAGTCTAAAGCGCTGTATATATATATCCACTCTAAACTCCCTTCAAATAACATGTGAATGTAGACCCCTCCTGGCATGGGAGGGATAATGGCGGTGCACTGCGTGTCAAACGCTGAGTACATCCACGAAACGCGTCAGAGGTCTTCTTCCTGACTCTTGTTTTTTATCATGTTCCCCGTTCACTAAATCTTCGTTTTTTGATACTTTAAACCAGCTTCAGCCGTATTTCCTGTTATTGGAACGCATCACTCGGCGTTTGACACGCAGTGCACCGCCTTCATCCCTCCCACGCCAGGAGGAAGTCTACATTGTGTTTGCATCGGGCTGAAAGCACGCAGGATCCAGGATTTCATTATTGGAGGTCGTGAGTACACCCATGGAAGAGATTTAAGGCCTAGCTCTAAGGGTTAAGGACTTTTAAATTTATGGGTTTGGGATCCATTCTCTGGATACCCTCACATCCTAAGACGTCTAATTCACCTAGAGTATACCCTATCTTGTGAGCAGCAATGACCCACCTCTGAATTTATACATATTATACCTGGACTTGTCAAATGCTTTTTATGGTTAAGAAGATTTCTATTGTGATGCATGCCTTTGAGGTCTCTTAGAGCATTGGACTAGGAGATTTATCTCCGTTTTTTCTAAATAACATGTGAAGAAGTACATCAGTGAGCAAAACAAGCTGCTGGATAGCTCCACTTCAGCAGCATACTTTTGAGCACACTAGAGAAAACAAGAACCAAGCCCTAGATATCAGTGCTCAAGATCCATAAAACAATAAAGGCAATGAATATAAGCTTCTCAAGATTTATCAATTTGCCCACTCTTTGACAAAGCGCAATGCGCGAAACGCGTTAGAGTGATTGAACTGTTCTCCATGTGGACACCACGATAAATAAAGATGTTTTAAATATAGATTTTGGAGTTTGCCTTTGCTATGCTCTACTTTTTACCTCCTAGATACTTTTGAGCACTACTGCACTCACCTGTAGCTAATTATACTCGTCAACACTCTCCTGGCTTCCTTTAAAAGTAGACAACTTCCACTTCCTAGTTGTCCGTTCAATGTGTCTTGTGAACAAAAAGCCAGGGAGCTTGTGCACGCTCAGATACATGGAATATATGCAATGCTAATATCCTATGCAATGTATAGGAAGGCAGCCAGGGGGTCATTAGTTACAGCTGTGAACAGCAGAGCTCAAAAATATGCTGCGACAGTGGAGCTATCCAGTAGCTGGTTTAGCACACTGCTGCATCTCCTGCCTTGAATAGCAGAGGTTATTTATTCTGAACCTGTTGATACTGACAGTACACCCTTCCTCACAAAGTGCCTTAGGACCTGGCTTGTAAGTACAGGTGTTATGGAAATCTTTTAGGAGGTGTGGAGTGTGACCGAGTGCCACATGGGCCAAAAGGAAAACGCACTGGGTGATGTCACGGCTTCCTATTTGCCCAGAGGGCCCGGGAGTTCTGGCACCCCCTACAGAGGTAAGTACCTCCATCAGCTGGTGCTCCCCAGAGCTGAAATGAATGGGGTTCAGCTCTGGGGACCCCCTGCTTCAATACTGTATTTAAAAAAAAAAAAAATTAAGAAAAAAAACTTCTTGGATTGCCTCTTTGATACTAACTTTCTCAGTTAGGATCAAAATGTTACCAATAGCTATGGAACGGTTCGAGTTCACCTAATTCTCTTTTTTTAGGTGTTTGGCCTCTCCTTTTAGGTTCTGAGCTCCTTACCAATCCTCCAATTAGAAAATATGTATAAAAAAAAACCCTTCTAAAATTGAGACAAGGTACAACTACGCTTGACTCCATCCAGAAACACTGCTGAGAATTACAAATACTTTTACAGGATGAAAAATGTGAGGACTCATGTTAAAAGTATTGCTCAGAGGTGGACACTCACAGGGAAGTACCTCCCCCCGCTCTTTCGTTGAACCAATTTTAACTTTTAAGGCCCACCGACAATCGGTTTTTGGGTTCTAATAATTAAAAAAAAATCTTTTTCTATGACAATTGCTGCACATTTTGTTCTATTTTGGGATGTGTTTTTGCATTGCTGCACTGGCTTCTACCAGTGCTTTTCTATAACTACTACATATGGATATAAGTAAATAGAATTGTGCATTTTTGTGCAAACATTACCCGTGGATTGATCCTTCTTTTTAAGCACTGGAGTCTAACCACAATAGGTTTACAACATTGGGGGAATAGGAGAGGCCTTTGAATCTGTGCACACAATGACATCACTTTTTACACCCAACGGGCGTGTTTTTTTCCCTCCTCACTTTTATAAAGTTGCTGTTTGTCTCTTTACACAAATACTTCTATATTATGGTAGTTTGAAGTTCATGGGACACAAACAAGAGGTGTATGTAAATAATGACTTTTCACTAAGGAATGTGTCCTTCATAATGCTAAGGGAATTGTATTTCTGTTTTTCGCCAGTTTTAATTGCACTGTATCGTAAATGGCATACATGCTTCAGCTTAACCCTTTAGGCACTCTGATGGTGTTTAGTCCACAAGAGATATTATTATGCATTTAGTGTTGATACTTGCTTAAATTGAGTTTACCTTAACGGGGAAAGCTGGCTTAAATCCTTTTTTTTAAATCAAAAGATGCAATTAAATTACAATTCTTAAAAGGCTTAGGATCAAAATGTAGAATTACACTAACAAATTGCATGGCAATTTAGGAGTGCAGAGTTTTTGTATTTGTTTTCCATTAATTCCAATTCTCTTTCCCTGCTACATACACCATAAAGGTATTAAAGTTATACAGTGCTACTGATATATTCAGTTATAGGGGTAGGTCTGAGCTCACCTAATTCTGTTTAGCTAACTAGCTCAAGTAACACAACAGCTGATAAAAAAGTATGCTTTTAAAAGGAAAATTAAAGGTTATTAAAATTAAAGGTTATTTTAAATGACATGGATTTCAAATAGATACCTGTTAAGTTTTTGTCTTTTTTTAATGCTAACATGCATAAGTCTATTACTTATTTCTGTTTTTTTTTTTTTTAACCATATTACACTCAATGTAACACTAACATTTGCAAGTTGGCAGGTTATTACTAATATGAGAATAAATATCACAGCTTGGGTCACACCTTGGGATATTTTCCTTTACTCTTCATGCATGGAATAGCAATAAGTGCTAAATGTGAACTTCATATCATGCCACAAAAAAATATAAAATGATTTTTATTAGTTTCAAAGTCATATTTATACTTCACAGTTGCATGTTCCAACCAACTCATGATGTGTATTCAATAGTTCTACTCTTAGGATTACATTTATGTGGTCTCAGACAATACTGTAGCTCTAGTTTCATTTCCACAAATGGTTAGCACAAATCCATTAAATATCATACGTGTGTTTTTTTAATAAATCAGTTCTGTAGTATTGGATAATACTAACTGCATTTTTTTTTATTCAACTCAATGCCATTTTTTTATGCGTTTTTATATATATGGAGCATCCTTTGATTTTATAGCAGGTTTTAGCCACCCTCCCCAGCAGTGCAAGATATTGCAACACTCCTATTTGTGATAATGTGTTGCCAGTGTTTTAGCTGTAAACTGTAACAATAGGCAATGTTACCTTAGCAAGCTGATTAGTTAGGCCGCGCTTATAGTGCTGGCGACGCAACGTCGCCCAAAAACAAATGCATTGCCGCCGCCGCGTGCCCTTATCGTAAGCGCGAGGGCGACAATGCGATGGAGCGACGTCGCGAAAACTGGTAGCTGGCAAAATTTGATTTTTCAAGGGCTGTCGCATCATGTGACAGCCCTTGAACCAATCAAATGTCAGGAAACCCGCAACGCTGCCGCCCAGCAAAATATAACTTTCGCCTGTGGCGACGGCTGACGTCACCCGTCGTGTCGCCGTCGACGGCACTATAAGCACGGCCTTACACAGACTGAAGGACTGAAACTGAAAGGCGGCCATTACGTGAACCCTGAGAAGTAGGATCCTTGCTGACCGATCACAGGAGAACAAATCGATCAGCAGCTACTGTAGGAAATCAGTTTTTAATAAAGGCAATAAAATGATACATATATTAAAATAGATGGCCTCTTTAAAACATGGATATAAAGTCATAAAATATTAATGACCTACAGAAGTTGAGCAGAATGAAATGAGGGTATAGCCTAAACCAGGGGTGCCCAAACTGGGGGCGCAACATTTTCTGGGGGGGGGGGGGAGTGTGGCACTTAAAGAGGCCCCATGCTCTTCCCCAAAGCATTTCAATTAAATGCTATCGGATTGTGTGAGGCCTCTGTATAGTCTCTTACCGGCTTTCCCGCAGCTTCTGGTGACACGTCGCCATGACACCGCGGGGTCACATGACTTTGTGACGTCAGAAACGTCGGAGAAAAGGTAAAGGTAGGAGGGGGGGCAGCAGGCAGGGAGGGCACAGACGAAAAAGTTTGTGCACCCCTGACCTAAACCACCAACATTTAAGACATGTATGAATGAGCAAGATAATGCAAAATTATTACAAAGGTAGTGTTTGCCTCAGACAGCAACTGAAATTGTGATTAGCAGTCTGTCCAATCAAGACACTCAAATCGTCTTGTTAAAAAGAATCCTGAATTAGATATTTTCAAAGATGTTGCCATATTTGTAAAATGCCAACAATCACCTACAGTATCAGGAATTAAACAGCACATTAATGATTTATCTCTAAGTGGAAGTGTTATACAAAGAGAGTCAAAGTCCCCTGTCTACAAAGGTTAGGTAGAAATGTTCCCACAGGAAACATTGACATTTTTTTTAGTATATTGGGTGCAGTTTTTTTTTGCACCACTTGTACACCCGGGGGAATTGAAATTGTAAATATACTACATGGTATATCATCATTAAATAAAAGATAACTTATATTTATTTATACATTTGATATATCTGTAGCCCCTGTAAGAAAGAGCGGGCTACTTATCCTTCTCCTACTGGAGTAAGCCCTGGTAAAGGCAGGCGCCAGTAGTAACCATGGGTTTCCCCCCCTCACCAAGCCCTGCTTTGAGTGATAGAGGTAGGCCCCTGACTGTGTGGAAGGCATAGACACAGGGGGGGGGGGGGCTGCTGACATCATAAGGGGCAGGGCTGTATCTATTTAGTGGGCTGTCCTGTGTGTGTGTGTCAGTTCTGGAAGGTGTTGAGTCTGAGGAGTTCGGTGAGAGTTCTGTCTGTGGAGTTGGAGTGTCTGGCTGGACAGTCAGAATCTGGAGAGCAGTGTGTCTGTTCTGAGCAGTGAGAGAACCGTCAGCCTGAGAGTGCTGTTGGAGCAGAGAGAGAGAGAGAGAGAGATGATCCTTTGAAAGCTGAGCGTTCAGCTTGTCAGTCTGTGGAGAGTCTGGAGGGAGTCTGTGGAGTTATGTCCTGGGAGCTGAGGAGTGACGTGCTGGTCTGAAGTGGAGTAGGACCCAGCAGAGCTAATGGCTGAACTGAGAGACCACGTGTAGAGTGAGAACGGTGCGTGGAAGAGATGCTCAGAGCCCCATCTGAGTAGAGCTGATACAGCTACAAGTGGACCAATGCCCCTCACCCTGCAGGGGGTGTTGGGGGATATCTAGCCTCACCCATAGGGCCTACCCTGGGGGTGGAGGCAGGGGTATTGAGGCCACATCCAGACCATCCTGCTGGGATACAGTCTGGAGGAGAAGGAGGGAGGAAGAGACCTTGTTCATATGTGGAGGTACTGCTGCTACTGAACTGCTGCTGTGTATGAGCTAAGAGACAATAAAGACATTGCTGTTTTACACAAAGAGACAGGGTTTTCTCTGTAAGGGTCCTATCCCACATCCCTGGGACTTATGGAGATGGAGGCGCTGCACCACAACCACTAAAGAATGGAGGCATATACCCCAGAAGCCTGGCCCTGTTATCCCCCACACCAACGCGGGAGACTCAGGCCCTCCTGTTCCAAGCAGGTATGCACCACCAAATACATGTAGCCAGCCCTCAATACACCTTAGAGACACGATCTGTGTCTGGGGGGGGGGGGGGAACATGGGCTACATATCATTTCTTGAATCATTGGTTGCACATATCCTCGACTATCAAGCAAAAACGAGAAGTATACACAACAAATAATCTTTTCAATAAACGAGAAGTATAGTTTAAAAAAGAACCCAAAGAAACATCAATTTGATATTTTTGTGCACACTGAACAGGGAACTTATTTCATACCCCATCTTTCTTTTATAATCTTATTTTCTTTATAAACTCACAAGAGAAGGCAGTGTAGAGAAAATATTGGTCTCAGGTGTTGTTTACCACCTAATTGACCAATACAATCACAACTTCAAATTCAATGATCTAGGGCAGGGGGGCGCACTTTTTTTTCCCCTGTGCACCCTCCTCCCGCCCGGCGGTCCCGTCACCTCCATGCCCCCCCTCTCCGGCATCATGACGTCACGTTGCCATAGCAACGCGGTGTCACAACGCCGCGTTGCCATGGCGACGCGTGTGAGAAGCCGCCGGAGCCAAGGTAAGTCAGGTTTACAGAGACCCTGCAGCTCCCCCGGCACTTAATTTAAGTGCCTTTGGGAAGCGCGCAGGGCCTCTGTAAACCCCCCGGTCCCCCCCCCCCACTCAGTCTCGCGCCGCCCCTAGGGGTCACGCCCCCCAGTTTGCACACCGCTGATCTAGGGAAAAGAGAAATAAATAATATAATGTATTTTTCTCATGGTGAGAGGGCAGTGCTAGTTTTTGGAATAAACATGTTGTAACCAGATGAATGCTAAAGCAACTGTTAAGCTATTCTAACTGCTAGACCAATTTGTCAGATTTCGTTTCACTTTAAATTTATGATTGCATTGTTCTTGCTCTTTTGAGGCTGTATACATAGCTGATCATAGTGTACTAGTATTGTCTCAATCTTTTTCACTTTGTTTAATTTTTTTTACTGCTCAGCTGTAATTGATTTACAGTCAAATATTATTTTACTACGCTTAGTGGAAAACTTTGAGTAGAAACCCAGAGAACTTGGATGAAACCTTTCTTCTCAAATTTTGCAGCCACAACTTCTTTGGCTGGTTGGTCTGAGCAGTATGCAAAGTTAAAATAATTAGAATACCAACACAGAATTCCCTCTAGGAACAACATGAATCCACCAATTCTAATCCCAGCTTTACAAAGGGGGTGCAAACTAGATTCAGGAAAATAATATTAACCTTTGATGTTAAATCAAGTGAACTCTTTATAACTAATTTTATTAAAAACCTATAAAAAAAAACTAATATGCCTGCAGGGCATTGGCTCTGAGCTGTGCTACATGTGGCCTGGCCATTCCATGCCAGACAAGTTAATTAGGGTTTGACAGTGAATTGTTTATTTTCATGGTGGTGTATTTATTGATAACGTGGCAAGTGGCTGATGAATAAGAAGACTACATTCATGTCAGCCCAGTGATTTTCAAGCATCAGTAATTAACTGCAATACTTCATTATTTTCATCTGATTCATCTGTATTTTCATCTTATGTCATTATTCCCCACACACACACGCACAACGATTATATTATCATGAATCAGAAAATGTAGTAAAGATAACAGTGATTTGCTGGAATATTCAACACATTTTTTTTCAAATCATTTTAGTAGCAAAGTGGCCAAGGACTGCATCTCATTCAAGGATTGTATCACTCAAAGTATTAATTAAGAATGACAGGAAATATGTTAGTTAATCTTTCGTTCATATTTACTTTAATAGTCCCTGATATTGCACGTCAGAAAGGCTCAGAAATAGAAATTAAAAAATAATGTGTATATATTATTTTATTCATTTAGTGCATTACAATGACACATTTATAAGCAAAATGTTTGCGCCTCAGAGTTAGAGGCCAGCAAAGCATCGCGACATTCCTGCACTGAAAGCATTCAACAACAGATTGTTTGATCTGTCAAAGTATTTAATAGAGTTGAAGAAAAACACTTTATAGGGGGCTATATAGCAAAGTATCTGTCCTGCTAAACTGGCAAAATAAACATATTCAGCAAAGAGAAAAATATCATTGAATGTAACACAATTTTATTTGATCATTCTGATTTTCACCAGTTTAGCAGCACAGAAACTTTGATATATACAGTAGTTCCTATAAGGGCAACTGTCTGATGGGGGTATTAGCCCCGTAACCATTTTGGGAGATTAAAAAATGTTTTATTTTTGTTTCAAAACATAGTGACTTAGTTTATACCCTGATTTAGTATTAGAAGAAACATTTAGAAAGATAATAACATTGTTCAACATAAAATATGCTATTTAAAAGGTACAGTCAGATCTAAGACCAGTCAGCCAATGGCAGTAACACGTTTAATAGATTAGATGTAGATAAATGGTACTTTTAAAAAGACACAATATTTAGGCCCTTAAAGTGGGGCCATTTCATAAGACACCTTATTGCCCATTGAAGTGAGTATTTATGAAAGGATGCAATGGTAAAGCTGCACTACTTGCCTTTGTTGATCTTTTTAAAATTAGATTCAGCATAGAGTTGAGCAAAAATAACTAGTAGAACTTTTTCTAAAATAGGCAACTAATATACTGCTTGGTGGGTCCTAATTTAGCAATCTGCAGGCACGCATATAACATCATAGCAGTACAAACCATGCAATACAAGTGCAATTTATATCATGATAAATCTAATCTTGCACGATCTGTTATACTGAATTCTACATACATTAAAGGCATCTGGTAAAGATAAACGAATGTGCAAAGTAATGTTTTAAAGCATCAGAAATAGACACTCAATGTTCAGTTTGTTGCTAGAAAAGAAAACTTTCACATTTTAAACTAGATTCCAGAACCAGCCAAAAAAATGTATTGCATTATCATGAATAGCAGAAATCCATAGTTCTGTCCCACGTTTCAGTTGTAAAATAGCAGCATAACACTGGCTTACTTTTTCGCACCACTAAACTCGTAGAAATACAAATTACTGTAACAGGTGGGCCCATGCGGTTTAAAGACCAATGTAATACAATAAACTGTACCGTATTATGTTTCCAGGAAAGGAAAAGACATCTAAACCCAAACCTGATCCTTAAGCAATCTTAATATTGGCATTAAAGTGTTCAAACTCCCAACGGGATCATTATATCTTTTGATCCAAAGTTTTAATTGAAACTTTAAACAAAATATATTTCTTTCCTAATACAGCTGAGCTAGACTGTAACCTTTGTAGTACATGCTGTTATGCCAGACAAATTAATCTCCCTAACCTCAGTATGCAGTGTCTGATTTATGCTCAAAGATTAATGTCACAGAAAGCAATATACCGGGACAGTTCCATGTTAAATGTGATGGGATTTTACTATGAAAAATAATTTAAAAAAATAAGGTAATTGGTAATATAAATGTTTATATTAGAACTGGGCTGTTTTTAATTTCCATAATCGGTTCCTCATTTCTAATATGCTTTATCAGATATCCCCAAAAGTTCCTAGCAAGGTCAGAAACCCTTGCATAGCCTTACTGTAACAATGCGGGTACACAAAACACTTCATTATGCTTATTGATACAGTGCGTTTCACTTTCTATTGATGGAGAGGAGATATCTGAAGACAAGAGAAACAGCTCATATCTTTACTAGCTTGTTACTTTATTTCCTGCAGCCCGCTCTACTTAATAAACAAATGTACGTTTTCTATTTTTAATATACCACTGTTGTGGACTCTCTTTATTTTGATGTATTCATTTTTGGGAGGATGGATAGCACTTCCCAGACCCAGGTGCGCCTAGAGGTTTTTTTTCTAGAGTATTTGGGGATTTGTCTGTCTGACATTTGATTTATTTTTTCTTTTTCTCTGAAGCTGTTCCAATCGTTTGAGGTCCGATCTTTACTAGCAACATTAACTGTAAATAGTAATGTGATCAACTTTACTTTGTGCCCAGGACATCCGGAAAACCAGGCACGAAAATATTCTATGAATAAATAAAAACAGGAAGGGGGCGTTTTTCACCGAAGTCCAAGTCATTATCAATGTGCACGGGCTTCAAATAAGCTATTAACAACTGCTAATGGCTAAGTGCATAAATACAAAATAACTGTTCTTGTCAAATGTATTGTGCAATATGAGAAGTCACTGATTCCATTTCAGCACACTTGGCAAAGTAAGTCCCAATGAGAAGACAGGAACAGACTTGTAGTTAAGTTTTACTTCTAAACAAAAACAAGCATTAAGTATTTCAAAAGCAAGTAAACAGACTTGCTTGCCAATAATAAAAGCCATAGAAGCAATTTGAGGAAAAGACTGTAGGAGAAAATAAGAGATGTAAGAGATTAAAACTAACACTGGTGCTAAATGTACTGTTCATTTGAGATTTTAAAAAGTACAAAATGAAATAGATGAATTATTTTTGTATTTATTCATATCAATAGGAAATGATGCAAAGTGACCAAATGGATGCTGTCAATTTCTGACTGACCAGACAGAACTTGAAATGTATATTTAAGCTAAAGGAACAAAACATCTTTAGAAGTCATCCGTTTTGCTACTAAATATGTTAGCTTTACAAATATTGGAGATGCTTTGCATGCTGCAATAAGTGCACAAAAAAGATATATGCCAATAAAGATGGACGTGTGGTGGGTAAAACCCTCAATAAATTAGAACAAGAAGTAAATGCAGAGGAAAAAATGGTGTAATTAGCGCTACAAGCTGAAGTAGTTAATAAATCAAGTAAACAAAAATAAACAATATGTGCAACAATTTAGACTAAAACCTTAAATTAATAAGGCAAGTCTGCCGAGAATAACTAACCCAAGACACAGTCACTGAACTACAGAAAACAACCAATACAAACAGGCGCCTTAGAAGTCCAAAATTGGTCTGTATAGAGTCCAATTGGATGGAATTGCAAGAAAAAGTATGTTCACTCTTGTGCTTCCAGAATCCACAGCAAGATGTTACGTGGCATATGTAAAACAAGCAGAAAAAAACACCATAGTGCAAAACTGCTGGTTAAATACACAGATACACAAGACAATACAAGACAGACAAAACAAGATAGACAATGGACAAACACAAGCAAGGCTGAAAAAGAATACAAAGAGTTAATTTAATATACATATAATTTAAAATAACAATAAGGAACAATGGCAGATGACTAATCCGGTTTGGAAAAAACGGAATCCTACTCACAAAATGTTTGCAATAATTGCGCAGTGATCGGGAGGTAAGATGGTAACTCCAATGGCGTCGGGTTGATGCAAGGGGCAGTATTATAGAGTTCATCCCTGAACAGAGTGCAGACGACTCACGAGAGTTCGATCGCATACTAGCAGCAGGAAGAGGCGTTTTTTTCCAAGACCAATCCCTAGTGACATATTTCCGGTCCAGGAGTGAGTGACAGCGTTCGGAGCAGTTCCTGTAGATCTTGCATCAACCTGACGCCATTGGAGTTACCATCTTACCTCCCGATCACTGCGCAATTATTGCAAACATTTTGTGAGTAGGATTCCGGTTTTTCCAAACCGGATTAGTCATCTGCCATTGTTCCTTATTGTTATTTTAAATTATATGTTTATTAAATTAACTCTTTGTATTCTTTTTCAGCCTTGCTTGTGTTTGTCCATTGTCTGTCTTGTTTTGTCTGTCTTGTATTGTCTTGTGTATCTATGTATTTAACCAGCAGTTTTGCACTATGATGTTTTTTTCTGCTTGTTTTACATATGCCACGTAACATCTTGCTGTGGATTCTGGAAGCACAAGAGTGGACATACTTTTTCTTGCAATTCCATCCAATTGGACTCTATACAGACCAATTTTGGACTTTTTAGGCGCCGGTTTGTACAGGAAGTAAATGCAGTTTTATAATATTGTTTCCTTTTGTAGAATAATTACAAGTATAGTAAATGTAAATGGCAAAGCTTTAAAATCTGACCAGCCCAGGGGGGCAATTCACCTCCTGCCCCCCAGGCCAGCCCGCCCCTACTAAGCATCCTGACAGTGCAGCATTAAAAGAATAAAGTTGAAAAAAGAGAAGATAATGCGCAATAAACCGATTATATCAGTACCCCAAAAACCTCAAAAGATAGTGGAAAAAATGGGGTTAATAGTATGGGAAACAATGCAGCTGATAGAAATGATGGCTCACCGCAACAGAAGATACAAGATATAGGGAAAATACCAGTGCAAAGAATCACATAATATAGATAATCATTATTTTTTTTTATGATATCTAGATAAAAAAAAAGAAAGCACCGCAGTGCCCCACAACAACTAATGTGTCAGTAAAAAATAGAAACATGAGAAAGATACAAGTTTACCAGTCGTCCCTCTTGGATGGGAAGAACTTGCTGCTGAAGAGAAAAAAAACTTGCCACTTTGAAACAAGAGAGTCCTATAGTAACAGTCCACACTTATTGAAAAAGAGGCCACGCCGATAGGGAATGCACCTGCTCTCGGCTCCACGATGAAAGGGCAGCTCCCGTCTTTAGAGTACAATGAACCAATTCGTCTCCACTTCTGTCTCGGCACTGTGACAGTATACCGCTTACACTCCCGCTCTGCTCTGTGACAGTATACCGCTTACACTCCCGCTCTGCTCGGCACTGTGACAGTATACCGCTTACACTCCCGCTCTGCTCGGCACTGTGACAGTATACCGCTTACACTCCCGCTCTGCTCGGCACTGTGACAGTATACCGCTTACACTCCCGCTCTGCTCTGTGACAGTATACCGCTTACACTCCCGCTCTGCTCGGCACTGTGACAGTATACCGCTTACACTCCCGCTCTGCTCGGCACTGTGACAGTATACCGCTTACACTCCCGCTCTGCTCGGCACTGTGACAGTATACCGCTTACACTCCCGCTCTGCTCGGCACTGTGACAGTATACCGCTTACACTCCCGCTCTGCTCGGCACTGTGACAGTATACCGCTTACACTCCCGCTCTGCTCTGTGACAGTATACCGCTTACACTCCCGCTCTGCTCGGCACTGTGACAGTATACCGCTTACACTCCCGCTCTGCTCGGCACTGTGACAGTATACCGCTTACACTCCCACTTCTGTCTCGGCACTGTGACAGTATACCGCTTACACTCCCGCTCTGCTCGGCACTGTGACAGTATACCGCTTACACTCCCGCTCTGCTCGGCACTGTGACAGTATACCGCTTACACTCCCACTTCTGTCTCGGCACTGTGACAGTATACCGCTTACACTCCCGCTCTGCTCGGCACTGTGACAGTATACCGCTTACACTCCCACTTCTGTCTCGGCACTGTGACAGTATACCGCTTACACTCCCGCTCTGCTCGGCACTGTGACAGTATACCGCTTACACTCCCGCTCTGCTCGGCTCTGTGACAGTATACCGCTTACACTCCCGCTCTGCTCGGCACTGTGACAGTATACCGCTTACACTCCCGCTCTGCTAGGCACTGTGACAGTATACCGCTTACACTCCCGCTCTGCTCGGCACTGTGACAGTATACCACTTACACTCCCGCTCTGCTCGGCACTGTGACAGTATACTGCTTACACTCCCGCTCTGCTCGGCACTGTGACAGTATACCGCTTACACTCCCGCTCTGCTCGGCACTGTGACAGTATACCGCTTACACTCCCGCTCTGCTAGGCACTGTGACAGTATACCGCTTACACTCCCGCTCTGCTCGGCACTGTGACAGTATACCGCTTACACTCCCGCTCTGCTCTGTGACAGTATACCGCTTACACTCCCGCTCTGCTCTGTGACAGTATACCGCTTACACTCCCGCTCTGCTCGGCACTGTGACAGTATACCGCTTACACTCCCGCTCTGCTCGGCACTGTGACAGTATACCGCTTACACTCCCACTCTGCTCGGCACTGTGACAGTATACCGCTTACACTCCCGCTCTGCTCTGTGACAGTATACCGCTTACACTCCCGCTCTGCTCGGCACTGTGACAGTATACAGCTTACACTCCCGCTCTGCTCGGCACTGTGACAGTATACCGCTTACACTCCCGCTCTGCTCTGTGACAGTATACCGCTTACACTCCCGCTCTGCTCTGTGACAGTATACCGCTTACACTCCCGCTCTGCTCGGCACTGTGACAGTATACCGCTTACACTCCCGCTCTGCTCGGCACTGTGACAGTATACCGCTTACACTCCCGCTCTGCTCGGCACTGTGACAGTATACCGCTTACACTCCCGCTCTGCTCTGTGACAGTATACCGCTTACACTCCCGCTCTGCTCGGCACTGTGACAGTATACCGCTTACACTCCCGCTCTGCTCGGCACTGTGACAGTATACCGCTTACACTCCCGCTCTGCTCGGCACTGTGACAGTATACCGCTTACACTCCCGCTCTGCTCGGCACTGTGACAGTATACTGCTTACACTCCCGCTCTGCTCGGCACTGTGACAGTATACCGCTTACACTCCCGCTCTGCTCTGTGACAGTATACCGCTTACACTCCCGCTCTGCTCGGCACTGTGACAGTATACCGCTTACACTCCCGCTCTGCTCGGCACTGTGACAGTATACCGCTTACACTCCCACTTCTGTCTCGGCACTGTGACAGTATACCGCTTACACTCCCGCTCTGCTCGGCACTGTGACAGTATACCGCTTACACTCCCGCTCTGCTCGGCACTGTGACAGTATACCGCTTACACTCCCACTTCTGTCTCGGCACTGTGACAGTATACCGCTTACACTCCCGCTCTGCTCGGCACTGTGACAGTATACCGCTTACACTCCCACTTCTGTCTCGGCACTGTGACAGTATACCGCTTACACTCCCGCTCTGCTCGGCACTGTGACAGTATACCGCTTACACTCCCGCTCTGCTCGGCTCTGTGACAGTATACCGCTTACACTCCCGCTCTGCTCGGCACTGTGACAGTATACCGCTTACACTCCCGCTCTGCTAGGCACTGTGACAGTATACCGCTTACACTCCCGCTCTGCTCGGCACTGTGACAGTATACCACTTACACTCCCGCTCTGCTCGGCACTGTGACAGTATACTGCTTACACTCCCGCTCTGCTCGGCACTGTGACAGTATACCGCTTACACTCCCGCTCTGCTCGGCACTGTGACAGTATACCGCTTACACTCCCGCTCTGCTAGGCACTGTGACAGTATACCGCTTACACTCCCGCTCTGCTCGGCACTGTGACAGTATACCGCTTACACTCCCGCTCTGCTCTGTGACAGTATACCGCTTACACTCCCGCTCTGCTCTGTGACAGTATACCGCTTACACTCCCGCTCTGCTCGGCACTGTGACAGTATACCGCTTACACTCCCGCTCTGCTCGGCACTGTGACAGTATACCGCTTACACTCCCACTCTGCTCGGCACTGTGACAGTATACCGCTTACACTCCCGCTCTGCTCTGTGACAGTATACCGCTTACACTCCCGCTCTGCTCGGCACTGTGACAGTATACAGCTTACACTCCCGCTCTGCTCGGCACTGTGACAGTATACCGCTTACACTCCCGCTCTGCTCTGTGACAGTATACCGCTTACACTCCCGCTCTGCTCTGTGACAGTATACCGCTTACACTCCCGCTCTGCTCGGCACTGTGACAGTATACCGCTTACACTCCCGCTCTGCTCGGCACTGTGACAGTATACCGCTTACACTCCCGCTCTGCTCGGCACTGTGACAGTATACCGCTTACACTCCCGCTCTGCTCTGTGACAGTATACCGCTTACACTCCCGCTCTGCTCGGCACTGTGACAGTATACCGCTTACACTCCCGCTCTGCTCGGCACTGTGACAGTATACCGCTTACACTCCCGCTCTGCTCGGCACTGTGACAGTATACCGCTTACACTCCCGCTCTGCTCGGCACTGTGACAGTATACCGCTTACACTCCCGCTCTGCTCTGTGACAGTATACCGCTTACACTCCCACTCTGCTCGGCACTGTGACAGTATACCGCTTACACTCCCGCTCTGCTCGGCACTGTGACAGTATACCGCTTACACTCCCGCTCTGCTCGGCACTGTGACAGTATACCGCTTACACTCCCGCTCTGCTCGGCACTGTGACAGTATACCGCTTACACTCCCACTCTGCTCGGCACTGTGACAGTATACCGCTTACACTCCCGCTCTGCTCAGCACTGTGACAGTATACCGCTTACACTCCCACTCTACTCGGCACTGTGACAGTATACCGCTTACACTCCCGCTCTGCTCGGCACTGTGACAGTATACCGCTTACACTCCCACTCTGCTCGGCACTGTGACAGTATACCGCTTACACTCCCGCTCTGCTCGGCACTGTGACAGTATACCGCTTACACTCCCGCTCTGCTCGGCACTGTGACAGTATACCGCTTACACTCCCGCTCTGCTCGGCACTGTGACAGTATACCGCTTACACTCCCGCTCTGCTCGGCACTGTGACAGTATACCGCTTACACTCCCGCTCTGCTCGGCACTGTGACAGTATACCGCTTACACTCCCGCTCTGCTCGGCACTGTGACAGTATACCGCTTACACTCCCGCTCTGCTCGGCACTGTGACCGTATACCGCTTACACTCCCGCTCTGCTCGGCACTGTGACAGTATGCCGCTTACACTCCCGCTCTGCTAGGCACTGTGACGGTATACCGCTTACACTCCCGCTCTGCTCTGTGACAGTATACCGCTTACACTCCCGCTCTGCTCGGCACTGTGACAGTATACCGCTTACACTCTCGCTCTGCTAGGCACTGTGACAGTATGCCGCTTACACTCCCGCTCTGCTAGGCACTGTGACGGTATACCGCTTACACTCCCGCTCTGCTCTGTGACAGTATACCGCTTACACTCCCGCTCTGCTCGGCACTGTGACAGTATACCGCTTACACTCCCGCTCTGCTAGGCAGTGTGACAGTATACCGCTTACACTCCTGCTCTGCTCTGTGACAGTATACCGCTTACACTCCTGCTCTGCTCGGCACTGTGACAGTATACCGCTTACACTTCCGCTCTGCTCGGCACTGTGACAGTATACCGCTTACACTCCCGCTCTGCTCGGCACTGTAACAGTATACCGCTTACACTCCCGCTCTGCTCTGCACTGTGACAGTATACCGCTTACACTGCCTCTGTACTTGGCACTGTGACAGTGTACCGCTTACACTCCCGCTCTGCTCAGCACTGTGACAGTGTACCGCTTACACTCCCGCTCTGCTCAGCACTGTGACAGTATACCGCTTACACTCCCACTTCTGTCTCGGCACTGTGACAGTATACCGCTTACACTCCCGCTCTGCTCGGCACTGTGACAGTATACCGCTTACACTCCCACTTCTGTCTCGGCACTGTGACAGTATACCGCTTACACTCCCGCTCTGCTCGGCACTGTGACAGTATACCGCTTACACTCCCGCTCTGCTCGGCTCTGTGACAGTATACCGCTTACACTCCCGCTCTGCTCGGCACTGTGACAGTATACCGCTTACACTCCCGCTCTGCTAGGCACTGTGACAGTATACCGCTTACACTCCCGCTCTGCTCGGCACTGTGACAGTATACCACTTACACTCCCGCTCTGCTCGGCACTGTGACAGTATACTGCTTACACTCCCGCTCTGCTCGGCACTGTGACAGTATACCGCTTACACTCCCGCTCTGCTCGGCACTGTGACAGTATACCGCTTACACTCCCGCTCTGCTAGGCACTGTGACAGTATACCGCTTACACTCCCGCTCTGCTCGGCACTGTGACAGTATACCGCTTACACTCCCGCTCTGCTCTGTGACAGTATACCGCTTACACTCCCGCTCTGCTCTGTGACAGTATACCGCTTACACTCCCGCTCTGCTCGGCACTGTGACAGTATACCGCTTACACTCCCGCTCTGCTCGGCACTGTGACAGTATACCGCTTACACTCCCGCTCTGCTCTGTGACAGTATACCGCTTACACTCCCGCTCTGCTCGGCACTGTGACAGTATACAGCTTACACTCCCGCTCTGCTCGGCACTGTGACAGTATACCGCTTACACTCCCGCTCTGCTCTGTGACAGTATACCGCTTACACTCCCGCTCTGCTCTGTGACAGTATACCGCTTACACTCCCGCTCTGCTCGGCACTGTGACAGTATACCGCTTACACTCCCGCTCTGCTCGGCACTGTGACAGTATACCGCTTACACTCCCGCTCTGCTCGGCACTGTGACAGTATACCGCTTACACTCCCGCTCTGCTCTGTGACAGTATACCGCTTACACTCCCGCTCTGCTCGGCACTGTGACAGTATACCGCTTACACTCCCGCTCTGCTCGGCACTGTGACAGTATACCGCTTACACTCCCGCTCTGCTCGGCACTGTGACAGTATACCGCTTACACTCCCGCTCTGCTCGGCACTGTGACAGTATACCGCTTACACTCCCGCTCTGCTCTGTGACAGTATACCGCTTACACTCCCACTCTGCTCGGCACTGTGACAGTATACCGCTTACACTCCCGCTCTGCTCGGCACTGTGACAGTATACCGCTTACACTCCCGCTCTGCTCGGCACTGTGACAGTATACCGCTTACACTCCCGCTCTGCTCGGCACTGTGACAGTATACCGCTTACACTCCCACTCTGCTCGGCACTGTGACAGTATACCGCTTACACTCCCGCTCTGCTCAGCACTGTGACAGTATACCGCTTACACTCCCACTCTACTCGGCACTGTGACAGTATACCGCTTACACTCCCGCTCTGCTCGGCACTGTGACAGTATACCGCTTACACTCCCACTCTGCTCGGCACTGTGACAGTATACCGCTTACACTCCCGCTCTGCTCGGCACTGTGACAGTATACCGCTTACACTCCCGCTCTGCTCGGCACTGTGACAGTATACCGCTTACACTCCCGCTCTGCTCGGCACTGTGACAGTATACCGCTTACACTCCCGCTCTGCTCGGCACTGTGACAGTATACCGCTTACACTCCCGCTCTGCTCGGCACTGTGACAGTATACCGCTTACACTCCCGCTCTGCTCGGCACTGTGACAGTATACCGCTTACACTCCCGCTCTGCTCGGCACTGTGACCGTATACCGCTTACACTCCCGCTCTGCTCGGCACTGTGACAGTATGCCGCTTACACTCCCGCTCTGCTAGGCACTGTGACGGTATACCGCTTACACTCCCGCTCTGCTCTGTGACAGTATACCGCTTACACTCCCGCTCTGCTCGGCACTGTGACAGTATACCGCTTACACTCTCGCTCTGCTAGGCACTGTGACAGTATGCCGCTTACACTCCCGCTCTGCTAGGCACTGTGACGGTATACCGCTTACACTCCCGCTCTGCTCTGTGACAGTATACCGCTTACACTCCCGCTCTGCTCGGCACTGTGACAGTATACCGCTTACACTCCCGCTCTGCTAGGCAGTGTGACAGTATACCGCTTACACTCCTGCTCTGCTCTGTGACAGTATACCGCTTACACTCCTGCTCTGCTCGGCACTGTGACAGTATACCGCTTACACTTCCGCTCTGCTCGGCACTGTGACAGTATACCGCTTACACTCCCGCTCTGCTCGGCACTGTAACAGTATACCGCTTACACTCCCGCTCTGCTCTGCACTGTGACAGTATACCGCTTACACTGCCTCTGTACTTGGCACTGTGACAGTGTACCGCTTACACTCCCGCTCTGCTCAGCACTGTGACAGTGTACCGCTTACACTCCCGCTCTGCTCAGCACTGTGACAGTATACCGCTTACACTGCCTCTGTACTTGGCACTGTGACAGTGTACCGCTTACACTCCCGCTCTGCTCGGCACTGTGACAGTATACCGCTTACACTCCCGCTCTGCTCAGCACTGTGACAGTATACCGCTTACAATCCCGCTCTGCTTGGCACTGCGATAGTAAACTGCTTGCACTCCTGCTCTGTTCCAACACCGGTCAGGGAATGCACCCACTCCCGGTCAGCAGCTGTCAGAGATCACGTGACATCAGGCAGGGAGGTCTGTCAGAAGGTGGAGGCACCTTATATGGAGCTGCTTGCCGTTGATTAGACACCATTTAAGCCTCGCTTTCTAAGTGTATAGTGACAAGAAGCCTAAAAGGCTATAAAGTGCTAATTATGGAGAATGAAAAGATATAAAATAACACACTATCAATTCCTACGCGTTTCGTATCATTTAAGGAGATGGACACTTGAACATGTCCGTAATATTCGAATTGGTCTGGAGGTACATAGTGTCTCTAGACATTTTAAAATCCATCATTCACAGGATCCTGCATTTCTGAGATACAAAGGCATCCAACATATACCTATTGATAGGAGAGGTGGAGGTAGGGTTAAAGCACTCTCAAAAGAGGAGAGTTATTGGATCTTTCAACTGGATACTATGACCCCTAAGGGGTTAAACAAGGATCTTGATATCATCTCTATAATTTAACACTTCAGTTGATGCCGGTATTCTTTTTTTGCCATGTACTATCTATCTAAATGGTATTCTTATCATGGATTGATTTAGTATGGCTTTTTGACATTATAAAAGAATATCTGTATGGTTGATTTTCTCTTGTGGCTCTCATGTTCTCTTGGTCCTTTCAGATCTTTGAGGATTATTTTTACTTCGTCGCTTACTACTACCCCAATGTTTAGTTTAGAAATACAGTTGGGATTTTAAAATATTATATAATTATGCATTATTTCAGTGTTTTTCTGAAGAGATTGGATCATGCTGGTTCCACTCATCGCTGGTATTTTCCCTACACACATTTTTATAATACGTTTAAAATACCAAGTAGCTGTTCTGCAGATAAAAAAAGAGAACATATCCTTACTGTTAATTTTTCTTTCCAAATCCCTCCATGTATGTATGTATGTCTTTATTTATATAGCACCATTAATGTATATAGCGCTTCACAGCAGTAATACACATGACAATCATATAAATAACAAATAATAAAGATAAGACTGCGTCACGCTAGCGCTGAGCGCGCAACGCTTGCCGAGTTTAGTTCTGCAATTTAAATTGTCCCGTCCCCGCTCACGCGGTGTGCGCGCATGCATGCTCTCCCAAGCTTGGCACTTGGGGATACAAAAAACAAAGAGAGTTTGAAGCACGCTCAACAAGCCCCCAATGCCCCCATGCGTGTGCTTGCAAAATAGCCAAGACACCCGACGCTCCTGTTTGGAGAGATGGTGATGTCACCGCTCACAAGCATGAGCATGGTCATCGCCAGCGGGGCCACAGCCTAACACGTAATGAGAAGTGCTTCAGACACAAAAGTAACATTTAGGAAAAGGAGTCCCTGTTCCAAAGAGCTTACAATCTAATTGGTTAGTAGGAAGAACATATAAAGACAGTAAGAGGGCGTTCTAGTAAGTGCGTCTGCAAGGGGCCAAGGTTTATGTATGAGGTGTAGAGTATCAGCCACGGAGCTACTCATAGTCTTCGTTAAGCAGGTGTGTTTCAAGGTGGGTTTTAAAGGTGGCTAGAGAGGGTGCTAGTCGGATATTGAGGTGACAAAATAAATGGGAAGTAAGCCCCTACTACTTAGGGATAGGATCATCCTTCCAACTTAATGATCTTGAGACCCTAGCACCTTAGTTAGACGTCTAGCCATGATAAGGATGTCTCCAAGCAGTCCGTCAAACTAGGGCAGGAGCAGGGGCGTAGCTATAGCCCAGGCAAAGATCGGGGGCCTGCGCTCTTGGAGGGCCTGCTCTACTCCCCCCCCCCCCCCATCAGCAGCCCATTTGTCTCTCTTTAGATAGAGACAGGCGTGGGTAGACGGTATGCTGCGGCAGCGGGCCCCCGGCGTTAAACAGATAAGCCGCCAGCTTGTTACACAGGCAGAGCAGGATGGCAGGGGAGGAGCGAGCACTAGCGGTCTGACCCGGAAATCTTTCTTACTTCAGGTGTCTGCTTTTAGAGCGCGCTCCTCGACGGCCGTCCTGCTCTGCCTGTGTAACAACTGCTCATTCCTCTGCCGGCTTATCTTCTGTTTAACGCCGAGAGCCCGCTGCCACATACTATCGCCCCGCGCCTGTCTCTATTACAGGTAAGCATGGAGGAGGAGGGGAGATCTGATGAAGAGGGCAAGAGTTGATGATGAGGCGGAGAGCTGATGATGAGGGAGATAGATGAGGAGGAATGATGATGAGGAGGGATGATGAGAGAGAGGACTGGGAGAGGATAGGGAGTAAAAAATTGCACTCAGTACTATCTTACATTACAATGCTGATTTATTTAAACTGTACAGTGAATTTTACACAACTTGAGAAGAAAAAGCTATTGAATCTCATTGTGGATGGGTGCAGAGAGATTCCCACCCTTTACTTTACACAGAGGCGGATTTCCCATTAGGCCCGGGCTTAGGGCAGCAAAAGCGGTCTGCCCCCATATACATTTGCCATACTCTCGGGCCTAATGGATCCCATCATTAATGTGTTTGCTGAGTGAAAAGTGCGGAAACGGAACTTCTGATTTAAAAATAAATGGTGAGTACATGAGTAATCTATATTTTAGATATAATCTATATTTATGTGTGTGCTGTATATTTAATTTTGAAACAACGCAATACATATACTTATAATGGGGCCCTGAAAAATTGTTTGCCCAGGGGCCCGTGCATGTGTAGCTACATCACTGGACAGGAGCCATCTGGAATAACTGTATGCAGTATTTTCCTCGCAAATTTAGCCTCACCTGGAGGAAAAAACTTAAAATGTATACTTCTAGTGCCCTATGAACATATTTCATGAGGCCCATGTGGCTGCCTTGCAAATATCTTCCGTCTTAATCCATCTTGCTATAGAAGATAACTGAGGCAGTATAACCTCTCCTTGTCCCAAAGAAAAGGATAAATAATTTCTCTGATACTCTATAATTCTCTCTGTGGTTAGCATAATGGGATATTGTTCTCATCACATCTAGACAGCGAAGCTCTTTTCCTCCCATTGGGATTAGGACAGAATGAAAGCACAATTATCTCTTGATTCATAAGGGACAATACCAAATGCGTTTGAATTTGTGATACTGTATGTATCACTTTGTACTCGTGCATTCAGAAATATGGAGCTCTGCAGGATAAAGCTTGAAGCTCACCAATTCGTCTGGTCATGGTAATGGCCGTAAGAAACAGCTTTCAAATTCAGCAATTTATCTAATAAATGTAGTAGTGGCTAAAAAGAAAGATTTGCTAACACTTCCAAGACGATATTCAGATCCCCAGCTAGAACTAGGACATACTTGAAAACGAGAGGTAACTCTCACTGTATTACTGTACTTCCTGGTAAAACATTTTATAAATAAATAAATAAGAACTAGAGGGTGTATTCTGGGCCTCAAGTTTGCAACCTCCTTCATGAAGAATTTGATATTTTTTCTAAATTGCAAGTGGTGTTTCAAAGTATATACAGTACAGTGCCGATACATAGATCTTAAGGGAATTCAAGCTAGGACCCTTATATCCTTGCTCAAAAGTAGAATATTGTTTCTTTAGAAAAAAAAGTCTGCCTTAAAAGCTCTCTGATCAAAGGCTTGACCTGATCCTGGATCTGTAATTGGTTGATGTCCTGGCTAACTCAACCCACAAGAGGGAGTGGTCTCTTGCCATGCCCTCAATACATACTTTCAAATGTGTCCTGCACATGGTCTAAAACTACTTCTGGATGTGGAATCTCACTTTCGGTTTGACCTGATTAAGCATCAAACTCCATCCTCAGGCTCTAGGGTTGACAGGTGTCCAGTACAGTATATAACTGGACTGTTCTGGATTTGGACACTGTCCAGTAAAAAATTAGAGATAATACTGGGCATGTTTGTGTCCGGTATTACCTCTCTGGACACCGTAACCTGACCAGCTTGGGGGGGCTGCAGGATTTTGAAGAGCAGGGAGAGAGCAAGGCTATTGCTAGGGAGCTGGGCAGCTTCCTCCATCCTGATTGGCTGCTGATGGGTAATTTAGCCAATCAGGAGGAGGAGTGGATCCAAGGAGAGGTGGAAACAGCATGGAGAGGAGAGGGGTGTGTGTGTGTCAAGCACATCGCTCCTTTCACCATGTGTCCAGAATTGTTGGAGAAGCCACCTGACAACCCTATCAGGCTCGCCTGGTGACCCACACAAAAGACAACCATGTGCAAGTATATACTGCTACAGTCCATAGACAGCGGCAGGTCCAGGTGTGGCTACATTCTCCAGCTAGCAGTGCAACTCCGGGTACAGACCCAGATAAGGTGGCTGCGTGAGCAGCCTGAAAGCAAGACATCCATGAGGCTCCGAGAGAGAGCAACTCTGTTACCCAGAGGCAGGTAGGACCAAAAATAATGAAGGTGCGAGGGTCTGTTATGTTGGAAGGATGGCCCTACTCCAAAGTAGGTGAGGCTAACTCCCCATTTCTATGCACTGTCATAGGGAACAATAGAGAAATGAACATTTTCAAAATCTACTGATATTGCACCAGACTTCATTATGAATATCTGCTGTTCAAATGTTCTTTTTAGCGAGAAGTGGCTTTCTTCTGGCCACCCTTACAAACAAACCATATTTGTTCAGTCTTTTTCTAATTGTACTGTCATGAACTTTAACATTTAACATGCTAACTCAGGCCTGTAGAGTCTGAGATGTAACTCTTGGTTTCTTTTTGCAATTTCTCTGAGCATTGCACGGTCTGACCTTGGGGTGAATTTGCTGGGATGTCCACGCCTTGGAAGATTGGCAATTGTCTTGAATGTTTTCCACTTTTGACTAATCTTTCTCACTGTAGAATGATGGACTTAAAATTGTTTGGAAATGGCCTTATAACCCTTCCCAGATTGATGGGCATCAACAATTGCTTCTCTAAGATCATTGCTGATGTATTTCCTCCTGGCATTGTGTTAACACACACTGAATGCTCCAGACCAGCAAACTGCTAAAACTTCGGCTTTTATAGAGGTGGTCACACTTGCTGATGATCAATTAATCAAGGGCATTTGATTAGCAGCACCTGTCTGCTTCTTAGTATCTTAATTCCTATGGAAGCAGTAAGGGTGTACTTAGTTTTTCACACACAGCTTCTCCATTTTGGCTTTATTTTTGTTAAATAAAAAATGACACGGTGTAATATGTCATGTGTTGTTGTTCATCTGAGGTTGTATTTACCTAATTTTTAGACCTGCTAAGGATTGTTATTATGTCCTGATATATAAAACCATAGAATTCAAAGAGGGTGTACATAATTTTTCACACCAATGTATGTGTATATACACACACACACACACACACACACACACACACACACGTAACGTGCGTGAATCTGGTTTGGGTGTTAATGTTTTGTACATTTAAAATGTTTGCACTGTGGAAGGTCAAAGTCAACTACTCTGTACAACCTACATTATTGTGAATACAAAAATATGGCAGGCACTTAAAGTCATTTTGACTTGAACAGTATCGGCAAGAGGTTGTACCTAGTATTGCATTATATTAATAATATGGCATATTTTAATGAACAGTGCAAGAACCATTTTTCTCTTAATCTTTCCCAGTGTCGGCTCCTTGTGACCTTGGGCAAGTCACTTTATCTCCCTCAGGCACCAAAAACATAGATTGTAAGCTCCACGGGGCAGGGACTGTCTGCAAAAATGTCTCTGTAAAGCGCTATGTAAAAACTAGCAGCGCTATACAAGAATAAACAAGTATTATTATCATCTTCAAATATGGTAAACTACAGTTATATTCATTGTACATATAGTGGTAGGGTTAACAACCAGTTAAGATAAAAGAATACTTGCCTTCTTACAAAGTTCTGCAGTTACTGGCAAAACAATTTATTGACATTAGTACATTATCTTTCATTGTTGCTTCAGTTGCCCATAGTATACGGTCCTTACCCATCATGTTGTACAAGCTTTGTGGTGCAAACTGCCTTGGCATTTTCTGTATTGCTTCTTTATATACAGTAAGGGCATCCTGATATGAGAGGAAAAAAATAGAGATATAAAATGGAGATAAAATGTATTGTAAAGCAAGTGTAATCCCCCCTCTCCTGGTGTCGTTACTAAAAGTACACTAGTAGTTAATAGAGTAGAGGTTAAGCTCCACCCAGTGGTGACACAAGGTGTAAAGGACAGGAACCTAGGATTCTAGGAGAGAGTTCCAGCATGGCAGCAGAAGAGACGTACAGTTTCAGAGTGGGGGGGGGGGGGGGCGGAGGCACAGTGCTTACAGAGGCCCCGTGTTCTTCCCCACAACATTTAAATTAAATGCCGGGGAAGCGCGAAGCCTCTGTAATTCCCTCTTACCTGGTCTCCAGCTGCTTCTGGCGATGCATCGCCATGACAACGAAGCGTCATATGGCCCGCGTTGCCATGACAATGCAACATCACATGACGTCAGATGATGCCAGAGAAAAAGAATGGGGGGCTCGAGCATGGAGGGAGAGCCGGCAGGGGGGCGCAGACAAAAAGTTTGCACACCCCTACCCCAAAGTATAAATTTAGGTCAGGCTCCCCTTTTATTGTATTTCAGTGGACAATTCTCCATTACTAAGGATCCTTTAGTAAGTGAATGTCCAAGAAAGAGAATGCAGACATGCCTCTAAGTTGGCCAAGCAGAAGTGCTATCAGGATGTCTGGAAATCAGCCCTACAAGCAGATTCCCACCCACAGTGTTCAGAAGATAAGAAGGGAGGAGAGGGGGACGGGTCAGACCCATCAGATGAGTATCACTAAAGTAACCAGAAGCTACACCTCCCATGTGTATTAAGAGTGGGCACTCAGGGAAGACCTGTATAAGCATGAATATCAGTGTGGATGAAAACACGTGCAGCCATGTCAATTAATGATGTACTGTGACTGCAGTGTTTCGAAGCGTGGTAACATTAATAAAGATTGAGTTTGAACTACAAATACTCCTGGCGCCCATCTTTTCCTTCGTCGAGCAGCAGACCACTGACAGCCCGAGACAAAGTAAATTATTGTGGATGCCTTCTACACCACTACACTATATAACCTCCCTAGGGAGCCGGGCAGGGAGGGCAACTCTGTCAAAATTGTGAGATAAAGTATTGAAAATTGATACCTACAGTACCAAAAATCTGTTTAATGGTCACTAACCACCATGTAATATAAAATAGCCACATACTGTAATTTGAAGGGGCTCTACCCTTTCACGAGTGTTTCTGTTACTGTAATTCACTACTGGATTTCCATTCATAGTCTGCAGTTTACAAATGAGGAGGAAACTCACCTCATGTTGTCCTTGCTCATGATATAATTTCCCCAAGTTATAAAGGCAACTAGTCACAGAGGTCTTATGAGCATTTGGATCTTTTAAATTTTCATCTGGGATTTCTGAGCACTTTAAGAATGTTCTTCTGGCTTCTTCAGTTCTTCCCTGATTCATTAGGATTATACCTGTATTCAAGTATGCCGCTGAAAAGACCATTTCGAGAAAAAAAAAATATTACTGTAGTTTAGTATAAATGATAAAACCATATAGTACAGTACAGTATAGCACAAAATAATCTGAATGAATTATTCATGCAGATAAAGATTTGTATGGGTAATAACAATCAATTCACATACTTCAAAATAAGGTACCCTCATATATTCAGTACAAATAAATAATAGCCCTGAGAAATTCTTGTGAACATGGGCTGCCAATGTCTTTTCTTAAGGAGGACCACCACAGGCGATTGGTGGTTCAGCCCACATGCTTGTTCAAAACCTTTCATCTCTACAAACACTGCCAATTAGGGTGCCAGTTGTAATGGTGGTTTTGCGGTGAGGTTTTAGTCCTTCATCTTATTTCAAAAAGGCCTCAGATGATAATGATTTACAGATGTTGATGAGGAAGATAAAAATGTAAATTCAAGACATCACTTACATGCTAGTGTAGGCCTGCTACCAATTGCCAACTTGTAGTAATGTAGAGCCTCAGAAAACTTGCTGCTTTCCTGGAGCAATAACCCTCTATAATAAATACACATAAAAGGAGAGGGAATGATTGTTTGAAACTGATAAAGTTATTCAGATAAAAAAAAATTGTAACATGTTTTAAACATTCAACTTTTAAAAGTAGACTGTGTTATGGTTGTTGTCCAAACTAAAGTTAATCCAATGAAGTAGTATATACTGTATGAGTCAAAATAACAAAGATGGAAGACACTACTTCAGATTACATTCTCCTACCAATACTGTATATTCCCAGATTGCTAGAATAATTCAAGTATGTTCTAAATTATTTGTCAACTTTCGAGGAGTCATACATTTGAGCCACTGTCTCTGCTAAGTTGTACCGGCAGTAACCCTATTGCTGAAAAATGGGTTTATATGGTCAGGCTGGCATTTACTCAAAAGTCACATCCCTGATCAAACAAGTTACTAGTAACCATGCTATACGAAGCCAATGAGGCAGGAAAAAATATTGCATCACTTTATTGACTACAACCGTGGGATACTTTTGTAGTTGGGCCCGGGCTGTACATTACAAGTAAAAGCAAATGATGTAAAGAGTCATACTATAGAGAATGATTCAGTGTATGTGACTAGACAACCGAAGCACATAACTTAGTAGGCTCTACACACATGCTAATAAAAAATTCATATCACATTTGGTACTTAATGTTTAAAAGAACCATATACTCTCCACCTAAGTAAATGTGACTAGGTTACACACCTTTTACTAGTGATTTTTGCTAGTTTTTGCCCCACAATAAGTAGCATCACTGTTGTATATAGTGCTTTTCTCTCAATGAGACTTAGGCTTGTTTAATAGTTGGCGTGCGCGAATGCTCATGCACGTGAAGCATACTTTTTGTGTGTATAGACTTCAGTGCTCTGAGTGACAGATGGGCGTGGCTATGATGCGCACGGGTAGGCGTGGCCATGACATCACACACATGATTGGGGACCCTGGAGGGAGAAATAGCGGCAAAACCGGTAACCATCTCAAAAAGACTTATTTATGCAAAACGCTGGCTATTAAGTCCAATACTGAATAAACTAGCAGCATCTCTTGGCTAGGAATACAGACCAAATGTTACTGAAAATATTACCGCTCTGACAACAAAAATGAAATTGTAAAAAGGGCGTTTTTTACAGAAATATTTATATAGACGTTATCTAGCAGTACTCCTTTCAATGTTGCTTGTGTGTGGCACATTTTTCTACCCCCAAACAGAATGAGGTACTTCAAATAAAGTCACTGCAAAGTCTTGGCCCGGAGCACTTACTTTTAATATATGAAAAGCTTTTCTGCAAAAGAGAAAAAATACACACACACACACACATACACTGATTGAGTGTGTGACGTGTAACGGGCAGCAGAGCAAAAACATAGTTCTCACAGTCTTTCCTGTGATCGGCCGGCTCCACGCTCAGTGCCGTGCGCGCGTGCGTGCGGCCTAGTATGGAACGGCTGGCTAACCACAGCCAATTATAAGTGCCGCACGCGCGCATGGCGGAGCAAACGCGCGCACTATATTACGGGACTTAAAGCGCTTCACAAGTACAATATAGAACAGTACGCAGCGCGCTAGATAGAATGTTACAGGCATGGTGCCTGCCACGACGAGCTTCCACTCTGCTTGGTACCTGAGGCACAGGGAAATGTAACTTGCCCAAGGTCACCAGTATCTGAACCAGGTTCCCCTCCTTAAAGTCAGTCATTGTTTAGGAGTCAGTGGCCTTACTAAATGAGCCACACCTTCAACATGAATAAATCTCTCTCTCATTATAATTAATTCCTATGCTGCAGAAAGAACCTACAAGTTATTGCAAACGAATACCCTGCGAGGTCTGCCAAATACTTAAGGACAGATTACACGGAATTCACCATGGGATACCAACTGTGTACAATGAAGCGTAATTATTAGCTCCTGCATACACATCCACAAGTAAATAAAAGCTGTACATCAAGACACATTCTAGTTGTTTAAATGAGATAATTACTTTAAGGATGTGTAAAGAAAACAACTATAATTAGCTCATCAAAATGGCACATGAGCCGAGTGCCCTTGGCAGGGTAAACAAATACAAATTAAATGCTATATGCATAAAAAGTGTGCCTGTTTACCATCTCTTATCCAAACGATAGCAGTGTTTTATTTTTTTATTGTTGTTGTTTATTTATAAGGTCAACATTCTGTTTTGCATAATCTAGTACTTAAATAAAATGTGGTTGGTAGTGTAAACATTAAACAAATACCTTTTTTTTCCCTTTAAACAACATATTGTGCCCCAATAAACTTTACTATTGTACAGCAAGCCCTTTAACCATCTCCAAGAAATTCAACAAGGTCATGTTTTGTGGATAACCACACTATGTTTGTCATCTAATGCATTCCCATATTTGTTAATCCATTGATCATTCCTGAAATCTGATATACAGTAGCTGGGGTTCACTTCTCTCTCCCTTAGTATTCTATCTGCAGTTGTCTTAAAACCAAGATGGATAGAGGTGAAGGGATCCTAAACTTAAACACGTAAATACCCTTATGAAAAGTTACAAAGCACTATTGGGCTTCTTCTATAAGCTCCAAAGCAACCGATCACAACACAATTGTCTGAAACCTCCCATTCAGGTCTATGAGAGTTTTCGGCCGATCACAGTGTGATTGGCCACATTGAAGCCTATAGAATAGGCCCCTATGAGGGACAAATTCTTGTGCATACCAAATTGTATAGACCAAGAGTGGGCAAGTTCACTCGTGGTTTTGGACATAGTATTGGTTCTGGTTCTGAGAAACTATTTGTTTGTGTTTGATTATGGGTTTATACAACATTCTAGAAAAAAAGAAACTTCAAAACAAGCATAATAATGTATGAAAAATGCTTAAAACAAATAGGAAATCAAAATAATATAACTGAAAAGTTTGAAAATAGAAAAAAAAAATACAGTATGATGAGAAACACCTAGAGATGGGCACTTGGCATTGGCGTTTGGTTCTGAAGATCTTAAGGGTTTTGTATTTGATTTTGAAATGTAAGTTTCTGATACAGTATGTTCGGATTTCACAAGAAGTTATGTCAGTAGATAGTGTAGTATATACATGGCACATAAGCTCAGGTTCACCAAACTCTTATGAGGTTAAAAAGATGTGTTATTTTTAACGGGTAATTAATGTGATTGTTATTGCATAAAATAACTTTATAGATGGGAGTTTAATTTAACAGCAAAATTAAATAAAGCCAAATGACTTATTCACATGCTATTCATTAAACTCCAATACCTGGGGATATTGGGCTTCTGACATAAAATAGCATACCCCTGGCATGGACTTTGAAGCAGAGGAGTCTGGTTTAAATCCAGTTGTCAGCTCATTGTGACCTTGGGCAAGTCACTTTATCTCTCTGTACCTCAAGCACCAAGTATAGATTGGAGTGATAGAAAGCCATAGGTGATAGAATTATGTTGCTCCATGTGTCATAGTAAACTCCCCAAGTACTAATAGTCAATACAAAGTTTTACTTGAGTGCTGTTGAGGTGTGACCAAAAAGCTAAAAGCAAAAAACACAAGATCACGGCACATCCAAATTCACTAAAATCCAACATTTCATCATTATTACACCTCTCTTATTACTTATACAATGCTGTATAATAGTCTGCACTGTTAACTATTTGTTGTATATTTTATTTACAGTAATTAATAGTTACATATTTCAGCTACAGTATGATCAGTTTGCCAAGGTAACCCCATTTCACGCAAATCCCAAGTTCTACTCTTATTTTTTTTTTGCATCATATCCTCAGCTAAATCCATCTTGCTTTTCTCTTGCAAAATACATAAATAATTAAATTAGAAGTTGAGACTTGCCTGATCAGGAATTATCTTGGCGTGTGGGCAAGTTTATCATACAATAGCTAACATTTGTAACTAAAGCCCCAATTTAAATAATATATTTTAAATAAAAATGTAGACGATTTACAGTAATTAATAAGAAAGGGTTGACGGATTTTGAAAAGCACTAGCCGACCACTTCCTGGCTGCTCGTGCACATATGCGATCAGCACTTGCCGACTGCGCATGCACGATTGGAGCTTGCCGGTTGCGCATGCGCAAGTGCAGCTCGGAAGTGCCGATCGTGCATGCACTGTCGAAAAGTGCTCTTTGCGCATGCACAGCCGGCGCTTGCCAGCAGCACAGAAAACCGAGATAAGAGCCAGAAAAAGTCGGGACAGAGCCAGAAAAACTGGGACTGTCCCGGCTAAACCTAGTTAGAAATTATGAAATGTTGGGTTTTAGGGAATTTGGATGTGCTTCGATCATGTGTTTTTTGCTGTTAAATTATTTTCTGCCATAGGGGCTTATTCTGTAAGGTGTCATTTACTTTAATGGGGCTTTTCATGCGATAGCGCGTCATCTGCGCTATTAAATACATCTGCAGAATAAGGGCCATAGAGTTTTAAAAGAAATCCTATTACATACCCCTCAAGACATGATTTTAACACCTTCATTTTAATGCAATTTAAACTCAGTTAACTAATTATTGCATTATTTATCTCAAAATGTAAGATCATTTTTGTATATTGGATGCCTTCGAACATAGAAATTTTGAGTGAATTAAGTAAACTCAGAGTTAAAAACGCATGTTTTTTTTGGGGGGGGGGGCTTGTTTTAGTACTGTATTGGGTCTAAAAACTTAAGTTTAACAGAATTTATTGAATCCAGCACACAGTGAATTTTGAGTTGCTTTGCCATTTTCATGAAGAGGAAGAAATATGCCCACAAAGCTATTTATACAACTAAATAGATGCTTTATGCTACAGAGATTGGCACCTTGTACTGAGAATTTGTTTTATGCTTTAGATTTAGCACTTAAACAGTAACTCTTTATGTTCTTTGGATTTGCAGGAGTGTAGAAAAAATGACTGGCAGTAATTTTATAGCAAAATATGCAAAAAAATTACCAATAATTCAAAGTGCCTTATCTCTCCATGGCAGCAAACAATATATGGGGGTTTTATGCTCCTCTCACACTAATTGGGTGCTCATTTGTTAACAAACAAAGTTTATATATATTATACATAAACTTTGTATTGACTATTTGTACTTGGGGAGTTTACTATGACACACCGAGCAACATAATTTAACCCCTTTGCCTGTAGCTACCAATGCATTGACTTGGCACCAAAAAGGTTAACATATCTGGTATCCTGTTAACAATCAGTAATTAATGTGCAAATCGTTATCCAACCTATAAAAGATGTGTACTGACCAATGAGACTATCCCTTAATGAAGTCATCTCTGACAAAACGCATAGGGTGTGTTTGGAGTGGCAAGTGCAGTAACTATTGATTTTATTGCTCACACACTGAGACGCTACAATGGAAAACCCTTCACATCTGAGGGAAGCCAAAGCAGTGGACCACACCACAAGTCCTGAAAGGTGCCAAGTGTGACCCGGGACAATCAGTGGTGGTGGTGCCGGTAGCGGGAGGAGCCGCAACTGAAGGGTGCACGGCGCGCAGTGACCACATCCGGTTGACGGAGTGAGAGAGGAGGTTCCAAGTCCAGTTTGCAGAGTGAGAGAGGCACCTACAGTAATTACAACAGAAGCTCAGTTGAATCCGTGCTACAGTGCTGGGGTTTGAGATTATTCTCATAAACGCGGATGTCCTAGCTATGTTTGTGAGTGCGCATTTTATATTGTTCCAGTCCTATATAAATTGTTGAAACTTTAATACACTAGGAATGCACCTGTTTTATTTTTGGTTTTTCCCTAGATATCCTTGAGGGATTGGTGATCCCTATATTCAGGCTGCAAAGACTCCGGACACTTTTTTGTCTATTGTTTTATAATTGTTTTTATTTAGTTATTTTATATTGTGTTAATAGGTTGTTTTGAATTAGTGTATTTAGTAGTCTGCACTCACTCCATTGTCCGGTTGGTCAGCACTATATTATTATTATTTCAGCAAGCGATTCATTATGGCTTTTTAGGTTATATTAGCTTAGGATCATAGTAGGCGCTACATCATCCCTTCTTTTTCTATATATATATTTACATACATACATCTTACAATATAAATTCTAAATAGAACGTAATAATATATAAAGTATATTGTTACATCTATATTGCACTCTTAAAATTAACACACAAAAAAACTAATTAAATTACTGATTATCAAATGATGGGCATACTTTGTTGTACCAGCCACCAATACATGGCATTGCACATTGGCCATGTTTGGAAATAATTTTTGTGGTACTTTACTTTATATGCACACTGATTACATTTTGTATTTGGTTTTCAATATCAGAAACTAAAGCAATTTCAGAGTAGAAAGGACAAGCATGGAAGAATTTAATCAGATTTCTCATTAAAATTTTGCATGGGCACTTTACTTTCCATTGAAAGTTTAAACTGTTATTTAAAGGGGACAACACTTTCTGCAGATTTTTTCAGTTCACAAGTGGACAAAGCAAATTCAGGGTGACAAACGCAAAAGGTTTCTGGCAGTTTTGCAAACTCTTAAATAGTTTCTAAAAAGGAGTCAGAAAAGAAGCCAGAACATATTTTGTCAGCCAAATCTTTTTATGTGGTACTTATGTAAAATATGTTATATTTCATAATAAATACACGCACTGTGTTATTATAATATGTGGTTCCATGTAATGTCTGCTTGTGTTCTGGAATGCCAAATCAGAAAAGTAGCTTAATCTGCTCTACTCCAAACACAAAACAGCTTCCTGTTTTTTTTTTCTCCAGACACGTGTCTTAATCCATCAAGGGGAGAGTGGTCCGGAAGAAGGACCAATCAAGTCCGAAACATAACGTCAGGCAAGTCAGGCCTGTCAGTCAGGCAAGATAAAAGCAGCGGTCCAGTGCATTTTGCTATTCCTGATTCTTTTCTTTCTGTTTCAGAAAACAACACAAAACTATAAAGAGTTTCTTTACAATAGTTTTGCATTTTATTCTTTACATATTTAGAAGCCACAGCCTGGGCATCATAGCTTGAAAAATACAGTCGAATTGATCCTAAATATAAGCAGAACAGAGAATATGCATAAACACGCTGTGTAGCTAATTTTTTGCATTATAGTCTAACACCATCTGTCGCCGTCTATAAATGTATTTTCTGGTACCAAGAGTCAGAATCCACTGTGTAAGATATTTAACCAGTCAGTAACTGCTTTTATGACCATGTAGTAAACTACACACAAGAGAACCGACAGGTGGTAAGAGCTGGGACAACTGTCCTGGGCCCGGCGGCTATGGGGGCCCCAGCAGTTGAGCCCAACTTTTGTGTCCGGCTGCCGTGCCCCAGCTCTCCCCAGCTGCTGGGGAGCCTCCTCCACCTGTTGATCATTGTCGGAAGTTGAGCCCAACTTCTGCATCCTCGTGCGGGACAACGCGGCACTAGAGGCCTCCCCACCAAGGTACAAAAAAGTGTGTATATTGTGGAGGGGGGGGGGGGAATTGTGTGTATATTCTGGTGGGGGGGATTGGAGTTTGAGGAGGTGGTGGATTGAGGGAGAAGAGGGGAGGTGTGTGACAGTTGGGGGGTAGAGTAATGTGGGGAATATGTGAGGGGGGGGAATGTGAGAGGGGAAGAGAATATGAGAAGGGGGACAGAGTGTGAGAGATGGGGACAGCGTGTGAGGAGGAGGGGGAGAGTGTGTGTGTGAGGAGAAGGGGAAGAGAGTGAGAGGAGGGCAGAAAGTGTGAGGAAGGGGTAGAGCATAAGAGGAGGGGTAGAGCATAAGAGGAGGGGAGAGCATAAGTGAAGGGGGTGGAGAGAGAGGAAGAGTGAGAGGATGGGAAGAGTGAGAGGATGGGAAGAGTGAGAGGATGGGGAGAGTGAGAGGAGGGCAGAAAGTGTGAGGAGGGGGTAAATAGTGTGAGAGGGGGAGGAGGGGGGTTGAGAGAGCGGGATTGAGTGTTAGGAGGTGGGGGATGCAGGGAGTGGGATTAAGTGAGAGGAGAGGGGAGGGAGTGTGAAGGGGAGAGAGTGAAGAAGGTAGGGGGAGAGTGAAAGGAGGGGAGGGAAGAGTGACAAGGGGGTGAGAGTGTGAGGAGGAGAGGCAGAAAAGCGTGAGAGGAGTGGGAAGAGAGTGAGATGAGGGGGAAGAGAGTGAGATGAGGGGGAAGAGAGTGAGATGAGGGGGAAGAGTGTGTGAGATGCGGAGGGGAGTGTGTGAGATATGAGGGGCGAGAGCATGAGGAAGGGGGAGATCATGAGGCGGGGTAGAGAGAGTGTGATGGGGAAATGTGTGAGAAGAGGGGGAGTGTGAGAGTAGCGGGAGAGTGAGAAGAAGGGAGAGAGTGTATGGAGGAGGATAGTGTGAGGAGGAGGATGAGAATGTGAGGAGGGCAGAAAGAGTCTGAGGAGGGGCAAAAGAGTGTAAGTGGGGGATAGTGTGAGGTAGGAGATGAAGGGAGTGGGATTAAGTGAGAGGAGGGGGGAAGGAGTGTGAGGTGGTAGAGAGTGAGTGAGGTAGGGGAGAGAGTAGGAGGAGAGAGAGAGGAATGGGGAGAGCGTAAGAGGAAGGAGGAGAGCGTAAGAGGAAGGAGGAGAGGTGGGGGGGAGATAGAGGGGGAAGAGTGTAAAACAGGAGGAGTGTAATAGAGAGGGGGAAATGTGAAAGTGAGCAAGGGGTGAAGAGTGAGCGAAAGGGTAGGAAGTGAGGGGGGAGAGCGAGAGGGGGGAGAGTGAGCAAGAGACGAGGTGTAAGAGAGGTAGGGGTGAGAGGTGGAGGACTGAGTTGGAGTGAGGGGGAAAAGAGTGATACAGGAGATGGGCAGTGATAGAGGGGATGGGAAGTGAGAGAGGGGAGGGAGAGAGAAATGTTGAAGACAGGGGAATAGCAATAGAGAGGAGAAGAGTGAGAGAGAGGGGAAGAGTGTAAGACGGGGAGAGAGGGAATAGAGTGGGGTGAGAGTGAAGGGGGGAGTGTAAGAGGGGGTTGCTCCACCAACACGGGATGCCCTGGTGGAAACCCTAGTCCGGATCCCCGTGAAAGCGGTCAGCGGCCCCGACTACACATGTAGCAGTCGTTACTGCACATGCTGATGTGAGCCAACAAGTGAAGTTGTGTGATCCCTGCGCCTTATTGCATGCAGCTACTTCAAAACAATGGCCGCATCTTCTGCTGGTATGCACCGTTGCAACGCACCAGTGGGGGGAATAATATCTGCTACATTTCTTTTAAAAAAAGAGAGACTAGCAGGAACTCATTTGCTTAATTTCCCTCTTGAATGTTGTGCTCATTTAGTCTTGTATATAAGATGATGATTAGTTCAAAGTATTGTATAAGCATCTTAACAGTTAATTCCTGAATCCAGTTCTAATAATATACAGTGCAGAACTCTATTTCCTACCGTCACAGAAGCGTTTGGATACTCCTAAACATTAGAGCAATTGCCAGAATTTCCAGAAGGCTGCAAAGCCAAAATGCTGATACTAGCAGTGAAAGTGGAAGTTATTCTTGTTTGAGAGTTATTGTAGAGCCTGCTGGTAAATCATTCTGTCTATGCCTTTAGATACAGAATATCACTGCTGTGGGGTAGAGATAGTCACTGTTCTCTTTAGCCTTCCTTTACAGGTGGTTTATAGTGGGGGCAGGCTCACAACCAACAACATACACTGGAAATGCTGGGCCAAAAATTGACCTCTACAGCAAACTTGTTTAAAATTGTTTACAGCATATACTATCAATAGGGTACAGGCACACAGGAATATACCATCAGATTCTTGGAGATTGAGTTGATAGTAAGTGATATTGCGGTGTGGTAAATATATGGATGGGAACTAGAGATAAATGAGCTGCCTAACAAAAACGGTTTGCAAGTAGCCAGTATTTCTGCTGAGTATCAATTATTCTGTGTGACTTTATATATGTCTGTAATCAAACTGTGATGACTGTACAGTTCCCACCACAGCAATCAGAATTGAGCTGGCTGATGTTTATTATTGACTGACTTAAAACAAATCATTGCGTGAGGAATCAGCAGGAGGTTCATGAACAAGAAAGAGGCATGATGTGTGCAACATACTGTACCTACATATTTACTCGACCTATTTCCCGCAGGCCCTGTCAGGCATTGATGTTTTCTACCCAGTGCTCAAATTCTGCTCACTCCACTTTACAGTACTAGGATGATGATCAACAGGCCCTCAACTCCTCTGAGTGTGTAGTAGGCACTCGAACAGGTTGGCAGGGCACACCCAGCAGGGTCAGGATTACCTGTTTCACTGTCTCTCAGAGAACCAGGAATTGGTGCTCAACTGGCTCTTGCAGCACGTATACTGTATATGCATTTATATTTGCACAAGGTTTTGAAAACAGCAAAACTTTTGAGAATAGCAGAATGGCAAAAACATTTCTATGTAAATCTTCACAAAGCCTCTCTCGAATAGGGATATTTCTTGAAATATGGTTAAACTAACTGCTAGCAATGTGCGCACCTTGATCTCCGAGGCATTCTTGTGTGTATGGAGGTTTCTGCTTTGTACATAGAGCTAAAAGAAAGGGGCAGCTCTTCTTTTTTTTATTAGCACTTTCAACAACAATGTTTAGTTCTTCAACTTGTGTTTTACATTTGGATCATTGTGAATTCCTCCAATCATTTTGATTTGAGGGACAAATGTTTACAAATTAGTTTTTATGATTTATAACTCAGTTCTGATGACCATAACAGTTGCAGGTATGAGAGCCCTTAAGTACCCAGTAATAACAGCTTCAGATAATCTATATCTGTGATGTAAAGTGCTGTCAGGCTTTCAGGCTTATCATCACATGGCTATAATTTAATCTCTGAAGAATACTCATGTGGATACTCCTGTGTTTAAACATAAAACACAGTAACACCAAATGAGAGAAAAATGACGGTACAGCAAATGTTAATAGATTATCTTTGTTGAGGTAACTAGTCTATTGGATGTTTTGGATTTTCCATGGAGAAAATAATATGAGCTTTCTATTTCCCTCTCATTGGCAGAGAATATACAGATGCAGCGGCCGTTATTCGAACACTTCACGCGTTGTATACTTCGGAATACCCATATCATGGCGTGTGATTTCTTCCAACCGTACCGCCTTTAGACGCGAGTGCAGAAAATGGCATTTTAGTGTTTTGGTTTTTAAACACCTGAAATTGACACAGTAGCACAGTACTGTACACATTACAATTCATTCATTTCATTGCACACAATAAAACAGAATCCACGAAATTCAAACAAAGCAACTGCGATAAACACGTGTGCCTCGGGCGATTGGCCGCGTTAATGCCGCATGGAATACAGCAGAGCACACGAAAACGACTCCGTGATTTGTTCGAATAACGGCTGCTGCATTTGTACAGTGGTACTGTATCTGGGTGTTGTCTGATAGTTATCAATGTATGTACGTGTATTCACATGGTTTTATATAATGTGAATTCATTTGAGAAGAAAAGTATTTTTTCTTAGATTTGAATTAGTGGGAATCTATGGCACAGGATAGGAAAAGGCAATTTACAAAACCAATCATACTAACAATTACAGTACAATATTAAATTGTGCATATATAAAGGGATTTTTAAACCTAGATATAGGGTTCTGATACATGTGGGCAACACGGAATGGTCTTTCCAATGTGCTAGAGATTAAAAATACATTTAAAAAAAAAGATAGAAAACGTTAAATATCTTGAATATATATTCAATGTCTTGAAATCACCATATAGTTCTTTTTTCTTCTCGCATTGTGAATCAGGAATAAATATTTGGCTTTGAATGCTTATGTAATGACTACTCCTATTTGGCTGTCTATAGACCAAAATAATCAAAGTCAGGCAAAGATTGAATTAAACTGGAAACCCTTTTATGTAAAGCCTACTATATTGTGAATGAAGGATTACATCAAAGAGCAACTATATTGATAATTTTTGTTAAATGTAACTTTCCTTGCCAGTTATTAGATGTAGTATTTGTGTATTCCTTATTTCTGCACTCAGGGGACTGCAAAACGGCCAAATGTAATATATAAGGATTCCCTGCCAGTCTTTTGCTTTACAGCCAATAGTACAGACAAAAGCAGAAACATTGCAGCACTGATTCAATCATAGAATTGTCCCATTTACATGTTGGCAAGTCCAAATTAGTTGGCAATATTAACATAGATATTTATATATTTGTCCCTAAAATATTGATGAATCCATTGCATGTTAAGGCATTCAGAATCACTTGCCACAAAGAAACACAAATATAGTAATTAGAGATTTTAGCAGCAATTACTTGCATATTATTATTACCCATCACATTATTTAGTAACACTATACAGTATATGTATTGATCTGAAGTTATATAGGGTCATGTGAAAAATGTCCTAATTCATTTTGCATGCATTTGTGTGGAATGGAACCATTATGCATTGAATAGATAGTAATCCAATGCTTCACACAACTAAGGTTAAGTGCTCACTCAGAATAATCAATGACACAAATTGTGTTCAGCGTTCCAAAAGGAGTATGCAAGCTTTATTGATATTAAACTGTTTGTGTATGGTAATTGTCAGGAGGGATGGGAGAAAATGAAAAATATATTAATAAATGAGCTAACTAAGCCTGACTATTCCCAAATATATTTTTTAAAGGTATAACATTTTGAATAGATCACAGTTAAACCTTAAATGAAAAATGACTACTTTGGACACACCTTGAATGAAATGAGCATTAAAAAAGGCTTGTAACTTAGGTACTGTAATGAAGATGTGTCAGAAGGAAAATATTACAGCATAAGTAAAAGAATAATAAAAATTATACTAATTCTTCTTTAACCGTCATAAATATATGATTATCCACGAGAATAAAACTTGGGAGGTGAGTAACACTAAATGCTGCAGGATACATACTGATATTGATCCCTAGAACTATGACATCATTACTTTTCCACAAGTGCAATCAAATGTTCAAATCCAAGAGAGGCAGCTTTGCAACACATCTTCAACGACTCAGGTTTCAGGCTGCAAAACTCAACTTCCACACAAAGCAAACAATAATATACCACCTAAGCAGCTGGGAGTTGAAACTCCTCAGTGGGGAAGAGATCTGCAAAGCATTGAGGAACACTGCCATTCCCTGAAAGTATACTTACATGAATGTACACAGTCTGCTGTTATTACAAGATCATACTATTCAACCATTTTTGGACTGTTTAAAAAAAGATTTCACAAAGTATTGTGTTTTCATTTCCAACATTACGATGACTTAAATTAAGTCTGAACTATCAACTTAAACAAAACAGTGGCACATTAATGTCCAATTTCAGCAGTTAAATCAATAGGTACAATCAATTTATTTAAATCAAGGATTGCATACTTACAAATTGTACAGCATATCAGCCATGTTGCTGCGATAGTACAAGGCATTCCTATAAGCGTTTTCAGCTTCTGAAATCTTGCTCTGGCTCTTGAGAACATTCCCAAGGTTTCCCCATGCTGCCAGAAAAAAAAATACACACACATATATAGATATATATTTGAAACACGAAAAAATGCCTGCAACAGACCCTGAAGTAATTAGTACCAAAAGTCAGCTTAATATATGTATAAGATGCACAACTGCTGACAGTTCTAGGGACAAAATGAAAATAGAAACGCAAGAGAATAGAAAAAGTGTCCCAACAAAAGCACTCAGGTCTACAAAAGTATCAAAAATGTATTAATATTAACATCACAAACAACATGAACAATTAAAACAATCCTCAGTTTCCTATAAGTAGGATGATAATACCCAACACCTGTGTAAATACACTTTATGTAACAACCTATGCAGGCCAACCTGATGAATAATCTAGTTAATACACGATGAACATAGAGGGGCTTATGCAGAGAGGTACAGTATGTTAAGTTCAATTTCGCCAGGTTTGTGGCAAAAATGTCCGCATTTAAACAGTTAGTGGCGAGAACTTGGCGGGCCAATTCAAATTCGCCATACATGTGTCGAGAAGCGTGATTTCGCCAATGCAAAAAAACGCACGATTCCAGTAGCTCCGATGTGCCTGTACGCGCCAATCGGAGCTACTAAATGGCGCGTTCGAGTGAAATTTTGCCCGCCAACAACAGTTGGCTGTATTGTGGCCAAATACCGCGCGCCTCAGAATGGCGAGTTTCACGCAAAGTGCAACTCGCCTAATTAACAATTTCATGCACACCGCGCTCACACCGCGCTACCGGAGTACCCTGCATAGGACAAAATTAAATGCCAATCCTGTGGCGAATTTAAGCCTTTCTGGTACGTACCTCTCTGCATAAGCCCCAGAGTGTGGAGGCATGCAATCAGCCTCCCACCACACTGACCGGCCACTCTGAATAAAGAACCTGATGAAACAGTGCTATTCCCTATGTAAACAGAGCCCTAACACATTATAAGTGAATACTGTATGGAGAATATGCATGATATCAGAAAATAGCATAATAGCTTGATAACATCAGATATCTGTAAAGAACAATGTGTCCTAAACTATATAAACATGTACTCCTATGAGCTGTAATTAATCATTAAGTTATTCCATAGAAATAAAAGTTTATAAGGTGCCAGCCCAAAAGTGAACCCCAAAGAGAGGGCTCTTCCTTGTCTGTACTCCTCTGTAGTCCTATGGTTGCTACACCTTCTCCTCTGTGGGCCGTCCGGTGAAGCGATATTCCGCGATCCTGTGACTACTACCAGTATCTACATACGAGTGACTCATCCTGCTGCTGTGTTTTTCAATGCTTGGCTTTTGCGAAGTATTCATTTGTTTACATCTGCAATTGGTTCACCTTTGGGCTGGCACATTATAAAATTTTATTTCTATGGAATCTCACATATTGGGGATCCTGGGCAAGTGGAGGCACTGCCAGTTCTTATGTTGTTGCCCCAGGCTCCCAGTAGTGGAGGCTCAGAGCTCTGTGAGCCAACAGGTAAAGATAGCACCCCTAGACCCGCCTTGTCATAAGGAAAGAGGGCTACAATTAGATAGATAGATAGATAGATAGATAGATAGATAGATAGATAGATAGATAGATAGATAGATAGGACTACATCATTGCTGTCCTCAAGTAAACCCGTTGCAATGCCAACTGCTACTATTAATGTATGGCATCAGACTCTTACACTATAAAATGCTTTATCAACCTATAATTACAGTTCTTTACCAATTCTTTGTTAGAGGGTCCTGCATACAGGGTTATTTGGCAGCAGGAGGGGTAACAACCAAAGTATGAATACCTGTTTTTAAAAGTAGTATATTACTTTACGACAGCACTGTATTAATGTGACAAATACAATGCAATTTTTGCATTGAACATTTGTACAGTAATTACACAGAAAGCATCTACAGAACCACCGCTGCTGCAATCAAAGAAAAATATCAGATAGGATAGCCACTTTTAATAAGCTAGTGCAAGTAAGAGCATGAGGCTGGAATAATCAGAAATAATTACAATCTTATAAAAAAAATGTAAGAGCATGTTCTGTGCTACACGGCTTATAAACATAGAATTATTGCTTTAGCTAGAGGTTTAAAATCACAAAAAGAAATAACTCATTATATTTTTGTACAGTATTGCAGGTTATATAGGCTTACTGCATGATAATGTGAACAAAAGCAAATAAACTAAATAATCAATATAGGGCTCAACTGGTTAAAAAAAAAAAACATGGGAGACGACTCTCAGCCTCATAACTTTCGATCATGTATTTAAAAAGATGATCATTTTGATTATGGCAATGCACTTAAAATAATGCAATGCGAAGATTGGCACAAAAGATCATTAGTAATGCTACATGTATCACTATTGAAGAGAGTACAGGGAAAACGGCGGTGCATCTGCTGCTGCTGAAGATTGGAAACCACAAACTGCAAACCACAAAATATCCTAGGTGCAAAAATTTATTTTAGGGCATAGTAACAGCCAAAAAGAACACTCTGACGCGTGGGATACCACGGGAAACGCGTCAGAGTGTTCTTTTTGGCTGTTACTATGCCCTAAAATAAATTTTTGCACCTAGGATATTTTGTGGTTTGCAGTTTGTGGTTTCCAATCTTCAGCAGCAGCAGCAGATGCATCGCCGTTTTCCCTGTACTCTCTTCAATTGTTTCTTGGTAGGAGCACGCAGGACAGGACCAGGATATCCCCAAGGTCAGCAGTGAGTAATCCATTTACTTCATTTATGTGATCAGTCCTACACACGGTTACCTAGACCACCACATAAGACTTACCTATATGGCTAGTGGCATAATCTATGGGAGTGTGTTTAACATTGGACTATCTGGAATCCTGAGTCTTATGAACTGTCCTATGCTATGAAGATGTTTATATTTTTATACCATGATCAAACATTGCCTACTCCTGGTTAGCATCACAAGTGGGAATTAACCCTCCCCTTCCCTTCCACATACATGTATCACTAGCAAGACATTTACTTTAGAAGAGATGTTCTCTGATAACCGAATGATCAGGATTCAACAGCCTTTCCAAACTAATGGTCACTATTCAAGAGAACAGACTATGCATAGAAGATATTGTTATTCATAACAATTATATTGCTCATGTATAATAGCTCTCATATGCAACTAAACATATGTGTGAATGACATCTACTTCCAGACCCATCTAATTTGCTAGACATCTTTAAGGTCTCTCTAAACAAAGAAGTACTGTATATCTTAAAATATCTGCGATGAATAATAATAAAGTCATTCCATAAAGGAAAGGCAAATTCGGTTGGTGCATAGCTGTCTTACTTTCAGTGTTGAAGGGAAAGTGATGTTTTTCATTAGCCCTTTAATTTGCAACGCGTTGCAGACCCATCAAGCACTGATGGATTAGCCACACTTCACTCACTTGTTCTCTTTCCCCTCCTATTAAATAGCATATCATCTAAAATGTGATCAGAGTGGGTGGCGAAATGACCTGCCTGAAGGCATATATTGTTTCAAGGAGTTGGTCAGACTAGAGATATCTGATTAACTCAATTGTCATGCACTGAGTTTTTGGCCTTGCTCATGGAAACTTGCGTTGAAAAACAATGCTTAAATATTCAAAAGTTGTGCAATTTCAAAACAGATCTTGAACTATTTAAAAAAAAAAAAGTTATTTTTTAGGAACTTGAAAGTGTACACTAAAACTGCTAGAATATCTTCATTTATAAAAACCAACATACTGCACATATTGATGGGAAATAAACCCCTATACCTTGCAAGTGCAAAAGGATTATAAATCCTGGTTGATGCAGAAGAAGGTTGTGCATTTGAATAATATAAAACACAAACCTGTTAAGTTAGGTAGCAACTTTTAATGGGCTATATGGCCTTATACTAACATGTACTCAAGAAGATACTTAGGGGGGGATTCACAAGCTTCAATAACAGGAAATTGAGCTCAATCTGCATTGACCTGAATGGCCATTAACGCTGATCGAGCTGCGATATCCGTGATTAGAGCTTTGTGAATCCCCCCGTAGGCAGTGCTATTCCATAGACACTAACCAGCGCTGAAAGGCCGCATATGCTTACAACCCATTCACCTGAAGGTGTCTAATGGAATCAATCCACTTAGTAAATATGAACATTAATGATTTGATATATTGCAAACAGATAAATCACTATAAGAGCTTGGTACAGATATTTATGAATTGAACACTCTGTCACAAGAGGTCTCACATGGCCTGTGAGTCTGGCGTAGCTTTAATGGTCCCAGAGAGGAATGTTTTCTGTGCAGGTTGAGATATTTTGTATCCAACTACATATTTTGCTAGATGTTCTTGTATAGAAATGTGTGACCTCACCAATCATACCTGTAGATCAGGGGTGGGGAACCTTTTTTCTGCCAAGGGCCATTTTGATATTTATAAAATCATTCAAGGGCCATCCAAAATTATCAACTTAAAAATTAGCCTGCTATATTTGGTCAAACATTTAATGAACTCACCACTAATGTGATGGCTGGAACTGCTTCTCTTTGGGTGACTGACTGACTCTTGGGTGGTGGGTGACTATGGCTGACTGTGGGTTGGTGTCTGTGCACACGCAAATGCATGCACACACACACACACATCGGGCAGGGGGTAGGGAAATCAGACTCTCAGACCCACTCTCTCGCTCAGACTCTCAGACCCACTCTCTCGCTCAGACTCTCAGACCCACTCTCTCGCTCAGACACGCTCAGACACACACACACACACACACACACACACACACACACACACACACACACACACACACACACACACTCTCAGACACACACACACACACACACACACTCTCAGACACACACACACACACACTCTCTCAGACACACACACACTCTCAGACACTCAGACACACGCACACACACTCTCAGACACGCACACACACACACACACTCTCTCAGACACACACACACACACTCAGACATACACACTCAGACACACACACACACTCAGACACACACACACACACACACACACACAGACACACACACTCAGACCAACACACACACACTCTCAGACACACAAACAAACACACTCTCAGACACACACTCTCAGACACACACACACACTCTCCGACACACACACTCTCAGACACACATACACACACACACACTCAGACACACACACACTCAGACACACACACACACTCTCTCTCAGACATACACACACTCTCTCTCAGACACACACACTCTCAGACACACACACTCACTCTCTCTCTCTCAGACACACACAGGGGGAGGGAAATCTGATCGAGGGGGGATCGGAGTAGGTGCCCTCTGCAACTGCTGCTCGGTGTGGGGAGAAGGAGGACCGTGTAAGTGCGCAAGGGGGGGGGGGAATCTGAGCAGGGGGGATCGGAGCAGGTACCCTCCACAACTGCTGCCCGGTGTGGGGAGGAGGAGGAGAGGTGGTAGTGAGGTGTCTCTCCCACCGCAGACTCGTTCTTCTATCCCCCACTCCTCTTATACCCTCTCCCCCCCGGAGCGCTGCTTACCTGCGCCGCCCTGGTGATACTCAGGTCCTTAATCACCTCAGGCGGCTGCTGCCACACAGTGACCGTGACACAGACAGTGACACAGACAGTGACAGTGACACACACACACACACACACACAGTGACAGTGACACACACACACAGTGACAGTGACACACACACACAGAGACAGTGACACACACACACAGAGACAGTGACACACACACACACAGAGACAGTGAGACACACACAGAGACAGTGAGACACACACAGAGACAGTGAGACACACACAGAGACAGTGAGACACACACAGAGACAGTGCCAGACCCACACAGTGACAGTGCCAGACACACACAGTGACAGTGCCAGACACACACACACACACACACAGTGACATTGACACACACACACACAGTGACAGAGACAGACACACACACAGTGACACACACACACACACACACACACACACACACACTAAGCCCACCTCTGCAAACACACACAAAAATAAGGCCTCTCCCCCCTTGGGGTGGGTAAGGTGTCTGGGAGGGGGTATAAAGGGGCGTGTGGGTTACCTGGGGCCCGTGGATGGGCTGCTGGAGCTGCATACGTAGCCAGTGCAGCTGTGAGACTGGCAGGCCCGCGGCGCCTAAAGGGAGGGACAGAGGGGCGGAGCCTAAGGAGCCCGGCATTACTGGAGGAGAGAAGGGAGGGGAGCAGTGCTGTAGGAAGAGGCGGGCCAAAAAAAAAAAATCTTGGCAGAGTGACAGCACGGGCAGCCAATCAGGAAAGGGGGAGTTTAAATTTTTTTTTTTTTTTTTTAAACCATTCTTGCAGGCTTGCTTCCCGGGGGCCGGACCAAATGATTTCGCGGGCCGTGTACCGGACGTTCCCCACCCTTGCTGTAGATGGTTGTATGGAGTATGTAACATCTGAACAAAGGACCTATGAAGTTGTAAAACTTCTAGACATATTTTCAGTCTTGTTTAAAAAAAAAAAGTATGAGCAAAAAAATCAGTTCACACTTAGCAAAAAAAAAACAAATCTGTGTGACAGCATCTCACACTTCTAGATACAGTAGAATGTATTTTTCACAGTTTGTAAATGGTAAAACAAAGAAAGTGTATTGAATGCAATAAACAGATTCTCATTAGTAAACAACACCGTTTTATAAAGTTATTTGTTTCCAATCACAGTAGAAATGGCAGAAAAAGGATGTTCTATACAGATTGTAATGACTGTAAAAAAAAAAATGAATCCTTTAGTACGTGATTAGTACATAAGATGCTATGGTGAAAAGCATGTCAAATATGCTATATTCATCCACATTGAAGACATTTTGTCACATTGTAGATCTCAATAATTGGCAGCAAACTTTTCCAGCTAATGGATTTATTTACATCTATTTACAATATACAATAGTTAGTCTAGGTCTCTTTATATAATTAATATAATGGAAAAGGACACCTCTATTAAAAAAAAACTATTACATTATTGTAGTAGGGAGGCAAAATAATTAAGTGTATTCCATCCAGGGATGACTTTACTTTTATAAAGAAGCTCTTTAATGGAAAAAAAAAGAACCTTCTTTGGCCAGTTAGAATGACAGCAAGATGTTAGGTAACCATGTAATCCAGTAGAGATGTCATAAAGAACACTTATGCAAAAGTTATTACAAAAAATACTGCATTATTGCTCAATGAAGTGCTTAGCAAACTATACACTCAACACTTGACTTTCAATCAATACAGAGAACACATTGTGTTTCATTCATTTTATTATGTGAGCAAACTTTTAGTATTTATACAATACCAATTGGCAATTAAACTTAGTCAGAAATTATTTAAAAAAAATGGTGTACACTTTCTAAAGGAAAACTCTAATACAAATAGTTTCCATCTATTGTTGGCCGTTTGTAAATTAAAGATATGCAAGAGCAGGTAGCTTAAATTATGCTTTTATACATGAAAAACCAACACACATATGTGTAGCCCCCTTTCCCTATGCCTATGCCAGCGTGTTGCTGTACCTGTTGCTCACAGGAGGCCTGTACACCGGCACAATAGCAATACACCAATATAATACCCAATACCCCTGTGTGGTTCCCCCAAAGTACTGAGGGTGTTCTGGGCACCTAAACACCCGGTGTCTGCAGAACAATCCCACCCAAAGTGTGAAGTAGCGCTACCCTAATGTGTTATGAGCCGTTGGTGCACTTAGGATACCTGCCTGGGCACTCCTGTACCCAGATGTCTCCGTCGGATCAAAGGATCAGTCAGGTCCCACGCCGTGGGGCCTCCGACACCAATCCTCTCGCTCCTTATGAGTCCCGATCCACCTTTGAGGCGAGCTCCAGCTGGAGTGTCTCACCTAATGTCTATGTGGCCTGTCACCTAGTCTAAAAACGCAGGGCATCGCGTGGCCTTCCGATCACCGTTGAAACAGCGCTACTAGTCACTAAGGGGAAGAGTCCCTATCTGGGGCCTTCCCTGCAATACTCCACTGGGGTGACTCAGGGCCTAGCTGGGGCCTAAGGGGAAAGCCTAGGCCTAGTCCATGGAAGCACTTCTCCCTGGACACTACCTGCTCCGTTGCCTCCTCCGTCAAGCACTGACTCTTGGGCTCTCAGCCCGCAAAGGATATCCTGTCCCTCCTGCTGCTGAGGCCCTATTGTCTGGGATTGCCCCATCTGATTATCTCCCTCGCCCCAGAGAATATTGTGACTTGTAGTCCTGCACTGCGTCTGCGGAGCCACCTAAGATGGCCGCCGCACTTGGCACACACCGCGCATGCGCACCTCGCCATACTGCGCCTGCACAACACAAGATGGCCACCCCCACAGTCCCAATACTCACGGAGCTCCGGCGGCTTTTTCGGCAGTTCCCCCCTCACCGGAGGTAAAGAGGGGGACTCTTCTACATATGTATCCTAGTTTTACTCAGAAATGATCTGTTCTAGTAATTTAAGTGATTTGTTTTAAAACCAATTCAATAGACTTTCAGGAACATTATTATTAGAATGCTCTGTTACCTTAAAGCCTTTAACCTATTCAGTTGTGGTAACAATACAGTAACCGAGGGGTTAACACATTTAAAAAAAATACCTATTTTTCTCTGTCTCCTGTGAGGTCACCTGGATTAACCTGGCTTTTTATTAATGGGCCAATAAAACAAGGAAAAAAACAGTATGTTTATAATAGTTGTGACTGCTAAATGTATACAGATATACAGTATCAGAGATTTGACAGGATCTCTGGGTTATCTGCAAGGGCATCATGTACATTCCTGAGACTGGTCTGACAGAAAAGTGACAGAGGGCACTGTCAATTTCCTTACAGTTTTATTGCTGGTGGAAGGTCTGCGGGGAGGCGAGTTACCAGGACAGCGGAAGATTTTAAGCCCTGTCACATAAACAAGTCACGTGCACACAGGTGTGGCATTCATGACCTGTTCAAATGGATTTCTACATCTAGTTTCCAGCAAAATAATACTGTGCTGCCAATTAGCTGTTGAAGATGGCTGAGGTACAAATTTCACAGCTAGAAATTACTCTTCTTAAGTACTGTAATCCAATTTAAGTTTCATTATCCCATATTTCCTTCACTACAGAAAAGATGCACTTTACTTGGTTTTGCATGGCAACTATTTGCCACAAGTGTATTTAATTAGAGTCCCATATACTCACTTTTAAGATACCTCTCTATGGTTAGTAACCCCTTTAAGTGATTGTTAACTTTTAAGAAGAGTGTAGTATGGGATGTAATGTATTCATATATCTTTTAGACTTTTGGTATTATACAAAAAAAATGTACTCCCTGTGCTTTAGTAATCTTAAATACTCGCAATTAATTCATTTTATTTGGACTACAATGAAATATAAGGGCAGAAAGATCCAGCCCTTTCTTTTTCTTGGGGATCTAGAGTCAGGTAAACAGGAAGACCATTTTATCACAACCTTTCTACTGGATGTTTTTTTCCCTGTTAACAAATGCTCATTTTAAGATTTGTGCGTATAAATTAAAATAGCTTTAAGATCATTGAATTTTAAGTGGATTTCCCAAAGGATTTTTAGGAGAGATTGTGTAATTAAAAATCTGTTTGGCATATCTTTACCAAAGAAAACAGAACCTCTCCTTCCACTTTAAACAACCATGTCAGCAAAAACAATGCCTTTTTTATACTCGTATCTAGAGATATGCAAACTTTTGCCAGCAATAACATTGCAAATAAATAAATGAGCTTTAGTTCGTGATTGCTTTTCCAGGTACTCAATGCAACATTAAGATTACTGTTGAGAGCTAAAGTTAGCAATATGTGATTTTTAGCATATTTGCAATTTTTATGCTAAGCACACAATAACACATCTGGCTTGCAATTATAAGGACATTATTTAAACTTGTTTTGTATTTTGTATTTTGTACGTTATATATCAATTTTTCATACGAATTTATCCAATGTATAATATGTTACATAGTTGGAGTTGAAAAAAAAAAAAGACATATGTTCATCAAGTTAAACCTATGTTAAATTTAAATGACAGATACTTATTCCATATTTGTATTTACCGTATTTTGATCCAGAGGAAGGCAAATAAAAAAACGAAGTGAAACATCCAATGATGTCTCATAAGGGGAAAAATAAATTCCTTATGTACACATATTTGCACCTGGATTGAAAACTGGTTGAAGGAGAGACAACAGAGAGTTGTCATAAATGGAATCTTTTTCCGGTTCAGCTAAATTTGTGAGTAGAGTACCTCAAGGGTCGGTACTAGGACCATTGCTTTTTAACTTGTGTATTAATGACATTGAGGTAGGCATAATGTAATGTAGTACAATCAGAGCAAGATATAATTTATCTCCAGAAGGACTTAGATAGACTGGAAACTTGGGATGGTAAATCGCAGATGAGGTTTGATACCGATAAATATAATGTTATGGATTTGGAAAACAAGAATAAAAAAGTGACTTACAAATTAAATGTTGCAAAATTAGGTCTGTCCTTGATGGAGAAGGATTTAGGAGTGTTTGTAAGTCTAAGTGACAGCTCGCTAAGCAATAGTGCACAATGTCAGGCAGTAGCGCAAATGCAAATAAGATCTTATCTTGCAGCGGGTGATGGATGGAAGGAAATAAGCACTGTATAAAGTATTAGTAAGACCACATCTTGAATATGGAGTACAGTTTTGGGCACCACTCCATCAAAAAGACATTATGGAACTAGAAAAAGTGCAGAGAAGAGCCACCAAATTAACAAAGGGTATGGGAAATCTGACTTATTATATATATTATACATATATATATATCTGACTTATGAGGAGAGGCTAGCTAAATTAGATTTGTTTACATTAGAAAAGAGGCGTTTCGGTCCTGGAATAGGACCTTTCTCAAGGCACCCCCTTGAGAAAGGTCCTATTCCAGGACCGAAACGTCGGATTGGGTGACTTATCTTTTCTATTCAGATGCCCAATACAGTTTTTCATGATTACTGAACCGAGTGCAGTCTTTCTTTACCGGACGAGAGAATGGTAATGTTGTTTGTTTATATATATATATACAGGTAAACCCCGTTATAACGCGGTCCTCGGGGTCCACCCCGAGACCACCGCGTTAGTAACGGGGTCGCAGGAAAAAATAAATGGCCGCCGCATCGGCGCATCATCACCCTCTCCCTCCAGCAGAACCCTTCACCCCGCGGGACAGGAGATGGGAGCGGGGATGTCCCTCCGGTCCCCGCTTCCCCCTGTCACCGCGTGACAGGCCGCGGTGAAGGAGATGGGAGCGGGGATGTCCCTCCGGTCCCCGCTACACCCTGTCACCTCGTGACAGGCCGCTGTGAAGGAGATGGGAGCGGGGATGTCCCTCCGGTCCCCGCTTCCCCCTGTCACCGCGTGACAGCCCACGGGGAAGGAGATGGGAGCGGGGATGTCCCTCCGGTCCCCGCTTCCCCCTTCACCGCGTGACAGCCCACGGGACAGGAGATGGCAGTGGGAAACGGGGTGAGTACACCAACATTTAAAGTGTGTGTGTGTGTGTATGTGTGTGTGTGTGTGTGTGTGTGTGTGTGTGTGGTGTTAAAATGGCGGCTGAAGGACAAAAGATGTTAAATCTAGCAACGAAAGAGTTAACCAGCAATAGGCCAGGCAGTAAGCTGCAGGTACCCTTGGCCAAGAGAAGGGTTTAAAGGGATGCCTCAGGCAGGGCTGTAAATGATTCATGCTGCCTTCCCATGGCGAGGAGGGGGTGGGCTGCTGACATTTGTTTATGCTGACATGTGAGGGGGGGGTGGGCTGCTGACATGTGAGGGGGGGGTGGGCTGCTGACATGTGAGGGGGGGTGGGCTGCTGACATGTGAGGGTGGGGTGGGCTGCTGACATGTGAGGGGGGGAGGGGTTGGCTGCTGACATGTGAGGGGGGAGGGGTGGGCTGCTGACATCTGAGTGCTGTGAGAGCTGTGTGCAGTGAGAGTGTGTGCAGTGTGCAGTGTGTGCAGTGAGAGTGTGTGCTGTGTGCAGTGAGAGTGTGTGCAGTGTGAGCAGTGAGCAGTGTGTGAGCAGTGTGTGTGCAGTGTGTGCAGTGTGAGCAGTGTGTGCAGTGAGAGTGTGTGCAGTGTGAGCAGTGAGCAGTGTGTTCAGTGAGTGTGTGTTGTGTGCAGTGTGTGCAGTGAGAGTGTGTGCTGTGAGCAGTGTGTGCAGTGAGAGTGTGTGCAGTGTGAGCAGTGAGCAGTGTGTGTGCAGTGTGTGTGCAGTGTGTGCAGTGAGAGTGTGTGCAGTGAGAGTGTGTGCAGTGAGAGTGTGTGCTGTGTGCAGTGTGAGCAGTGTGTGCACTGAGAGTGTGTGGAGTGTGAGCAGTGAGCAGTGTGTGAAGTGAGAGTGTGTGTTGTGTGCAGTGTGCAGTGTGTGCAGTGAGAGTGTGTGCTGTGTGCAGTGTGAGCAGTGAGAGTGTGTGCAGTGTGCAGTGTGCAGTGTGAGCAGTGAGCAGTGTGTGTGCAGTGTGTGCAGTGAGAGTGTGTGCTGTGTGCAGTGTGCAGTGTGTGCAGTGAGAGTGTGTGCAGTGTGTGCAGTTAGAGTGTGTGTTGTGTGCAGTGTGCAGTGGGTGCAGTGAGCAGTGGGTGCAGTGAGAGTGTGTGTTGTGTGCAGTGTCCAGTGTGTGCAGTGTGAGCAGTGAGCAGTGTGTGTAGTGAGAGTGTGTGCAGTGTGTGCAGTGTGTGCAGTGTGTGCAGTGTGTGCAGTGTGCAAAAAAAAAATTAAATTTAATTTTTTTTTTTTTTTTAAACGGGAGCCACGGGAAAACCGCGTTATAACCGAATCGCGGTATAACGAGGCGCGTTATAACGGGGTTTACCTGTATATATATATATATATATATATATATAACAACAAAACAAAAATATTAAGGAGCGCCTACTATTACAACCTGCCTAACTGTGAGTAAGTTAGCTACTGGGTAGAAACAACCTATGGGGTGGCCAGAGGGGGTATTAAATATAAAATAGATCCTATGTTGTTAAGATAACACATATATTATATAAACGACTTTAATAAAAATTACTATAAAAAATGGAAAAAATATATTTAAATATAAAAAATTCATAAAAAATATTGAGAAAATACCAAAAACTTAAAAAACATAGAGTCCAGTTCCAATAAAGTGCATCCAGGTAATGGCAGCCCGTTTGAAAGGGATCACAACTCCCTTGTAGATACCTATGAAAGAAAAAGAGAAAAAAAAACAGGCGCACACCAAGTCAAACGGTAAAATAAAGCAGTTATGAGATTGGCTCTCATATGCCAGTAGTAGCGTCCGGATCAGCAATGGAGACCTGTCCTACACACGCGTGGCGCAGTCTCCTTCACCGGAAGTGACGTCCTCCCGGTCATGTGCCCCGCAAAAGGAAATCCCTCCGGGAACCACAGGAACCACAGCCTTAGCCTTAGCTTGCTTACTTCTGGCTGCTGCACTACCAGGAATGGTAAAGATATGTCCGCTTTTCTTGTCTGGCTCGCCGCTCTCAAACTGCAATCGTAGTAGTCCGTGATACACTGTATTCAGTGGGAAAGTGCCTCCTCCGTTATTTTTTATATTCATTAAAGCTTGATTTTCTTCTTTTGTGAGATTGTTAAATTTCAGTTCCACATTGTTAAGACACAACTGTTCTAGGTCTCTCAGGACTACTGTATAAAAAGTTTCGATAAAATTACCCTTAGATTGATAAGGGAAATATGTCGATTTTGGGACAAATGGTGATGGTTTACAACTCAATAGAATGCCCTGATCTGCTTCAATTGGGCTTGAATTGGAATCTAGCAATGGATTCAAAACTTCCTCATGTATGGTAATATCCAGAAGTGAGTTATTATTTAAGTCCTGATTGTCGAGTATTGTTCTCTTTATGGATGGACCCATAAGTATATCAGTAACACCAAAATTTTGAGTGTTATTATGTCCATTCCCTATTTGGTCTGATTCCATCAGAAATGAAGTCAGAGCACAATTGGTATCTAAGTTTAATTATAACTATTAGTTCGAATTTCTTTCCTAATTCATTTCTCACCTTGTGGTAATCCATTGAAGTAATTTAAATTTCTTTATACATTTATAAATGAGCTATGTTTCATCTTTTGCAAAATTAGTGGTGTCTTCATAATCATTCCATAATAATTAATGCAATAAGGTAATATTAGATCTATGGAGTGGTTCAAATGATGTAATTAACGATTCAATTGTCATCCTAATTGTGTATGCAAATTGACCTTGCTATAAGTACTGTGGGGTCACAACCAATGTGTAACCCCTGATGAAGTCATCTTTGATGACGAAACGCGTTGGGCGTGGCTAAGACGGAGGAGGCACTTTCCCACTGAATACAGTGTATCACGGACTACTACGATTGCAGTTTGAGAGCGGCGAGCCAGACAAGAAAAGAGGACATATCTTTACCATTCCTGGTAGTGCAGCAGCCAGAAGTAAGCAAGCTAAGGCTAAGGCTGTGGTTCCTGTGGTTCCCGGAGGGATTTCCTTTTGCGGGGCACATGACCGGGAGGACGTCACTTCCGGTGAAGGAGACTGCGCCACGCGTGTGTAGGACAGGTCTCCATTGCTGAACCGGACGCTACTACTGGCATATGAGAGCCAATCTCATAACTGCTTTATTTTACCGTTTGACTTGTGAGTGGGCATTTGTCTTTTTTAATGTTCCATAAACTGTTTGTTTTACTTTAATGCACTAGGTGTGCGCCTGTTTTTTTTTCTCTTTTTCTTTCATATATATATATATATATATATATAAACCATACGATACCGTTTGAAGCACGAGATCAGGAGACAGCACTCTGGTAAGTTTGATCACAAGTTTTTGTATTGAAAAAGACACATAAACCGACGTTTCGGTCCCCCAGTGGGACCTTTCTCAAGGTGGTGCAATGAATGCAGTACAGAGTACATATATATATAGCCCAAAACCCCAGTGCTGCTGCCCAAGTGGCCTATATTACGTGGGCAAGACAATGAGGATGTTGAAAGAGCGACTGTGCCTCCATCGATCGGCCATCCGGAAGGCACTGGCCGACACTGAAGATAAGGAGGATTTGACACACCAACCTGTGGCCAGGCACTTCAAAGAGAAGAAGCATGGATTATCCACCTTGCGCTGCATGCCAATCGCCCAGGTTCGGACCTCTGGAAGAGGAGGTAACCGCAACAGAGCATTGTTGCAACTGGAAGCAAGACTGATTCATAGCCTGGGTACTCTGAGCCCTCGAGGCCTAAACAAGGACTTTAAACTCAGTTGCTTCCTATAAAGGAATACCTGTCCCAAGATTGGCCCGCTGATACTAGGAATCTTTACCACAGCAGACTAAGCACATTCCTTCGATGGATGTTTTACCTGGCAGACTTTTATTGGGTGCTGTGTGACATTGGCCACTATCTGCACCTTAACAGACCAATGCACTCTCTGGGCTTTATTAGGTCTGATATGTACAACTGCTAATATGCAATTTATTCTTACTTGCACCTATCTGATCTTGACAATCGGCATAGGCATATCATTTTGTTTTGTCAGTGGTTGATTACCATTATGTCTATTTGCTACACTCTTAATCTTCAACAGCAACTCTGGACTCATGCTTTTAGACTATTTCAGAATATCTTTTGGGCAATGCCTTACTATATGTGTAGTGACACTGCATTATTTGTGCCCCATATCACTTATTTATACACCCCATTGGTTCTAAATGTATCAAATTGTGCCATTATTTATATGGTGTGCACTATCCCCAATTAAGACCTTTGGAGCTGTGTTTGTGGGCTTTACTGATACATATTGCAATTTGTTTTACACACTGTTAGCTATTGCATGCCCAATACTTGATGGATTCAGCGCACAAGTAATTCCATACAGCCACGTCATCCTTGTATATATATTTTTTATCCCTACACGATTCTCTGCACTATTTTGGTGAGCACATTAGGTGTTCCACGGTAATTGCTTCCTTGCCAGCCATTCTGCCCATCAGCCTGTTCGCGCGAACAGTTAATTCACATGGGTCATTAACTATGCGCATGCTCATTAATACATTAGTACTACTTACCAGTTTAATATATTCAAGATGGCCACCGTTCTCCCTGTGATAGGTTGCTTGTAGGGCACACAGGCAGGTGATGCTAATTTTCTGTGATTGGTGTTTTTCAGCAGCACTGGCATTTTGGGCTATATATATATATATATATATGTACTCTGCATTGCATTCATTGCACCACCTTGAGAAAGGTCCCACTGGGGGACCGAAATGTCGGTTTATGTGTCTTTTTCAATACAAAAACTTGTGATCAAACTTACCAGAGTGCTGTCTCCTGATCTCGTGCTTCAAATGGTATCGTATGGTTTATTATTGCTTTATGGGACAAGCACCCTATTTTTTCTACTTGCAAGTGGAGTGCCGGCAGCTTCTGTGGATTATATATATATATATATATATATATATATATATATATATTTATATATATGTAACGGGTATTCCCCCACCCAATCGCATATAGAGTGTATGTGAGGGGGAACCTATATGTTACCAGGTGTGGTCCGTTACCTGTTGGTTCACAGGAGGGCTGAGCTTCCGCCACGGGGAACCTGGGGTACATACATATAACACAATCTCGTGGTGCAAGCTACACAGTGGCTCAGGACCTAACTGGGACCTAGGGGACTGCTGGCCTAATGCAGTGGGTCACTCACCCCTGGACTCACCTCCTTCCCCTAGCTTGTCCTGGTCCTGACTAACTGCGTAGCTGCAAACCCGCAAAATGTATCTTTTCTTGCCTGCCGGGCAATACTTCAGCCCTATTGGCTCCCTGGCATCACGTGGGGCACAGCTGAGGCTCATGGGACTTGTAGTCCCTTCCAAGAGCCTGTCCCTGGTAGGCTAGGGTTCGCGCGCCATCACTGCGCATGCGCAATGTCCCTGGCCGGTCACCGCACCAAAATCTGCACTGCGCATGTGCTAATACTTAGAAGCTGGCGGCGCCCTCGCCGCCCTGCTTCGGGAGCGCCGGGAGCCCTAATGACGCGATCGCGGCCCTGACAATCGGCCGGACGCGTCCCCGGCAACCCCCGAGCAGGACTCTGACCGCCCCCACTCTTCCAATCGGCCGACGGGACCGCCATTGGGCTCGGCGGCACCTGCGATCGCCAGGAAGGTGAGGGGGGAGCTTGGCAGGCAGGGGGGACCTGGCTACATCCTCCCCCGGGTAAAAAACCCCAACGTCCTCGCTTGGGACACAACTCATTAAAACTATGTACAAAAGTTATATAATGAAAATGGCACAACATCGTTATATACTAAAAATGTAACAATCAATGCGCTCTAAACTTATCATCTCTAGATCAGATTGCACGTCTCAGTGAACATCACAATGACAGACTGTATTCTGCTGCGAGACCACTGCTGAGCCTCATAATGGGGTGCCCCAATTTGATCATAGGTTACCCGATTTGGAGGGTACCTGACTCTTTGGCTCCTACGGAGCTGTTCTTCAGCAACTCCCTCTGGGGAGTAATAAGTACAGTCCTGAGGCTCAGCCTCTTCCCTTGAGGGGAGAAATGTCTCTGAACAGTCTCTGTTAGGCACAAAGCACGGGCTCTGTGGATCCAAAGGCTGGCCTGTTGGTGCCACCTTAGTAGGCGTTGGCCTACAGGGCCCTTTACCCGTAGCTCCTCCGGGAGATGCCCCTTCTGTGGAATAGTCCCTTTGAGAGGGTCCTTCCATAGGGTCTTCAGGAGTTTCAGAGTGGATTTCGTTATTTACTGTCTCTTGACCCATCTCTGCTAAGTCGGACTCACCGTTGAGCGGTGTGGCTAGTATCTCTGCTTCTTCGTCTCCTACTTGTGGAATGGGGAGAAGGTGGTTACGATGCCAAACCTTTACCCGGCCGTCAGTGTCTTTGATGTGATAGACCGGGAGGCCGGGCATCTGTGACTCTACTTATACACCGTATACACCGTCTCTCCACCGGTCCGCCAGTTTATGTTTTCCGGGGACTCCCAGATTACGAAGCAACACAACGACCCCAGGACGTAGCTCCCGATACTTTACTTTATTGTCATAGCGTCTCTTATTGCCAGCATTCAGTTTAGCTGTAGACTCCTCAGCCTGTTGATATGCTTGCTGCAAACTGTCCTTTAGCCTTTGCACATACTTGAAATGGGTAGCATTGTGTATCCCATCCGTTGATACTCGAAGACGCACATCTACTGGGAGTCTTGCTTCCCGCCCAAACATGAGAAAGTATGGGGAGAATCCAGTGGATTCATGGCGAGTACAATTGTACGCATCTACCAACGCTTCTACGTGTCGACTCCATTCCGTTTTCTGCGCACCCTTCAGGGTTCCGAGCATGTCCAACAAGGTTCTGTTGAATCGTTCAGGCAAAGCATCTCCTTTGGGGTGGTACGGAGTCGTCCGGGATTTGGCGATGTTCAGCATTTTGAGTAATTCTCGGATCAGAGTGCTCTCAAAATCTCGCCCTTGGTCGGAGTGTAGTCGGTTTGGAAGACCGTAATGAACGAAGAACTTCTCCCATAGTATTTTTGCAACTGTGATGGCCTTTTGGTCTTTTGTGGGGAAGGCCTGAGCATACCGGGTGTAATGGTCCGTGATGACCAGTACATTACAGATTCCTCGGGTATCGGGTTCAATACACAAAAAGTCCATACACACCAGGTCCATTGGACCAGAACTCTTGAGATGGGCCATGCTTGCTGCTCTGGTAGGCAACGTCTTGCGTTGGACACACCGGGAACAACGGCGGCAGTGCTGTTCCACCGCTTCCCGCATCTTGGGCCAGAAGAACCGGTCTCGGACTAACCCAAAAGTCTTCTCTACACCGAGGTGCCCATGTTCATCATGTAGAGACTTTAACACCATATATCTCAAGTTTTGGGGTAGAACCAGTTGTCGCCTATCAGGGTGATTGTGATATGGGACTACCCTATAGAGCAAGCAATTGTCTATCTCGAACTTGTCCACCTCACGCATTAGCAACGCGATCAGGTCTCTGGGAGCACTCTTCAGTAGAGCTGGATTCTTTCTTTGCACAGCTCGCCGAATTATGCCGATTACCGGATCTCTTATTTGATAGTCCACTAAGTCTTTCCATTTTATGACTTTGTCATGGGTGATGTTAATTCCCTTGGGATCGCAGTAAGCGGCGGGAATAGCCTGCGACTGGCATCCTAACGAATCTGCAACTCGTAGTTCGGAGAAGGCCACTTGATCATTGATGACGGCGGCTAGGCTACACATTGCTCGCATCCCAGGCCCAAGGATCTCTTCCCATTCATCATCATCGGGAGTAGTACTTAATCCTGGTCGTCGTGATAGAGCGTCAGCTCCAATGTTCAAAGGCCCCGGCTTGTACTTCAGAGAGAATCTGTAGTTACATAGGGTTGCCAGCCATCGGTGCCCTGCTGCATCCATCTTGGCGGAAGTATTTATGTACGTGAGGGGATTGTTATCCGTCCTTACCTCAAACGTAACACCATAGAGGTAATCATGAAGTTTCTCTGTGATCGCCCATTTGGGAGCCAGGAACTCTAGCTTGTGTACAGGGTATTTCTGTTCCCTGGGTGTCAGACTGCGGCTGATGTAGGCTACAGGCCGAAGACCCTCGGGGTGCTTCTGATGCAGGACAGCGCCCAGTCCATTGAGACTGGCATCCACATGCAGAACGTATGGTAGTTCTGGATCAGCATACGCAAGCACTGGTGCTTCAGTCAGGCTTTTCTTCAAGTTCAGGAAGGTTGTATTGATCGGGCACCGTACGATTATTCAGAGTTCGATAATCGACGCACAATCTTACAGATCCATTCTTCTTCCTTACCACCACTATGGGTGATGCATAAGGACTCAGAGACTCCGTCAATATCCCAGCGGTCTCCATTTCCTTCAGGACGTTCCTTACATCGTCCACATCCCTGGGAGCGATGTGACGAGAGCGTTCACGGAACGGAGTGGCGTCACTCAACCTAATGGTGTGTTGGGTGCTGAGATTGCGGCCCACATCCATCTCGCTGGTGGAAAATACCGTCCTTCTCTCATTCAGCTTGACCGTCAGTCGATCCTTCCACTCAGTTGGCAGCGTCGAGTCTCCGAAGTTGAAGTCCAGATCGACTAACTGCTCACCCACTGCAGCGGCGTTCACCTGGGGCACTATTTCTACCGGGCTGACGGGATATATGCTGCCCAGATTTTGTCCTACATCAATGTCCATCGGAAATGGAGAGATATTTTGAACATACACGTAGGTTCGTCGAGGAATTCTGGTCGTCCACTCTCTCACTTCGGGTATTACCCTATACCCTCTCTGGGTTTCTTCCTCAGGGGACTTTCTCCAGAGAGAACAGATGATCGTTCTCATCTCGATTCGGATAACAGCACCAGACGGCCATGCGTTGCACTCCCCCTGGTAAAATGGTCGTCAGTCCGCGTTGACGATTGTAGAGGTCCCCGTGACGCTCTAAAACATATACTCTGTTGCACTCCTCTCTCAGTACAGGGTCCAGGAGTGGATTGGCTATTGGCAATTCATTGGTCTCTTTCAGGTAGGCTCTGATTACGGCTCGCACTATATCCGTATTTGTTCCCAAAATGACCGGGTACTGACACTGTCCTTGAGGCTTTGGGCATACCGTTGCCTCCACATGCATGGGATGTTTCTTGTCGGTATTCAATTGAAGTATCTCCAGTTGAATTCTCACAACCCCATCGATGGGGTAATCTTCATTGCTCAACCCCCTCACCTTCATATGTTCCGCCGACCGCAGGAGACAGTGCTTAAGGTGTTGATCGTAGAATGGTCGGTAGATTATGGTCACTTGGGACCCGGTGTCCAGTAACGCAGAAGCATAGACTCCTTCTACTACCACACGCACGATTGCAGAGGGGCCTACCTGACAGTATCCATCTCCGGACGGAATTCCATCGTCTGGGCTTAGGTCAGTAGGAGCTTCGGGTGGCGCAGGGGTGGCCTCGGATGTCTTGGCTTCTGTGGTCTGTATCCGACAGATCATGGACCTAGCCGGGCTTCCTTTACTGGGCGGTTCTTTTCTTGGGTGACTCCATCAGGGCACTCTCTGGAGAAATGGCCTTTCTGTCCACAGCCATAGCAGACAATATCTGTAGGATCCCATCGTATTGGGTAAGTGGGAGAGGATCTCCCCGAAGTCCGGCCTTTCGTTGAGGGCGACTTGGGTGGCTCCTCTTCCTCTTTGACAGGTTTCTTGATCCGGCGAGCGGAGACTCCCGGGATGTCACTCACAGGGGGATCTTTGACCTTGGTGCCTGTATGCAGCTTGGTATAGGCTTCATGCCCTTTGACGATCCCCAAAATGTCCATAAAGGTAGGGGGAGGCCCCTCCATTAGTGAGCACCTGGTCATGATCACTATGTGATGAGTGGGAATGGCCCCTCGGAGGAACTGCTTGCGCCGGTATTCGTCCATCTCTGAAGCTAGGATGAGGCCGCAAGTTCGCAATTTCTACAGGACCAGCTGGATTCGTTGAAGGAAGCCTGACAGATCTTCCTTCTCCTTCTGTCGCAGACCGTAATATTTGAACCACAGCTCACTCTCCTCCTCATCTTTGCCATAGATCCGGACTAACAAGTCTACCATCTGATGAGCAGAGAGATCAGGGTCTTGGTCGCGCTGTGCACTGACCATGGTGGCTGCTGGGGGTCGGAGGCTTTCCAGGATTCTCTGACGTCTGACCGTTTCAGAGCAGGGCCATTCATCGATCACCTTGAGGGTGTGTTCCTTCCAAGACTCAATGCATTCCTCACTGGCGGGGACAGGAACCATTCCTGAAAACGCCTTCGGCTTCCTGTAATTTTGGGCTTGGGCGGACGTAGTTATCGCTTCCACAAGCTGCAGGAATGTAACTCCTAGCATGGAGTCGCCACTGTCTGAGGAACTTGCGATCCCCGCTCCCTGACTGTTAGGGTTTGGGGTGAAGCTGTTCACTAACCAGTTAGGGACCGGTGATGTTGGCGGGCTACCGGCCCAGCTGGTGGCCCCTTGCCTAGCATCAGAAGAGAAGGTCACTCGGGGTAGAGATATGTCTGATCTGATAGGAGTACTGGCGGCCATTTCTTTATCTTCCCAACCCGCATGTCTGGTAAGGGAAGTTACGTGACTGGAAACGGTTCCAGGGTAAATTAGAGGGCACCCTTGCGGTAAAGTCTCTGGTAGATACACTACTCTTGGGCCTCTATCAGGGGGTATAGCTTGTTCGGTGGCCAGCAATAGAGTGTTCTCTTGCCGGTCAATGTTGTAGTGCTTGCTGATGAGGCGGGCGCCCGCCAGACCAGGTAATGTCCTTACTGCGCTGCAGACAGTAAACATGGATACATCGGCAGGTACCCCGTCTACGGCGACTACGTGTCGCAGGAGCTCTCCCAGCTTTTCGGCCCAGTCGGCCACTTGTTTGGGCGTGAGCGCAGACATGCCGACTGATAGGATACTACGTTAACTACTGCGTAGGGCACCCCAGGACTTATCTCAGCAGCACCTCCAAATGTAACGGGTATTCCCCCACCCAATCGCATATAGAGTGTATGTGAGGGGGAACCTATATGTTACCAGGTGTGGTGCGTTACCTGTTGGTTCACAGGAGGGCTGAGCTTCCGCCACGGGAACCTGGGGTACATACATATAACACAATCTCGTGGTGCAACGCCTCCAGCTGCGATGGCTCCCGCCAGAGGAGGAGTGGTTCCTCGCAGAACAAATATATATATATATCTCACTCAACACACTGTATGTAAAATAACCAATGACTTTACTGTTGCAATACGTATTCATGTATAACAGGTGTCCCCCTCTGGAGGAGACACTAACTACAGCGTCTCGCAGGACGCTCCCACCTACACCGGGTGATCCCACCCCGTGTCCAATAACCCCACACAATATGTCCCGCACTCTTTAGGTGAGATGATATGAGTGACTGCGCAGCCACCGGTACCGTGTGAGTGTAATGTAGGATTGTTGGTACACTCCCACCCCGGGTTCCGCAGACTACGTCAGGGATTCCGCCCGATCCGACATCGTCTTCCACACCGCGTTGGGTGAATTCCAGCGTGGATAATATCACCTTAGTCTCAGGGTCTTTGGTGGCGTTCCGAGCCCAGAACCCACCTCGCAGGACTGCACGACTTCAGCGCTGTGTCCCTGACTATCCAAATAGCTACTAGGGCAGTGTCCCTATCTAGGGCCTGTCCCTATAGCACCACAAGCTACACAGTGGCTCAGGACCTAACTGGGACCTAGGGGACTGCTGGCCTAATGCAGTGGGTCACTCACCCCTGCACTCACCTCCTTCCCCTAGCTTGTCCTGGTCCTGACTAACTGCGTAGCTGCAAACACGCGAAATGTATCTTTTCTTGCCTGCAGGGCAATACTTCAGCCCTATTGGCTCCCTGGCATCACGTGGGGCGCAGCTGAGGCTCATGGGACTTGTAGTCCCTTCCAAGAGCCTGTCCCTGGTAGGCTAGGGTTCGCGCGCCATCACTGCGCATGCGCAATGTCCCTTGCCGGCCACCGCACCAAAATCTGAGCTAATACTTAGAAGCTGGCGGCGCCCTCGCCGCCCTGCTTCGGGAGCGCCGGGAGCCCTAACGACGCGATCACGGCCCTGACAACCGGCCGCACGCGTCCCCGGCAACACCCGAGCAGGACTGTAACCGCCCCCACTCTTCCAATCGGCCGACGGGACCACCATTGGGCTCGGCGGCACCCGCGATCGCCAGGAAGGTGAGGGGGGGGGGGCTTGGCAGGCAGGGGGGACCTGGCTACATCTATATATACAGTATATATATATATATATACATACACATATATATATATATATATACATATATATATATATATATATATATATATATATATATATATATATATATATACACATACACATACACATACACATATATATATATATATATATATATATATATATATATATATATATATATATATATATATATATATATATATACATACACACACACACAATACAAAAACATCAAATATTACATACTACACAAAAGGGAGAAAAAATAAACAAATCCAAAATGTCAAATAGTCACATTGACCCACACTGTGATACCACTGGGAATGTTAGACCTAATACTGTTACGATTCACAGTGTCACCTAAATAGGCTACTTGAGGTCAGTGGGCAGACATATTTTTTTCTCACAGTATGTTCTATTTGCATCCTCCTCTCCCTCACTTTTGGGTGCTTCTGGTGTTTCTATCTCCTCCATAATGTCCCCCCAGGTCAGTACATCAAAGGCATTTGAAGCGGGAATCCTTGATATCTCTACAGTGTGGCTTTTACCCCTGGCCTTTTTCTTTGGTGAAGCTACATACTCCCATCCTGCCCCAGTTGGCTCCTGCTCCCCTTACCTGCTCAGAGGATATCTACATACCTATACTCTCCTCTTTATTACCAATGGCCTCACATGCTCTGGAGATCTATTCCCATATGCATTTATCCCAGTATCTGGCAACAAAGATGAGTGCTGAACAAATATCTGGGTTTCCTCCACTACAGGGGTCTCCTCTGCTAGGGCTGTCTCACTGTCATGGGGAGCATTATTATGCACTGCATCAGGATCCTCCCTAAAAGAATGACCCTGTCCCCCACACAAATTACATAGCACAACATTAGGACAGACAGAAAGATTATGCCCCAGAACCCCACACTGACTGCACCTAATTTTGTCACAGCTTGCACTTAAAAATGTCTGTTGAACCCACATTTGAAGCAAGTGCCTCATCTGAGGATATAAAGCTGCCTTCCTCTGGCTCACTGTTCATGGTCTCTACCAGTTTCCTTGCTCTGCGCTACGCCAACTTCTCTTCTGTTTCTTAATTTTACTTAAAGAATCTATGGGGTTTCAGGCAGAGTTAAACAATTATATGAAGATTCTGTCTACGGTGTGTATGTATGTATGTATGTATGTATGTATGTATATATATATATATATATATAGTTTTTTTTTACATCTGCCCTAAAGATTGGAGTGCAACCTCCACAGAGAATATAAACAAGCTGCATCATGCTGTTGTACTGTATATAAGTGTAGCCATGCTGTAAAATGGTCTGCAGTTATCCCTCCTGCTGGCAGTAAGGCCTGGTAAGTTACAGGGATGCCAGCAGTAATCATGGAGGTTTGCCCTCACACCCTGGTGAGGTGCCCTATGTGTGGGTGGGAGGAGCTACATACTCTGAGTCCACCGTTAGTGACATCAGAGATGTGCCTGCCCCCTGAAGATATAAGGCACAGCACTGCTCAAAGTTAGTGTTGTTGGAGTAAGGAGCAGGTCTGCGTTGAGACCTGGGAGAAAGAGGCCCACTAGTGCCGTAAATAGTGGCCCCATTCTATATCATTCAGCATCAAGCTGTCAACGCCATACTGTGTCCAGGGACCTGGCACAGGGGTGATCTCCCTGAGGGGAGAGGGGATCCCACTCCATTGGGAGGGTGTACCTTTGAAGGGGTCACACGCCAAGATGAGCGGCTGAGTATAACCACTATGAGGGGCAGTTTGCCTAAACGTACAATAAAGAATGACCTTGCATAAAGACACTTCACTGTGTGAGTCTGGAGCTACTCAGCAGGGGAAGACACCACCAAGAAGGAGTTCCTCATCAGAACCATCTCCTTGCGGACGCAGAGATCCTGATGAGGTGGAGGCGCTGCACTGGATATAGGTAGGACTCGCACACACTACCTCAGCTGCCTGTCTTGGTTGGCAATCCCCGCACAACATCATGCAGGAGATTCAGGAGTCCTGTTGCCAACAGGTGCACCACCAGACACGACCATGTAATGGGGACTGGTTAGACCACAGGGGCCAATGTGAGATTGGGTGGGTCAGGCCAGGCCAGAAAATCCGTTACATAAGATTGACACTGAAAGGATGATCTGGCGGACATCTGTATGTGTACTTTACAGCTCAGTAATATTCCTATAGTGTAAATATAGTAATGGATGCTCTATGTATCTGTTTATATTTCTCCTGAATTCCTCTTTTGTTCCACCTTGCCGTTTCAATTGTAATGGTGACATCACCAATACATTTATGCAAAGGAAGTAAACCTGGCTGATACCAATACAACAGCAAAATGCATAAAGAAAATGCTTCATTGCGAGAGCAAACCATCCAATAACACAAATCTTTTATAAACACTTGAAGTGTAACATACACATACAAAGAAAATACAGTAGAACAGATGGAATGTAGAGAGTTTGTAACATCAGTTAATGCTTTCTGATCCAGATAACCAGAAAGCAACCAAATGTATGCAATTTCATTGTTAATTTAGGTTGGTGATTGCCCTGGTAAATCTTCTCAACATACAAAATGAGAACACCATAGTATACAACATTATATTAAAGCAGCAGTTCTGCTTCCAGTTGTTAACTATGTGTGACTGATTGATTTCAAACTAAATAATGGTAAGTAGGATATAGGAACGAGTGCTGATCGCATTGTCAAAACATTTTAAATTGGACATTTACTGTGGGCCAATGTTTACTAAGTGGTGCTATGCTTTAAGCGCGCAGAAGACACTTTACAACCTATTACTGAAATGGGCCATAAGGTATGATCCTAGAAGGCGGCCAGTCACTTATCACCACTAACTATGGACACAAATTTATTTTAGAGCCATTTTAGTAGAAAGAAAAATAGTGAGGCTGAATAAGTTGAGAAGTGTCCAGAAGTTAAATAAACACTAAAAATGGTCTCAAATTATTAAATGTGTATAAAGCAGTAAATCTTAACCCATTTCAGCGTGGCTTTGCAAAGCCTGAACGCAACATAAATTGCTGCATATTTTGCAAGATTTTACCTGAAAAAAAGGTAAAGAGCTCTGCACATACCAATCAGACACTCATCTTGAAACAGTCTCCATTAATGAATAAAGAAGGCTGCAAAAAGAACCATTTTTTTGCTCAAACACATAAGAGAAGGATTAGACACTTTATAGCTGTGCAAGGCAATCATTGTAATTAAGTGGGGGGTTTTAAGCTAATTTTGCTTTAATTTTTCAAATTTGTGAACATTTTCCAGGGTTTTCTTTTCTAATGGAAAAAAAGTGACTTTTTTCCTGAACTGTTTTGACATTTTGTAAAAATGGCGAATTTGACCATTTTCACCAAATTTGTATTAGATTTATTTTAAAAATGAGGTTACAAACAATTTAACCTGCACATTGGTGATGTCAATTTAACTGGCTCATTGGGGTCATATAACACTGCTAATTGTTTGGGACAAACTTTGCAGTTTTCACTAATTTGTTGCGTGAAAAAACATCATTCCACCAAGTTCGCAAACTTTTGCTAACATTTAGATAGGTTATGTTATACAGTATAGAACCACACTACATATACTGTATACATGTATAACAGAGCACATTATTTCCCTATAAATATATGCACACAAACGCATTAAAGCAATTATGGTGTTATTTGTAAATATATTGTCTTTGTGCATAGAAAAAAAATATATTACCTTTTGCTGGATTTACTTTTATTCCTGATCTATAAAGCATTTCTTCATTCTTCCAATCCCCGTTTCTGACAACAGTCTTGAGTCCATAAAAAACAATTAAAGCAGCAGTGGCATAGAAAATTAGGCTTTTGAGAAAGCTTTTTTGGGCTTTAATATAAAGGGCCCTGGCCCCCACTGTTATTAGTAAACAGAAACCCATACTGGGTATATATAGTACACGCTCTGCAATAACAAAGCCAACATAAAAAAATAGATTACTGGCGGGCACAAAGGGCACTATTAAAAAAGCTAAAGCTAAAACAACAATGGTCTCAGTTGAAGGAAGTTGAAATATGTGGGTAACATGGTTTTTTACACCATTTTCAAGTTTTGACACAATAGTAGGTCTTTGCTCTGAGTTCTTGTATTCTAAATCCGATTGACAGCTATGCCCATTAGTATTCTGCTTGCCATTCATTAACATTTTCCCATTGCATTCTTTCTTTGTACCAGAACTCTTCAGACTTGAGTAGGCGAGGAGGATGAGTAGAAAATAGAAGGCCGCAGTGTGTATATTCCGCCATTCAATTACAGTTTTTATCAGAGGCACAGCATCCATTGACCAATCAAAGCTGAGGGTGTCAGGGCAAAAAAGCAGCCACAGGTTTTTGGTTGGCAAGTATAGAAAGGTCAGCATACGTGTGAGTAAGACTTCGCAGTCTGCTGCTGGGTTGTCGGAGTTAGAGAAACTTGGTGGCATGTTGCCCATCCAGTAAAAGCGAACGCCCAGCAACACAAGACCCCAGGCTGAGAGCAAACCAATGCTGAAGAAGAAGGAAACATTCTTCCCCTAAAATCAAAACAAAGAACAATTATTTCAGAATTACACATATGATGGTGGTGCACTGAAGACAAACATGCTTAAATTTAACAAAAATGAATAAAACTGCAATTTAGCTGAATGGTTTATATAAATCCACTATGTAATAGGGAAAAAAACATGCTATAAAAGTAAATCCAATTTTATTTGCTTACCAAAGTCAATTTCTTAGTGACTGCAATATTATTATTAATATAGTTTATTTGTAAAGTGCCAACATATTCAGCAGCGCGGTACAATGGGGGATACAGAGTGACACCAACTACATAAACAGATTGACATACAAATAAGGAAAGACGAGCGCACACAGACACAGAAGGTAATGAGGACCCCGTCCCCGAAAGTTTACAATCTTGTAATCCCTACATAATTCCTCTGAAAATATGAGGGTACTGTATGTGCAGAATGCTATAGATCGTAAAGGATTTAACAGTTGCCCATAGACATTTTCCTCCCTCATCACTTTGTAGTGTTTTTGGAGGGTGCACTTACTCTTACAAAAATTAGACATATACATTTTATTTAGTCTATACTTCATCTATTTTATAACATGCAGACACTTTAAGATATCTGCAGGAGTCCACTTTAAAATAGTGGTAATTTGGTAGATTATTCTACACGTACAGTATTTCTCTTTTTTCCTACAATGTAGCCCGTCAGAGATTACTGCATTTATTTATGTTTAGCTTTTTGAGAAATTAAATGGCAGACACTGTATTCCATTCTAAGAAGTAAGGACCTTCCCTTCTTATGAATATACAAATTATAGGTTATGATCTCTAAAGTAAAATGAAAAGGAAAAAAAGATAAAAACAAATATGTAACAGACATTTTTGTTCTTTGTGGGATAGCTGCTGCAAACATGATGAAAGTATTTAAGTACAGTAGATATATCAACAGTACTGTTTTTAAGGGCACTGATTCTGCTAATATGATAATTATTCATTATACTTATTTGAAAAAGGTTTTTTTTTTTTTTTTTGGTCATAAATAAAAGCTAATCATGTGAGTTATACCATGTGGCATTCATTTGAACATTTGCCTTGCTGAAACTAGAGCAGTTAACGCATTACTTGAAATGACCGCTCAGGCCATGTAACATTTTACCCCTTTCAAAGGAAATCATTCTTGCATTGGTGTTGCCTGGTTTGCCAGATCTGGGATTCAGACCCATGTAAAATGTAGAATGGGATTAAGTCGACTTTGCAAACCAGATGTCTGACATCCTTGATCTAACTTCATCAAGCCTCCCATAAAAGAGAATGAGAAAAGAAAACAAACATTGAATTAGATCTGATTACTTTGAATTTCTCAGGCTACCACACATGCAGCTGTCCTGATATCTTCAAGGAAAGAGAGTTTCTCATTTTCAAAGTAATTTGTTTGGACATACGGGTTAATGTAAGTCCACCGGTTTGCACTAAAAACGTAGTGCTTTTATCTCAAAAATAAAATGTGCTGTGATTTTACATAGAAACATTAAATTATTGGGTTTCAAGCATCAAAATATGTTGTATTCTCAACATATTGGCATAAAAGGTATAGGGATGTCACGTGCATGCTGATTTAAGTCTCATTTGTTTAAAGGAAACCTTACTAATCTTTAGCATCAGCGGTCTGAGACTTAAATGATATCCCTGAAGGCATACTTCCACCAAGAGATTGATAAAAGTCTACTGAGCCATAGTAACTAAAGAAAACAAACAAACATGCAGGCTGGTTACACAGCAAGTGGATCTGATGAATGGGGACATTTTCATCCTGCTCCAATTTTACCTCTATACCATTTTGTGACTCGGTTAACATCAGTAGGAGTTGCCCAGTGCACACATTGTAATGTGATAAATCAAAGTCTGTCCCTCTGCTTCATTATATTTCCCCTTTACTTGCTCAAAAAAACGGCCTGATCTGAAGTGCCGCAAGTCTAACATTCGTTTCCTACATATCACGCAAAAAATGAAGCAGTGATTCAACTCCTTTTTCTAGCCATTTTTAAGATTATAAATACAGCTCAACCCCGTTATAGCATGATCCGCTATAACGCGGTTTGAGCGTTGACCCCAAATTTCATTTTGTTTTGTTTTTTGCACACACACCACACACCACACCAGCACACACAGCACCAGCACAAACAGCACCAGCACACACTGCACACAGTACCAACACAGCCCCCCCCCCCCTACCCCTGGTGTCATGGCTGGTGGAGGCATTGTGGGGCTGATGGGGGGATCGGTGCGGGGCTGCTGGGGGGGATCGGTGCGGGGTTGCTGGGGGCATGGATCAGTGCGGGGCTGCTGGGGGGAATTTTTTTGCACACACACTGCGCACACAGCACCAGCACACATACAACACACCACCAGCACACACACACCACACACACACACCACACTGCACCAGCACACACACCACACTGCACCAGCACACATACCACACTGCACCTGCACCCACACAGCCCCCCAACCCCCTACCTCTGGTGTCATGGCTGCTGGGGCATCGTGGGGATGCTGGGGTGGGATCGGTGCGGGGCTGCTGGGCGCATCGTGGGGCTGATGGGAGGGGATCAGTGCGGGGCTGCTGGGGGGGGTGTCGGTGCGGGACTGCTGGGGGAAGTGCGGCTGCTGGGGGGGGGGGAATCAGTGCGGGGCTGCTGGGGGAAGAGCGGCTGCTGGGGGAAGTACGGTGGCTGCTGGGTGATCGTGTAAGGCTGCCGGCGCCTCACTCCACCTCAATAGTATATTTACTAAGCAATGCTAAGACATGAAGCTCATGATAAGTAATTGAATTGAATGTGCAGTAAGGTTCTTCATAGGTTACCACTGCTTAGTAAATATGGCCGCCGACTGGGGGCGTAGAGCCGGAACAATTATCCCGGGCCCGGAGGCTGCGAGGGACTGGTAGTTGGGCCTGGCCTCTCTCTGTCTGACCTCTGGGTTGTCCCGGGGTCGCCAGCTCTACATCTCGTTGTCAGGCCCCAGATTTCCTCCCAGCACCCTGTGGCAGGCCTCTCTCTCCTGTTGTTGAGGCCTGTATGTGCCCCGCCCCTGCACCGGAAGTTAGGCGGCTGGATGGCGCGGCACAGAAGGTGCATGTGTGATGTCAAGGGGGGTGGGGTGAAGTGAAAGGGAGTATTATGGATGTGATGTGCAAGGGAGTATTATGTGTGTGATCTGCAGTGGTGCGTGATGTGTGTGATGTGCAGGGTGGGGGGTGATGTGTGTGATGTGCAGGGGGGTTGATGTGTGTGATGTGCACAGGAGGCATATTCTGTGTATGGGAGAGGCGTGGGGAGAGGGGAGAGATAAGTGGGTGGGAGAGATAGAGGGGGGGGGGTCTCAGAAGGCCGCCGACACTGGGAGTGGGTGGGGAGTGGGAGAGCGAATTGGGTGGGAGATGAGAGAGGAGATGTGAGAGAGGGGGAGTCTTGCAAGGCCGCCGACACACTGGGGTGGTGGGGTGTGGGGGGTTGGGGGCCCAGTGGAAACTGTAGTCCTGGGCCCCAGGAAAGCTATCTGTGGCCAGGAATATGGCCATAAATCTGGTACATTCCATTTACCCTCCACATATAGCAAGCTGGTGTAAACAGGACAAATTAGGAGACAAGTATTTTCGTGCAGTTATGCAGGATGTCCATATGCTTCAAAATAATTTTAATATACAGATGTAGTAAGACTTATTGTCTTCAGTGCCGCTGCCATGAGAGATCACGCGACTGCGGCGGTCATGAAACTGGAGGCATAACACAGCGAGGGGTATCAATTCAGAAGCATGGACCCTCCACAGCTTGATCGCCGCAGACACTGTACCCTGCGCTGTGAGATTTTGCTTATTCGCCCAAAGCATTGGGGTCAGTACAGTAGGTCTTGCTACATCTGTAGACTTCCTGAGTTTAAGCTCATGGCAACACAATGCTATTGTACAAATATGCATACTGGGCCTTGTTACTTGGAAGTACACAACAACGCAATCCTATTCAAGGCAGTCTACAAATATGACAGGATGACGCCTCCATTAATCTCAGCTTTATGACACTATTTTGTATAAATACAGCTTTAGATAATCACTGTATACAACATAAGCAGAGGAATAATGTACAGTATTATTTTGTATTTTGAGCTGTCATGTATGAACCACATTCCAAATACATCACCTAGCCTATTACATTGTCACATTTGTATACATTTCTTTTCAGCATTTCATAAGAGTCAGATAAGATTGTAGAGATTACCATTAATCCATTCTTTCTACAAAGTTCATTCACCCTCTTCGGAAATGTAGTTGATGTAAAACTGTACTAAATAGAAGTACTATTTATACATAGAACAGCACATGTAGCAACAGTGCACTATAAAAATACTAAAGGGGTTGCTAGAATTATCTTTTAAGTATACAGATGCCAGACAGACAAATATTAGTCAGTTAAAAATAGTAACCAGGTGCACGCGTGACGTCACAGCGCATGCACGTCTGCTGAAGAGCTCCGTGCATGCCGCTGCTTGCTTGTAAATAAAGCCTCCGATCGGCATCTCGTAATGCAGCCACAATAGAGGCAGAGGACGGGGGAACCACCCGACATGTCTATCCAGAAGGATAAGAAGGCGAGCACCCTGGATTTGTCCCACTTGGGCATAAACTGCCCGTGACCCAAGCAGATAAAAACAAGATGGCAGCACGGAGGGCGGACGGGAGCGCGCATCACTGAGCCCTGGGCCTGGGAAGGAGCAGGGTGAAGAAGCCAGGTATACAATCATTACAGGGCAAGATTTAAAGGAGATGCTCCAGGAGATGTAGTCTATGTTACAGTCTGCTTTGGATAAAGGAGTGCAGGAATTTAAATCTGAAATATCTGCAATGTTTAAAAGAACCACGGATCTGGAAGGTAAAATGGACGCCTCCCTGCAAAATCAAGTGAACACAGACAAAGTCCTGAGGCTCAACGAGGAGGTAAGAGCCATGACACACAGTCTGGCTGATTTTGAAAATAGAGAGCCAAGGCAGCAGTTGTGAATCCACCACATCCCAGAGTCAGTGACTAAGAAGGCACTGCAGCCTTATCCAAAAAGGATGATTCTCTCAATTTACCCCCAACTAGAAGACCGCAAACTGTATTGACAGAGTTCACCGAGTGCTGGGTCCGAGATTTGACGACCCTAAAAGAAGCAGCGATGTGGTGCTGCGGCTTCATCAATACACGGCTAAAGACAAGATAATAAAGGGGAGCAGAAACAGGGGTTCAATCGACTTCGAAAACTCCCCCATCCAGATTTTCCAGGACTTGTCAAGGATTACCATAGACAGGCGAAGAGAATTATGACCGGCAACAAGGATTTTACAAGAAAAGGGAATTCGCTATCGGTGGGCCTTTCCATTACATCTTAATGTTAACCAGGGAGGACAACAGGCTTCCCTTCACTACCCAGAGGAGTCTTTTGCTTTTCTTTCGGTGCTGGGTCTGGAGCCCAAGAGCAGACCGAATCAACAAGGCCAATCCCAGAATAATAGCTCGGATGAAAGGAGATCGGCTGAGGGAACGAGCGCCCGAGGAGCGAATAATTAAGACCGGTCGAGTATCTGGGTATCACCCATGGGTGTTTTTTGTCTGCTGGTCACCAAACTCTAGAAGGGTCCATCGGAGCCCACGAGGGTTTATCCGGCCGATGAGTCCACAACCCAGGATTCCCTAAGAAGTCCAAGTTGGAGGTGTTTTGTTTCTGTTGTTTTGTCCCTCTCTGTCTCCTTTTCTTTGATTTATAGGTCCGACTATCAACACTTTTTTTTTGTTGTTTAACATTTTCATTGGGCAATCACAAAAGTCATACACATAGTAAGTTACATTTTGTCCAATACAATAAATTTTTGGAGAAATAAGACAGAAAAGAGAGAGGGGTGGGGGGGATGGGTTCTTTGATTTATAGGTCCGGCTATCAACACTTTTTGCCCACTGTCTGGGCAATAAGACCGACTTTGCGGAGGAAAGAGGACCCCACCAAGAATAGAAGAGACCAAGATCTGTTTGGAGCAGGGGAAAGAACTTTCTGTGAGCCTGGAATAATAATCAATGACACTTGTTTAAGTAAGGTAAAACAAAGGTGCTGTGAGGTGGAGATTTCATAGTGGCGGTATGTGGGGGTGAGTAAAGGGTCCAACATGGTTGATGTCAGGGCAACCCCAGGCCAATCCATGTAGGGACTGGCTGCAAAATTGGGATGAGTGGCTGGTTACACATCTTATTTTCCAAGTAAATTTTTGTTCTCCATGTTCCCGATTTGGGAAAATTCCCCCCCCCCCCTCCACTTGTTTTTTTGTCCTGTTCCACCTTCTGTTTTTTAACCATCATCAAGGTTTTTGGAGCATGACTTTCACAATTGAGAGATTGCAGCGATACTGGAAATTACTAGTCAAACGCCACTTTAAGGTATTATCTATGAATGTTAAGGGCTTGAACAGTAATGGTAAACGTAGATTGTCCATAAAAGAATTCAGGAGTCTGAAAGCAGATATTGGTTTCCTACAAGAGACGCACTTTGACACTCAATGTAAATGTCACAGTTTCCCAAATATGATACATGACTCTAGACCTACTGCCACTAGAGTCCAGATACCTTTGATGGATTATGATAACATTCAAATCCAATACGAGACCCCCATATCCTAGAGGTTAATTGTCATTTTGTGATGACAAAAGGGGGGATTGTAAATGTGCATATAAGGGGGGACTCCATTTTGATTGCTGGATAACCATTTTTCTATAACTATTCTGTACTAACGTTTAAGTCTCAGGAACTAACCACATGCCATATGCCATATGCCATATGTAATTGTGCTGTGCAGGCAGGTCTGAGAATGTGACCTGACCTGTCACCTACTTATCGCTAGCTGAACTGTATTTGTTCAGACTTATTTTGCCCTGTAGAAAACAGGAACTTGTCTTCAGCCATATTGGGCATAAGTTACACAACAATGCATTTCACAACATACTGCCATTTCCTTAACGGCCTCCTAACTCGGTATTGAGCCCCTTTCCCAGACCATAAACTGTCTAACTGTCATTTTGCTGAGATAGACAGACTGTGAAGTAAAAGGGGAAGTATGTTCTCATATCTGTGTTTTTTCTATGCTCAAGTTTGCTATATAAACTGGCTGTAAACCTTCAATAAATGAGAGAGAACAGTTTTTGACAAAGCTTCACTGGTTGTCTGACTCAATTACTGTCTTCTCCCGAGCTCGTCCGCCATTTTGTTTTCCCAGATCATCAGCGCTATAAGTGGGCTAAATCCTCCGGAGGTTGGAAGTCATCCCGAGTCGGGCAGTCGGTGTATTTTCACGCTAAGACGTTGGAGAATACAAGGGCACATTTTCACTCAAGATCCCCCAAACACTTTTAACACGGTGTACCCTATAGCACTTTATCCATCTTTTACAAGCAAAAAAAGAGGGGTATAGATTTTGATAAAGCATGGTAGCCCGTTCCAGATCTTGGTAATTAACAGAGACAAAGAAGGGAGGTCCATTGTGGTCCGCGGTCTACTTTTAGGCCTACATATCCCTTTAGTGAATGTATATGTACTTAATGAAGGACACATTTTAGGAGATTTTAATATGGTCCCAGATCCAGATATGGATAAATCCACTCATCCAGGGCAGTCGCACTCTCCAATGACATTGTGTATCAAGGAGATTTAGATTGTTAATCAAAGAGTTCAGTCTCCTCGACGGTTGGCACCACTCGCATAAAGGTCAGAGAGATTATTCTTTCTACTCAATCCCACACCACTCCTACACTAGAACTGATAATACTGTATATTTGCAACCCCCAAATATTTTGGAAGTGCTGGTTCAATCAGATGTAGGCTCTATAACGTGGGTCGGATCACGTCCCTGTGACGATTTTGTTTGATCTCCCATTTGCCAAGATTTAATCATTCCACTGGAGAATGAATAACTCATTACTAACTTATTTGGAAATTAGCTCACACATTGAAGACTCCCTCAAAAACTATTTTCAGATTAATAATGGGTCAGTAGAATCAACAGCAATATTATGAGAGGTGCATAAGGGCACAATTAGAGGGCAGCTTATCTCAATTGCATCCTATTGAAATAGAATAAAAAGGGAAAAACAAAAATATTTAACGGAAAAAATTGTGACGTTGGAAAGTTCACATAAAAACAACTTGTAAAGGAAAATGTATAAAATACTGAGCCAGGCAAGAGAGGATCTTAAGGGATTTCAATTGGAAGATGTAGAGAAGGCTCTTAAATGGACCAAACAGACATACAATGATGAAGATAAGGCAGAGCGTTTATTGGCAAATAAACTTAGAGGGATCAGGGCTTCGGTCCCCGCTATTAGGATAAAAGGAGGAGGAGTCACATACAATCCCTCAAAGATTGCAGAGGAATTTGTTAAATTTTATGCAAATCTCTATGATCTAGATAATTCAACCCCGATTGCAAAAATCCCGGGCTCGTCCATATTGAGAACTATTTGAGATTGTAATCTACCAAAATTGACAGAGGAGAATCATAAAATTCTACTGTAAGTGCAAAAATATCTCTGGTCGAACTTGGGAGGGTGATTAGTTCTTTAAAACCCGCAGAGGCACCCAGCCCAGACGTTTTTCAAATTTGTACTATAAAAATTTTATAGGAATTCTAGGGCCTTGTCTGCTGGATTTATTCAATGATTTTCGAGCGGAAAATAAATCCCCCCGCAGATGACGAAGGCCAATATAGTAGTGATCCCTAGAGAGGGAAAGGATCCTTTATGTTGTTGCAGCTACAGGCCAATCTCACTTCATAATACGGATCTGAAAATCTATAATAACATTTTGGCAAACAGGTTGAATCCAATTCTTCCTAGATTAATACACTATGATCAGGAGGTATTTGTGAGTGAACACCAGGCGACGGATAATACAAGGAAAATGATTAATGTTATTGACCAGATACATAAGTCTAAACTGATTGCGGTGTTGCTGAGCCTGGACGCGGATAAGGTGTTCGAAAGAATAAGGTGGGATATCTTGGATAAAACGCTAGAGGCATTCGGATTTTCCTTTTTTTTTTTTTTTTACAGGGAGTACGGGCCCCCTGTCAGTCACCAACAGCCACTTTGAAGATTCCAGGGGGGAGGGGAACCTGATAACAATAAAGAATGGTATGAGACAGGGGTGTCCCCTCTCTCCTCTTCTTTTTACCTTAATAATTGATCCTCTAACAGCTAGTATAAGAGCCTCCCCAAATATACAAGGTATCAAAATAAAAGATGATAACTATAAAATGTCAGTATTCGCAGATGATATTATTTTATCTGTAGCTAATCCATTGACATCCCTACCGAATTTACAATCTTCTCTTCAGAGATTTGGCGAACTGTCTGGGTATAAAATTAATATGGTTAAGTCGGAAGCTTTAAATTTGACTCTAACTGAAAAGGAGATAGAGGTTCTTAAATGGCATTTTGATTTATAAATGGAAAAAGGCCCATCTGCACGATCGGATGTATACAGCACGATCGCAGAGGAGGTATGTCTCCTTAGTCATCTGTCTGATCGGGTGCACTCTAACTCATGCGCGACTATACTGTGTGCTATAAGAGGGCTTAATCTCCTTAAATATACTTATATTTGCAGTGTGATCATAGGATCCGGTTTTGAGCATGCTGCATTGGCACTATTTGGGTGACCCTAGTCATATTAGTTCAAGCATGCGCAATTTTGGCTACCGATCGCGTTACCATAGCGATGGGCACCTTTAAATAGCTTCGCTTCCCTCTACATGCAAAAATGTCCCTGATGAAGCTCCGTAGTTGGAGGGAAATGTGCGTAGGGCACGTAGTGATGTCATCAGTCTCCGTTATGGAGCTGTTTCAGTTCTGAGTTACGAGATTCCAGCTGATCAGAGTATTTATATCTATTTCATCATACCATATTATTAGATATTCATGACAGGAGTCTAATAGAGTTTGCCTAGCGCTACCTTATTATGGGCGGTCAACATTAGAGCCCATGTTGTACTTTGTGGGAGTTTGGATTGTAACTCCACATTCAGCTATTCTCTTTATTTTTGGAAGGTTATGCACTGAAATATCTATCCAACTAGTGTTGTGTGGTGGCTGCCAGTTAGGGTCACCTTATACTTATCACATACACTATATGTACAGGGATATACTAGCATTTCTAAAGTAGTGCATTGCTCCTGCTATATATCTCTCCTTTTTGGGTATAGAGGGTTGTTTATGGTATGATGTTGTAATCAGCTGCACCTTACTAGACCTACTAATTAATTTGAATTGTGGTCTTTAGATCATCTATATTTATAGGTGCACTACTGAGCTGTGTCTCTGGTCTCTGGTGGTTATTTCCATCAGTGCTGAATCTGACCTATAATTCCCTACCACATGACAAATATTACATTGTGTCTGAGTGCTTATTCACTTAGTAGGGGTTACAGGTATTTCGTCTCACACTTTTTATTTACTGTTAAAACATATATTACTGATTATATGTGTAAGTAATACTATTACAAGTTATATTCTAATTTTCAGTGGTGTGTATTTAAGTGAATTTTTCTTTGAGCACACTCACTGTCTTGTGAGCTCACCATTTCACTATAAATATAATTATCCTGATCTTTTTTCTAAGATAAAAAAAGATTTGCAAACTGGGAACTCTTACTTTATCTCCTGGCTAGGGCGTATTACTGCAGTAAAGATGAATATTCTCCATAGACTTTTGTATTATTTTCAGACATTATCAATATCTATCCCTATATAACTATAAAAGATACAGTATTAAAAATCGAATTATACAATTCATTTGGAAGCATAAACAACCGAGAATAGCCAGATCAATTATGTTTGCTGCTAAAGAAGGAGGTTGTCTGGCAGTCACAACTATTTTAAAACACTATATAGCTTCTCATATGAAACAAATGGTGTACTGGCATTTCCCGAGAGGGGTATATGCCTAGGTGGATTTAGAAAGCTTGATAAAAAGCTCTTTGTTATGGTCGGGATATGGGATGGGAATTGAGAGACAATTGGAGCCAGCAGTAATCGGGTTTACTTTGAAACTTTGGCAGATGGCCAAAAACAAAAATAGGGTTACATCGACTCCATCTAGTCTTGCACCCCTCCTTGGTAATCCAGGGTTTCTTCCAGGGTTTCGGGGACAGAGTTTTGAAAATTGAGACAAAGAGGGATTCTGGAGGCAGAAGATTTGATAGAAAAGGACAAGCTAATGTCGTTTGAGAAGCTGATGATAAAGTATAGCCTTCCCCAAACTGAGCTGTTTAGGTATATGCAGGTTTGTCATTTTATGTGCCAGAGTTTCTATGAGGAGGAATTTCATAACTACACCCGATTTGAAGATCTATGTAAAACAAAATAATATCAACGGGGTTGACATCATCTCTTTATCAGGGTTTAGTCCCAAAACAGGATACCCAGGCCCACAAATATATGGATTAGTGGGCCTTGGATTTTCAGACTGAAATAATGAGGGATGACTGGGAAGATATCTGGGAAAATGTGGGTAAAACCTCTATCTGTACAGTAGCAAAAGAGAATGTTTATAACATTTTGTTACACTGGTATTACACCCACAAAAGACTAAAACAGATGTTCCCGGGGCCCTCGGATAGCTGTTGGAGGGGATGTGGACAACTAGGAGATGTGGCACATAATTGGTGGCATTGTCCAGTAATGCAGACATACTTGAGAAAAGTGCTTAAGTTAATAAAAGATGTAACGGATATTGAGATTCCGTTAGATCCAACATTAATTGTTTTGGCTAAACCCACTGATGATGTGTACCACTACACATCTAAATTGATCCTGCATATCCTAACAATAAACAAGAATTAGAAGGAGCACACAAAAGACTGTGGTAGAGTCAAAAGACTTCAAAGTGTATTAAATTCATCAGATCCAATGATAAGGTAACGTTTCTGGACAAATGTCCTTTCTTCAGACCAAACATGAGGTGTACAGAATATAATGTACAGAAAGGATTCAAATGAATTTTAAGTGTTAAGTTCCAAAAGAAGCTTTTTCTGTTACTTCCCCAGAAACTACTTTGTTTGTGTCAGAGGTTCCCAACCTTTTCTACAATGTGTACTCTCTACTAGAAAAGTGTTCTGTGAACCTCTAAATAATGAATTTGATGGCCTACTCATCACACTATTGCTAACAAAACTGTTTGACTGATCCCATGCAGTGTTCTGAGCTCGTGGGGAGAGGGGGTGAGGAGGGGGAAATACACAAGGCCCCAAACTACACTTCACTGTGTGCAGACAGCATGGTTGGTATAGCTGTGCATTAGTGCAGGAGCTTCCAAAGTCACGCCCCACAATACATTGCAGATGTGGATGACATGGAGAGCAACTATGGAAGCTCCTGCTGTAATTTACAGATATACCACCCATGCCAAATTGCAGCTTGGGGCCTTACGAAGTGTGCAGTCCCCACACGGACTAAGGAACCCACTACCTTGAATATGAACTCCCTGGGGTTCATGAGGTGTCTTCAAAGTCCCTGTTGGGAATTACTGCCATAAAATTATATTGTCATGGCAGGATGAACACATTTAGAATGCTAAACTCAAAGAAAATGAAATAAAACCAGCATTTTTTTATTTTATTTTTATAAACCTAAAGCTACCACATCCTAGGGTAGTATTGACCCAAACATGTCTGTCCCGGTGTCCTGTCTTTTAAAAGGGATTAGACAAAGAGAGATCCCTCTGGTTGCATTGCACACAAAAACAATAGTAAATTGCACAATAACTCATTATTCTGCAATAATGTCAGTTACATCTGTACTACACAGCCCCCCTTCGCCTCTGCTAAGTGGACTCCATTTAATATAATTATGTTGCCTATCCCATAACCAATGATTTATTCATTTAATCCCAGACATTTTAACATCTTCAATGTGGAACACTGTCAAAGTTACTATAATGTAGGGAAACTACATCTAAGGCCACGTGTGTGACGTCACACGTTCCAAAGCTGCACTGAGGACCGAAGCGACGGGGAGGCGTGGTGGAGATGTGGCCGTTATGTCACGTGAACGATTCGCCCTCATTGGCTGAACCTTCCATGTGACCAGGCAATTGCGCGACAAATTCAAAATTGTTTGTCTGGCCTAAAATCGCATGCTCTATGGCCTGCCCCGGAGGCACGGCCGTTGTCATGGCCATGATAAACGCCGCCTAATGCTTCACCCGCATTACCTTACTTACCCAGAGGGACTTAAAAAAAAAAAAAAATCAGATTTGTTTTATATGATCTCCCCCTAGTAAATTCATGTTGCCTGAATTCTTGTACATTGCTGGATTGTAGATATTGAACAAGTCTTTCTTTTAACAGTGTTTCCATTAGTTTCTGACTAAATGGTATCAGGCCGACAAACCTGTAGTTACTAGACTTTTCCCTACCGTGAAGTAAGACTTTATTCCCTCTCCCGCAGTCATATGGAACTACGCCTGTTAATAGTGAATGGTTCAATAGCTCTCTTAATGGTGTAGTAAGCACCGTCCTTGTTTCTTTTAAACATATTTAGATATATATCCCATTGACTTGTTAGCATTCCGTTTCAAAAGACTTTCTCCTCTGTAAATTGACTTCTTTACTGTACATCCTTTCCATTTATAGCTTTGTTTCCTTAGTGTGGTCCCTCACCCTCTGCTGTGGACAGAGAAAAAAATATTATTTTTGTTTCCTTTGCATGACTCTACTGCTTTTGTCTACATATTGCTTCACATCTCATTACTTGCTTAGGGAAAAAAATGGTGATCTAATTTAAGTGTACAGATGTGTATTGCATCACATAGTTACTGTTCCGGGTTGAAGACTCATAATTATGGTCTCGTTTATACACTGAAAATGTAAGTTAAAGCATTTTTTTTTTTGTACAGAACTACAAGTTTAATTTTACAGTATATGAAGTTATCATGAAATACAAACTGCTGCCAAGTTGCATAACTAAAAAAGTCAACGCACTTGAAGACAATTGAGTCATACCTTTTATGAAGCTATTGCAAGAAAATCCAGTAGTTATTAACAAGGTAACTAGAGTATTAGATGTTGAATATTCTACAGATTGCTGAATCAGCAAGGGTTGTGCCAGAGCTCCAAAACCATTATATAAAGCTACCGAATGCCTGCTGCAGCTGTAATCTTATTTAGCAAAATATAAGAAGCTAAACACTTCTCACACGCAGTGTTCTCAGCTGCAAATCAGTGAAACAACCCAACATTTAGAAAATACTGTAAGTGTTCAAAAAAAAAAAAAAAAAAAAAACAATTCTGGACAAAATTAGAGAAAATATTTTCATGTTGCTACAGTATTTTGTGACAAGTTAAAAAATCAAATCTAACCCTGCTAAAATATAAATGTAGGTGGGTATTTGTTGGTTTTCCTTGTGTTACTATCTAAAACAGAGGGCTAGCCTTTGTGTGAGGCCAGGTGCAGCTTATGTACAATGGTGAAGTGGGGAAGAGCGAGCCTGGCGGCTGGGACAGTACACACTCCAAAAGCAAAGCATTGTGCTCTTCCCGGCAGTGAGACGTCTACCTCGGAGGGAGGTATGAACCTGAAATCGGGAACCGGGGCCTGGGTCCTAGGCCTGTCGGCTTGGTTCCCAATAGTGAATTCCAAGCTCCTCACCTAGGGTTATCGCCCAAAGACAGAATTGGTCCATTCCAGATTGTTTCCCCCCCCCTCCCCTCCATCTCTTGATTGGCTCAGAAGAGACAGGTCTGCACAGATTTCTCAGCACCAAGTTCTCTATGTTTCCAAAAGAAGGCCGGGAAACTATAGAAGCTGATGCTGATCAGGACTGCCCAGTTGATTATTGGTTGGTCTTGGTGTCTAGGGATCAAAGTGCTCGTGAACTGTACGGACCTGGGGCAGTCATCCCTTATTACTGGGATATTCTGGAATGAACGGATCAAGGCTATATCTGGGTAAGCTTGCTTCAGCAGGGCATTACACCTAGCGAGCTAGGAGTCCCCTGTAAACCGCGTTTTGGCTCTGTATTCTGTACTGTGCTCACTGTTGACTCCAGCTGAAATAAACTCTTGTTTATTAACTTGTACGTTCTGCCTTGTCTTTTGGAATCCCAAACAGTGTGGTCAAATCTACACCAACATAAAAAAAAATGTATAGAAAAGGACATTTAATGTACAACTGTATTGATCTCTTTAGCAAGGAATACTTTATCTACAAATGTAGCAATAGTGGAACATTCAGTTCAAGTATGCTATTTTCTGCATATAAAGACAATGGGATTAACTTGTTTTATACTCCTTTTTTTGCACAACCAAACACCATGGCATTTATAATTTGCTTCCCTCCTCCCCCTTTACTACATGGCTTCTTGTTTCTATTACTTTACACTTTTTCAGACCTCGTTCTCCTACCCTAGTCCAGCGGTGCGCAAACTGGGGGGCGCGAGACTGCCGACGGGGGGGCGCGGGGTTTACAGAGGCCCCGCGCGCTTCCCGAAGGTACTTAAATTAAGTGCCGGGGGAGCTGCAGGGCCTGTGTAAACCTAACTTACCGTGGCTCCGGCGGCTTCCTCCCAGCGTCGCCATGGCAACGCGGCGTAAAAATGATGCTGCGAGGTCATGAGACGTCACGTTGCTATGGCAACGTGACGTCATTACGCCGGAGCACGGGTAAATTGGGGTTGGGGGCACGGGAGTGAGGGGACAGCCGGAAGGGGGGCTCAGGGAAAAAAGTTTGCGCCCCCCTGCCCTAGTCCATAAACTTACCCATATTTTCGACTCCCCACTATTCTCTGGCACTCCCCTATTACTGTTCAAACCTAAAGTTGTAACACAAATTCTCAAGAACTGCCTTACTCACTACTGTCCTGTGTTTCTTCTGTTATTTGCTTCCACACGGCTTAATCTCTGATCTTCTACCACATGCTGAACCTTTTTAATACCCATGCCCTCGTAGATCCTCTGCAATCTAGTTTTCATGAAACTTGCTCGATTGAAAATATTCTTACCAAAGTAGCAAAAGATTTCCATGAAGCTCAATCTTGCGTTATCTTGCATGATCACTAAGCTGCTTTTCATACTGTTGACCACTCTCCACTCCTTCAGATTTTACATGATCTGGGTATTTATAACAAAGCCCCATTCCATTTCTATTCATACCTCTCCCATTACTCCTTTTCCATTTCTCTTGCTAGCACATCATCATACCCTTTTAATTTTTCTGTTGGTATTCCTCAGGGCTCAGTTCTGCAGTTTCTCCTGATTTCGCTTTACACACTACGCTTGCCCAAATCCAGAATTACACTTAGACTATAACTTTGAGGGGACTACTTCACTGCTTCAAACCTAATGTGTCTAAAACTGAGCTCCTCATTTTCCCCTAAACCTGGTCCACTATCCTCTTTGTCCAATCTTGCTTTGGTATTTTTTTTGTAGGAAAACCCGAAATCCCCTCCAGAAGCATATGTTAATATCTTGCCCCCTTAAGCATTTCCTGCTCTTATTTTGTTTTCATCATCTATGTGTTAAAAATCATTATTTTCTTAAAATTGTTGGCATTTGCAGTTACATTACCATGCAGTTGCAGTGGATTCTCGGAAGAAATCTATTTTAACCTCCCAGACACTTGATATTTGAATGGAAGCACTAAAAGCTTACAGTAACTACCTTTAAATGAATTTAGCAAGAGTTAGTGGACCATATTTACAATTGAGTGATTTAGCTAAAAGGTACAGTATTACGAATGCACACAAAGGTGTTACACATTAAACAGTGGGGGTGCTGACTGGGGCACGATCGCACAGAAGTTTCTACTGAAGTCAATGGTTTGATTTCCCATGCCATAGTACACTGATCAGCACGATCACAAGTTTATTGAATAAACCCCAAAAAGTTAAGCTAATTGATATTGACTACAACAATGTATTGGGGTCCTAAATATAACCAGTGGCAAAAGAAAATCACGAAGCAGTTGCTTTTTCATCAAAGCGATTTACCAATTAATTACTGAACTATAAATCCAGTAGCAATAAAGAGGTATTCAGCATAAACTAGTGTTTAGGCTAAATGATATTCAGGTTAGGTTATAGAAGATTTTGAAGTTCCGCTCTTTGAATCTTTACAGCTGTTTATACCAACCAGTTGTGGCAGCTCTTCAATATACTTGGCTAACCTATGGAAAAAACTAGCCAAACCACAAGTAAAGCCATTGTAGGATGCATAATTGAAAGGGACAAAAAAAGAAGTATGCACAAAGGCACTTTATTCAAGATCTAACACCAAACTATAGTTTATTGGCTTGGCACCTTTTCACAACCCCATTGATAAATGCAAATGAGAGCTTTTACATGCTTAACTAAAAGGCATATTTATTACAACTCCTAAAATAGTATCAGCTGCACTAATTTAGTAAAAAAGTAAAATTCCAACTGCGCGTACAGATGAACAAAATAAATCATTCACTGAAACAACCACTCAATATACATGTAATTTCATCTGGATGGTAACGGAGAATAAGCAGTAGTATCATATAACATCTGAATAAAAAGACAGCTTTTAAAAAAAAAAAATAATAATGTGTCTTATGTTGTTTTTTGAAATGATAAAAAGTAGTGTAAAAAAAAAAAAAAGGCATTGGACACGGGAGATTTGCAATACATTCTTTGGAGAATACAAATTGATTGTAACTGGCTGTTACTATCCGTAAGAATTGGATATAAATCTAACAAAAACAAAATAATTTGGATATTTGTATTAATTTGTTCTACCAATTAGTCTGTTAAATTACTCCAATTTACTGGTTTATGCTAATTATCATGATGAAAATGCCACACACTTGTATACAATATTCTAAAAGTAGACTTGTTTTGCCTAATGAGAAATCACTAGTTTTGGTCATCATTAAATCATACCAAGATAAACTAAGAAGTCATTAATCTTCAAAAAAGTCAACAGCACATGCCCTAGTTATTTGTCTAATTTGTATTAAAAAGATTGTACACAAATAGACACAATCTAAAAATAGCTCTATATAGAGACACACACACGCATACATAATGCTGAACCATCGTACAAACAATGAATGCACAAAGACCTAAATATCAATTAAATCATGGGTTGTAGAGCAATGGTTTGTTCGAGATCAGAGCAGACAAGAGAAAATGTAATTATGTACACATGTAGCAAGACTAACTGCTCATGAGACTGCAGGGGGAAAAAAAGTGATATTCCTCAGCTTTTCATCACACGTTGCGGCCCTGTGACCATGGTTGCCTAAGGCTGCGCTTATACTGCGGGCTACAGCGACGGGGCGACAGTGCTACCAGAAATCTGGTAGTCACCGATATTTGATTTTTTTTTTTGCGACGGCCTCATCTTGCGGCCAATCGGGAGCTTTTCCGTGCCTCTGCCCTCCCCTTTTATGACGTCAGCCAGCGACGTCGCCTAAATTTGAAATACATCTCATCGCAATGGCGACGGGTGACGTCATCGGTCGCGTCGCTGTCGCCGGCTGCATAAGCGCAGCCTAATGGTGTTTTGAGGCTACCAAAGTTCTTTGCGTGTACTATAGGGGATACTAGGGTATATTTAAGCTACATTCAATGTACTGTATTCTGAGGCTATTGCTAAAGTAATTCACGTTATATATAGTACTGTTCAAGAAAAGAGCCGTTGATTTTTTTTCTTTTAATTAAAGAAAACTTAAGATAACAGACACAATCTTTATCAATTATGACATTTATTAAAGTAAATTAGAGAAACAAAGTTTAGGTTGGTCAATGATTTATTACCATACTTATGTTATACAATAACATACATAAAGACTTAAAACAAAAATTAAATCTTCCTCCAACAGGCCCTTGCAGTCTATTGTGTAGTTCTGTCAATGTTCCAAACTGACAAACGGGGTTCATTTGATAATAGTTTATTGCAAAGTATGATCATACTCATTCAAAAGTCTATAAGACTTTTTGCCAGGGAGTCTCCAAGCAGGCTCTTTTATACATTTCTGGTTCCTTTGTCTAAAATGTGTTACTAGGCAGATTATACTAACCACTCCTTAATTCTTAAACCAATCATCTTACAGCTCATTAAACCTGGTTAGAACTGGCTTAAAACCACTCTGAATAGATGCTTGGTACAATCTCTCACTAGGAATGTGGGCATTGCCTCAGACACAGTCGTAAAACTACTTAGAAGCGAAACCGCACCACACACACATTTTACACACAAAATGGATACTAAAGACATAACGGACTTTACAAAATGGAAACTGAACATCACTTTCAATCCTCCTCCAGAGACCCCCCCCCCCCCAGTCCATTTCAGTAATATATCAACAGTATCTTCATTTCAGCAATATTATTTAATCAGTTCCACCTCTAAAATAATGTAGATTCATTATTTAAAGACTGGGTTGCTGTGTCAGAACACAGCGGTGCATGCGTATTCTATGCCTGCAGTGTGGAACTTGTGTGTTTAATTGAATTATTGCGCACATGTGCAGGAACCACAATGCAAAGAGACACAGAAAAAGCAGTACCTTAATGATACAATACTATATCACTAGATGGATTTGCTACATTAAAGTGTTGATGTGGAGAATCGGCTAAAACAAGGATGAAAAGAATGGCATCAGTACAGCATTGAGTGAAACCAGCATAACTTACTCAACAGCACACCCAAACTACTCCAGTTCTACACTTGAGTATCTGTGGGAAAGAAGACTTATCAATAGTGGCGCTCTATATATACCAATGTGTATAAATTCTTGCGTGAAAAGGTTAAACAACAGTGAGGTTTAAACTTAACTAAAAGTACAAATGATACTCATACAAACACATGTGACGATTGCCGCTGTAACCCAGTGTAGGATTTCTCTGTCAATCCTCGTAATAAGTAGAACAGTGTAGATCATCAGGAAACGCAAACATGTAAAAACAGAAAAAAATATTCTGATGGTGCAATATTGTAAAAACAATAATGTGAAAGGTAAAGTATCAGGTCTATATGCAGAATACTCACAAACGTGAGATGTGAGTGGACACGTAATGGTATCTTTAGATGGTGTTCTGTAGGCAATGTGGTCAAGATATCAGATCGTCACCAAAGAGATAACTCCAGTGGACCTTAGTGAAAAATAGAACCGGACATACACTGGCGACACACTTTATTCGAGCACGGCTAGTCCCGCGAATTCGGGTATACTCGGGTGTATTCAGGTTTCTGATATTTTTCAGCCAGAGTGCATTGCGTTATTTTCCGGCAGGAATTTAAGCTTTTTATTCCGGCTGGTTACAATACTGCAATGCCGTCAAAATACACATGGTGGCGCTTGCGAGCTATTCTCTGTGAAGCCGTCCCCTATAATGAATTGTAATGCAGTATATATATATATATATATATATATATATATATATATATACTGTATAACAACAACCCCTGTAAGCCCTAACATACAGTACTGTACTGTACTGTATATGCACATACATAAATGATACTACAGTACTGTATGGGCGGCGGGGGCGAGATGTGTTTGCAGCAGAGAGAGATCCGCTGCTCTCTCTCTGCGCAAACATCCACACATTAAAAATTATTTGAAATACATTTTTATTGATAGTGTAGATGTGCAGGGGGTCTCCGGAGCTGAACCGCGGTGGTTTTAGGTCTGGGGACCCCGTGCCCCCCGAGATACAGGCCCCTTTAGGGGGTGCCGGTATCCAGCTCTGCGTTAAAAGCCCCGATCACGTGACCGCGGCCTGTAAACCAAGCAGAGCAGAGGGATACCGGCACCCCCTAAAGGGGCCTGTATCTCGGGGGGCACGGGGTCCCCAGACCTGAAACCTGTGCGCTTCTGCTCTGGAGACCCCCTGCACATGTACACTATCAATAAAACACATACAATATACAGTATAAATAAACACTCGTTCTTTACCTTAGCGTCTATGCGCTATGGTAAAGAAGCATCATTTCTGTATTTTAATAATATTGTACAGTGAGCAGGGGGTTCCCTGAGCCAGAAATTAATGCTCAGGGAACCCCCCTGCTCCTGATCAATATTATTAAAAATACGGAAAATGCTGCGTCATTACCATAGCGGATAGCCGCTAAGGCAATGAAGGGGTTAACCCACCGTGCCCGCTTTATTGTGTGTAGTGGGGATGGGTGAGGGGGGTATTTGGCCCTTGGTGTGAGTTTAGGACTTGCGGGAGGGGGGGGGGGTTGCGGGTGCACTTAACCCCTTCACGATCGTAGCAGTTAATACCGCTACGGTCATGAAGGGGTTAAGCCCTCCCGCTACCCCACCCCCCCCCCCCCCCGCAAGCCCTCCCCAACCATCGTTGGGGCGAATACCCCATTCACCCACCCTCCCGCTACCCACAATAAAAAAATACACACACACAGCAGCCGCCAAAAAATAAATAAATAAATGACAATAAATACATTGGAAATACATTTTTATTGATAGTGTAGATGTGCAGGGGGTCTCCGGAGCTGAACCGCGGTGGTTTTAGGTCTGGGGACCCCGTGCCCCCCGAGATACAGGCCCCTTTAGGGGGTGCCGGTAGCCCTCTGCTTGGTTTAAAGGTCCCGATCACGTGATCGCGGCCTGTAAACCAAGCAGAGCAGAGGGATACCGGCACCCCCTAAAGGGGCCTGTATCTCGGGGGGCACGGGGTCCCCAGACCTAAAACCACCGCGGTTCAGCTCATGAGACCCCCTGCACATGTACACTATCAATAAAAATGTATTTCAAATGTATTTATTGTCATTTATTTATTTATTTATTTATATTTATTTATTAATTGTGCTGCTGCTGCTGCTGCAAGTCGTAAACTCACACCAAGGGCCAAACACCCCCCTCACCCCCAATAAAAAAAATTCACGCACAGCAGCCCCACAATTAATAAATAAATCTAAATAAATAAATAAATAAAATCTATGTAAAACCCCCTCCCCCTATTCTCGCTTTTAAAACGCCCTGCCTTCTCTCTAATCTATGTAAAAAAAACCTCCCCCTATCCCCCTATCCCCCTATTGTGTGTGTGCGTTAAGCTTCCCTGCAAGCTATGTAAAAAAAACCTCCCCCTATTGTGTGTGTGTTTAAATCTGGCTGGCCTGTGTTTCTGAGTGCTGAGTGCTCTGCGTTTAACCAAGCAGAGCAGAGGGATACCGGCACCCCCTAAAGGGGCCTGTATCTCGGGGGGCACGGGGTCCCCAGACCTAAAACCACCGCGGTTCAGCTCCGGAGACCCCCTGCACATGTACACTATCAATAAAAATGTATTTCAAATGTATTTATTGTCATTTATTTATTTATTTATTTATATTTATTTATTAATTGTGCTGCTGCTGCTGCAAGTCGTAAACTCACACCAAGGGCCAAACACCCCCCTCACCCCCAATAAAAAAAATTCACGCACAGCAGCCCCACAATTAATAAATAAATCTAAATAAATAAATAAATAAAATCTATGTAAAACCCCCTCCCCCTATTCTCGCTTTTAAAACGCCCTGCCTTCTCTCTAATCTATGTAAAAAAAACCTCCCCCTATCCCCCTATCCCCCTATTGTGTGTGTGCGTTAAGCTTCCCTGCAAGCTATGTAAAAAAAACCTCCCCCTATTGTGTGTGTGTTTAAATCTGGCTGGCCTGTGTTTCTGAGTGCTGAGTGCTCTGCGTTTAACCAAGCAGAGCAGAGGGATACCGGCACCCCCTAAAGGGGCCTGTATCTCGGGGGGCACGGGGTCCCCAGACCTAAAACCACCGCGGTTCAGCTCCGGAGACCCCCTGCACATGTACACTATCAATAAAAATGTATTTCAAATGTATTTATTGTCATTTATTTATTTATTTATTTATATTTATTTATTAATTGTGCTGCTGCTGCTGCAAGTCGTAAACTCACACCAAGGGCCAAACACCCCCCTCAACCCCAATAAAAAAAATTCACGCACAGCAGCCCCACAATTAATAAATAAATCTAAATAAATAAATAAATAAATAAAGACATGAAGAGAAATAAATACTGTATATACTGTACAGTATATACACTGTATATATATATATATATATATATATATATATATATATATACAGTATACATATATACACTGTGTATATATACTGTATATATATATATATATATATATATATATATATATATATATATATATATACATACTGTATGTGAGTGAAAAGAGAAAAAAGTAACCCGTATGGGAGCACTCAGGTATGCAATTGATATATTTGTTTATTTATTTGACACAGTGCAAAAAGGGATGAATAAACAGTACATGATTTAAAAACACTTAAAAAAGAGGCATGGACCCTTAAACACTAATGAACAGCACTAGGGAACGACACACACTGTCAACCCTAAACATGAAAAGGATAGTGACTCAAAAAACACTAGGGAGAATCAAAGTGAATCACAATACAGTAGGTTACTGGGTTTAAAGGCACCTACAGTATACAACGCTAAGGATAATGCACACTACAATACCAAAAAGTATTTTAACCAAGCAAGTAAACCAAAATCAATATATACTGTAAGTAACAACCAGAAAAGACAATTTAAAACCAAACTAACCCTTACAATACCAAGGATTACATCTATCTAATTGTAAAAAACCTTATACAGTACATTATACACAGCATTGTTTAAAAACCCCTTCCCCCCTAATGTTTGTGTTAAGCAGATTACACTGAAGGGAGAGAGATATAAAGGCCTAAAGCCCCTTCCCCCCCTAATGTTTCTGTTAAGTAGATTACACTGAAGGGAGAGAGATATAAAGGCCTAAAGCCCCTTCCCCCCTAATGTTTGTGTTAAGCAGATTACACTGAAGGGAGAGAGATATAAAGGCCTAAAGCCCCTTCCCCCCCTAATGTTTCTGTTAAGTAGATTACACTGAAGGGAGAGAGATATAAAGGCCTAAAGCCTTACCTGCATTGGTAAACCCTCCCTGCATTGGTAAACCCTCCCTGCATTGATGTCGTGTAGTGTACAGTACAGTATGTAAATGTGGGGAGGAGGGGGGCCCAATGTGCATAATGTACTGTGAGGTCTAACCACCCTCACCCCCTACCCACATACTGTACCGTTACCCCCCCCCCCCCCCCCCCCATCCTGGCCATGGCCCCTCACGCACAGCAGCTCCACAATTAATAAATAAATCTAAATAAATACAGTACATGAAGAGAAATAAATATATACTTTATATATAAATGTGAGTTTATAACTAAAATAAAGAATATTATTTCTAGGGGCCCTAGAACAGAAGTTCCCACGCCAATTTCGCGCTCATTGCTCTTTTTTTTGCTCTTTTTTTACAATGTTGCTGGTCTTGCGGCTTTGCAGTATGCAAGCAAAAAGCGCAGTGTATGAAGTCTGGGTGAGCGCTTTCCACATTTGATGCCTACGGCACCTTCCCATTTCTACACACTTCAATACCTGCACAGTTGGTAGCGCTTTCCATCCCAGCTACCATTCTGGATTTTCACCTCTCACAGGCCATTCTTGCCCGAGTCTGTCCTATCAGACAGGGGCATTAACCTGTATCCACACCACCTGGACAATTTCTCTCTGTCAGAGACTTGTGCTATTTATTTTATATATTTTTGTGTAATTATTCATGCAAATTTATGCTCATTTCATATGTGGTTTTCAACATAAAGTGGCTGCTGGGCCTGATCCTAACTCATACAGTATACAGTAGCGCTTCCCTGTTTGTTAGTTTATTGCAAGCAAAAAGCAGTTTGTAGTACTGAGTGTGAGATAAATTACTGTATTTATCAGTGTTGTTCAAAGAGAGTTGATCAGAAGGATTCCCCTTATATACAGTACGTAGAATTAATAAAATTGTATTATTTTCCGATATCCGCAGTGATTCTGGTCAACCTGACAGATTTTTAGTAATACAGTATACTGTACTGCAAGACCATGTGTTGTCTACCTTTTACTACAGTATACTGTACTGTATGAATGACAATAGAGTGCTGTATACTTTATAAGGGGAATCCTTCTGATCAATTCTCTTTGATCAATACTGATAAATACAGTATCATATTTATACCCCTTTAGCACCTGTCGTTCCATCCTATGCACCCATTTACTGTACAATGGTGATTGCGGTCGTATTCACGTACTTTATGTGAGATAAATTAACCAGTTCTTTTATTGCTGAAGTCGCCACAAAATACTTTTATTTACAAATACAGTACAATACAATGGTGAAACATTTCAAGTTAACAGCAATTCAAAACATCAACACACAATAATACATACTTTACAGTACTGTATACTGTACTAGTATATTTGGGCCTTGTCTTTGGGGGTTTATTAATGCAATTATTAGGGTGACCTGGCGTTGGAAATACTGACACAGTACAATCCTACAGTACAGCTACACCACCCACCCCCTCCCTTAGAGTTTTTAATCCCTCCCTGGCCAAGCATCAATCGTCTGGCTAATCCAATCCAAGCCATTGTTTTGTTAAACTGGCCCTGGGCTGTTCAGAACAGCCACTGCTTCTAAATTACTGAAAATATACAGGATAAATATACAGTGATGTGAAATAATCCTTTCTGTGTGTCTGAGAGTGTTGAAAGTCACCAGGTCCTCATCTAGTAGAGTACATTCTCGAATACCTTTAGAATAAAAATACAGTATATATAAATATACAGTATAAATATTGCACAGTATACTGTAATGTTAAATAACCCATCCTGTTCTTTTTCCCTTCATACTGTAACAGTATCCTCATTGTGTCTGCGGTACAGTAGTTCATTGAGAGAGGAGAGGTTTTGTGTACATCATTACTGCTGTTTATATACTGTACATTTGACTGCACAAGCAGATTTGACGAACACAAGGCCCCCCCTCCCCTCTGGTGCACCCTTTTTCCTGGAACGACAAGAAAACAAAAACTTTGTTCAGTTACTGTACTGTACTGTATGTGCGTACTGTATTATGGTAGACCTACTGTACAGTAGGTGGCTGGTGCAGCTTTCTCTGGAAAGAAAAAATGGAGCAGTTAGTAGGCAGTTACTGTAGTATGTCAAACTAGTCTACTGTACTGTATACTGGAACTACTGTAAACTCTGACTATTGGGAAAGCTAAAATCTGTGCCATACTTACCTGTATCATAGTGTACCTACTGTACAATACTACAGCACTGTACTACTTTCCTGATGCTTGTCCATTGCGCGCGATGACAATGGGCAACACAGTGGCAATATGGTCTATATATTTATTGCATCGTTCCTCGGTGAGTACATCGTTCCAAAAACTCATTATGGCTGTATACAACTCGTCCTTCTTGGAGGGTTTCGCCACTTTACGGATGTGGTCCTTCAGCTGATGCCAGACCATTTCGATCGGATTGAAGTCTGGTGATCTGTGATTGGAAAGAAAGGACAATTAGTTTAAGAGATACAGTACACAGTAAAAACAGTGGGGAACATATAAATGGGACACGGTCTACTACACTTACTCCGCTGGCGTCTTCACCCAGTTGATGCCGCGCTCAAGGATATGCGCCGTCGACGCGGTGTGCTTGGGATCATTGTCCTGGTAAAAGCGATGACCATTGGGAAAGTCTTGTGTGATGTATCGCACTATCACGGGCACAATGTTGTCTTGGAAGAAATCTTTATTCATGATTCCTATAGCAAGAAAAGAAAAGTGCTCAATAGTACAGTACAGTGCATACGGTAAGGCAACACTAGTCAAGTACAGTGCATTAGGCGGCATTATATTTGAGAAATTGTACCTTCAAAGACGACAATGCATCCCGGTCCACGCCTAGAGATGGCACCCCACACATGCAGCTTCACAGGGTGTTTTGGCCGTGGCTTCAAAGTTATGCGGCCTTTTTTGTGGAACGCAAATCTTGCAAATCTCTCCAGCGACACAGTAGACTCATCAGTGAAGATGCAATCCTGGAAAGTCTCACCGCTGTCGATCCATGCCTGGGCCTGGAGCACTCTTTTGATTTTGTTTGCGTCCCGTATCATGGGGTACGCTCTGTAATGACAATGAATAAAAAATGTTAGCGTCACAGCGCAGTACAGTTTGCAAAACAACATTTTTACTTTACAGTACAGTACCTCCTGTACTGTCCACTACTAACCTCACACGTCCATATTTCCATCCAATTCTGCGTCTCATCTTCTTTATGCTGCTCTCGGATACAGTCAGATTGTGGTTTTCCTGAAGAGTGTTTTTAACCCTTAATGCGCTCCTCTCATCATTCTCCTCACTTATTCTGTCCACCAGAAGAGTAGTCTCCCTACAATGCAAAGAAATTATATTGTGTTATTAATATGCAGCAATATAAAATGTATACTGTATACTGTACATGTAATGTTGTAATATACAGTAAATATAAATATACAAAAAATGTATACTGCTGTACTATAAATATAAATAGACAAAATATACAGTATACAGTACTGTTGTAATATAAATATACTATATAAATATTCCGTTGTCAGATGAATTGCAATATACCAAAAGTGTATACTGCTGCACAAAAAATATAAATTGACCACACATACAGTACACTACAGTATATACTGTTGTAATATAATAAATATACTATATAAATACGGTATACTGTTGTTATATCATAATAAATACACATCATATACTGTATATTCCGTTGTCAGATGAATTGCAATATACCAAAAGTGTATACTGCTGCACAAAAAATATAAATTGACCACACATACAGTACACTACAGTATATACTGTTGTAATATAATAAATATACTATATAAATACGGTATACTGTTGTTATATCATAATAAATACACATCATATACTGTATATTCCGTTGTCAGATGAATTGCAATATACCAAAAGTGTATACTGCTGCACAAAAAATATAAATTGACCACACATACAGTACACTACAGTATATACTGTTGTAATATAATAAATATACTATATAAATACGGTATACTGTAGATGTACACTACAGTTTTCTATATTTTTTTTGGTTAAGTTTTATAAATACAGTATACTTACGCATTTGTTACCCTTGGTGCCTTTTTGCGGTCTCTGTTTTTTCCTTGTGCATGATAGCACACAGTGCTTGATGGCACAACGAGGCCAGAAGCAGTTAACCAGCGCTGGATATCTGCAATTCGTTGTCCGCTCGTGTACATCTCCTTCATTCTCATGCTGAGATCCTTTGAAATCTTCTTAACAGGCATTGCTGCGAGTACTGTAGAAAGAAATACAAACACAAGAATGTGTATTCGATGTTTAGTCGATGTGTATTCAATGTGCAGTGAATCCACAAAATGGATGGTGTATTTATATGTTAATGACTCACATAACAGACCACCCACTTTCAACACCTGTACCTGGCCACCATGCATAAAAGGTTGTACACGTTGCATAGCCCACCACTTGCTGATCTTTATCTGAGGCATTGTCCAGATACTGCATTGTGCCTCCCGCTTACATGGAGCATCCCCGGTTCTATGGAAGAAAGAATCATCTCACCTCTGCTGTGCCTGCCACACTGAAAAAAAGAAAGGCAGTTACCGTTCCCAAGCCAAAGGCAAAGCGACAGGCTAAGGCCAACAAAGAAAACCTTCTGCTGACCCCAAAGGCTAAGGCTTTTAAAACACGTCAGCCTTATTATGTGAAGAAGAAATACGGTACTGTGCTCGGTTCGCAAGACGCATGGCAGCCAACTCACCGAATCCGCAGACCACTTGCTCCCATATGCTTCGACGACTCTGCTGTAGCTGTCCCGGAAATCTTCAGCCCGGCTTCTCCACCCCCATCTTCTCCGGTTCCATCTGAAGATGCTGCTGCCTCTGAAATCAACGGGTCACTGTCTCCTTTGCTCTTGGACGACTCTGCTTCTCTCCCGGAAATCCAGCGGTCACCTTCTCCATCCCTCTTCCACCACGCTGCAGCTTCTCCTGTACCGGGCATCCCCAGGTCACCTCTTCCACTCTCCATCGATGCCGCTTCTCTCCAGGGAACCCCCATCTCATCCTCCGTTGCACCCATCCCCCCAGATCTCCAGATGCCATGCACAAGCAGCTCGTTGGACCGGATCCTGAATGGGCTAAGTGTGGATCTCCCCGGGAATTCTAGTGTGCTGGCAAAGCTAGATCTGCTTCTGGAGTCGGTGCTACATATGGAGCAACGGCTGGATCAACGGATGCTACATATGGAGCAACGGATGGATCAACGGATGGACAAGATAGAGGCAGACATAGCGGGCATACATTATTTGCTCGGTGTTAATGCCCCTGTTTCCCCGATGCTGGAGCAGGGGGGTGACATGGATGTGATGCATGGTACCTTCGACCCCCTTCCATCACCAAGCACACACCCTCCACCAGAAGATACAGTGTACTATGCTATTGAGGAGGACATGACAACCCCATCTAGACCACGCCAGGAGACAACCCGGCGACCACTACCGGAGGAAAGCTTCCTCCCAGACACCCTACCATTGCCCATCGCCTCAAGTACACCCGCTCCCAAAAGACTTCCTACACCCGCTCGCATACAAACAGTGCCCGACATCTCCCTGTGCGATCTGACACCGGTGCTGAGGGAGAAGTATAGGGTGAGGAGTGCTGGTATACCACACAAGTATGCCTTGATCATATTTAAACACCATGTTCCCTACACATTGTACTGCGAGTGGGTGTTCAAAGTGAACTATGATGGGAATCGCCAAAAAAATGCCCTTCCTGCCAATTTAAGGAAAAAGATTGTGGAAGAAATGCAGCGCTATTACCCTGTTACAGATCCTGTAATGAGAGGCGTTAGAGACTGCATTAATGGCGTTTTGCGCCATGCAAGGCATCGGCCATGGCTGGAAAATGGGGAGGACTTTCAGTGAGACCATACTGTAATGTTGTGCTGTACTGTACAGTACATGTTTTACCCTATAGTACCTGCTGTACTTAAACAAAGGATACTGAATGTTGTTGTGTGTTGCACGGTTTTTGTACTGTATTTGTAAATAAAAGTTTTTAGTGGCGACTTCAGCAATAAAAGAACTGGTTACTTTATCTCACACACAGTACTACAAACTGCTTTTTGCTGCCAGACTGCAAACCCGCAAGACCAGCAACATTGTAACAAAAGAGCAATGAGCGCGCAATTGGCGTGGGAACTTCTGTTCTAAGGCCCCTATAAATAATATTCTTTATTTTATTTATAAACTCACATTTATAAACCCCGTCACCCACCCCCGCTAAACACAATAAAAAATAATCACACACAGCAGCCGCCAAAAAATAAATAAATAAATGACAATAAATACATTGGAAATACATTTTTATTGATAGTGTAGATGTGCAGGGGGTCTCTGGAGCTGAACCGCACAGGTTTTAGGTCTGGGGACCCCGTGCCCCCCGAGATACAGGCCCCTTTAGGGGGTGCCGGTATCCAGCTCTGCGTTAAAAGCCCCGATCACGTGACCGCGGCCTGTAAACCAAGCAGAGCAGAGGGATACCGGCACCCCCTAAAGGGGCCTGTATCTCGGGGGGCACGGGGTCCCCAGACCTGAAACCTGTGCGCTTCAGCTCCGGAGAACATCTACACTGTGAATAAAACACACACATCATTAAAGAATCATTCTTTAGCTTAGCGGCTATGCGCTATGGTAAAGAAGCAGCATTTCTGTCTTTTTAATAATATTGTAGAGTGAGCAGGGGGTTCCCTGAGACAGAAATCTAATCTCAGGGGACCCCCTGCTCCTGCACAATATTATTAAAAGTTCAGAAACGAGGCTTCATTAGCATAGCGTATAGCCGCTAAGGTAATGAAGGGGTTAACGCATAATAACCAATAAATACATTCAATACACTACCCACTACCCATGGCAACCTCCGCTGCTGTACAGTAAAACAGAGAAAAAAAATAACACTTTCAAAGTAATGTCCCCTAACCCCTTAATCACCATAGCGGTTATTAACCGCTACAGTCATGAAGGGGTTAACCCGCCCTCACCCACCACTTGGGACGCCTACTGTACATACCCTCCCACTCTAACCCCCCACCCCGTGAGGCCTAACCACCCTCAACCCTCACCCACTAACTACCCACAAGGGAGGCCTACCCACATACCGTTGGGGAAACACCCCACCCCCACCCCAGTACCCACAATAAAAACAGTACAATCACCCACAATAAACAGCATTCTATTTATTAAATACATTACCCACCCCCTGTGCCCCCCCCCCCCCCATAAATACAAGATTTATTCTTTTACATTCAGGGTCCATAACGCAGCCCCACGCTAGTCCCCGGTGGGCTGGCAGGGCACCTGGACAGACCTACAGTTTACCAGCAGCATTCCACAGGTTCTGGAGGCCTGCTGGTGGATCCTGCCAGCACCATGGCGCCCAGGTGGTCTCCTTGGGTCACCGTGAGCCTCAATTGGGTCAACACGGTAGGCCCAAGGATGTCTGGGAGCCCCGGGTCAAACCCACAGGTGTCTGCGGGGCCTCGGGTGGTTCCCATGGGGGTCTGGGGAACTCACGGGTGCTCACTACGGGTCCGCGGTGCCCCCACAGAAGTGGGACCACACATCATCATCCCCGCACCTACGGCTCGGAGGTGCCCCCACAGAAGTGGGACCACACATCGTCATGCCCGCAGACTACGGGTCCGCGGTGCCCCCACAGAAGTGGGACCACACATCATCATCCCCGCATGTGTCACCCGTGGAACCACCAGCCTGCTACCCTTTAGGATACCCGAGGATTCCCCGCGGGTGGTCTCCAGAGGTCCCACGCAAAACCACGGAAGTAACCCTGAATGTAAAAAAAATAAACCTGGCCAATACATTCAATACATACACCCTCCCCCCCAACACCTACAGTACAATAATGTGCAAAATAACTATTATCCAGATATGGATAATAGATTAATTGCCCATTATTAAAAACATTAACTAGCATATACAAATAAATAAAGTACTACTGACCTCATCAATACGAAGTGTCCGATGCCAGCGCCTTCCTTCTCTTGCCCACACAAAACATAGCCAAAACCAAGCCAATACATTGCAATTACATTCAGATATCAATTAACCCCTTAAACACCTTATCGGATAATAACCGCAAAGGTAATTAAGGGGTTAAGCCACACAGGCACGATACCCACCCTTCACCCATGAATTTGTACTGTGGCTTCATCATGCAACTATATATATATATACTGTATATATATACATACAGAGAGACAGAGAGAAAGAGAGAGAGAGAGATATATACAGTATATATATATACACACGTTATATACACACCCATGATAAACCAAATATACAGTACAAATAAATGTAGAAGGGTTATCAAAACCATACTGTTCTACAACCAAACACTTCTCCATACAGATACTACATTAAAATCAATTTCCTTTAAAAATCCTAACTGATCTCACAATCTACTGTACTGTATATGATCACAAACCAATGAAAAAAAAGTCACATTCCAAAATGCATAAAATCTATGCACCATACTGTATACATTCTGCAAATTAATCAAACGTAAACAAAAATCAGTTAGCAATCATTATTTACACCCCTAAACATTTCACACTCAATCAAGAACAATGAGACCATTAACAGATTCACGCCTAGAGCAGAACAATTAAGCCTTTGAAAAAATATAAGTACCGACAAAAATACAACCTTTACAGTACAGTACAACCAAGGCTATCTATCCCTGACCTTCCTCAAACACACAATACAATACCAAGGAATAATACATCTACTGTATCTAATTTTAAAATACTTTAAACTCACAAAATAATTAAAAACACATCTAATCCAGCTTTTAAAACATCATCATTTCTTACCCTGAATGTATACTGTACTGTATATCTCTCTAGACATATATATTGTACATACATACATACAGTGGCAAGAAATGATATACCACAAAAAAATAAAAATACACAGGTTAAAAAACCTTTTGAAAAAATTAACAAGTTAAATAAAATACATTTCTTTACTGTAGTTCACTTACCATTACTTGCCCCCACCGACTCCCGTTGCCCAGCTTACTCACGAACCAATCCATGATCAGGAACCCATAAAATAATAAACCATTGAAAATAATAAACATTAAACTAAAAATCCAAACCAATCCACGGGTCTTCTACTTGTAATACACCTTCATCTGTATTCTTCTTTCTTCTATCTCCTTCCGGGCGGGGCAGGGCGTGGTCTTCTTTCCATCATCGGCCACGCCCTTGTCTTTTTCCTTCTCCGGAGGTCCTTCCTCCGCGGCGTCTGGCTGCAAAATGAGACGACATAGGCTTTTAAAGGCCTATGACGTCACATTTTGCGTCATGGTTCCCACGGTCCTGATTGGACCGTGAAAACCATGTGTGTTGGCCGATAATAAAAAAATGATGACGTCACTTAAAGGGAATGAAAGCACAGCCAATCAGAATGGCTTTGCTTCAATTGCCTTTAAGATGACGTCATGAAAAGGCACATGGCCGTGCACACATGGTACTAGAGCCAATCAGAGCGTGGGAACTTTATGCCTACTCTGATTGGCTCTGGTATACCATGTGTCAGGGGCTTGGGGGAGAAAGGATGTGACGTCAATGAAAACCTGTCACGTGGTACGGTAGCCAATCAGAGCGTGGGAACTTTATCCTTATTGACGTCACATCCTTTCTCCCCCAAGCCCCTGACACATGGTATACCAGAGCCAATCAGAGTAGGGATAAAGTTCCCACGCTCTGATTGGCTCTGGTATACCATGTGTCAGGGGCTTGGGGGAGAAAGGATGTGACGTCAATAAGGATAAAGTTCCCACGCTCTGATTGGCTACCGTACCACGTGACAGGTTTTCATTGACGTCACATCCTTTCTCCCCCAAGCCCCTGACACATGGTATACCAGAGCCAATCAGAGTAGGCATAAAGTTCCCACGCTCTGATTGGCTCTAGTACCATGTGTGCACGGCCATGTGCCTTTTCATGACGTCATCTTAAAGGCAATTGAAGCAAAGCCATTCTGATTGGCTGTGCTTTCATTCCCTTTAAGTGACGTCATCATTTTTTTATTATCGGCCAACACACATGGTTTTCACGGTCCAATCAGGACCGTGGGAACCATGACGCAAAATGTGACGTCATAGGCCTTTAAAAGCCTATGTCGTCTCATTTTGCAGCCAGACGCCGCGGAGGAAGGACCTCCGGAGAAGGAAAAAGACAAGGGCGTGGCCGATGATGGAAAGAAGACCACGCCCTGCCCCGCCCGGAAGGAGATAGAAGAAAGAAGAATACAGATGAAGGTGTATTACAAGTAGAAGACCCGTGGATTGGTTTGGATTTTTAGTTTAATGTTTATTATTTTCAATGGTTTATTATTTTATGGGTTCCTGATCGTGGATTGGTTCGTGAGTAAGCTGGGCAACGGGAGTCGGTGGGGGCAAGTAATGGTAAGTGAACTACAGTAAAGAAATGTATTTTATTTAACTTGTTAATTTTTTCAAAAGGTTTTTTAACCTGTGTATTTTTATTTTTTTGTGGTATATCATTTCTTGCCACTGTATGTATGTATGTACAATATATATGTCTAGAGAGATATACAGTACAGTATACATTCAGGGTAAGAAATGATGATGTTTTAAAAGCTGGATTAGATGTGTTTTTAATTATTTTGTGAGTTTAAAGTATTTTAAAATTAGATACAGTAGATGTATTATTCCTTGGTATTGTATTGTGTGTTTGAGGAAGGTCAGGGATAGATAGCCTTGGTTGTACTGTACTGTAAAGGTTGTATTTTTGTCGGTACTTATATTTTTTCAAAGGCTTAATTGTTCTGCTCTAGGCGTGAATCTGTTAATGGTCTCATTGTTCTTGATTGAGTGTGAAATGTTTAGGGGTGTAAATAATGATTGCTAACTGATTTTTGTTTACGTTTGATTAATTTGCAGAATGTATACAGTATGGTGCATAGATTTTATGCATTTTGGAATGTGACTTTTTTTTCATTGGTTTGTGATCATATACAGTACAGTAGATTGTGAGATCAGTTAGGATTTTTAAAGGAAATTGATTTTAATGTAGTATCTGTATGGAGAAGTGTTTGGTTGTAGAACAGTATGGTTTTGATAACCCTTCTACATTTATTTGTACTGTATATTTGGTTTATCATGGGTGTGTATATAACGTGTGTATATATATATACTGTATATATCTCTCTCTCTCTCTTTCTCTCTGTCTCTCTGTATGTATATATATACAGTATATATATATATAGTTGCATGATGAAGCCACAGTACAAATTCATGGGTGAAGGGTGGGTATCGTGCCTGTGTGGCTTAACCCCTTAATTACCTTTGCGGTTATTATCCGATAAGGTGTTTAAGGGGTTAATTGATATCTGAATGTAATTGCAATGTATTGGCTTGGTTTTGGCTATGTTTTGTGTGGGCAAGAGAAGGAAGGCGCTGGCATCGGACACTTCGTATTGATGAGGTCAGTAGTACTTTATTTATTTGTATATGCTAGTTAATGTTTTTAATAATGGGCAATTAATCTATTATCCATATCTGGATAATAGTTATTTTGCACATTATTGTACTGTAGGTGTTGGGGGGGAGGGTGTATGTATTGAATGTATTGGCCAGGTTTATTTTTTTTACATTCAGGGTTACTTCCGTGGTTTTGCGTGGGACCTCTGGAGACCACCCGCGGGGAATCCTCGGGTATCCTAAAGGGTAGCAGGCTGGTGGTTCCACGGGTGACACATGCGGGGATGATGATGTGTGGTCCCACTTCTGTGGGGGCACCGCGGACCCGTAGTCTGCGGGCATGACGATGTGTGGTCCCACTTCTGTGGGGGCACCTCCGAGCCGTAGGTGCGGGGATGATGATGTGTGGTCCCACTTCTGTGGGGGCACCGCGGACCCGTAGTGAGCACCCGTGAGTTCCCCAGACCCCCATGGGAACCACCCGAGGCCCCGCAGACACCTGTGGGTTTGACCCGGGGCTCCCAGACATCCTTGGGCCTACCGTGTGGACCCAATTGAGGCTCACGGTGACCCAAGGAGACCACCTGGGCGCCATGGTGCTGGCAGGATCCACCAGCAGGCCTCCAGAACCTGTGGAATGCTGCTGGTAAACTGTAGGTCTGTCCAGGTGCCCTGCCAGCCCACCGGGGACTAGCGTGGGGCTGCGTTATGGACCCTGAATGTAAAAGAATAAATCTTGTATTTATGGGGGGGGGGGGGCACAGGGGGTGGGTAATGTATTTAATAAATAGAATGCTGTTTATTGTGGGTGATTGTACTGTTTTTATTGTGGGTACTGGGGTGGGGGTGGGGTGTTTCCCCAACGGTATGTGGGTAGGCCTCCCTTGTGGGAACTGATTGGGTGGTTAGGCCTCACGGGTGGGGGGGGGGGTTAGTGTGGGAGGGTATGTAGGCATCCCGAGTGGTGGGTGGGTGAGGGTGGGTTAACCCCTTCATGACTGTAGCGGTTAATAACCGCTATGGTGATTAAGGGGTTAGGGGACATTACTTTGTATGTTTTAATTTTTGTGTCTGTTTTGCAGAAGCGGAGGGGCCATGGCCAGGATGGGGGGGGGGGGTTAACGGTATGTGGGTAGGGGGTGAGGGTGGTTAGCAATGCAGGGAGGGAGATTTACTGGTAACAGAAACATCTCTCTCCCTTCAATGTACTGTAATCTGTTTAAAGCCCCCTCCCCCCTAATGTGTGTTTCTGTAAAATCTCTCTCCCTTCAATGTACTGTAATCTGTTTAACAGAAACATTAGGGGGGAAGGGGCTTTAGGCCTTTATATCTCTCTCCCTTCAGTGTAATCTACTTAACAGAAACATTAGGGGGGGAAGGGGCTTTAGGCCTTTATATCTCTCTCCCTTCAGTGTAATCTGCTTAACACAAACATTAGGGGGGAAGGGGTTTTTAAACAATGCTGTGTATAATGTACTGTATAAGGTTTTTTACAATTAGATAGATGTAATCCTTGGTATTGTAAGGGTTAGTTTGGTTTTAAATTGTCTTTTCTGGTTGTTACTTACAGTATATATTGATTTTGGTTTACTTGCTTGGTTAAAATACTTTTTGGTATTGTAGTGTGCATTATCCTTAGCGTTGTATACTGTAGGTGCCTTTAAACCCAGTAACCTACTGTATTGTGATTCACTTTGATTCTCCCTAGTGTTTTTTGAGTCACTATCCTTTTCATGTTTAGGGTTGACAGTGTGTGTCGTTCCCTAGTGCTGTTCATTAGTGTTTAAGGGTCCATGCCTCTTTTTTAAGTGTTTTTAAATCATGTACTGTTTATTCATCCCTTTTTGCACTGTGTCAAATAAATAAACAAATATATCAATTGCATACCTGAGTGCTCCCATACGGGTTACTTTTTTCTCTTTTCACTCACATACAGTATGTATATATATATATATATATATATATATATATATATATATATATATATATATATATATATATATATATATATATATATACAGTATATATACACAGTGTATATATGTATACTGTATATATATATATATATATATATATATATATATATATACAGTGTATATACTGTACAGTATATACAGTATTTATTTCTCTTCATGTCTTTATTTATTTATTTATTTATTTAGATTTATTTATTAATTGTGGGGCTGCTGTGCGTGAATTTTTTTTATTGGGGGTGAGGGGGGTGTTTGGCCCTTGGTGTGAGTTTACGACTTGCAGCAGCAGCAGCACAATTAATAAATAAATATAAATAAATAAATAAATAAATGACAATAAATACATTTGAAATACATTTTTATTGATAGTGTACATGTGCAGGGGGTCTCCGGAGCTGAACCGCGGTGGTTTTAGGTCTGGGGACCCCGTGCCCCCCGAGATACAGGCCCCTTTAGGGGGTGCCGGTATCCCTCTGCTCTGCTTGGTTAAACGCAGAGCACTCAGCACTCAGAAACACAGGCCAGCCAGATTTAAACACACACACAATAGGGGGAGGTTTTTTTTACATAGCTTGCAGGGAAGCTTAACGCACACACACAATAGGGGGATAGGGGGATAGGGGGAGGTTTTTTTTACATAGATTAGAGAGAAGGCAGGGCGTTTTAAAAGCGAGAATAGGGGGAGGGGGTTTTACATAGATTTTATTTATTTATTTAGATTTATTTATTAATTGTGGGGCTGCTGTGCGTGAATTTTTTTTATTGGGGTTGAGGGGGGTGTTTGGCCCTTGGTGTGAGTTTACGACTTGCAGCAGCAGCAGCACAATTAATAAATAAATATAAATAAATAAATAAATAAATGACAATAAATACATTTGAAATACATTTTTATTGATAGTGTACATGTGCAGGGGGTCTCCGGAGCTGAACCGCGGTGGTTTTAGGTCTGGGGACCCCGTGCCCCCCGAGATACAGGCCCCTTTAGGGGGTGCCGGTATCCCTCTGCTCTGCTTGGTTTACAGGCCGCGATCACGTGATCGGGACCTTTAAACCAAGCAGAGGGCTACCGGCACCCCCTAAAGGGGCCTGTATCTCGGGGGGCACGGGGTCCCCAGACCTAAAACCACCGCGGTTCAGCTCCGGAGACCCCCTGCACATCTACACTATCAATAAAAATGTATTTCCAATGTATTTATTGTCATTTATTTATTTATTTTTTGGCGGCTGCTGTGTGTGTGTATTTTTTTATTGTGGGTAGCGGGAGGGTGGGTGAATGGGGTATTCGCCCCAACGATGGTTGGGGAGGGCTTGCGGGGGGGGGGGGGGGGTGGGGTAGCGGGAGGGCTTAACCCCTTCATGACCGTAGCGGTATTAACTGCTACGATCGTGAAGGGGTTAAGTGCACCCGCAACCCCCCCCCCCTCCCGCAAGTCCTAAACTCACACCAAGGGCCAAATACCCCCCTCACCCATCCCCACTACACACAATAAAGCGGGCACGGTGGGTTAACCCCTTCATTGCCTTAGCGGCTATCCGCTATGGTAATGACGCAGCATTTTCCGTATTTTTAATAATATTGATCAGGAGCAGGGGGGTTCCCTGAGCATTAATTTCTGGCTCAGGGAACCCCCTGCTCACTGTACAATATTATTAAATCTCTCTCTGCTGCAAACACATCTCGCCCCCAGTATGTGCAGTAATTTACTGAACATGTACTGTAGAATAAATGCATACAGTAGTTTTATTTATTCGGGTTTATTACACAGTATACTGTATGGCCGGAAAACATCAGCATACAGTACAATATAATCCATCGAAATCCCCCCATTAGCCGTTTTCTTTTCTGAGGAAAAACAAAATGAAAAGTTTTAATGTACAGTAATGGTCAGCCCCCTAAAGAAGTTCCCAGCCAGCCCCACCAAAATAATACGGCAAAAATACAGTACTCACCATACTGTACAGTACAGTATTACTAAATTTCCCATTCAGCTTGCGCTGGCGCCGGCCCACTTCCAGTCCAGCTTTCATCATTTTGCAGAGGGACTAGCCCACCTGTAGTCAGCGGGAAATCGCTTAGGTACATGCAAGCTTCATCAAAACTGGCTGCGAAATCCATCTCAGATTTGTCACCGACGGCAGGACCATGATGATAAGCTGGTGCTGCTGCTGGTTCTGGTTCTGGTTCTGGCGCATTGCTTGGCAGGGACTGTCGCTTCTTATTTCGTTTTAACACGACCCTTCGCCTTTTGCCGCCTCCATTATCATAGATACGGGAAAAACCCTGTGACACACACCAATACCCTCCAACAAATTGGGGCTCAATACGGTGAAAACAGGGGTCACTACATAACCTTTTCCTTATTGCATGCTTCCACAAATGAGGAGTTGGCGAAAATCTGTAAAAGTCATAATTTTCGATAAAATACTGATAAATTTGAACAACTGTTGCCATCTTATCCTCTGTTGCATTTATAGCGGCCCATATCAAATAAGCATAACTTCTGTCAGGTTTTTGGAACACGGGCTCCACTTGTTCACTCATGTCTCTGTAGAATAGTGTAAGTGAAAATGATCTTTGTCTTTATTTAATACATTACTGTATGTAAAGCCTAAATTGATACATTTTTTGCAACTATTCCTTCAGTCTCAAGGACAAGTTACACAATAGCATACTGTACTGGGATAAAGTAACTTTTTTTGGAAACGAAACAACTTGCAAAGGCCACACATTACTTAAGTCATGAGTTTATGCCATCTGGTGGACAATCGAAACATCGCAGCCTAGTAAATCATTCTCATTATCATTTAACAAGATCAGGCCCCCGTCAGCCAGGCATGAACCGTGGCTGGGAAGGCAAGCGCAACGAAGCATGCAAGAGGTGAGCAGTGGCGGATTCCAGGTTTCTGCCAGGTACAAACCAGGCATTTGCTCGAATAAAGTGTGTCGGTGCAGTAGTGCAGACTGTGCAAAATATTTATGAAAGGTAAGTAAAATCCAATGAACTCACATGATATCAAGTTTAAAAAAGCATTTAGGACTCCTGATGAAACCGAGAAGGTGAAACGCGTAGAGTGACGTTGACTAACTGACAAGAACCTCTGGAAGCGGATGACGTCATTTCCGGTAGCGGTGAGACGCATCCGTGACACGCACGCCACAACAGAGGGAAAGCAGAGACACCACTCATCCGGTTGCTGAGATCCACTGCGTGAGATCTAAATGCTTTTTTAAACTTTATATCATGTGAGTTCATTGGATTTTACTTACCTTTCATAAATATTTTGCACAGTCTGCACTATGTCCGGTTCTATTTTTCACTAAGGTCCACTGGAGTTATCTCTTTGGTGACGATCTGATATCTTGACCACATTGCCTACAGAACACCATCTAAAGATACCTTTACGTGTCCACTCACATCTCACGTTTGTGAGTATTCTGCATATAGACCTGATACTTTACCTTTCACATTATTGTTTTTACAATATGGCACCATCAGAATTTTTTTTCCTGTTTTTACATGTTTGCGCTTCCTGATGATCTACACCGTTCTACACTTGAGTATCAACATACAAAATAATTAAACAAGATATTGTTTAAAGAAAAATCATGTTTTCATCAGTTTCAGTCACGAATTACTCCAGACCACACAGTCCTCAGATTTATGCCTTAAAAAGTTCATTAATTGTGTTGCATGTTCTTGAATTCTGCAGAACTTTGATTCTGGTTCCCAGGTTCATCTAAAATAATTCTCCTCAAATTGTTTGGTAAATCTTTCTTACCACAGCCCACTCAGCATAAAGTTAAAAAGAAACATGATGTTGGAAGATTAATTTGCAAATCGATGAGGCTGTCCACTGCAGTGTGTAGTATGATATTCTGCAAGAGAAACTTTGGAAATATAGTGTCACCGAATGAGCAGCATGGTATGTAAGGACTTCCCACTATCTGGAGGCACATGGGCAGGTATGGGTGGGGAGAAGAGGCTTCCTCCAGGTGGCGTGGTCTCTTTTGAAGTCAATCCACAAATGAATAGAGACCATCCATGTGCCTCTCCGTATGGTCCATCTTCTCTAACACAAGGTCAGTGTCTTTGTCCATTAAGTTCAGTTTTCGCTCCTGCTCAGATACCTAAAAATCCACTTTACAATGCCATGCTATCCCTGAACAAGGAACTAGTTAAACTGTGTCAGTCTGGACATCACCCTCCATTGAAGAGTAGGTGAATGTATAAGGCTGACAGAAAGCAATATGTGTAAGTTTTATTATATTCACTCCAGGGAATGTGTGCACCCACCGTTTACCTCTACAGTAAGGTAACTATGATACTGGCTTTGGACAGTTTTTATTTGCACTACTCACATAAGCATATGCTTTATTCAACCCCTTCAGGGCTTTATCACAAGTCCATGGGACAATTATAACATATATTTAGAGTAGTTACCTGCATACGGTTATGCCTTGACGTGGCATGCAGGCTTATGAATGCTTTGGCCAAAGGGTTTAACAAAATTGCCCTCTTTCATGAGATCATTATTTTATTTTAGCCTAATTGGTAGGAGCGCAGGAATCGTTCTTTTTGTTTTTCTATATGGAAGGCCTATCTTTTTACCAGCAGCAAACTTCTATAGGGAGGATCGTGGTGTTATGTACAGTTTCTCTCTAGTTAAACATAGATAGAGTTCCCTGGGAAGGGGAGAGCTGGGCCTCAATAGGGTATAGAACACACAATTCTTTGAGAGAAAAGAAGAATGAGTAAGTATTCCTTTTCTTGCCATAAAGATATTATGTTCAATATATAGTATAGAGTATACCCTTGGTCAAGTGTCCATAAATAGAAAAGCTCCTTATGGGATCGTGCAGGATAGCGCCTACTAGGTTTTAACGCTGTTGAGTGTGAACAAACCAAGTATGTCAAAGCGCACACAAATTCCTCTATGCTATACAATTCAGCCCAGAATGAGTAAATACTCACAGGTTTGTTGTTAATTAGACTGTAAGCTCCTCGGAGCAGGGACTCCTTTTCCTTAATGTTACTTTTATGTCTGATGCACTTATTCCCATGACCTGTTTATATTATCTGTTATTTATTTGATTACCACGTGTATTACTACTGTGAAGCACTATGTACATTAATGGCTCTATATAAATAAAGACATACAATACAATACAATACAACCGTCTGCTTTGTCCTTTGGTGTATGGTTGGAGTTTTTCCTTCACTTCCAGGGTAGGTACCCTGTGCAGATGCGCTGATGATGAAGGAAAAAAAAAAAAGGCAGAACACCGCTGCACCGCACCACAAAAATACCAAGTGAGAGAGGGTGACTAAAAAAATGAAAGTTTATTACAAACACCGGAGACCTGGATCACACTAACAAGTTTTGCACTGGGCAATTTGTCAATGTGCGTAATCCTATCCTTCAAAGTGGATCTTTGTATGGCCAGCGAACCCGGAAGTAAATCCATAATTCACATCATACAACATTGCGTGATGACGTCACGGACGTCATCACGCTCATCCATGTATACTAAAACAAAAAAAACTTTATTGAAAAAATTAACAAAATGACAAAAAAACAAATGTATTCTTTTTTTATAATTTTGTTAATTTTTTCAATAAATATATATTTATTTTCAGAGTCTTGGCCTTTGGAGTTTTGCATGCTTCCACCGGGTTTTCTTCCATCACTTTAGTCCTTGCACAGGTGTTTTTAGGGGTCAAGGTTCATCTTGTATTATCAGCAAGTATCCTGCGTTGGATGAGCTGTAAGCTGAATTGATCCACTGTTGATGCAAAAAATGGATACGAGATCTTATCTAGAGCAGCCTTTACTATCTGTTTCTATGACAATTAAATTTCTGTGTGACTTTGTACTGTATATAAAGTGGGTAGGGCAGTGTCAAAAGTAGGACTATACCTGTAACTTTACTGCCACAGCATAGTTACGATGGTATAAAACCTGCATAACTAATCTGCATTAAACATCCAATAGTACATTCAAAATAGCAAGGAAACAGGGAAAAAAAGGGGGAGCACAGGTAGAGGGATAATGTTTTGATGTGTAATATAAAAACTCTGATAAAACTCTAATAAAAGGTGGTGGGAGTAATAAAAATGCAAATACACTTACACGGCCTTGTGTAAATGCTATTACATCAAGGTATCTTTTGTGGTCTTCTTTATTTTCTTCCTCTTTTTCTTTTTCCTCTGTGGTGGTGTCTTTTCTCTTCCCTTCTCTTCGTAGGTCCAGTTGGATTCTTCTATTCGCCGGCGACTCTTCCTTCAGGCGTCACCCTCCAGTCAAACAGAGAAATATACACATGTATAAGCAATAAGACAAGTGCTAGTGATATACAGTGACCAGCTGTATTAGAACAGCAAAAAACAGCTTAATACAATCACTCACACGGCCCAGTGTGAGTGCAACGTATGTGGGAGGTATCTTTGCTTCTTTACACGTAACAGACGTATCCAATGCAGATAGTCAATACTGGATGGACACGTGGGTAGTGGGAGATGATAAATTATGATGAATGTAATCAATATAAAATAAAAGATATATACAACTCACACGGCCTTGTGTGAGTGGACACACGTAAGGGTATCTTTCAATAGTGGTCATAAATATGCAAAATGATACTCACACGGCCATGTGTGAGAAAGCATAAATAAAGGTATCTCTGAGGTCTCAAAATGTTGATAGCCCAACTAGGGAGAAAGGCTAAGAACTTCTTCCTCCCAGTACAGAGACACGTGTTGATATCCAATGAGCAGTAATAGACTTTATCAAACTTGGAACCATTAAAAATAGAACATGAAATGCTTAAAAAACTAAAAAACAAATGAAAAGCAAATGAAATGATGCAGCCAGTCTTTTAGGAAGATGAAACGCAGGGATCGATGCACGCAGCTAGCTTGCTCCGCGTCCGGAAATGCTGCTGCGTTGCTCCGTTACCTACTCCTGGACGGTGGCTGAAAATGTCCAAAACACTGACAAAAAAAGAGCAACGCGTTTCGCCACTTTGCGGGCTTCCTCAGGTTCCGTAGTTCGGGGGTTAAGGCTGGAACCGGTATATATTCTGCTGGTAGCCAATCCCCTTTCTTGTCAGCGTCCTTGTACTTCATTGAATGATTATATATTAATTGCATGCTCCCCAATTGTCTTTGTGTTATAAAAACTTCATTGGAGATGCCCCTCTTAGCTCCGGGCATTGGTATATATACCTGGGAGAGCATATAATGTTGTCCCACTAGAAAAACATTTAAAAAACGATTGTCCCTAAAAAAGCAATTTTCTCTAAAAATCGATATACATAATATAGGTGTTATACAATTAACAGACTCTTGTGAACAGTGTAGTTAAATAGTTCTAATGAGACTTATAAAAGTCTTGAAACGTAAATGTGATTGTGATGGTTATTTGAGGAATTTCCATGTGCTGTCCGATTAGAGGACCCTTGTGAACAGTGTAGTTAAATAATATATTCTAGTGTGGCTTATAAAAGTCTTGAAACGTGAATGTGATTGTGACAATCAAGTGATGAATTTACAAGTGTGTCTACTTGTATACATATTTAAAAGCGAAATTAATTCGCAATCTTAATGTTTATTTCGACAAAAAAATATATATAAATAAATAAACACTTAACAACTAATAATTCATAATTAGTCTCTATGTGAATCCTAAATAAAGTGGATAAAGTGTAGTGAATAAAATATATATATGTTGTGACATATCTAATCCTGTGCATGCTAACACAGGTGAAACTTGTTTACAATATATGTGCAAAATATATGCAAATGTATGCGTGGTTTGGAGATGGTCTAAGCCCTTGTTGCTATAAACGCCAAAAGGAATTAATATTAATTCTTCATATCATCTAGTATCTTGTTCTATATATGTAAATAAAACAATTTTTGCGTCTATTTAAATAGATATATTTTATTCACTACACTTTATTTAGGATTCACAGAGACACTAATTTGGACATTTTCAGCCACCGTCCTGGAGTAGGTGACGGAGCGACGCAGCAGCATTTCCGGACTCGGAGCAAGCTAGCTGCGTGCATCGATCCCTGCGTTTCATCTTCCTAAAAGACTGGCTGCATCATTTCATTTGCTTTTCATTTGTTTTTTAGTTTTTTAAGCATTTCATGTTCTATTTTTAATGGTTCTAAGTTTAATAAAGTCTATTACTGCTCATTGGATATCAACACGTGTCTCTGTACTGGGAGGAAGGAGTTCTTAGCCTTTCTCCCTAGTTGGGATATCAACATTTTGAGACCTCAGAGATACCTTTATTTATGCTTTCTCACACATGGCCGTGTGAGTATCATTTTGCATATTTATTACCACTATTCAAAGATACCCTTACGTGTGTCCACTCACACAAGGCCGTGTGAGTTGTATATATCTTTTATTTTATATTGATTACATTCATCATAATTTATCATCTCCCACTACCCACGTGTCCATCCAGTATTGACTATCTGCATTGGATACGTCTGTTACGTGTAAAGAAGCAAAGATACCTCCCACATACGTTGCACTCACACTGGGCCGTGTGAGTGATTGTATTTCGCTGTTTTTTGCTGTTCTAATACAGCTGGTCACTGTATATCACTAGCACTTGTCTTATTGCTTATACATGTGTATATTTCTCTGTTTGACTTGAGGGTGACGCCTGAAGGAAGAGTCGCCGGCGAATAGAAGAATCCAACTGGACCTACGAAGAGAAGGGAAGAGAAAAGACACCACCACAGAGGAAAAAGAAAAAGAGGAAGAAAATAAAGAAGACCACAAAAGATACCTTGATGTGATAGCATTTACACAAGGCCGTGTAAGTGTATTTGCATTTTTATTACTCCCACCACCTTTTATTAGAGTTTTATCAGAGGTTTTATATTACACATCACAACATTATCCCTCTACCTGTGCTCCCCCTTTTTTTCCGTTTCCCTGCACAAAAAAGGATCCTGGATAGATCCTATAGGGGTCAGAGTCATAGGAGACACGACGTCACTGAGGGGACCCTTGCACAACAGTTTCAAGGTTGTAAAAAACTTTTTTTACATTTTATCCCATTTATCCCTTTCTTCAGAGGGAGCGCCCGGGTTTTCTCTGTTCCATTCAAAATAGCAACTCTGACAAAAAACAATTAACAAAGAAACTAGTATTAAAATAATGCACATGTACAAGAAGGGATTCACAACCATGAGAATCCAACAGTGGATGCAGCAAAAAGGGCATCCAGGTGACACTATGATGCGGTAGGTATCATGCTCAAGGGGATACAAAATGTAAAATGTTCCTCTCGTGCTTGTCATCCAGTCTGTCTCTGTACTCTTGTTCATGTTTATAACTTTGTCTTTTAACAGTGAGGCGATTCGGCTGGATGAAATCAGTTTAGAAAATAACGAACAATCTGCTGCAGAGGTTAGGAATATTCTGCATCACAACAATTATAATCCAGTGTCCGAGTCCAGCATTAGATTAATGAGACACGGTTTGGGCTTTTACACGTGTGAGGTAAAGTGTTTAACTGTACAGTTAATTCTGCACATGCCAAGTGATATACATGAACATTATACCATATTCCTGTTCTAATAATACTTCAATTTATGTAGCGCTTTTCTCCCAATGGGACTCAAAGCACTTCACAGTTACAAAAAGGAAAAAAGGAGGAAACATTTAAGGTTATAAAAAGAGACCACGCACAAGGATAGATACAATACAGTATTGAATAGTACTGTCGTTATTAAATGCCAGACGGGTTGTGGTTCAATAATTAAATGCCTGGGTCAACAGGTAGATTGAGCCTGTTTCTATAGACTTTCAGAGGGGGCCAAAGAGTGGGAGTAGCATGGCTCAAAGCTTGGGCCTGAAAGGAAGTCAAGGAAATTCTAGGAACTGTTAGTCCTTCACTTGCAGATCGAAGTGAGCGAATAGGAGTGTAGGGAACTAGAAGCTCTTTCAGATAGCTGGGACTCTAGTCATGTTGTGCTCTGAATGTCAACAAGCCAATCTTGAAATAAATGTGTCATTTTATAGGCAGCCAATGCAGAGAGAAGAGAACAGGGGTCACGTGGCAAGAACGGTTCTGGTTACTTTACCTGGCCGCAGCATTCCGCACCAGCTGCAGGCAACGCGGCTCTGATTCCGAAAGACCCAGGTAAAGTGCATTGCAATAGTGCAGGCATGAGAACACAAAGTCATAGACTTGCATAGCAAGATCCCCTGGAGGGAATTAAGTGCTTAATCCTGGCTATGTTCCTTAGGTGGAAAAATGAAGATTTGATCACAGCTGACAACTGATGTTTAAGGGTCAAGTCACAGTCAAGGACAACACCAAGATTTCACACATGGAGAGAGTTTAGCAACTGGGAATCCCCAAGCTTAAGGCGAGTTAGTTGACCACTTTATATATTATTGCAGCGTGTAGCCCATGATAAGGAATGTCAACCAGATTAAAAGAGTTGACAAACCACATGCATGGATTGAGAGTGGAAAAAAGTTTGATGATGTTATGTTTTCTGAGGAAACCATCACCCTGGAACAATTTTATACTATAGCATTCAGGAAAAAAGTGTTTATGCCTGAAGCCTCGACCTAAGCATAACTCAAACTACATATGTGGGGTGAAATCTCTAGACTTCAACCTGGACCTCTAGTTCAATTTGGAGGTAAGCCTACGTTGAACAAAAAAAAAGGGGAAGATAGGGAGTGATCAACTAGGAACCATACTAATTTAATGAAAATTCGATAATTATCAAGTGGGTGCAAACCTGTGAACTGAAGTGAATCAGGAAGGTGACGAGCACACTAGACAGTGCACTCAAAAATAGAATTCACTTAAATGCACACCACATGCATTAAAATATAACCTTTATTGACATTACATAAAACATATATTACCGATAGTGTAGGTGTAACCAAGATTAAAAGTAGATTAAATTAAATGTGACTACTGTCTTCCATCTACTCTAGATATAAGCTGCTGAATAGCAATTAATGCTAGTGATCTAGGAGATAGAAGGCAGAACCAGCCGTGGTATAGGTAGACCACCTAGGACCAATGCTAAGTTGCACCTGTAAATCACATGTATAAATAATAACAGATAGGTGCTAAAGTTACAATCATATGTGGGGAGCTCACTATATTGAGCTTAAGCTCCATAGCTGGAGGGAAACGTGTGTAGGGCACGTAGTGATGTTGTAAGACTCCTACTTGGAAGTCTTTTTATTCAACAGTGACTAATTTACAGCTGACCAACAGTTACACTCCTATAGATTGAGTGTGGGTTTAACTGGCACTTATTTGCTGTGCCTGTCTATATATGTGTGGTGCCTAAGGCTCATAACATCTACGATGATTTCAGTGTTACTCTGGTGCAGTGTTGGGTCCAGATATTAGGCTGTGTCACACTAACCTGCTCTCCTAGGGAGTTCTACCTTTTCTGCTGCATACACCTATAGTCTATGTCTGGATCACACTATATCCAAGACAATCACTTTGTGTATTTGACCTAGTACTACCACCTTATTAGGAGCAGCAGTCTGTTATTAGGACTTTTCCATACCTTACTATCTATATAGTGAGCTCCCCACATATGATTGTAACTTTAGCACCTATCTGTTATTATTTATACATGTGATTTACAGGTGCAACTTAGCATTGGTCCTAGGTGGTCTACCTATACCACGGCTGGTTCTGCCTTCTATCTCCTAGATCACTAGCATTAATTGCTATTCAGCAGCTTATATCTAGAGTAGATGGAAGACAGTAGTCACATTTAATTTAATCTACTTTTAATCTTGGTTACACCAACACTATCGGTAATATATGTTTTATGTAATGTCAATAAAGGTTATATTTTAATGTATGTGGTGTGCATTTAAGTGAATTCTATTTTTGAGTGCACTGTCTAGTGTGCTCGTCACCTTCCTAAGCCTACGTTGGTTTCAGTGAGGTGAGCAGCAACAGTATCCTTTACAATCTGTTTCTATGACAATTAAATTAGCTAAAACAGGGTGACTTTTCATTGTATCTCCAGGTATCATGGATGAAGCCTACTTCCAAGTCATTATTCCTCAGGCTGTGGCACCAAACATTTCTGAATACTTCACATCGACTTACTGGTTCTTCCAAGACAAGGACAAGTAAATAACTATATTGTGTACTTGTATACTATTAACTGTATAAAATACTGTAGCACTGTGCTGTTGTGTCTGTTTGCTTTATTCTGTGCAATAACCGTACACTTCTAGGTACCCTGATTTAAATGTCATAAAATTTGTCTGGCAAGCATTAAAGCATCATCTGTGCCAGCATGTGAAGTCTTCTAACAAAAATAAAATAGTGAAGAGGGATAAAGAATTACTGGAATGAACGTCTAAGTGCAAAAACATCAACCATTTAAAAAAAAAATCAGTTACCAATGGTTATTGAAAGAAACATGATGGCAATAGAGATGTAATAATAATTAATTGTACTCTAAATTTATTATAAAGTGTCCGTTGATGTACATTTATGATAATTTAAGGAAACATTTGGAGATGGGGAGGGGGTACATTACATGGAATAATCAGAATTAAGGCAATGTTTAACCCTATAATGTTCCCATACACAGCTACAACCACCCATGAAATATATTATACCTTGCAGTTAAAGTACAGTGTACTGCACTACTGTATCTCACCTTTCATAATAAATATTTCTTATTCAACTACCACTGTCTTTGTGTTTGGGTTTCACATACAGTACTGAAGCTGTCCCTCCCCACACTTTGCCACCTCAAACACAAGTAATGTACTTTGAGAATATGCATGATGGAAGTGGATGAATTGGGATTGGAGGGTGTCTTGTGTAATGATTACAATGGAAATAAAAAAGGAAATCTTTAAAAATGTGTGCTGACACGTATGTGTAGACCAGGGGTGCGCAAACGTTTCTGCCTGTGCCCCCCTGCCTGCTCTCGCCCCCCTCCTTACCTTGTCTCCGGCATCAAATGATGCATGAGGTCTCGTGATGTCACATTGCCATGGCAACATCAGGTGACCCCACTGCGTCATTTGACACCGTGTTGCCATGGTAACGCTTTGCTGGAGAGACGGTAAGGGAAGTTACAGAGACCTCGCGCGATCCCTCTGCATTTATTTTAAATGCCTTGGGGAAGAAGCACAGCGCCCCCCATACAAAATTGTGTGCCCCCCCCCCCTGGCATAGACAACTACAAACAGCTATGACACGCATGCATGATTCCACAGTATGAGTATGTAAAGCCCACAAATAGCGCATCTCCCTGGAATATTCAGACTGCAAAGTATCAATTTCACATAAGAATCTGTGGTATTTTCAAGTAAAAATTGTAACAGTAGTAGTAATAATAATAATAATAATAATGGCATGTTCTTGTAGAACGCTGCTAGTTTTACGTAGCACTTAACAGAGACATTTTGCAGACACGGGTCCCTGCCCCATGGAGCTTACAATCTATGTGTTTTATTATACATAAAGGTTGTCACGATGTAAGAGAATGTTCAGTTCCCTTCAGAAAAGTTGCATGGTCTTACAGTTTACCCTATGACAGCCACAAAACATAACAAAAAATTATGTGTTAAAGAATATTAAAATATTAGGATTTGTACTGTTAAATACTCGCGCCGGTCCATAGCCTCACTGCAGCATTGAAGGGTATTTCATTGTGCCATCTGCCGGTCAGATGGACAAAAAGAGTAATTCAAATAAATAAAAGCAACCTAGCTGTGGTGTGGGATGTCCTTTTGTGGGATGTCCATCCTTGCCACAGTTCTAGGAACAGCAATTCTTGCTACTTCTGTGTAGTGACTTCTTTGTAAAGTATTCCAGCTATGCATTAGGTAGGGCATTTATTGTTTGTTTGTTTTCTCTTGCAGAATATAGTTAACTTTCACATGCTTGTCAATTATAAGCTATGTGTCACCAGTCCCATTGAATCTCTCGATACTACAGTTCAACATAGGGTAAAAATATTATACTTTACTAACCAGATTGAATCACCGATAAACAGATGTTTAAGAGGAGTTTGATGATGAGACCTTTTGTCAGTACAGGGATTAACAAACAGGTAAACATAAGTAGCTGTAATGCATAAAGTCAGTGGACACAAAGCAAACATTGATTTTTCACAGATTACAAATAGGTTAAAGTGTTACATTAAGGGGAGATCGAGTCTAAAAAGTGTTTATTTATTTGTATGTCTACTATGTGGTATTATCCATTTAATGTGCTCTCTTACATATTTGTTTCTTTTGACATGTGAAGTCTCAATTTTCTTCAAGACCATGTCATTTGTATCTGGAGCTTATTGTTCCTCACCTTTATCTCTTTCTAATGAGGTCAGCATAATTAGTTTGCACTGCATTAACAATTTGTTGGTAAACTTTTGTATGCAAAGGCACATCACAAGAGATTAAGGAAGGGTCATAAATATATGAGTTTAGTTATTTCAGTATTTAGTTGCTAAAGAGACCTAAGAAGTTGCAAGAAGAAAATTAAAGCAAATAAAAATACCACTTCTGGGTACATTTTCCTTTCTCAAACAAGTTTGCAACCCTGTATTTCCCCCTTATCACTTAGCAAACAATGCTTCCACTGCAGCCAGGGATTCTGGGTAAGGACATGCAAATAAGCACTCACAGTGAGTAACGTTTTACTACTTGTACAATTTAACATGGACCCCCTATGAGCTTAAACCTGCTGTATTACACAGCTTTTCAGCACAGCCTGGGTTAAATTAGTGCATAGTCCGTAAACCTCACAGACAGCTGTTTTGACCTGAGAATTGTATCATGTAGTGTTAGGACCTGCTAATGGTTATGCCTTGATGTGGCTTCCAGGCTTATAACACTTTGGCTAAAGGGTTTAAATAAATTACCCTTTTTCAAGAGAATATATAGGTATTTCACTGTGAACTTTTGTCACATTGGATATAGCATTGGGCTTTTCTTCTTTTGTTGTATACATTTGGTCACGCTCACTAGCACTCCTTTTGACACTTAAAAATAAATATATATATTTATTATATGGTGGGTTTTGGGGTTTCTTGAGCTTGCTATATAACCAGACATTAAAAAAGTTATGGCGGTTAAAAAAATAAAAAAGGGACAAAAACCCTCCACCACTCAGTAAATTAAAATGTGGTGCATCTGCATGTCTCAGAGAGGTCGGCAACCCTGTCTTCCCCCATTATCCCTGAACAAACATTCTTATGCTGTTAGTTTTTTTAAATGTACTTATAAAGATGCCAGAGTTATTAGCGCCCTGTAACTTTGCATTTCCAATCGTGATAATATTTTGGATAGGCCTATATAGCTGTGTAGGAAAGGTTTTCTTTGCGTAATTCTTTTAACGAATATGAACGCGTGCACACAGAATAATTATATACTGTACTGCAAACTACAAAATATTTACACATTCTGCTGCAGCAAATATATTCACTGTTCTGGAACCACAGGGAATACGCTAGGTAATATATGGCCAGACAGCTTAACTAGTTCCTTTTACAAGCACCACAAGTTCTGTGTCTTTTCTTCACTTTATTGGAAAGCAGAAGATTACAAAGTTACTTGTAGAGGGGGGTGTAATGAGAGAGGGCTTCTCTGCAGTAAGATGCTTATAGTGGGGAAAAAGTAAAAACGATACTCTTACCAAGAGGTGGAAGGCATGGGTAGTGCTTGCTTAGCCCAGCGGTGCGCAAAGTGGGGGGCGCGACCCCCAGGGGGGGCGGGAGATTGTGCTGGGGGGGGGCGCGGGCAGTTGCAGAGGCCCCGCGCTCTTCCCCCAGGCATTTAAATTAAATGCCGGGGGATCGCGTGAGGCCCCTGCAACTGTTTACTTACCGGGATCCAGCCCTCTGTGTTGCGTCGCCATGGCAACGCGGCGTCAATAGACGCCGCGGCACCATGTGACTTGACGTCACACGCCCACGCAGCGTCATCTGACGCGAATGAAGGTAGGCAGGGGGGCGCGAGAGCCGGGGGCAGAGTGACAGGGGGGCGCAGCACAAAAAGTTTGCGCTCCCCTGGCTTAGCCTGCTGAGATAGAAGGAAAGAAAATGGAGGGTGTCTCACAGGAACAGAGCCTGGGCTGAGGAAACTGTGAATACAGGCAGGGGGTAATCGAACAGTCAACTATGCCAGGGGAATAACAGGGTTGTCATAGCAACCAACTCCAGCAAACTAGGAGATAGAGAAAATAACTAAATGAATCCATTTCACCTGCACTGGGAATAATAGCTGCAGGGAAAGTACATCTACATAAAGGGCTAGCAGGCAGAGCTGCAAAAAAGAGGGAAAAGAACAGAACTATGATTCTTGTTCCAGGACATTTACATACATTGTTATACATATAGCTATTTATCTAAAGCTACATGATAAAAAATGAACCCTTTTTTGGCACTGATGTTCAGTCAAATTGTAATTCTTCTTTCACCCTGTTGGGCAGAATAATCCCCTTTCTCCATCAATACTAATCCATATCAAGCTGAAACATGGAATAATTGTTAAAAAAAAAATACGAATTATCTCAAGGATGCCAAAAAAGATGGATGACAAACCCTTGGCATTATAGTGATATATATTTTGATAAGCAATGTTTTTTCCTGTTTTATTGGTCAAATTGAACAATTATTTCATCACCATCAATTTAACAACCAAAGTACACAAACTCAGGGTTTTCTCACAGTATTGCCCATAAATATATATCCCAACAATAGAAGAGCAAAGGAAAAACAAAGCATCATATATTATTTCTTCTGAATTGACGTATCTATTTACATACATTTTGAAACATCTACCTACTGTATGTCCAGGGAAAACCGCCCTCCAATTAAGTGAAAATGAGAGCAACATAATTAAAGGGAAATATAAATGTTGCTTTTGATCTAAAGTAGCTACTTTGCCCACATAGTATATACTATTGTATATGTGCACTCTTGGATCTATATTTGAGGGTGACTCAAACCAATCTGAAGATAGAGTGAGATAGAGTGTAGATATGTAGGTTCTTGTGTGATCCAGCATCGACTTCCTTAATGCAAGGATACATAGAAAATGTAAAAAGTGTTTTGTCCACTCTTTAATTTTTACATATCTCATCTCCTTTCCATTGCAAAAAAATCAGTATGCATGAACATGCTTCCAAAATTCCTTTAGTCATGGGCTAGTATGCAATCTTTAGCTATTTACCATTAAAGATTCAGGTTCACATGGCAAATCACTGCATATTATACCTCGCTTTAAACCAAATATTTTTCTCTTATTTTGTAGTGTAAAAAAAATGTTGATTAACACTACAGTTAAACATTGCAAGAATGCTGGAGAGAAAAAGACAAAAGGGTTCTAATTAGCTCATTTCTTTTAATGAACACATTAGCATATTTTACTATTAGCCATGTTGATCCAATAATTGGCAGTTAGTGGCAATCAGTAGCAGATTATCTCGAAGGAAACAAGGAGAGAACAGTTCCTTTATCATAAACAAGGCTAATGTTCTTTTGATAACTCCATGCAACTACCAAATAAAATGTTTCCCAATCCCCAGCCCCTATTCACAATATTAACTCTTACCATTCACTGAGGCATGACTTTTATTAAATGATCGTTTTGCCTAGATTCGATTAGTTACATAGGCAAATTTGAAGTCAAAATCCTTAGGGATACTTATGATGTACCTTCAATTTCTAACTGCTAGTCAGTACTTGGTCTCTGGTAACTTTTGTCTAATGAACAGAAGATAAGAAAAGTCCCAGGTGATCACATCTAACATTTATTTTTAATTACTTGTGTGTAGTACCATCCCAAATGTACCCAGAGGTTTGGAACGCATACCTTGGGCTGCATACAGTGATATTCAGCAACCCTTTACACCGCCCCTCTGTAAAACAATTTATTTAAACCCCAATTTATTCTAAAAAAAAAAAAAAAAAACACCAAACAAAGTACTCTCATCACTTCATTTTAATAGTCATAATAAGTTCCATATGTGCTTTGAAAAGACTTCCGTTGCAGCTGATGGCCCAGATTATAAATTCATCTCTTTGAAGGTGCAATCCCTGGCAGACAACCAAAAAGTAAGAGTTTTATTAAACTAGCAGTCCCATCACCCCCCCCCCCCCCTTTTTTTTTTCATCATGGGAGCAGACTGTCCTCAGAAGCAGAACAGTGCTATTTATAGCTCAGATGACCCTCTGGTTCTCGAGATATTTACCAGTGAAAACTCAGGAACCAGGGTGTCTTCAGATCTGAAAATAATGCGGTTCATCTCAGAACTCCCTGGTTCCAATGCTGTGAATAATAAAAGTTATTATAGTTAAGAGAAAAAAAAGGTGTTGGGGGGGGGGATCGTGAATTTAACTCTTCTTCCAAAAAAGACGCTCTACCCGACCCCGCTTTACACAAACTGGTGGATGGTACTCAAAATAACTCTTAGAGAAAACGCGAGGTTTAGGGAGTGATCACAAAACCACACTAATTGAATAAAGTAATAGGTAAATAATTATGGTAATCAAAAATGTGGGTGCAAACTGTGAACTGAAAAGTGAATCAGAAAAGGGGGGGGGGGAGGAGAACACAAAATGGATGTGCCTCCTGAAAGAATTCACTATACTGCACTCCTACATTGTATAAAATTTAACTTTTAATAAATTTACTAGCATAATTAATTATTTAATATATAATTAATAATTTAATTATTATTATTTTATTTAAGTATTAATAGCATTAATACTGGTGAGTTACCCAGCAACAAGCTCCAAGTAGACACATGTCATATAAAGCAGGAAGGCAAGCTCACTGACTGTTGGTGAAAATACCCAACTAATAGGGTCTACATAGATAGAACCAGGGGACTACAGAGCACTACATTAAAACAGCTCCAAGTAGGAGACTGACAACATTGCGCGTCCAACGCGCGTTTCCCTCCAGCAAAGGAGCTTCTTCAGGGTCAAATTTGTTGCTGGGTAACTCACCAGTATTAATGCTGTGAGTGCCAGCTTCATTATGTTCTGAATTATTTTCCACCATTATCACATTATTAGCTGTACTACCTAAACAATTGGATGGTTATATACCATTAATTATCACTCTAAGTGCCCAGTGGTTCATATGTTTAAGCAGGACTGCTGGATTTTCCACTATGTAATTACTCACTGAGCAGGTTACATTTATATATTTTCACATACTTACCTCTTGGTCTCATAGGTGCTCCAGAGGGGTTTTATACCCTGACTAATAGCATCCTTTGTCTTCCAATCTCAACAACATTGAGTTGCTAAACTGGGATTATTCCAACATACATTCACTGACACGGATGCTTGGTATTGTTAATTTAATTTATTTTTAATTCACATTACACGACGTTTTGGTAATATATGTTTTAAGTAAATTTATTAAAAGTAAAATTTTATACAATGTAGGAGTGCAGTATAGTGAATTCTTTCAGGAGGCACATCCATTTTGTGTTCTCCTCCCCCCCCCCTTTTCTTACTCAAAATAACTATTTAAATGAAAAATAATATGGAGTCTCCTAGCTGATGTTATTGGCACTACAAATATTTCTATGAGAAACAGCATCTTGAGTGGCTTGATACAGAGGTTTGAAATGAACATAGCATTGAGGATTAGGTCACGATCCCAAGGTTGGTACAGATTCTTAAACAGAGACCTCATTATCCAGATAGCCTTGAAGAATCTTCTAACTCAGGGGTGTGCAAACTGGTGGGATTATTCTGGGGGGGGGGGGGGTGCGAGCGGTTGCAGAGGCCCCTGCGGTCTTCCCCAAGGCATTAAAATGAAATGCCAGGGGATCGCGCGAGGCCGTTGCAACTTCAACTTACCATGATTCAGCCAGCATCTCCATGGCAACACGGCGCAGGGTCATACAGTGTGATGTCACACGTGCGTTGCAACGTGGTCTCAAATGACACTGCGGGTCATGTGACGGGACATCACATGACCCAGCATGTCATTTGATGCTGCACTAAGCGAAGGGGGGGGGGGGGCGAGTGAGCACCGGGGGACGCAGAAGCAAAAGTTTGAGCATCCCGGTTCTAACTAATGGGTAAAATGTAAATGATTACCCTCTAAGGCAGGGGTGGGGAACGTCCGGAAATCATTTGGTCCGGCCCCCGGGAAGCAAGCCTGCAAGAATGGTTTTTTAAAAAAAAAGTTTTTTTTAAAAACTCCCCCTTTCCTGATTGGCTGCCCGTGCTGTCACTCTGCCAAGATTTTTTTTTTTTTGGCCCGCCTCTTCCTACAGCACTGCCCCCTCCCTTCTCTCCTCTAGTAATGCCGGGCTCCTTAGGCTTCGCCCCTCTGTCCCTCCCTTTAGGCTCCGTGGGCCTGCCAGTTTCTTAGCTGCACTGGCTACCTATGCTGCTCCAGCAGCCCATCCACGGGCCCAGGTAACCCACATGCCCTCTTATACCCCCCTCCCAGGCACCTTACCCACCCCAAGGGGGGAGAGTCCTTACTGTGTGTGTGTCACTGTGTGTGTGTCACTGTGTGTGTGTCACTGTGTGTGTGTCACTGTGTGTGTGTCTGGCACCGTCACTGTGTGTGTCTGGCACCGTCACTATGTGTGTCTGGCACCATCAGTGTGTGTGTGTGTGTGTGTGTGTGTGTGTGTGTGTGTGTGTGTGTGTGTGTGTGTGTGTGTGTGTGTGTGTGTGTGTGTGTCTGGCACTGTCACTGTGTGTGTGTGTGTGTGTGTGTGTTTGTGTGTGTGTGTGTCTCACTGCCTCAGTGTGTCTCACTGCCTCTGTGTGTCTCACTGCCTCTGTGTGTCTCACTGCCTCTGTGTGTCTCACTGCCTCTGTGTGTCTCACTGCCTCTGTGTGTCTCACTGCCTCTGTGTGTCTCACTGCCTCTGTGTGTCTCACTGCCTCTGTGTGTCTCACTGCCTCTGTGTGTCTCACTGCCTCTGTGTGTCTCACTGCCTCTGTGTGTCTCACTGTCGCTCTGTGTGTGTGTGTGTCTCACTGTAGCTCTGTGTGTGTGTGTGTGTGTGTGTGTGTCTCACTGCCTCTCTGTGTGTGTGTGTCACTGTCACTGTGTGTGTGTGTCACTGTCACTGTCTGTGTGTGTGTCTCTGTGTGTGCGTCACTGTCTGTGTCACGGTCACTGTGTTTGTGTGTCACTGTCTGTGTGTGGCAGCAGCCGCCTGAGGTGATTAAGGACCGGAGTATCACCAGGGCGGCGCGGGTAAGCAGCGCTCCGGGGGGGGGGAGGGGGTATAAGAGGAATGGGGGAGGGGGTATAAGAGGCTTGGGGGATAGAAGAACGAGTCTGCGGTGGGAGAGGCACCTCCCTACCGCCTCTCCTCCTCCTCCCCACACCGGGCAGCAGTTGTGGAGGGTACCTGCTCCGATCCCCCCCTGCTCCGCCACCCCCCCCCGTGCACTTACACGGCCCTCCTTCCCACACCGGGTAGCAGTTGCGGAGGAGGGCACCTGCTCCGATCCTCCCTGCTCAGATTTCCCTCCCCCTGTGTGTGTCAGAGAGAGAGTGTGCGAGTGTGTGTGTGTGTGTGTGTGTGTCTGAGATAGAGTGTGTGTGTGTCTGAGAGAGTAAGTGTGTGTGTCTGGGAGAGTGAGAGTGTGTGTCTGGGAGAGTGAGAGTGTGTGTCTGAGAGAGAGTGTGTGTGTCTGAGAGAGAGTGTGTGTGTGTGTGCCTGAGAGAGAGAGTGTGTGTGTGTGTGTCTGAGAGAGAGAGAGAGAGAGAGAGAGAGAGAGAGAGAGAGAGAGAGTGTGTGTGTGTGTGTGTGTGTGTGTGTGTGTGTGTGTGTGTGTGTGTGTGTGTGTGTGTGTGTGTGTGTGTGTGTGTGTGTGTGTGTGTGTCTGAGAGTGAGTGTGTGTGTGTGAGTGTGTGAGTGTGTGTGTGTGTGTGTGTGTGTGTGTGTGTGTGTGTGTGTGTGTGTGTGTGTGTGTGTGTGTGTGTGTGTGTGTGTGTGTGTGTGTGTGTGTGTGTGTGTGTCTGAGAGAGTGTGTGTGTGTCTGAGAGAGTGTGTGTGTCTGAGAGAGTGTGTGTGTGTGTCTGAGAGAGTGTGTGTCTGAGAGAGTGTGTGTCTGAGAGAGTGTGTGTCTGAGAGTCTTGAGAGTGGGTCTGAGAGTCTTGAGAGTGGGTCTGAGAGTCTGTGAGTGGGTCTGAGTCTGTGAGTGGGTCTGAGAGTGAGTGAGTCTGAGTGGGTCTGAGAGGGTCTGAGAGAGTGGGTCTGAGAGAGAGTGGGTCTGAGTCTGATTTCCCTACTTCCCCTGCCCGACTTCTTTGCGTGTGCGCGTGTGCGTGTGCACAGACACCAACCCACAGTCAGTCATAGTCACCCACCACCCAAGAGTCAGTCAGTCACCCAAAGAGAAGCAGTTCCAGCCATCACATTAGTGGTGAGTTCATTAAATGTTTGACCAAATATAGCAGGCTAATTTTTAAGTTGATAATTTTGGATGGCCCTCGAATGATTTTATAAATATCAAAATGGCCCTTGGCAGAAAAAAGATTCCCCACCCCTGCTCTAAGGGTACCAATAGCTGCATTCTGCACTTTAATTGCTGAAGGTTTTACCACTGTTAAACCCGCTTGAATAGATTCCAATATTTTGTAAATTGAGTATCAGCATCCTTTTGCTTTTCTATACTTTTGAACAAAATTAGAATTTTGCCAAAATATGTACCCATCTCTAATATAGACCATAATTTGTGATAAACTTTTGAAGTAGAAAATGTGTGTGCTTGAAGCAAAGTATCAACCACCTGTGCAGAAATACCTTGTGACATCCATTAATTTTTTACTCACATTCCAAGTCCACAGGTTCAATTCTTGTGGATTGGAATGAAGCATGGAGGTTCCACTAAAAAATACATCGATTTCTGAAAAACAGGCTCTTCTGGGACAGGACTGCAGGATGGCAATAATTATAACTTTATCCTACCTACTTCACCAGCCCGTAGATCATAGATATTGGGCAAAAATATAAACCAGGTAAAAATCCCAAACCATGATTATGGCATCTAGAACTTTCCTGTTGGCTCTTGTTGCCATCAGCTCTATCTGTGGAACCCTCCATGTTGATGTTATCAGTCAAAAAACCTCCAAATATGGCGACTATTCAGAAGAAATTAGACTGTTACGGCCAAAAAAACTAGCTACAGTAGTTTGTTGAGTTTTCCGTACAATATGGATCATAGACAAAGTTGGAACATTCACCACGGCTCATGAAGAATCTTGAGAGCTCTGAAAGTGTTCCTTCTTTTGGTGGACACCCTGGTGATTTAGGTACTGTAGATCACTGCCATAGCATTGTCCGAACTCAAAGTCTTGCCTTTTAAATGGTCTTCAAAGCTATCGCCAGAAATATTGCACTAAAATAATAAAATTGTAAATATATTATATCTAAGGGCAGTTAACATTTCCTGGTTAAAACTATTAACTATTGTACTTCCTTTTCTGTCCGACTGCTGAAGTACATCCTCCAGAAGTTAACGCAGATCCTCAACTCTGGAAGGAACACCTTGTAGTGGACGGAATTTAAAATAAAACCGAGGAATTTCTGGTGCTGGCAGTGAACCATGTTACCTTTTTCCCAGTTTAATAACCAGCCATGTACTGTAGCGACAGTGTTTGGGATACTGGATATGTGAAGTCAAGTATTTCTCCGAGATGACTAGCCAATCATCCAGTTATGGAACAAGCATGATTCCTTTCAGCCTTAAGGAAGTTCCCAAGACACTTATACTTTTGGTAAAAACCCTGAGGCAGATGACAATTGTACATGGCTTGTTCCCTGCTACTCTATGCATGCAATGTTTGAACAGAAAGCCCATAAAGTGACTCATTATTTTGAAACTACAAGAGCTTATGGCAACATTACATTAGGGAAATCTGATTGACTTTCACTGCTTTGCTACAGTATGTACCGCACAAAGGGGAGAGAGAGAAGGAATGGGGAAGAGAGAGAAGGGTTAGGGAAGTGGGGAAGAGAGAGAAGGGTTAGGGGAAACAGAAAAGGGATGGGGAAGACAAAAAAGGGATGGGGAACACAGAACACAGAATGGAGATACCAGTGATTTTTTTTTTTTTTTTAATAAAAAAATATGTAAAAGTGGTGTACGTTTAGGTTACTGTCACCATTAATAAAAAAAATTCTCGTGAGGCCTAAGTCTTGAAGTCAGATTTGAGAATCGACCCCCAAGCTATACAGAGTTTGACGTGGTGAACAATATCCACCGGATGTTACATTAGATGCTGGAGGTGAAGAGAGATTGGATCCTCGAGGTCTAAACCACACCGTCGCTGCCAGCTACTACCGACATGCCCGTATTGTTATAATGTGAGTGGGATTGCAACATGTTACCATTGTTTTATACATTGCACTTTACATGCTACACTATGTCCTGCCTTTTCCTTGAGTGAGCCACAGAGGAGATTACAAGGAAGGATTAACATCTCATTGATAGAGTTCATTTTGACCCCTTTTCTATATTGATTGTGCTCTACCTAAGGAACTCTCAATTATCGAAGTAGACTGAACACACAGTCCTGTGAAGGTTGGAGCTGCAATAGTTATTTATTCTTTCACCTAAGTTTTTATATTTCACTTGATTATTCCACACGTTCACACTGTCACTGGGAGCCCTTCTTTTTCTCTGTTTTATAGTCTTAATTTTAGTCCACAGACCTAAATAATTACAAGGCTAACAATTCTGCAAGTAGCATGTGATAAAATGCCAAATTTATATAGAATTTAAATTAGCGGTAGTCCCACAGAACACATTAATGATGCTATTATCACACTAAATGTCCATATTTACATGCTGAAACAGAGCAAGCATTAGTCAAAATGTACAATGACAGAAGAACTTATGGCATTTCAATAGATGACAGAAGTTGTAATCGGACCAGCAGAGCATCCACTAGCCATCTGGGTATTATAGTGCTTTGGAGTCAACAAACTACATACAGCAAGGACATGTCAACCTTTCCACCACCAGATACTTAGAGATTGCTGACACCAAATCATTAATGCACAGCAGGGTCTGTTATTATTCATTTAATTTTTGCCCTTTTTCACTGAAATACTGAAGTACTGGAGGAAGCTAGAAGCAGATAATGCATGTAGCTTGTACCTGTTCAAATATTGATGCAACTACCAGAACGACCATGATCGTTACCTTTGTTGATTATCAATTGTGAGGTCCAAGACTGAAGGCCCTCATTAAAACCATGCAAATAAAATAAGCAAAATATCATCAATATGACACACAGTAATTCAAGAACTCCGCAAAGGAATTCATTTTATCCATCACTCCAAACATATATGCCGTATACACATTCTTCGAAACAAAAGGACTAGCAGGAGTTTAAATTCAGGACATTAAATAAACGTTTGACCCTTTTGTACTTTGCAGCACTTGCATTACAAATATCCAACAAAAAGAAATAAATAGAAAATAAACAAGCAATAAATCATCTAAATAATAGTTTTAAAAAAATGAGGAAAAAAAAAAGGTTTAGCCAGATGTCAGCATTGTTTTTTGGCTCTGGGTGAACACACTGGGAGTGATCCAAGATAAGATCTGTCAGAAATGGGGATTACTAAAGAGGAAGCGGGGATAGAATGGAAATTAGGGCAGGGGGGAATTAACAAAGGGATTAACCCATTCAGTGCCATACGTACTGCAACAAATTGACAGTCTCTCGTATTTAAGAAATTCAAGAGGATTGTAGGCAGAAAGGGGTAAGAAATAAGTTGACAGGCTGGTTTACTTTATGACATTGAAAAAAAGAAGCATATAACATCATAAAATAGATTTTATTTAAATCGTAAGTACTAGTGGGTGTAGTGGGACAGCCATAATCATGTGTAAATCACGTGGGCATTATATAGCTAGACCAATTTGCATGTCAAAATCGGATTTGATCAAATTTACCAACTAAAAACCGCACAGTCTGACTCCTCAATTATATTACTAGAGCCATAATATTGTTTCATAGTCGTTAGGACTCTGCAAATCAGGTTTTTGCATTTATCTGTACAATGGTTATGTCACAATTATTGATTCATAAATCAATGTTGTAACTAAAGTGTTCTGCAAAGATTGATCAAACAGGCCGCATGGTGGTAAGATGAACAAATAGTTGAAAGTGTATGCATCAAAACAGTAAGTACCAAATAACAAAAATGTCAGATGGCATAAAGGTACATATGTATGTGTGTGTGTACATTATATGTGTGTTGAAATATATATTTTATTAAAATAAAAAAAACACTAAATTTAACATTTTAAGTTGACATTAGAAAGAAAAGAAAAAAAACAGGTTTACCTGGTAATGCACAGGTTAATAAGAATTTATATTAGTGTTAGGTACCCTTGAGATGTGGTCTGCCGTGTAGTGACTCAAGGGCTTACAACACTTTGGCCAAAATGTTAAACTAAAAGACCATTTTATTTAATAGATATCTATACATATATATTTAGGCACTGTACCGTGTATACGTTTCACTGGATGTGCACTGAGCTCTGTCTGTGTTTCATGTTCTGTCTCTGGTTTTAAATATATATTGCCATGCTCAGTAGCACTCCTCTGTGACACTTGTGTAGTGGTGTTCCCTCCCCCCACCCCGGCCTCTTGTACCTCCGATGCGGGGGGGGGGGTGTGATCGCGGGTGCTGCCAGGGACCAGCGGCAGACCCGTCGGCCCTTCAGAAAGGTGGGGGCCGAGCAGGGAGCGCTCCGGTGCTCCAGAGGTTCCGCGGTGGCCCAGTAGTGAAGGGCACAGCCATCTTTGTTGACTCGTGCATGCGCAGTACAGCGGCAGTGGCGGAGGCTCTCAGTTAGCTTGCACATGCGCAGGTGAGGTGAACGCGAGCCAGCCAATGGGAGAATAGCTCCCAAGAAGACTACAGCCCCTAACGTGCACAAGGGCTAGGTCAAGTGGTGCCAGGGAGCCAATAGGGTCGCCCGAATCGCCCGAATCCCCTGCTGAGGGAATTGAAACTTTTTGCGCGCTGAGGCCACGCCAGGAGTCAGGACCAGGAAGAGCTAGGGGTAGGAGGTGAGTGCAGGGGTCTGTGACCCACTGCATTAGGCCAGCAGTCCCCTAGGTCCAGTTAGGCCCTGAGCCATATTACCAGCGTGTTGTGCTATAGGGACAGGCCCTAGATAGGGACTCTGCCCCATTATTTGTTTGGTAGTCAGGGACACAGTGCTACGCAGCACAGCCCTGCAAGGTGGGTTCTGGGTTCAGAACGTCACCAAAGACACAGAGACTTATGGTGATATTATCCACGCCGGAATTCACCCCACGCGGTGGCGGATGACGACGTCGGACCGGACGGAATCCCTGTCGTAGTCTGGGAAACCCGGGTCCGGAGCCCCGGGCAGGTATCATTCAACAAGTGCACCAACACTGTACAGCAACGCAAGGAGCACGCCTAAAAGGCGGGGGTATCACTTGGGGACACTTAAGTGGTAGAGTGGCCAAGGGCCCTGTATAGTTTATTTGGACACGGTGTGGGGGTACACGGTGGTTGGGAAGGATAAAACTTTCAACGAGAGCAAGTATTGCTGTGATTCATTTAGAGTATAAGTATATATTGGCATGCGTTCAGTAAAGACCGTTCTGTTTATACCAGTGAGTATTATTGTGTTGTGTCCTGAGAGGGACTCCTCCCGCTCTGTCGGGATCCCTCCCAGGTGGAGGCGTTGCACCACGAGATATTGTGATATATATGTACCCCAGGCTCTCCATGCAGAGGCTTAGGCTCCTGAGGGCCACACAGGTAAATAAGCACCAGTAGCATCTGTATTCACAGGGAATACCCGTTACACTTATATGCTTATATATATGTTGTGGTTATTTTGGGGGTTCAATATGAGCTTGTAGGTGTCCTGTATGTTTTACCACCTGTGGACAAAGTTTTGTAAAACTGCATGTAGATTGCAAAAAAAAAAAAAATACAAAAATAACGGTATTCTTACAAAATGTAGATCCAGATAATTATATGTTGCAGAAACATGCAGACACACTCTAAACTCAAGTCCACAGATGATCACAGACTGAAAAGGCTTTTGGGGCCACCCAAGCTAATGTAAAAATTGTTTTATCTCTAAGTACTGTAGATTTCATATTGGTCCAATAAAATAAAATTAAAGTACAAGTATCTAGATTTCTCTGGTTTCAATACAATTACCAGAATGATGTACTTGGCCCAACTAAAGGATTGTTTGCGTCTTTTTATTGCCTAGTACAGTGGTTCCCAAACTGTGCGCCGCAGCGCCCTGGTGCGTCGTGGCTAGGCTAGAGGGGCACCGCGATCAGGGCCACCAGCAGCGGGGAACAAGGGCTGCTTGGTAATTTTTTTAAAAAAAACCTCTGAACCCGGTGCCGGGTCTCCCTGTTGGCAGCGCCGGAAGTTGGGTTAGCTTCCGGTGCGAGAGGGAGGCCCGGAGCAGCACCGGGAGACAGATGTCTTCCAGCAGCACTGCCACCCTCCCCTCCCCAAGCCAAAACCGACCCCACCCCCCCCCAGCATCGGTGCACCATCAGCAGAACACCGCCCCCTCTCCCCCGCAGCACACCGGCCCTCCCCCCCACGTGGCACAGGCCCCCTCAGCACTGACCTCCCCCCCGTGCAGGGACCGGGCCGTTCACCCCCCCCCCCTCAGCATCGGCCCCCAGCATCACCGGCACGCCGCCTCCCCTCTCCCCCCCCCGCAAGCCACCGGCCTGACCATCATCCTCAAAGAGATAATCCCCAAGGTAAATATATATCTATGTAACAAACACAAAAATGAATACCGCATCAACGACCAACAGATAAATGCATTGTCTAAACCTATCTTTACCAGAAAAATAACTGAAAAAGAAATAACAGAAAAAATAAATTAACTGCTAGGCGGTGCTAGAGGAATAAAGTAAATATGAGAACACAGAGAAAGAAAACCTCTAAAGAGCACTCAGACAAATTTATGCAAAATAATGATAGTAATGTATTAAATCAAAAAAACATATGATTAAAAATAAAAAACAGCTGACTGGAAACCTGCCTGACTAAACAAAAATTAGAATGAAAATCAACAAACCCCAAAAAGAACCCAAATTACCATATAAAACCAAAACATGATATGATCAATATCTAAGAAATTATGACCACTATGGGGACAAAGTACCCATAGCGATCTGCAACCGGACGGTCGTTAGTAGAGATACTGAGCAAAATTACAATAAAGGAAAACAAATAATAAACCTTTAAAGAAAACAAATGAAATATGGTAAAAAAATAATAAACAGACTTGCTATACCAGTGTGCAGGGTACTAAATAAAGAGGACCTATGAACATGAAACTAAACATATAGTACATGATTTCAATGAAAACACAATTAAATAGGTACTTCAGTGACCCAAACACAAGTGTCAAAAAGATGGATTGAATAGGCAGATACTCAGCTCCTGTATTGGTATGACACTGCAGTCTCTGGAAAACAAAGCCACGATCAAAAAATAACTTCCAGGGGTAGGCAAAAGAAAAATAAAGTCCAAATAAAGTACTAGGAGGCAGGTCCAGCAGCATGAGAGTCCCACCAACGCGTTTCGCCCGCTAAGGACCACCCTAGAAGAAGCCTTAGCGGGCGAATCCTTTGGAGAAAGTGGCGTCCCTACGTCACGAAACGAGTTAGCGTGGGAGGAGCTAGGATTCCTGTCAGCAGTGTACTTGCTGTGACTGCAGTGGTGAGGAGTCTGTCAGACCTGTCGGTTACAAACCGGAACGTAGCCGAGCGGGGGGAGAGACTCAGACACACCAAACCGGATGAGCTAAGCAGTGAGAGAGCACATCTCAGCCGGAGCAGGCACAGGAGTTATACCACAAGCTGCGGACGGCATCCTCGTGTCGTTTTGAATCGCATGTATTCATGTGAGTATATGTGAGTAGTATTTTAACTTGTTCATGTGTTGCAGGCTTGTCTTAGCCTGTCTGTCAGGCTTGTTGAAGCCGTTTTTAATAAATGTGTGACCCCCTTTTGCTATTGTTCACTCTCCTTCTCTGGGGGCTCGTGGAGTTCGGGTGATTCTGGGAATCACGAAATTCCAAGAGATTAAGGAAGTACCCGGGGGATTCGTGGTACATACGGACGTTAAAGAAAATAAAGCACAGATTGTCTCCACTGTACCCTGAAAGAGACACTCCTGTAAATGGACTCAGTCTGCACTGGGAAAGTTACATGTAAGGGGTTAACATCAATAATCAGTAGTACTGCGCAATTGTGTACCCTTCTATCATTTCCAGGTGAATAGGAAAGTAGCAGCAGTGAAGAAAAACTACAGCCATCCACTTAAAGTTTTGGACTCTGGGACATTAATTAAAGACTGGTTTTATTTCTTATGGACACAATGGTTTTCTAAGCGCCAGGTATCCTTATTTCATCATTACAGTATTGTATGCAGATTTGAGATAATTTGCATTGTGGGAAGCCTTTGGCAGCTTTGGCCTCTTGTTATCACAATGGGTTAGTATATTGCACATTATTGCACAGTTTATTTATTCACGTGTAGTTCACACTTTATATAGGTTAAGCGCTATAGTTAGGGTTAATTCATCCATTTTTTCTGAGAGTCTGACTGCGTGAGCGAGAGTCTGTGTGAGAGACATACCAACTACACACTCCAACTGTTAGGTATATATACAGGCATACCCCGGTTTAAGGACACTCACTTTAAGAACACTCGCGAGTAAGTACATATCGCCCAATAGGCAAACGGCAGCTCACGCATGCGTGCTGACAGGCGTACTGAACAGCAATACCGGCTCCCTACCTGTTCCGAAGCTGTGCGCAAGCGGGGAGATTATAGAGCCTGTTACATATGCGTTATTTACATCAGTTATGCACGTATATGACGATTGCAGTACAGTACATGCATCGTAAAGTGGGAAAAGGTAGTGCTTCACTTTAAGTACATTTTCGATTTACATACATGCTCCGGTCCCATTGCGTACGTTAATGCGGTATGCCTGTATACAACTTTGTTTTCACTTTGGGCACTGTGGAAAAATCCTGATCACCTTAGGGAGCCTTGAAACAAAAAAGTTTGGGAACCACTGGTCTAGTACTTAGCATTATCAGAGCTTAGAATGGTTTCTTCAGATGATGCTTATACTTCTCATCAATTATCAAAGATGTAACATTACTTGTTCTATATTTAGTTAAACATATTGGGCGCATAGCAAAAGCACAGTGCTTTTACAGAAAATCTTATTCTGTTTACTGTATATACTAACAGGTATTGTATGTCTTTATTTATATAGCGCCAAAAGTGTACTCAGCGCTTCAAAAAGAATACAGTACAGGGAATTAGAATAATAAAATAAGTGCAGCAAAATCAGACCATAGGAAAGGAAATCCCTGCCTGAAGAGCTTACAATCTAAGTGGTTTGAGGGGAAACTTACAGAGACAGCAGGTGAGGGAATAAGTGCTATAGATGGCAGTGCTTGACCACAATGGTTTGTAGGAGTGACCGTGGGTGTGGGACAATATCCATGAGTGCAGGCTTTTGGGATGCTTGATTTGTGGGACGAGTTTTAAGGTTAGTCATTATTAAATGAGAAGGTTAATACCATTTAAAAGGGAAGAGATGGCAGGGAGGCATGGGTGAGATCGTACGTCTTGGCTTGGAGGCTGGATCAACATCAACATTTCAGTGGTCATTTACTTGATTGTGATACAGGGAACTAGCACATTCACATTTCTCAAAAGATTTTATGCAAAACAATGGATATTAATATGCCATTTTATAGAGGCAATCCAAGATAGTTTTTAGAGGGGGAGACGGCAGGAGACTTAATTTTTTAGTATAGGTTTGAAGTAGGGGGGTCTCCGGAGCTTAATCCCATTAGAGCTCCGGGGACCCCCTACTTCCAGAGATAGACCTCCGAAGGGGGTTCCGGTAACACCTGCGGTTTTCAGCTTCCTCGTCACATGGGCCAATAAGAAGACAAAGCGGATGATGTCACGGTTTCCCATTAGCCTTATGTGCCCGGCAGCTTTGAAAAGCAGACATATAGTGAACTGTGGAGTGTCTACCTGCATCCCCTACGGAGGCAAGTACCTCCGGAAGCAGGGGGTCCCCAGAGCTGAAATTAATGGGGTTCAGCTCTGGAGAGCCCCTGCTTCAATCCTGTATTTAAAAAATAAATGGAAAAAAAAATAAAAAAAATCGGCTTGGATTGCCTCTTTAACCTTGTATATTAAAACAAATAGCCAGTAAGAAAAGGGGAGGGGAAAAAAATCATAAATAAGCAATTTCCCATTTACTTTATTTCCCCTCCTTTCAAATCAAATTGTTTCCCTAAATTACCTGAATTGGGCAATCCCCTGAAGCCGATTCATATTCCCATAACCTACGATGCCGCTGTCACCCCCTCCTATTTTCCGAGACATTTGTTTCTTTTTGATGTGTCCAGTTCGACACAAAAATACTACAAATGGACTTGGTCACAAAAGGAAAGCTGTAACATGCTCTATTGGCTGTGGGAGCAAGCCCTGACCTGTGGCCAGGGTGTCCACCAGGTGAGTATTCTTGCCTGGTGGACAGAGAGATTCAGTGATCGGGCATCCGATATAGTTAAGCTTTAAAATAAATATCGCGAGTAGGCAGGATTGCTGATTTAAGAGATTGACATTTCTACTATTCATTTTTTTTTATTTTTTATAACAGTGATTGTCTGTAATATTAATTTTTGCATAGAGAATACAGGAAACAAATGATACATGCAATGAAAACATAATGTTACAAATCCATACTTTCAAGCATGTATTTTACTATTTGTGCAAAGCACGACACCTGTCACCAATACACAATAATGTCAATCTTAAGTGCAAATCTAAAGTTTCCATTTGATGTGGATCATTATTAGGTTGAAGACACAATACATAAAGTATAAAAGAAACACTGTTGGCACAAATTCTGGTTAACCATGGCATTCACACTCACCTTATTGACAGCAGGGATGATCTGACGCATTTTCAACTTGTGGAACACAAAAATATCATACACAGCAGAAACTGCTAACACAGTGACTCCCTGCTCCTTCCATAGCATGCTACAAGTTGCACACAATCCAGTACAAAATATCCAACACCAGCTACTGATTGAGTATCCCCTGGTTGAACAATGCTTCATGTAACACAATAATGAAAGCAGAAAGAAAAGTCCTGCTCCCACATCAGCCCGTCCAACGATTCCTGCAACTGCTTCTGTATGTATCGGATGAGAAGCGAACAAAAAGCCTGCAATAAGGGTCCAGCATCCACTACCGAACAGTACTCTGCAGAAGTTTGTGAAGAGTCCTGTGACTGCAGAATGCAGCAAGACATTCACAAGGTGATAGCTCCATGGGTCCAGTCCTCCAAAGGTATAGTTAAGGCGAAAAGATAGAGTGCATAGTGGACGATAGGACTTATGGCTTCCACTGTGAGTAAGCAAAGTCCCCCAAAAATCATTGAAGAAAATTTGAGTCCATGGTGTTTCTGGCAGGAGATCCTGATTTGTCTTGATGGCTCGGCTAAAAAAGGAAAAATAGAAAAAGAGACAATATTAGATATACTCTTAGAATGCACAGTGAGAAGCAGTCCATTACACCATACTACTCATACATATAGCTGAGCTATTAAAAGTCATTTAATGTGACTATATTAGGGAGCATCGCAATAAAGACCATAGGCGTGTCTCCAACCAATAGAGGAAAACTTGCTTATCAATTGATGAAACATTAAATTGCCACTCAGAAAAATTCTCTAGGACAGAGAAGTCATATTTTATCCATCAACATTTCTGTGGTATTGAAACAATCTTTATCTGTTAACTTTAGAAACAAAACAATTTCCATACAGAATATCTTTTAGAACAGAAGGCAGATATTCTCCTGGATCTTAGTGTGTAGCTCTTTAAATTAGTCTTCCCAACGTTCATCTAAGGCTATCCCAAACCCAGTAACTAAAAATTTGAAAGACTGCAATTATATCTTAAAATATAAACATGACAGTGGGGCAGGCAGCTAAAACGGAGGCTCGTAGGAGTAAGAATTCAGGCACTGACACAGAAATTAGAATTTCTACATTTTACAATATGAATGGACAATAAAAACATTAAAAAAATAAATAAACACAGAGCAGATTGAATTGTGGGGCCAGTGCGTTCTGAACTAGTGATTTGGTTAACACCATTTCTGTGGTTGTAGGCGAAGCACGTGAAAAGAATTAAAATAAAGTTAACTTCTCTGTTTCTGGATCAAGTTTTATAGCATACGTTATACATGATCTATGAATATTGTATATTTATACATGATCTGTGACTATTGCTAAGCTGATATAAGCCTTTAAGATGGCACATCTGCTTATGTTGGCAGTAGCTCACATCTCCATTTCGTACAAAGATATTCCTGTAGAAGTCCACAAGTAAAATTAGGAATCACAATCCAAAATATGTTGGAGGGACCATGCATACAAATGGGGCATACGAATATACAGTCTACAGTACATTGTATTTGGTCAAGAAAAAAAAATGATATCTAGTTCTTATTATGCATCATTTTTGATTAACACATGGAACTTCAATGGTTAAACCCAAAGGCGTTATGTATGATATGTCGAATAAAATAATTCCATACAATATTTATGCAATTCAATAAACTTTATCAAGTTACAGAACTCACGAAAGCAGTACCACTTTATATTTTTATATATATATATATATTTTTTTTTACATACAGTACAGGGTATTGCACTTGCTCATACCGCTTAATATCGACGATTTCCCTTTGGATTCAATAGCCGTGAAAACGCAGACTATCACTGAATAACCCACCACCAGTGGATGCAATAACCTCTGCTACATCTCTGTGTGTTGCCGGAACAGTCTGTTTCATGATTTAGAAAAATAAGTCTTCTAGATGAGTTCTGCACCTAACATGCCACCTAAAAGTGTAGGTCTTGGATTTCATTTTGGCCAGCTGCAAACACCTCTTTTAACATACAGTAGTGTAGCCATGGCTTCTTTCTGGCTACCATTCTGCCCTCACTGGAATGCATACCTGGTAAGAGCAGGAAGTGCCAGTACCAATTATGAGTTTTCCCCACACAGGGAGTCCCTTGAGAGACAGGGGAGCAGGGGTGACTAGGTCTGTGTTCTGCCCAATCCTGTTTTCAGATCTAGTACCTTCCCCTACTGTACTTAAGGGAGGTGCAACCCCAAATTCAGCAGTGTCTCTACCGTTGAGCGAGACAAGTTATTACGCAGGGCTGCTGTGCACTGGCAGGTCCTGTCCTCTTCCCTAAGAGGGAGAGTGAGTGATTACCTTTTCCCTTGGTCCTGCTAGAGGGCTTGGGAAGAGCAGGGGCTGCTGCGGGGGCCCTTGACCTGTAGTGAAGATCCAGGGACCATCCTACATTTGGAGACCAGAACAGAGACTATGTTGGGCAGAGAACGGCCGTGTGCAGTGAAGTGTACAGGAATAAATCCGTTCCAGTTGAATATACCTCCTGCCTGGTGTGTGATCTTACTGGGGGAGAGGTAACTGTTTCTACCATAGGAGATGCATATATACCCCAGAAGCCTGTCCTGCAGTCCCCACAACAATCGGCAGACAACTCAGCCTCTTATGAAGAAACAGGTAGCATGCACCATACACCTGGTAACGGGGATCTCACCGCGGGTGTGGGAAAACACTGTTACAGTAGAATATATCTAGCTATTAAAAGGACTCTCAGTAAGTGTCCCCTTTGAAGTAGCAGTCATACGTGAAGAGAAATAAATATCTGGAGTACAGGATTTCTGCTTTACACAAAAACTGCCTTGGTACAGAGAAATACTGTATAGTGATTTTTTTGAGTCTATAAACAAGTTACAAACCTCAAGCTCTGAAAATAGAAATACTGTACAATTAAAACTGCATCTATAATCATAGCATTTTTAAATAGTAAAGTACATTAATATTTGAAACCTGCAGACCAATACACATTTTAGCTTTCTTATTCTGATGCAGTTACTTGTCTTGTTTACACAAGTATGTACTATATGTAAATTGCTATTTGTGTACCATTGGGAGAGAGGAGACCGTACACCCATAAATTAGAATTAATTCTATGTAAATATGTTGAATGAGAACTCCACTAGGGCATATCATCCTTGAAAACACACACATTACATTTTTCTAAATTAATTTAATTGTTCTGTTTCATAACCATGTTTATTTATATATTTTATTATATATATTTTTAAAAAAGCATACATTTACAATAAATAGCGTAATAAATGCAGTTTAATTGTTTTTCAATAAAACCATATATGGTTCCTTTATTAAAAAGATTATGCTTAATGACAATAAGGAAAATATTACATAGTGGTAAGATTTTTTTACATACAATCTCATGTAGCTCACAGAAATGTTGTCCTTATTGAATAAAAAAATTATGTTAAAGCAGCAAAACATGTGAAATTCTGTTTTTTTTAAAAAATTTTAATAAATCAGTTCTGCAGTATTAGATAATTGTGCCTGTTTTGCTTTTTGCTTCTATTCAACTCTTAATGTCATTTGAATGAGTTTTAAAGGAGCAATCAATAGGGTTTTTTTAAATTTATTATAGAATTGAAGCAGGGGGTCTCCAGAGCTGAACCCCGTTATTTTCAGCTCCAGGGACACCCTGCTTCAAGAAATAGCATCCGTAGCAGTGGTGTCGCGGGATATGTGTGGGCCCCCAGGCAAAATGTTGCCGGCTGCTCCTGTGCATGCGGCACTTGCCGATCGCGCTTGCGCAGTCGGCACTTATTAATATAAGGATACATTGTAGCTGCTGAGCTTCACTAACTGAAGTGGCCGTTATGTTGGGCACACAATAAGGCTTTTTACAGATGTATACACTTAACAGGATCGCCAAATGATTGTCAGCTTAGGTAAGAATGTAGAATTATAAATTTCTCACATGCTTTACATATATAAATAAGAAAATAAAAAAAAGTTTTTTCTTTTATCTCTACAACTGTACAGACTATGCATAATGTGATTTGTTTCCAATATTTGACTGTAAAACATTACTCCATAGAACCTCAAACAATGTAATTTACGTAAGATTGATCAATTAGATCAGGGGTGCGCAAACTGCTGAAAAAACTGATCAACAAAGATTTAAATCGGCAGAGGTCAAGAGAAGACCTCTTTTCTGATAAGACCCTCTGTAATAATATTGTATAGCACAGAGCTGCCCGGTGGGGATGCAAATGATGACAGCAGCTCACCGGCAGATCATTTTTGTGGGGGATAACACCTTAAATTGATATCAGGCTACAGTAAAGACTAATGCCGAGTTAACTTTATAGTGGCTGATGATTTACAGTTGTTTTTCATTAACAGACAACATGAAAGACCTAGTAATCATGGAAATTATTTTCAACAGTTTTTTGCAACTTAACACATCCTTAATATTTATACAAAAACAGAAAGAAAAAAAAACAGTTTTTACAGACAGCAAAAAATATTTGGAGGCAATTGTTCAAGTGATTTGCCATATTCAGCTTTGTGTGTTCCTCCAATTTCATTAAATCGTGCAAAAACAGCCACATCTGAATTGTAATAGATATGTTTAAAATGAAGAGAACAAGATTATGTTCTTCAAGTAGGGAAGTAGTAACCTACTGTATAGAGAATGTTTTGCAAATGTAATTAACCCTTTTACTGGAAGCTGGCACATGTCAACGTGTGCAGTAATACTTACAGTTGGCACCATTTGATTTAAGTCCCCAGAGACTTTATGGAGCAAGCTCCCAAAGAACTTTAGTAGGACTCTCGCACAGCTACAGCTAGGTCCCTCACACAGGTAGGTCTCTCTCACACAGCTAGGTCTCGCTCACACAGCTGGGTCTCGCTCACACAGCTAGGTCTCGCTCACACAGCTAGGTCTCGCTCACACAGCTAGGTCTCGCTCACACAGCTAGGTCTCGCTCACACAGCTAGGTCTCGCTCACACAGCTAGGTCTCGCTCACACAGCTAGGTCTCTCTCACACAGCTAGGTCTCTCTCACACAGCTAGGTCTCGCTCACACAGCTAGGTCTCGCTCACACAGCTAGGTCTCGCTCACACAGCTAGGTCTCGCTCACACAGCTAGGTCTCGCTCACACAGCTAGGTCTCTCTCACACAGCTAGGTCTCTCTCACACAGCTAGGTCTCTCTCACACTGCTAGGTCCCTCACAGTGCTAGGTCCCTCACAGTGCTAGGTCTCTCATCCATAACAGCCATCCTCCATCAACATTTTATTCTCTTGTCTCATAGAAATACATGATGAATGTTTCTCCAACTATTATTTATTAGTGTAAGCATGCAGTGCATGTTATATATGTGTAGCAATTTGATGCAGAAGTACGCTTAAATGGCATCTACGTTAACATTTTATTTTTCCGACATTACGCCCTTGAAGCAAAGATGAAACATTGTTGGAAGGATATAATTGAATTGGTACACATGTTCAAATCAAGTTTTTATTTACCTTGTTGCCTGAATACCTCATATTGGCTATCCTGACAGGGACAAGTTGTAGACCTTCAGCTGGAGCAAGGTGTTACAAAGCAGGCCTTAAATTAAACATTTTCATTAACTCAGAAAAACAGCTGCATTCATGAGCCTGCTTAGAGTTAAGGCTTCTTTGCGCTCAGTCACTGCAATGACTGCAGAGAAACAATTCTCTCTGTCTTAGAATTGGCTAAAGCCAACGGTTACTGGGATTAGAAAAGGTAATTATTACAGCTCTTGTTAAATGCCTGCTTTACTAAGCAAAGCTGAATATGAATGTTGTTTAAGAGACTTAAGCTTTTTCAGTACAGACTACTTAACAGTTCCCAGCAGGAAGACATGAAAGGAATCCTCCAGTTCTATTTAAAAAATAATAAACAAACAATTCATCACACACACTACTAATAAAGGGCATATATTTATTGGTTTAGTCATTAGGTTTCAAAAATCACTAAAATATATACGGTTATAAAATACAACTTCAACGGTGTACATTAAAATATATATAAACAATTACATTTAAACAGTAAGTGAGAGCAAACTTAGAACACACAGTATGGTTTTTTTGTTTTTTTCAAAGCCTATTCTAAGTAATACTACATGTAACCATATCAATCCAATGCATAGTGTAGCTTTACAAGCTTCCCATGCTTTATTTACTTAAACTTTCATCTTTTCGCTCCTTCATTTTATTTATTTTTACGGTGAATTTTTAGTATTCTTCCACCAAAAAGCTGCAATATAGTGAATAGCAAAATAAACTTTAAAAAAATTACAAAAGTGAATTTATCTTTTATTTTCTTAACTAGGTGTCAACTGGTAAAAGAGAGAGCAAGGTAATGCTGCTGGAGAATGATAGGATCAAAAGGGCAGGGAGACCATGACTATGGGGGTGCAACCTTCATACACCCTCCTTCCCCATATTCCCATCCTCATCTTTCCATGTCTCGAGCAGAGGAAACCATTATGCGGATGTTATAATACGATATGTATTTTAATGCATCTGGTGCTTCAGGGGTTAATGAATGTACAATTTGGGTTTAAAAATATAATATATTGGGTTTATGACAGGTCAAGACCTTTCCCGGGTCTGTACAGATCTTCAAAGAAGACTTAATTGGGGGGGGGGGGGGGGAGCTGTCACAGATGGTCCACTAAAAGTGACAAAAGGGGTTGCTTAGAAGGTCCTAAACGCTAACCTGAGATTAAAGCTCACGCTCAAAGGAACGTTTGTCAAGAATTACTGGTGCACTCCAGAGAGAGGTGACACACAGGGTATGCTTTCGTTGAAGGACTATTAAAAATTAGAATATCCTGTGACGTCGTCGGCTGTACATGCTAAGAATTACATGTGTGTGTCTGTGGCGGGAAGTGACATATAATAAGGTCAGCTAGCTAGCTGGTGAAGGACAGATATCCATTTGTCCCTCAAATATAGGGTTAAAACAGTCATGCTTAGCCTTGTTGCATCCGCCATGAGTGCCTGAAGCTATTGATGTAGCTCACGTGTGTCTAAATATTAGAGACGGGAAGTTATGAGTTATGAGGCATAATTCAAACGTAATTTTTAGCAGTTTTATTTTTATTATGTCATAAAACTGTCAATCTCACCATTGATTTACAACAGGGGTGGGCTTATGTTGTTTCTACAGTATGGGGAAAAAAATAAATAAACTTTACCATGGATTATGAAAATCAGATTTCAACCTCCAGTGACCTCTCTGGGGAAAACCTATGATATAGTAATGTATAAGGATTTCTGTTTTATACTGTTATTTTAAGAAACTGTCCTGCATTTACTGTGATTGTATGTTCTTGTAATCTAAGATCTGTATTTTTATATATAAAAACAATTAACAAGTGATGCTTTGGGCTATGAAATAACTTTTGCACGCTCTGGAGAGAGTATCTACATTTTCTGACACATTTTGCTACTACAGATGTTTGTGTTAGTGCATCGTTTTTTCTATAATAAACAGGGACTTGAAACCATGGCAGATTAATTTCACATCTTTTACTTGCATAATTTCTCGGGTGGTGGGAGTGTATAGATATGATTGCAATTAATTAAGGGGTTAATATAAACTCATAGCATGTACCTTGCAGAGGAGAAAGGTGAGTTGGCTAGAGTAGCCATGTGTATTGACCCTGGTTGCATTTTTAAGTCACGTGCTGTTGGTGACAGATGGTATATGGGGACGAATTATGGAGTGATATTGTACATTTGAGGGACAGCTTGTGAACTGTGTATTAACCCTTGTCCCGTATGCAGGTTACGTGTTCAGGTGTGCCGTACGTGACTATGGCCATTTTAGAGAGGCCATTCCGAGCTTGCCACTTCACAAAGCGACAGGCCATAGAAAGCTGTAATGGGACTACTGTGGATTTTTTTGGAGCTTCCTCAGCCCCTCTGATATTCATTGAAGAGGTTGCTGCTCCTCCAGTCATGTTGGGATCTGGACGCTATCACCATTAAGCATGATAAAGAACTGTGTGCATGGAGGTCAGCCCAACAGATCTCAACCTCATGAGTGTCAAAGTCCTGATGGTGCACCCTGGAGTCAAATAAAACAGCCATAGATGAGCGATGCTGGGGCAGGGAAAACAAGGATTAGTCCCCAGAAATTACAAGGGCACAAGCAGACAAAAGGGTTTTGTGTCTGGGTGAGGGACGAGTAGAAGCAGAGGAGTGGGACCAGTGGTGGTGAGAGGACTGCAGTTTGTAATCCTCAAGGTATTATCAGACAATGCAGGGTGCAGGATGAGTGTGAAGTAGTACAAGATCGTTTTTTTTTTGTCAAAGAAGGTTTTGTTTTTCTTTTTAAACCCCAAATATTAACAAAAACATTTGTTTTTTTAACATGTCAGAGATGATAGACTAACAGTTACTGAATCGTTACACACTGGTGAGACTGGTGTGCTGCTTGTGGAGAGGCCCTCATAGCCTGAGATACCTGGAGACCTTTAGAGTCAGGACACCTTGATCCAAATAGGACAACAATCGTCTACGAATGGTGTTACAGGAGAGCAGGACAATTACACTAGGGATCAGTACACAAGGCAGTACAGGAAATCCTCCCATGGGGGAGTAATGAACCAGTGCACAGCAAAACAATCAAGATGGCAAACAGGATCGCTATGTGTAAAAACTATTTATTACTCAATAATTCATAATGCAACAGATAAAAAACAGCAAGGAAACCAACGTGTTTCGCGCTAACTTGCACTTTGTCAAAGAGAGAGAGTACACTAGACAGAACTGCAGAGTTGAACAAAAGTGAATTTATTGGAAAAAAAAAGTTTCCACAAACTTTCAGTACAGAAGACACACACACAAAAACTCACCCAACTGGGGTAAACTGGGGGAACAAACTAAAGTCCTAGGTGAGGGGACCTCAGTCCGGAAGTTTACCCCGATATGCATTTCCAACTTGTGCTGCTATCCTCAGTAGTATGGACAGCACTGCCTTGCTCTCCCGCTAGCTAGCAGTTTTAAATTCCCACACCATTGCTGCACTCCAAACAGCTCAGGCCGACACTGCACACACAGGCCACCGCTTCACCAGATGCTTCAGACCCATGCACTGGGTCTCCTCGGTTCCCTTCTGCTGACTGTCAGCACACAGCCGTCACAAAAGCTATCCGGTCCAAATGACTCTCCTGAGGCCGAGAAGTGTATTTATACCCCCGTCCCAAACAGGGAGATGCCAGCTACTCGGGGAAGGAACAATAGCCCTGGTCTCTGCACACGGCCCCAGACCCAGTTGATGAGACTACTGGGGTTGAAGGTGAGCCAGGAAGCCCAAAATAGAATGCCCAAATATGGTAATTCCTATCCTTAACATAGTCCACAGGATGTAGACAGATACAGGATAATGCACACAATTCCCCATTCACAGTCATACAATACAGCCCAAGGGTTTACAGCTTTCTTGCAGCACAAGGCCACACAGCATGTGTTTGACCTCTTCCTTGTATCCTCAGCAATGGGCCTAATACCATCACAGTGTCTAGGCCTACAATACCGAACTCCGTTTGTTATTACAGCCCCTGCAGATCGACCTTCAAGAATAGAGCTGTACATTGTTTTACATACTTTAAGAATAACATATATAGGACTGATACATACTGTACATTACAAAATATATTGCATCATTGACAGGTAGGGGTAATGGTGGTCTTAACTTTAAAATAAAATAAATATACCCCTTCCGTCATAGCTGGTACATTTCACACTGCACAAAACAGCATTTCCAGTAATATGATTTATTATTTAGGAATTTTATAATAAATAGGATAATGCTTAATGGGAGATTTCCGAGGCCACTGGGTCACTTAGTTCCTGACAGGGTAATGATAATCCGTAAATTGGAATGATACTTAGTCCAGTGAGTAAAAAAAATAGCACGGGTCGAAGGAGTCGTCCGAAATAGTTTCTCAGGTTGCTTCACGCTTAGGTCAGAGGAGAATCTTAATAAAAAGATAACAAATGTCAATATTGGAGCATGGGCTCCAGAGTTTAGCAATTCTAGCAAGCATTATAAGGGGCAAAGTCCCAAAATACCTATTTAAATGGGGTGTGGATGGCAGTAAAAGTAAGCGCAATAGAGCAGTGGCTCACAGTATATCATACATACTGTAGGAAGGCAACAAACACCCCATTGGAAGGCTTTATAGGGACAATTGGAAATTCCTAGCACCGGCACCTAATTTGGATTGTAAACAAAATCTCAGGTCAGCTAAGAGCATACAGTATGGGGATTGTACAAGCCAAGTACCTTAATGAAGTGGATGAAGGTTACACAGCCAGCCCTTTTCTGCACCTACATATTGATAACTGATGTATTTCACTTATTGAAGTTGTTGCTAAAAGGAGAATATCAGCTAATTCAACTTCTCAGTGAACGATGGGATTATGTTGGAGTTTAGCTCTGTAATGTATACTTCTTTTAATGATGCGGTGGTTGTGGCTAGGCATGGCAGACCTGGGTTCATCTTTTCTAAAAACAGTCAGTCAGTCTGGTTTTTTATTTCTCAGAGTTTTTTCGGATTCATTCTATTTATTGAGTTATTTTTTGAGGGAAAGTATTGATGTTTACCTATGGGCTTTGCAATTCAGTGCACAAAGCAAGCTCTTTAGCTCCTATTTAGAGTTGGTAGTTTCTCAGGTTTCCAGGTGTCAATGTTCCAAATTGACAATCGGGGTTCAGTTGATAATAAGTAGTTTATTCAATACATAGTATAGTATGATCATACTCATTCAAAAGTCTACAAGACTCTCTCTGCCAGGGAGTGTCCAGGCAGCACCTTTTATACATTTTTGGTTCCTTTGTCTAAAACTGTTACTAGGCAGATTATACTAACCACTATATTAGGCTGCATTAAGCATTTGGATCTCAGCATCCTCTCCAGTTCTCTGGATTACCTTTTCTATAGTGTGCCCCGTTTTCTGTTTTCAAATTAGATCTATCATCAGCCCTTGTCGATTCACTGCTAAAGGCCTCCCCAAGGTTCTTCCAGGTACTGCGGTTGGAATACTGCTCTTCTCCACCAAGCTCAAACAAATTTTCTGATTTCATCCTCCCGTCTTATGTTTGGTCATCATTTTGGTCTTTTAAAGGTCTCTTGGAATCCAGTTGAGTACCATCTTTGTGGAACGATGATCATTTCTTCTTGTGACATGTCCAGCTCACGGTCATTTTAATTTCTTCACCCTTATGTCACAGACTTTTGTTAGGTTAAAAGAATGAGTGGGGTTTCCAAACCTATCTCTTTGGGTAATACCCAGCACACATGTATTTGGGTCCATGTTTCACATCTATATGAGTGCAGACAGAATACATGGATTTTAAATGTTCCCCTTGAGGCACAGTGGAAGGTTCCCTTGAAATAATCTTGTTTCTTTCAAATGTGCTTCATACCATCTTCCTTCTCGTATTGATTTAATTCAAAAGGTTCCCAACCATTGTTATTTGTCACCCAAAGTAGACAGTCTTCGACTTCTTCTACAGGTAGTTCAATTCTGTTCATTTCGATCTTTGCAGACTTGACACACTTTGGTCTTGCTGAGATTTATATGGAGGCCCAAATTGCTGGAAGTCTTCTGGATAATAAATAATGTCATCTGCAAATGGTAGCTGACTCAAAAATTCACTGGTGATTTTGATTCCGTTTTTTCCCCAATCTCATGTCTTGAACAATTTCAAGTGTTGCTATGAAACACTTTGGTGACACGGTGTCTCCCTGCCGCACTCCTTTGCTGATCCTCATCTTGTTAGTATCTTCATGTAATCTAATGGTTGATGTGGCATTCTCATAAATGTTCTTTATAATATCAATGTATGCTTCAACACTATGTTTTAATGCATGTAGGACCGATGATGTGTAGACAAAATCAACTGCTTTTTAGTAATCTATACATTTTAAGTCGAGTGGCAGATCATATTCATTAACTCGGGAAATCACTTCTTGTACAACTTGAATATGGTCCATTGTGTTCCACTGCGAAATCCCTCTAGTTCTCTAGGCTGGGCAAGGTCCAGTACCTGTTGCAGCCTATTAGCGATATCTTTGAAAAAAATCTTGTAAGTGATTGGAAGCACTGTAGATGTCTGCATGTATGTACACAGTAGTGCGTGTGCATGTGTGTACACATGTAAGTCTGTGTGTGTGTACGTATGTGTGTGTGTACATCTGAGTGTACGTGTGCCATTTTAAATAATTCTCCCGTTAATGCCAGTTCTTTGATGTTGATGAAGTACAATAACCTACTGCTATGTGCATCTTCCTGTGCCACGAGCAGTGAAATTATACTTGGAGTTCCTCGGGGACTCATTGTGTCTCTTAGTGCAGTGTTCTTCACGTACTATACAGTGTTTATTATAGAACTGAAAACATTGTTCTTGCTAATATTGTTGTTTCTCTGTTATATGACTCATAACATGACACTATTGAGACTACAACTGTTTTACGAACTGCAAAATAAATAACTAGTACACCATAAAAACCATTAACATATAAATAGAATTTTTGTATTGTATATCCTTGATGTAGCAATAATAGAGTAAACAGGGTTGTGCAAGAAAGAATAGAGAATACCCATTAAATCATTGCCAAAAGGAGCCACTAGTGTAATTTGATACTCTTATTATTTGAACTGCCTATTATAATATAAATAATCACACAGATACAGTACATTGCCTCAGTCAAGGTTCCTCTGGATGCCAAACAGTCCAAAATAGTGTGAAGTACAAAACTCCCAACCTACAAATATCCCCCTTTACCTTATGTTGTCATTTACCTATTGATTTTACCCCCATTGTTTGTAATTTATTTACTTTATATTATAATTTTGTAAACCACTGCGTAGGTTGTTGGCTCTATATAAATATTATCTATGCATACTATACACAGCCGTCACTGACATGTTTAGCATTTTGGATCAATAGAATGTATTGCACTTTCCCATATGTTTCAGTAGACTAAAAATGGAGCTAGTCAGATTTATTGCAATGCAGCGTTTTTTGCTATTTCTTCAGACTTCATTTTTCTTGGGTTATGTCACTTACATAATAGCTATCAAACTTGAAGTCAAACTATTACATTACACACAAGACAAACAGTGCACATTATTATGAAGCAAGTGCAGGAAGCAGGAAGGTGCAATGCATCTGCGGATCGGAAAGAACAGTGACAGTAACACTTTAAATAGGTTACTGTTAACTAAAGTAAGAAAAAATGCAGTTATGTAAAATTATGTTAAAATAACATTTTAAAAATGGCCTGTGAATGAGGTAAGCTGAAACTGAACTTCCTTTAATTACTCCTTTGTAACGGATATTACTACGGTGTTGAGAATGACCTTCCCTTCCTTGCACAGGCACAGGAATGCCGCATTCTCCTGGCTTTTCCTCTGACAGAAAGGGACAAGCCAAGGGCAGAAGAAATACTTGGTAGATATGAATTCCGCTTTCTCAGCATCCACACCGAAAAAGTTAACTAAGTTTTAAAGAAGCCAATTTTATTGTTTTATTACGAAATTAATAAGTAGGATTGTGGCTGAATTACTTTAAGTGGAAAGAGGACTTGTTCAGGTACCAGCAGCCACACCAGCTTTGAGGCATAACCAATGCATTTGCACATGGGCGATTGCATCGAAAATGAAAATAAAGAGGATATTGGTTGGTTACACACAAAAAAAACCTGGGCTGTCTCATGGGTTCAGTTACTATTCTGAATATGTATTCACAATCATTGTGTGTGCGCACAATTCTGCATATGTCACTTATTTGTATCCATTACTTTGTATTTTTGATCAGAGATACAAAAAGATCCTTGTTAAAGGACTGTAGAAGAGGTATAAAGTAGGAGGCTCAAAGCCCCAGTAAAAATAAATAGTAGCAAAATGATGCAACCCAATCAAGCTTTTTAGTACATTAAAATTAGACTAGACTAAATTAAGGGTTAGTAAATGCCAAAGTCAAATAAAAAGAAACTGTATGCAAGATGTGCAAATTTTGCGCTTAAGTTCACAAACCTGGCAAAATGTGCCCTTTTTTCTTTTAAAAGTTTTACAAAATACATTTCAGAAACTTCATCAGTTTAAATAGTAAGTCTAAGATAAACACACATAAATAACAAACAGGGTCCTGACGGACCATTTATTAGGTATCCATAATATTAGGTGATCACAATGTTTTGGGGTGCAAATTACCCTTTTCGCAGATGCATCTGAGGAAGTGTTCACGTGCACCACGAAACGTTGCACCCGAGGGGTTCACCTGCACTGCATAACATTGTGCCTCTAAGGAGGGGTTCACTTGCACCCGGAAATATGCCCCCCAGGAAGTATTCAGCTACACTTCGAAATGTTGTGCTTACCTAGTCTAATGGATATCTAATATATTGTCCGATAGGACTGTTTCATCTGTTTACATAGTAAGATTTACTACAGTTTGTGTCACAAAGAATTTACAGCACCATCAAAACTACCTGAATAATCACATAACCAACAAGGGATGTGCAAGGCAAGTACATACATTTCTTTGGACACTGAAACTTTAAAAAAAAAAAGGAATGTTGAGATCACATGAGCCGAAATTCAGGTCAACCTCATGCACTGCAATTTTAAAATAAATGTGGCAAAAAAAAAAAAGAAGGAAAATTGGCAAAATTCAGAGCAATGCACATCTGTACAAAGCACTGTTAAATAGATACAAAAAAATGTCAGAACAAATGAAGAAATGTAAATTATACTACAAGACATACCAGCTAAGGTCATATGGGATGAGCAAGAGAAACAAAATGTTAAGAGACACTATAATTTCATCTAAGAACTCTAATGTTGGTCTATAAAAAGATATTACAACCTACAAATCTCCAAGACCCATGCAGCTACTAAGGATTTGTATTACAAAGCAGCAAAAGTGTTTGTAGTTTATCTAAATGAATTGGCATCTTCTTAAATACGAAATGTAAAGAATTTCTAGGGGAAACATTACACAAAATAAATAAAAGGACATATTTAAATATTTAAAGTCATATTCATGTTTGGCACTTAGACCTATGTCAAGGTTTCACAACCCTGAATTTCCACAAACACAGTTGTGGTTTTTAATACACGCAATAGCTGTACTGAATCAAAATACATACTACAGTATAGGTAAAAGGTGTCTTTTGCAGGCGCTATCCCGTATAAAGATGAAGCCATAGTTTAATCTCTTCAACAGCTGTGAACAACAGGGATTTACCAAATGTCCAAGAGATTTTAACTGGGTCACCAGACTCTGGAAACAACATTAGAGGAAACAAACTATTGATTGTAGTAGTGCCTATTTAATATTATGTTGTGCAGGCAGGCTTCAGAATTGAACAAACTGCATTTATATAAATTAGCGGGTATAATTATATGTTCTGCCTTAATATAATAATTGATTTCAGTTCATTATAGCTATGTTTTTTTTTTTTTCATTTAAATATTACATTTTACAGCATCAAAAATGTTGGATATAGTAGCCAATTACTACACACACAAAATGTAGGTCCTACTACCAAAGAACATTTTTTGATGTCTTGTAGCAGGACTTATGATTATTATAGAAATCCTTTTATGTCTATTAAATTGTTGCTGGAAGGGTTTTATTGTAATCAATTAAAAGCATATTAAATAATTTATTAAAGAATTTGCTTTAAAATAATTCAGTGCTTTTTTTTTACTTTTTTTTTTTTTTTTTTAAATCTTGGCTGTGAATGACCTCACATTTGAACAAATATTAAGTATACTTTTATTTGTTATTTACTCTTATTAATTTAATGTTCAACAGCTGCAGCTGCCATATAACAATCTTCAGGCAAGTGAACAACCAAGTTTTTTTTTTTTTTTTTTTAATTATATAATGATGCATACATGTATTCTTATCTCAAGAAACACCAATGCCAAGCCTTTTACAAATAGAGTTGGTATTAGTCTGGAATTCTGTAACTATTACCATTCCCTCCCATAAAGCAAATAACCACAGAATGAAATAAATATATATATATCTATATATATCTATATATATAGATATATATATATATATATCTATATATATATCTATATATATATAGATATATATATATGCAAATATAACTGTATGCTCATCTGCATGTCTTAGGCAGGTCTGCAACCCCGCCTTTCCCCATTATCACCCAGCATACAGCACTTCCACTGCAGCAAGGGATTCTGGGAAATGACATGCAAATATATAACAAAACAAAAAAATATTTGAAGGAGCGCCTATTTAAAACAACCTGCTAAATGTGAGTACGTCTAACTAACTGTGATTGCACAACCAATGGGGTGGCCAAGGAAGGTAAATGATAAAAATAAACCTATGTCACTTTAAGATAATACATAAAAACCAAAAGTGTAACTTTAATAAAAAATATAGAAAAAATAATAAAAACTCAAGGTAATGTAAAAATTGAAATCAATGGATAAGTCCATAAAATCTTAAAAAACCTTAAAAAACACAGAGTCCCGTTCCAGATGAATGCAGCCAGGTATTAGGCAGCCCGTTTGTAAGGGATCACAACTCCCTATAGATACCTATGGAAGAAAAGAAAAGAAAAAACAGGAGCACACCTAGTGCATTAAAGTATAACAATTCAGTTTATGGAACAATAAAAACAGACAAATGCCCACTCACAAGTGTACACGGTATTCAAGCAGTTATGAGATAGGCCCTCATAAGCCAATGTTAGCGTCCGAATCAGCAACATGTTAATGCGGCTTGTGTGCAGGAGAGGACACCATTGCTGATTCGGACGCTAACATTGGCTTATGAGGGCCTATCTCATAACTGCTTGAATACCGTGTACACTTGTGAGTGGGCATTTGTCTGTTTTTATTGTTCCATAAACTGAATTGTTATACTTTAATGCACTAGGTGTGCGCCTGTTTTTTCTTTTATATATAATATATATATATATATATATATATATATATATATATATATATTGCTACAAACTCTCACATTTCCACACCCACCCACACCATTTATATCCACTCCCACTCCACACACACCTTGTGTAAAGCACTGTATATACTGTGGGCTCTCCATTCATTTTTATTCACACTGATACACATACACACTCTTTCTTCACTTGCTTTCAGTAACCTTTTGACACCTCTAGCCATAAAACACATCCACACCGGGGGAAGGAACAGCACAGATAACATTCCAAGAGACACTGTTTTTAAGTATACCTTTTGCTTCATTCATTGTAACATCGCCGGAAGAAGAGATCAGTGTATCTCGAAAGCTCGCACAAATAAAAGCATTTCGTTAGCCACAGAACGGTATCATCTATTTATTTTTTGATTATTGAAGCTCGGCTAACACGGTACTGATACCTCTACATGGATATATATATATATATATATATATATATATATATATATATATATATATAGATATATATCTATATATATCTATATATATATCTATATATGTATAATTTATTTATTTATTTTAACTTTTATTTTTAGCCCTTTGGAGAGAAAAAAAAAAACAACGTAATTTTCTTCTTTATTTCCTTCATTTCTTTAAACAGGCTACATGGTAAAAATACTTCCCCCGCTACAAATAAACAACATAACGATGCTGTAAATCTTTCAAGCGTTTAATAATCCTGATATAGTGCTGACAGCGTACGCATCGCGGTACATAGAATTTTGCTGGCACAGTAAGTCCCTGCCCCCTAGAGCTTACAATCTAGTTGTGGTGCCTGAGACAGAGGGAGATAAAAGTGGCTTGCCCATAGTCACAAGGAAAGCCGAGCCTGGGATTTTAATCAGGCTCCTCTGCTTCTAAAGTTAGGGTCATTGTTTTCAGAGCCAGTACTATTACGCGCTAAGCTACTCCTTCAACCACACTGCGCCTTTCACTGATGTACCCCTTAACACCCTACACGTCACTGCTTTCAAGTTTCATTTTAAACAAATGCAATGAGTGAGATATTGGTAGAGAGTATTTAGAAATCTGTGTTTATTCTGAATATGTCCACATTAAGCACCAGGCAGACATGCCCTCGTGAGAGGCAAAAAGACCTTTTAAGAGTGAAAAAACCCAAGCAAATCCAAGAAATTACACTTTCAGAGTGTGGGCTGAAAGGCTGGAAAGAGCAAACCATAGACTAGTGGTTTTAAAAACACTTGTTTAGAATGTAAAGATATTTCTATACTAATTTTATTTGAGTTGAAAGTCTGAACACTCACAGATCGAATCAACATTTGACTGTTCAACATTATTGCAAAATTGGTAGGTTTCTTGGGAAGAAGTCATTTATTGCACCGTACTCCAATTTCTATCCTTTGTGGCATTCTCAAATCTGTTAAGTGGACCATGTGAATCCTGCAATCCAGTTCTCGTTCGGTCTGAAGGAGAGTGATTTCTATGCAAGATCTTGGTTACAGCGATCAGACGTCAGTAGCCAAAATATATCACTATAGATGTTGGCCCTCAAGGAGTCAATAAACAAAATACACTTCTAGGTTCTCTCACCTTATTTCATTTTCTTTGAGCAATTACTTCTAAGGCTGAGTCCCCAGTGTAGGCTGCAACGCGTGCTACAGCAAAGGCGCCACACACCACAGCACAGCTCTCTATGGGGCAGGCCCCAGTGGCCATGTGTGTGTGGGCGCGCAAAGCGTGATGACGCGTACGCTGGCAGGTAAGACAAGAATATAGTCTTCCCGTGCCGCAACGCGATCATGTGTCGGCGCGCAGCCAATGGAAGGGCAGATATGCCCAATCATGGCCGTGCCCCCCCCGGCATGGTCCTTGCCCTGCCCCCCCGCGCATCCCATCACTGCCCTACAGACCGCACAACATGGCTTTCAACTGTGCACGTGCCACCAGGCGCGCGTGCTAAAGGTAGTCTACGCAACAGCCTTCCCCCGCTTCCTCACCACTATCTAGGCTGCCTAAAGTAATACTTGCAACAATCAGCAGACAGCTTAAAAAATTGTGAATATTATTGTGCGCTCAGCTTAGCCACTGCATTACAGCCAGCATTGCTTCAGGCACAGAAGCACTACATTGTGGCAAGATGGTAAAACATGACATTCTACTGAAATCTCATTGGAAACCGCTGAAATCAAAGATTTGACTATGTATGCCATATACTGTACATCTTTTGTTAGTTTGACGCTTTGCATCAAATATGCTTTGCTTTTGGAGATATATATATATATATATATATATATATATATATATATATATATATCTTTATCTCTATATATCTATATCATCTGAATGAATGGAATTTCATGGACGTTGTTATCAATTGAAAATAGGCTTAATATTTGGACCACCCCTGACCTTGAAATAGAAACTTCTGGAATATACAGTACACTATTTCCCTGTATTACTGCACACTACTACAATGTAAGAACTCTGATTCAAGAAAGAAGATGACAAATAAAAAGGATATAATAACTATTTATATTGCGCTTTTCTCCCAATGGGACTCAAAGCACTTCACAGTTACAAAAAGGAAAAAAAGAAGAAAACATTTAAGGTTATAAAAGAACAAACACAAGGATAGATGCAATACAAGACCGGATGATACTGTAGTTACTAAATGCCGGGGACAGGTTGTGGTTCATTAGTGAAATGCCTGCGTAAACAGGTAGGTCTTGAGCCTGTTTATATAGATTTCCAGAGAGCGAGCCTCTCGAACTGTATGAGACAGACTGTTCCAAAGAGTGGGAGCAGTGCGGCTAAAAAGCTCGGACCCCAAAGGAAGTCTAGGCAATTCTGGGAACTGCTAGGAGTCTTTCACCTGCAGATTGAAGCGAGTGAATGGGAGTATAGGGAACTAGATGCTCTTTCAGAGAGCTGGGACCCTGGTCATGTAGGACTTTGAATGTCAACAAGCCCATCGTGAAATAAATTTGCTATTTTTCAAGCAGTCCGTGCAGAGAATGGGTGTCATGTGGCAAGAACAGGTCTGGTTAGTTAACAACCTGGCCGCATTCTGCACCAGCTGCAGGCGGCGCAGCTCTGTTTCCGGAAGACCCAAGTCGAGCGCATTGCAATAGTCTAGGCGTGAGGACACAAAAGGCATGGTCAGGCGTAGTAAGATTCAATACAATTTATTACAAAAATTAACACAAATGTACTAAAGAATTAAACTCTTTACCCCACCAACTACCAACTAACATCCTTTTACTTTACTCCAATTCCCTAAATGCAGGAACGATATTGTAATAAAGGACTATACAGTATTGGAAACCAAGAAAAGCTCCAGTGTCAGGGAAACATTAAAGCAGCAATGTCCCATTTAGTTATTTTTTCCACTCATTTTGCAGAGCTACCAAGGCTATACCACTTGCGGTCCTTCATTTTAAGGAATATTGACCTGTGATATGCTTGCATTTAAACACAATATCAGTAGCTACTGGCAACAAACATGACAGTAAATCAATGAATAAAGGTACTGCTATAATGCATGATACTGCTCTTTACTGCCATAAATTCCCATTTTTCCCATCTGACATATTTACATCTCAAAAACATGATCACATTTAAAGGAATTATGTTTGCAAGTTGTTCAGAAAAAAAAAATGGTTATTGGTCTAGACTAGATAAAACTGTCCTGTTAAACAAATACATTTTTAAAGTCTCTCAACTTATAATGCAAATTTATACCAAGTGATATTGAATTTTCACTTGTTGACTAAACACACATAAAATTACAATAAAGTAAATGCTTTATTGTGGCGCACTGTATAAGTACAAAACAGAGACATGCAAGTGTAGTAAGAGGAACACGGAGGGGAAAATCTTCCACAAGAAAACAACAAAGAAAGGAAATGACCGTTTATCCAGCCAAATGAAGCAACAGGGTTAGTATATCATAAGAGTGGAAATAACATCGTTGTTACTAATGGTGGCCTTCTAATCATGCTTTCTGTGGATATCTAGCTTCTTAAAGGAGAATCCAAGCAATACTGTATCCTTCATGTGTTTTTTTTTTTTTTTATAAATCAGTTCGGTAGTATTAGATAATACATTTTTTTTTTATTCCACTCTAAATGCCATTTTTAATGAGTTTTAATATACTGATCATCTTTTGATTTCTATAGCCGGTTTTATATCCCTCTCCAGCAGTGCAAGATCTTTGTAACAAGTTCCTGTTTGTGATAATTTGTTGCCAATATTCCCAGCAGTTTGAGCTGCAAACTGTAACAATAGATAATGTTACCTTCGTGATATAAGAATACATTGTAGCTGCTCACTTACACTGACAGAAGGATTGAATTAAAACTGAAAGGCGGCCATTTAGTGAACTCTGGGATGGAGGATTTTGCGGATCGATCACGGGAAAACGAACCGATTGGCAGCTAAGGTAGTTTTCAATAAAGGTAATCAAAAAACGCACTGTGGTTTGCAGTCACATTACAAAAAGTGCAGAAATGGCCATACATGTCGCAGTGGCTCACAGTACCTTAGTTTCTGTCATAAACACAAGCTGTATACATTTTTTTTTTTAGCTTGGAAACTGAACCATCATCATTCAAATGAAGGCGGGAGCAACACAGATGTGTGAACCCCCACTTTTGCTTTCTCATTACATCACAAAACGGAAACTTCTTTACATTCATGTCCCTTAATTCTTCAAGTATCTGTTCTCTCCATAGTTACAATACCATTATTCTTTATTGTGCCATGTCCAGTTACTATAGGGACAACCAAGAACAGGAAGAGTCAGATGAATAAAAACAGCAGCTTAGAACACATTCTTTTTTTCCATAACTCCTCAAGGAGGAGGTAATAACTCCTTGTTTGGGATGTCACTTCTTTCTCACAGATAACTTCTGTATGCTCGTCATTTCCTTGCTGAATGAACAGAATTCATTACATGGCAAGAGGGGGGAAAAAATACAAGACTCATTCGTAACCCAACACACAAACAAAGAACAAGCTGAATTTCAAAGTGACAGCTTAAGAAAAGGAAGAAACAAAGGCTGGAGTTTAGTGGTGCACTGAGAGCTGGTAATAGCTGTACAAACAAGGAAAACTGTGCCCTGTCCCACACTCAGCAGCCCGTTCTGATGGGAAACCACCAAGTACAAGCCACGTGAGCTTAATTATCACCCTTCAACAGGCTCATTTCTAACTGCAGAAGAGATAAACACTTCCCTCCTGGAAGCACTGCAATCAACTTTTGACAGCTGAGAGCAAAAGACACTGAAATCTATACAATGGAGGAGAAGCAACAGAGACTGCATTCCAAGTACTGAGTAAATGAAATAGCCCATTGTTGCTTATGAGTTATTCTAATGATGTGCAATGATGTTTTACCAATGCCTTTACTACACAATGTATAAAATCCTCTTATAAAACAAAAGCTTGCGTTTTGGCCATGGATCATTTTTTTTTTTTTTATCTTTTCTTGAGTGGGACACAAGTTAATCAGAGCAGTTACCTTGATTGTAAAAATGTCATTTTCTACAATAAATATACCCTCTCTACTGAAATAGATTGATATGCCTGGACTTCCTGCTTTTTTTTACTTTGGGTATTTTTGATGTCCTTTTATACTGTTTGGCACCCACCAATGTTGACATTCAAATCATAATTTAGATGTACAGTATCTATTCAACACAAAACAGTTAGATAACTAGCAACCTCGCGCACACTTTGGATTCTGTGGTCAGCTTATTTCTGGTGCAGGTATACTCAAAGTAGCGTCCTGTTGGAACCACTTACATTCAGCAGTAAGGGACACGATAAACCTCTATTCATCAGGTTATATAATGAAGGGGAAACCTCTTGTGGCGCTCAGGAGAGGAAATGGCCTGTAAGATTCAATTGGACTGTAGATAATGTCCTGTTCCTTAGATTAATACCTCAAGAGAGGGGAGATTCCACCAACTTGGACATCTAGTTTGTTGTGCAGTTACTTCATGTCTGTTGTACTTCATACATTGTCATACTGTATGCCACTGCTGGTTGAATATATGCATTGTTTGTTTTTATCATATAACAATTTAGCATTTGATCTATTTTTGCACACATGGTAGCCAGTACAAAAAGGGCATTTTATTCACTTAATTGCAGCAGCAAAAAAAAACATTTATACATATATTAACCCACAAATATTTCAAGTATGTATGAAAACAACACAAGGATTAAACATCTTATTGGTAGCAGATGGTAATTCAGCCCACAAATAAAAGGACTCCATTTCCCTTGTTGGAAATCCCACCTTGTAAACAGACTTTCAACAAAGACAAAACAGGAATTTGGTAGGTTGGACTTTAAAATTCTACATGAGAAGAGCTACTCGTCATAAAAAGAAATCCCAGGACATGGTTACTTATGATTTTTATTTAAATAATTTACTTAAAGGGGAAAAAAAAAGCAGAGTGTGTTTATAAAATAAAGTCATAGTTTCTAGGAACATGCTGGCAAAACCCCATTTGTTTAATGGGACAAAAACAGATCTGTAGGTAGTGACATAATTGGTTAAAGAACCCTATATATTGGAAACACCTGACGGTTAGCAACACTGTAAATGCAATAAATACCAACCAGCCATGTTCTCATTCCTGTCAGTGGCCTTTATTCAATATTCAAACTGCTTCCACATGCTGGAGTAGGGATCAGCTCTATGCAAATAAATAGGATTAAAATCTTCTCTGCACCACAGCATACAGAATACAAACACAATGCCTAAAAATATCAATTCTATGGTAAGGGAGCATATATTTTCCCAAATATACCTTTTAACAAAACAAAAATATTCTGAATAAACGATCAATTGTTTTCTAGTTCAAAAAGCATTTTTTTCTGCATGATAAAAAGTGCTCAAATTTAAAAAATAAAAAAAACAAACAAAAAAAAATGAATATAAGAAACAATTCAGCAGTCCATCACACGTTCCGTGTTCTTTTGTTTTCCTGATCTAAAACAGGGTGCCCCGAAAGCTGCTCCGTGGTCCCCAATGACCGGGGACCTCCCAGTTCTTGTGGCTCTAGAATAGGCTGAATATATGAATGCCGGATACAAAATAGCCAGAAAACCAGAGTGCGGTCCAGTGGCCAAGAGAAATCTCAGTCATCCCGAGGTGAAGCTGCCGCTTCCTATTGGTAATCCCGCAGCCATGTTTGCTGTCCCGGACGCCATATTTTTTGTTGTACTGTATGTCAAAACAGGCACACAAAAAATGACAAATATCTTGGGCATCAGGGTGACCACGGATGAGCTGATAAGTTAAAACTAATTTAAAAAAGTATTTTAAGCAGGTCTGTTGGTTTAACATAGCACAGTGCTTAAAGTTTGAAGGAAGCAAATTGCTCACATACTTACATTCTTCATGCAAATTTGACTTCCTGTTAATTTTTAATCTGAGCACATTCACTAATAAATGTATGCAAGGATCCATTCATTTATTCTTTTGGCACCATTTTGGACCACCAATGTTGCATTGACTGCGATTGTGACTTCACATGCGCAGAGTTGTAAACAACATGTGGTTTGCAGGGCTAATTAGCATTAGACAAGGCACTTCAAGAATAGGAAGCCCTCAAGGGTCAGCACACACCGAAGATGAGGTCACGCAAACTCCATTCTCATATGAAACTATGACAGTACCACCTAGCCTCATGCCTGCAACATGAAAATGTTTGACTTTTGTGCTGATATGATTCAGCACAGTTTATTCATGACTTGATACCATGGTCGTCCCTCTCTCAAATTAATGTGTATTTGTATATTTTCTTTAATCTAGAGGAAATGAGTACTTCAGTATTAGGGGATACCTTTTTTATTTGGACTAACAATTGATATTACAAGACAAGCTTTCGAGAGTTCTCTATTCCTCAGGCCAGAAATATATTTTCTTTGTAAGCTTACAGTATAAAGTTAAGCATCAGAGACTACTGGCTAAGTACACGGTCATACAGTCACCATCCTAATGAGGATCTTCAACAACTTAATAACATAATATCCATGCATATTAGTTTTGTTTATTCAACTAAAACACGATTTCATCAATAAACACAATCTATGTGTTGTAGGATTAAAATGTGTAACCCGTGCCATTATTCATAATATATGTTACCTAAATCTCTTGCGCCCAACACTGTTAAAGTCTAGTGTAAAGAATTGCAAATCTTAATAAAGACAAGTGGTCTTTGAAAACGAGAGACCCAATGAATAGAGATCTTTAATGACAACTTTTTAGCCCTATTACAGACCTTAATGCAATGATTCCCAACCAAGGTTCTGTAGTACCCTGGGGTTCATTGAAGCAGTCTCAGGGGTTCCTCCTACAGACCACGGACCCCCCTCACCCCTCCCCCCCAGAGCCCGCTCACTCTCAGGACTGCAGGATAGGAGCACGCTCTAGCAGTGACATCTAACAACCAAGCACTTACTGAGGAATGTCTAAACTGGGAAATAACTCAAATTTGAAGCCAGCAGAGATGGGCAAAGGATAACTTTGACATGACAGACCTGTGATACAAAAAAAAAAAAAAAGATAAACACTGCAAAAAAAAAGATTATATGGAGGGGAGGGGAAGGGAGTGTTAATGTTCAATATGACAAACAAAATATGTCTGTCAAACAAATCTTAAGTATTACAGTACATCGTCTTATTTTACAGGTATAACTTTACAGTTCTTTACAGTTTTCACACTAAAACACAGCTTTCCTTTGTTGTTATTATTCCCTTTAAATTATAGCCTGCATATTTGTTTAAGATAAAGTAGGAGAGTATAAAAATAAATTGAGAGTAATGTCAGCTTCACAAGTTCCTAGGTATGTCTTACACATGTACTGTAACAGTGTTTCCCCCACCCTCTGGGAGATCTGCCTATTACAGGGTGTGTAGTGCTGGGTACCTGCTGGTTCACAGGATGCTGAGCTTTCTGTCAGTGGTATGGGGGAAGACAGGACAGGCTTTTGGGGTTGATGTTTAGTTCTTCTCTTGGGGGTTCAGCGCCTCCATCTCGTGCAGGCTACAGGCGTGCCAGAGACAATCCCTGCAGGAGAACCCTCTGACACTCTTCCATGGGGCAGTCTCTCTCAGGGGAGAGATAACTAACTAAATTTACATGTGCAGCCCCTTAAGTACCCTGGGGGATGGTCAAACGTCTGAGGCCAAAATTGGGCAGAACACAGGCCTTGCCCCCCCTACCATACCCATCACTCAAGGGGGCTGCTCACTACAGGGAAAAACCCGGATTGGGCATAACTCTGCCTGCACTGATACCAGGATTTACATGCAAGGCAGGGCAGATTAGTAGCCAAAACAAGACATGGTCACACACACAATAAAACAACCCCATGTAATCTGAAAAGTGGGGTTTACAGAAGAAAAAAGGCAATTTGTTTCAGTGACTATTTTGTTCTGCTACCATTTCTGTGATACAGCTACAAACAATTACAAGCAGTTATTATTCATGGTAAAAAACTGCAAATGGTTGAGAAAGTGAAGAAACGTGGAAAAATAGGCTTTTTCTGTTCATCTTTCAAATGGAGAAAGGAGTATCTAATTTTGAAATAGAACTGTAGCTGGGCTAGCGTTTTGTAATGAGACTGTGCTTTGGGTAAGATATCACATAAAAGTTTGTGATAAGGCAGGCGGTTAAAGGTGTGAGGAAGGGTAGGGCTATGGATGGACAGAACTGTAAACATAATGTACCCGAAATTTCCATGCAAACTTTGTTCTGCGGTGAATAATCCGTCAACGGATTGTTCCAGTTTCATTCCGTATGAATTCATCCAAAACCACCATGGAATACAATACGGCCAGATTTTTAAGAATCAAATCCGCAGATTCCACAATTCTCCATATGTTTTGTCAGTGATGGAAGAAAAAAAAAAATCTGGAAAAGACGAATCACCCTTTTTGACACTGATCTGCTGAAATTCACATACCAACGGAAGCGGCCGATCCAAATCCGCCAAAAATGTTTTTACCCATCTCAAGGTAGAGTGACCTCTGACAATAGTCAGTGAGGCAGTAAGTTAGAGCTGTTTTAGCTAGCCTTTTCATCTGCTTTCTATGGGGCTTTGAGGATAATACACTTGTTTGTTTTTGTAAATCTAATCCAGGCAAAATTTGCAGAGAGGGGATGGAACTGTTGCATGACCGTTTTGTCCTTTATGATCCAGAAGTCTAAAATGGACAACTGTTCCGTGATGTTGGCAAGTAAATATTCAAATTTCAATTCCAGCAGGTCTTCAAGAAATGGTTGTTTGTACTGGGACCAAAAGGAATTGGGCTGGAAACTCATGCCTTTGGGAAAGCAGAGTGAATCTCTGAGCCATTTTAAAGTACAGTATGTGCAGTTGCATCTTTTCTGTGACATTTTGTGAGTTGGGATGATGGCATGTAATGGTTTTATATAGTGTATAATTGCTTGCAGTAATTTTGAATCGCAGAGTGTTCTGTTCTTCTTGGTTCTATTATTTGTTCAGTTTAGGGCAGGTAAGAGAGCAGTTAAAGCAATCTGGGACAAGGTGAAAGGGAGGTGGTGTGATACGAGGGGGTGTAATATAAGTGAGTTGGTGGAAGGTGGTGGAGGCAATGAGGAATAACCCGTGGTGATGACAGGTCACCTGGGCCTGCATCTAAGGCTGCAATAGCACACTAGGCCTTCTGGAGGAATTAACCCATCCACTGCCTGTACCAAACAGGACTTACACTGGTAGGGCCCAAGGAAACAGGTAGCGGCCGGAAGCTAGGCTACATACACATATATACATACATACATATATATTGTCTTTATAACATTATTTTTCTGTAACCAAGAACTGTAACCACTTCTCATATTCAAAATCTAAAATGTAGTAAGTACTGTCTGCACTCCAGTTGAACCTTTTTTAAGAGATTAACCGCATTTTTGGACACATTTTGCTACAATCGTTTTTTGCGTTCATTACATATGTTTCTAATAAAAAGGGGGCCAAGGACTCCTGAGTGCAAGACTTTAAATTATTCTTGGTGGGGGCAGAATATTGAGGTGTGACAGTTTTTGGGGATATATTGCTCATTTTTAGTGCCATGTGGAGACATGAGTCAGCTGGATGGCTGGAGGTTAACGCATTTCACGTACACAAACGGCACATGAACACAGGTGTGTTTGAGACAATGACCCAAAAAATCTGTATTAACAGACAAAAAAAAAATGTATTGCTACTTCCAATGTCCCATTTACAAACACTATTCTACTTGTACTTGTTTCCATGGTGAGGAGGACAGATTTAAACTACATTTTTAAGTCAAGAGACAACGGGCTACATTCACGAAGTGCAGTAAAATCAGGGCGTATAACAGGTTGTAAAAAAAAGAAAGAAACATCATTTTCCCCCAGTTAACCCCTTATTCACTCAACAAAATCATTGAGCTCATTATCACAGAGGATAACATTTCAGGATAGTTAGTTTTTTTTAGAATAATGCTGCATTAGATTCAAATGACATGACAAGTCTTGCTGTTACTCCCTTACAAAACCTCAAATAGGGCTGTTAGTGGAGGCGTAGAGAGGGGGCGGGGGGGGGGGGGCGGAAGAGGGAGGAGAGGGAAACCAATTTAGGCAAGAGCCCATTTACTTATATACTGTACCTTCAAATAGATTCAAGTATGCTCAACGTGGATACCAGGTCTCACCACTTGAAGCAAAGGCGAATCTATCTGGAGAAATTGTATACAAGTCAACAAGCCCTCTGCCACCGTTAATTGGTCGGTTTCCCTCCCTGCCCTCTTTTTCAGGGTCTGGATTAGAAAAACACCAGAGTTAGGTTTTAAATAGCGTATCATTTCCCAGCGTTAACATTCACAGCTGTTACAAATAATGCTGATTGTATTACAAAAAAATAAAAATCTAAGCCAGAATATACTGCACAAAACAATACCGGAATTTAAAATGTACGTCCCTTGTGTAAGATGTACTGTACTACAAACAAAATCTGTAAAATAATTCATATATGCTGCATACCATGCACTACAGTATATTTATAAATGTGAAGCACTTTGAGTCCTGTTGGGAGAAACATGCTATACTGTACTGTACAGTATGAAATAAAATGCTTATTAAATTGGTATCTATGCATTACACTTTGTGGTATCCTTATACAGTTACAGTGTATATAACTGTTTTTGATTATGGTACTAACATTTAGTCCTATTGGGGTCCTCTAAGATCTTAAGTGCTAGAAAGGGATGGGCCTTTTTTTAAATGCTATTGGGATGCTATGGTCAATTCTAAAATCTGATTTTAAAATAATAAATAAACAAATTATAAGTAGACTGCCATTCAACACATCAAGTCTCAAATTTACAAATGTAAGTAGTTAACTTGAAATAAGTATAACTTTGTACAAGAGAAATTGCATCCAAGGATGAGAAAAACCTTTGCAGTGACTAATATCCTGCAAAGAATAATGATCACATAAAAATGCTTATACCACATGTAAAGCTTGATTATTTGCTTTCAATGGCTTAGTCACTAAGGAATTAACCCTGGGCTGTTCTTAGTAATGGTTTATGCAACCTTCACGCTTTGTCGTGCTCAGTGGTTATAATCCTTCAGTAGCTGACTAATTCAGTAAGGGCCTGGTGATGGTTAGGAGAATTTCATGTTTACCTTACATGTACCTTTGTACATACGCCATTGTTTTTACGCATAAAGAGTTTCATGACCTATATAGGATTACCAAACAGAAGACCACATATCTGAAATGTTTCCACATGGCTTCCCAATTCAAGAGGGGAAAAAATGACCGACTTCTCCAACAGTACAAGAAAATTCTCCACAAATAAGATTTATTACCACCACTTTTTTCCAAGAAAGATGGAAAATTAAAAAAAGGCACATAACAGCACTAGACATTGTTCTGCTCCAAGTGTGACAAACTGTGGAATTCCATTATTTCTTCTTGGTGTATGGGGGAAAGAACCCCTTGATCACAAACCCTTTTAATTATCACAGAATGACAGAACGTGACTGCACGCAATGTAGTCATGAAAGTACGAGTCACGGTAATCAAGTGTGATTAAACAATGACAGCTCAATCTCGAAATTATACATGTATTAAGTCAGTAAAGCAACGGAGCAATTAACATTAATCTTACTTGGCATCCTTTCTGGGAATATAGTTGATTGAAATGTGTACTGCAAAGTCTCGTCATCAAATGAAACAAGCCCCTCTCAAAGCTAAACGGCCAACAGGACAAAAAAAAAATCTTACACAATTCTTTGAAATGACAAACTATATTCTCTACATGTTGGTCCTTATGCATCAACATGTGTTGTGTCTGTTTATCAATGCTAATGCTATGAAATGTACAGTATACATGGTTTTGCGATATGTTAAATGTCAAGGTTAAAGCTGCAGCCTACTACGGCTCCCTCGGGAACCCCAGGGCTCCTGAGATACAGAACTGTAAAGGTAACACTGATAAGTCCCCTGTAGGGAAATAAAATGGCTCTTTAAATCTGCTGTATTACATGGGCCAAGAGGAAGATGCAACGTCACTCATTGCGGCTTCTTATTGGTCCACGTGACGCAGTAGATTTAAACCAGCAGTATGTATCTTGGGAACCAGTGAGATCCCCTGCTTCCAACTTAATACATGAGATTGACCCAATTTTTAACGAATAAAGACAAGTATAGGTATTTGTTGTATGTAACTAAATGCTTTGGAATGTCTTTACGTAATTTGTTTTGTAACAAGGCTGTTTGTGATGCAAGGAGATCACTTATCCTGAGTCTCCCCTCTTACATTTTCTTTTGGTGAAAGATGGCAGCATAATTAGTTTAAAGAGATAATGGGAAAGAATAATAAAATACAGGTAGCAGCCACATTTTTACAAGCACTATGTGAACAGTTTAATTGGGGGGACTTGGGAAGTGAATCCTACTAGGAAGCCAATTACTTTAAGAAGTCAAGAATTTTGTTTCAAATATTAAACAATACTACAAAACAGAAACAAGTAATTCACCAGATCAGTCATCTCTTTCCTTACTCATTTCAGTACCACAATTTATAACATATCCAACTTTCTCAGGGAATATGGCTGCTAAAACGTTGACCTTTGCTCACACCACAAAGCTTTGTACATTAGCCATTTGTATCAGCTGCTGACATTAGGAGGTGCAAATGTAACTATAACTATATTTACTACTAACTTGAACATGCTAAAAGATACTACTGTAGATCACAATCAACGGGCCATGTTTATTCTAGATTGGACACACAAGAATGTCTTTAACAGTTTCCCAAGGTTTGTTGTGAGTGAATTTTTTTCCGCAAAATTCCCAAAAGTGCACACTGCTAAAAAAAATAGCAACATTTTTCCAACATGTAATGAAAAATGGTACTTAATGGCCGTATAAAGAGAGAATGGTGACCTTTCACATTGACTTAATACATTGCACATTTTAAGTGATATACCTTGGTCAATTTATATGAACATTTTTGTGATATAAAGGGCACATTTTGCCTGCTTCGCATACATTCTTGATCTTGGAAAAAAGCCACATACCTCACAGTTCAAATTTACTTACTCCAGGAATTGCACTAAAGAAACACTTGGGGTAGAAAGATAAGAAATGCAGAGCTTCTCATCGCATTGACTACTCGCGGCTTCTATTTATCTTTTGGAACTCAACAAAAGAGGACGTTCGAAAGGTGGGACTGTCTTTTAACCGCTAAGACCAAAGTAAACTAATAGACGTGGCATTCAAATACTGTAGCTTACTGTACATGGAGTTAATGGATGCCTTTAAAAAAATGAATTAAAAAATAATTTTGAGATTTAGTGAACAGGCCAATGGCTTTCAGAATCTTAGCATTTTAATTAAAGAATAATTCAAACAATATTTACGATCATGTTGGACAGCATTTGATGAGTCATCATGAATTAGCCGCATACACATGTAGCCAATGTTTTTGCAACATGTGGTGCGCTAAAGCAAGAAAACAAACCGCCGGGAGAAGCAGTCATTGTTTTGAATAAGCTGGGAGTGATCAGGTGGCAGAAGTGCGCAATATCTAAACTGTAGTCAGTCTTATTCCCGGATAAAACATATAGTCAAACAGCACTCCAAAATAAGAATTAAGTTAGGTAAATGTGAAATAAGAATTGGTGCACAGAAGACCGAGAGAACCCCAAAGCACCCCCATATGTATAAATGATTTCAAAATTGTCACCAGCAAACAAAAAGGACCGAAGAAATTATGGTGCAAACAAAAAATAAGTGTATATGGCTGCGCAAATGGTCATTACAACAAAGGTAACCTTCAGTTGTTCCAAGTAATTAACATAACACAAAATATTGTAGTAGCATCACATCAGCATACCACATGCACATTAACCAAGTACAGAGAGATACTCCTCTGCATTCAAATGTATACCAGGGAGTGGGTGTGTCACAAGATGTATAGGTGTTGGGGAAGGCAATGCCCTATCTAAATAGCTCTATCTAAATAGCTCTATAGGTGAGGGGGAGCAACGTTTTGAGCCCTAAAGCCCTTTTTCAAGCCCATTGTGCCATCCACAAATAATTAAAAGGGTATGTGATACTTCCCTTAGTCTTTTACAATCCAGCTTCTTCCGTAACCAGATGTGAAATAGTCTCCTCCGTCAACATGCTGGTTTAGTGAGACACAATCCCAAATACCTAAACTAGAGGAAACTTTGAAGACCAAAACGCAGGAGACTAATATTCAGACAATGAAATCACAATTAGACATAAAAATATCCGATTTTTCTAAAGACATAGAAACAAGAAAAAGGGCGCTCCGGTATATTCTTCATCAGAAAGAATATATAATTGGCAATGGAGAGAGGAATTATGAGATGAGGACCAACTGATAACCAAAGCCCAATGAAGTGGAATTCGAGGACCAAGATTCATCAGAAAGCAACTCTGCAAAGAGTAGAAGTGCCTATTTTCTAAGATTGTATTCAAAACCACCACCGACCGCAATAAAAACAATTGCAGGGCAGGGAGGAAGCCCGATGCTATAAGGGCTATTGAGAATCATTTTACAGCTGTACTGTGAGAGGAGCAGACCTTCCAAACAGTTTCTGGAGTTGCAGGCTAAAGGAGTTGGAATCGGCAGTGATATCTGGCAAATCGTCCCGCCCGCTGTGACGCACTTCCGGGCGCGGTTGGAGGACCCCACGAGAGGAAGGAGGAAGTGCCTCCATTACCAGCCGACATTATAGGAAGCTTCTGAGGGCATCTACACGTGGCACGCGTCCACCAACATCATCCGTCGGACGTACACACTATCCCCACCTGCATTTATTCTAGGGACTTGCTGTAAGTAGGATTCCGGTTTTTACACACCGGATCCTAGACCTGCTCGTCACCAGTCAGCTGCATTTTATTTATTGTGTTTATTAAATCTTTCATAACATTAGTCAGCTTAATTGTCTATTGTTTAGTGTTGTTTAGTGTCATGTGTGTCAGTCTGTCTATATATATGTGTTTATTGGTATAGTCTCACAGTGTCACACTATGATCTTGTCCTCTTGTCTCCCCTGCATGATATATCAATCCTGATGCTGAGGAACCTGTTGCCAACTGGATCAAAGCAACACTTGCTGGACACTCCAATTCATCAATTTGAACTTTAACTCTCCCATTTGGACTTTAAGGCGCCGGTCTGTATTGTTTTCTTTACACTATGGAGCTTGAAACAGATACTCCATTTCACTTATTGATTAATGACCTTAAAAAAAAGAGTTTCCCATCTCACCAACATACGGTGGAGACCTATATTACTCTTGTAAAGGATGAGATTGAACATTTAAAACCGGAAATTTCCTATATACTTAGAGAGTGATCAAACCTCACCAGGAATGCGAGTGTGAATTGATCAGAGAAATAGGACTACAGGAACGATGCTATGACGCAACCAACGTAATCATGTGCGAGTACCGATAGATCTAACCCAGGCAATACTCCATAACATTAATGATGTGGTGAGGGAAGCATTGCAGGATGACAGCAAATTATTGAATCTAACAGATCCGGTTATCCCCGAGTTTTCCATATGTCCTAAGATCCACAGGAGCCTGGTTTATCCCCCCAGGCCGCCCTATTTTTGGACAAACTATTAAGATCCTTGGTGACTATTTCTGTATCATACATTCAGGATATGTCCGATTTAAACTTTTGAAGGATATTAGAAGTGACTCTTTACTCATGATCCTTGATGTGAACAGCCTATATACCTCCATCCCCAATGATGGTTGCATAAAGGTAGTGAAAGACTAATTGGATAAACGGACTGTTCACACCAAGGGAACGTTTGTTAATTTTAGATCTACTGATCATGTTGCTTGAAATATCTAATTTTTGAGGATTCATTTTATGAACTGACGTGGGACAGCAATGGGATCTAATGTTGAATCCGACTATGCCAACATTTATAAGACTGGTTTTGAGAATACGTTATGCATTAGATAGATGTCTTTCTGCTGTAGACAGGTGATACTTCCTCCCTACAATAGGTTAATTATTTTAATGGATCTTTAGAAATCAATAGAGAACACACAAAGTGTCCCCCGCTCTCCAAATAAATACGAGAAAGTAAGTAATAGTTGAAATACTGATGTGTACTAATGAGCAAAAGTAAATAAAATAGAATGACACTGCACATAAACCGCAAATCACATGATAATGCTAACAAGAAAGGGAGGGATGGTGAGGGAAAGGGGGTGGGGGGTGTGAGATCACTAAAAAGTGAGGGATATGAGAAAGAAATCCCTAGCAGGGAAGGAATTAAGTACGGTGAGAAGTGGAGGGCAATGTTTTGGGGTCAGTTACCCCTTCTAGAGGCCCATTCCCATAGCCACCACAAAGTGGGACTATGGTACTTCCCGACTCCCACACAGTCAAATCCTCCCAATCTAAAAGCAAATGAACAAAAGTCCAACACTACTGTAAACAGGCAGGTGCAAGCAATATTCAATTAAATAGACTATGTCACATAATGTGTATGTTAATCTAATGCACTAGACACCTGACAAACCATAAGACCCTGATAATGGAGAACACATGAGTGTATATAGTACAAATGCTAATCAGTCTTTGCAGTATAACAACCATCTCTAATAATAACTAAGGCTCAAGCAAGCAACAGTCCTCAGTGAGAAGCCCTGCTTCAATCTATGCTGCTATGGGAAAAACCTATGATCAGGGAGTGATCCTCGTATGATCCTGCTCCGACAGCCAGCAGGGTGATGTCCTTAGGAGAGATTAGGGGTCTCTTCATTGTTACCCAGCACCCACTACGTAGTCAAATCCTCATTTCATTTAATACATTAGGTCAGCGTTTCCCAAACGGTGGGTCGCGACCCGGCACCGGGCCACGGCACCAAAATTGCCGGGTCGCAGCGAGGCTGGCCGCGCGGTGTCTCCCATCCGCCCCACCCCCCGCTCGAGTTAAAAAAAATGGCAGCGATTCCCGCCGCGGTCCCGCGCGCATGCGCAGGGCAAGCAGGGCCCGCTCCCTTCCTCCCCCCGCTCCCAACGTGGGACGGAGGAGAAAGTACCAGCTCCTCTGCGGCCCGCTTCCTCCCGCGACCCGCTTCCAGAGCTCAGCTCCCGTGGCACCTCCTCCCGAGCCCACCTCCCGTGGCACCCCCTCCCGAGCTCACCTCCCGGGCCACCCCCTCCCGAGCTCACCTCCCGTGCCACCCCCTCCCGAGCTCACCTCCCGTGCCACCCCCTCCCGAGCTCACCTCCCGTGGCACCCCCTCCCGAGCCCCCCTCCCGAGCTCACCTCCCGTGCCACCCCCTCCCGAGCTCACCTCCCGTGGCACCCCCTCCTGAGCTCACCTCCCGTGGCATCCCCTCCTGAGCCCACCTCCCGTGCCCCCAAGCCCACCTCCCGTCCCGGCAGCAGGTGATATCGGGGGCAGCAGGGGATATCGGGGGCAGCAGGGGATATCGGGGCCAGCAGGGGATATCGGGGGCAGCAGGGGAAAGCATCCGGCGGCAAGATAAGTCAACCCCACCCAGTCACTGTCCCCCACCCACCCAGTCACTGTCACCCACCCACCCAGTCACTGTCACCCACCCACCCAGTCACTGTCACCCACCCACCCAGTCACTGTCAACCCAGTCACTGTCAAAGTCACTGTCACCCACCCAGTCACTGTCAAACTGTCAAGTCACTGTCAACCCACCCACTGTCACCCACCCACCCACCCACCCGGTCACTGTCAAGTCACTGTCACCCACCCAGTCACTGTCACCCACCCACCCACCCACTGTCACCCACCCAGTCACTGTCACCCACCCAGTCACTGTCACCCACCCACCCAGTCACTGTCAAGTCACTGTCAACCACCCACCCACCCAGTCACTGTCACCCATCCACCCAGTTACTGTCACCCACCCACCCAGTCACTGTCACCCACCCACCCAGTCACTGTCAAAGTCACTGTCACCCACCCAGTCACTGTCACCCACCCACCCAGTCACTGTCACCCACCCACGGTCGCCACTGATACACCCACCCACCGGACGCCACCCACCGGACGCAGGGATCCGCGCAGGGTGCAAACAGAGGGGCGCAGGGATCCACGCAGGGTGCAAACAGAGGGACGCAGGGATCCGCGCAGGGTGCAAACAGAGGGGCGCAGGGATCCGCGCAGGTTGCAAACAGAGGGGCGCAGGGATCCGCGCAGGGTGCAAACAGAGGGGCGCAGGGATCCGCGCAGGGTGCACCCACCCACCCACTGTCTCCCACCCACCCAGTCACTCACCCACCATCTCCCACACACCCACCCAGTCACTGCCTCCCACCCAAGTGTCCAAGTCCCCCCCGCAGTCCCCCCTCCCCCCCACCCAGTCCCACCTCCCTCTCCCACCCAGTCCCCCCTCCCCCTCCCACCCAGTCCCCCCTCCCACTCCCCACCCACCCAGTCACCCCTCCCACCCACCCAGTCCCCGTCCCCCCTCCCACCCAGTCCCAGTCCCCTCTCCCACCCACCCAGTCCCAGTCCCCCCCCCTCCCACCCACCCAGTCCCAGTCCCCCCCCCCTCCCACCCACCCAGTCCCCCCCCTCCTCCCACCCACCCAGTCCCTGGCCCCCCCCTCCAGTCACTCACATCCGTCATTGCCTGTAATTCACTGTTTGTGTCTGTGTGCGTATAGGGGAGAGCGTGTGTGTGTGTGTATCAGTGGCTGTGTGTGTGTGTGTGTGTGTGTGTGTGTGTATATATCAGTGTGTGTGTTTGTGTGTGTGTATCAGTATCAGTGTGTGTGTGTGTATCAGTGTATGTGTGTGTGTATCAGTGTCTCTGTGTGTGTGTAGCAGTGTCTGTGTGGCTGCGTGTATGTGTGTCAGTGGCTGCGTGTGTGTGTATCAGTGGCTGTGTGTGTATCAGTGTGTGTGTGTCAGTTGCTGCGTGTGTCAGTGGCTGTGTGTGTGTGTGTGTGTGTGTGTGTGTGTGTATCAGTGGCTGTGTGTGCGTCTGTGTGTATCAGTGGCTGTGTGTGTGTGTATCAGTGGCTGTGTGTGTGTCTGTGCAAGCCCTATAGGCGATAAAATTTTTAGTGGGTCACGAAGGAGAAGTTCAAAAATAACCGGGTCACGGAAAAAAAAGTTTGGGAAACCCTGCATTAGGTAGTGCGGCCTATACAACATACTTTCTTTAGAATCAATAGAATTCACCATGGCATTTAGCAATTCTGATATTGGTTTCCTTTAAATATGTCTGATTCCAATCAGCTCCATTTTCACAGCCATCACCCTCAAGAGACTATAAGAAGACTTCCATATAGTCTATTTTTACGGGCTAAAATTATTAGCCAATAGGATGAAAATGTTGATGGGCTAAATACTATGGAGAGCCGAATCAGATCTAGACGATATCGACACAAATTGTTAAGTTAACAATGTACTAAAGCCAAATCAATTGCTAGATCTAGTTTGCTCACCACCAAAATGTACAAAACTAGGAAGGAATATTCAGTTCCATAAATTTTTACAGATAACATACAAAGTGGAAGGATTAGAAATGGAGCATCCCTGAGTATATCTGTGGGTATACAGGTTACTTGACTCATCATAGCCAAATTGCCTATGGGGATCCGAGTATATAAACAGCATGCCCCTCTTCATTTGCCACAACACAGACCTGCAAGAGATCTCATCACAAGTTGGGGCCCCAGGGATATCACAGGAACTACCAGGACAATTGTGCAAGTGCTGGTAAAGAAAGGGGGGGTTGTTATTGTATAAACGGTGTGTGTGTGTGTAAACAGTTGTACGGTTAGAGTGGTGGTGGCCTCTCTCCCTGTTAAACCTGGCTTTCCCCCCCCCCCCATCTCATATATAAAAGTAAGGTTAATCCCCAACACGTGTCTGGTGGCAGTGGTACCCTTGAGTTCCTCGGGCCTCCCTAAAGGGTTCCCTGCAATTTTCTGGTCATTTGAAATTTTTATCAAATACATAAGAATTTACAATGCATCTGATCACAGAGTTGCTATTAGAGTTGGCTGGGGATTCCTCAGAATTTCACTTAACCAAAAAAAAGTTGATTAACCACTCTGGTGACTGTCTGATTTTACTACACTGTTACAGCGATATAGTCTGGGGGATGTGGACTCAGGCCTCTACCCTCGGTATACATATACATACATATATATATATATATATATATATATATATATATATATACAGTGGTGTGACTATAGAATTCAAGGAGGGTGTACTTTCTTTTTCACACAACTGTATATATACACACACATACACACACACACACACACACACACACACACACTTTAAGTTATGGTTGGTGAAAAAAACAACAAAAAACTTCCACTGTTGGCATATGGCCAATAAAGAATATCACTTGTGAGCACATTCACATGGTGCCTCGGACCGCGCTGATCAGCGCTCCTGCTCTGCCTCGCCTGCTCAAACTGGAGCTGTTTTGTGTCCTGGTAGGCGAGGCAGTGAGCGCACTTTGGGGGCGGGGCGAAGGCGTGTCGGGAGGTGGAGCGGGAGGCGGGGCTAGTCCCTCGCTCCCATTGGATGTGAGCGGTCACGTGACCGCTCCTCCGCTTCCCTGAGAGGCAAATTTTAAATTTGCCTGTCTGCTCAAAAATTCTCAGCCTCCACACGCATGCGGAAGCGTGTGGGAGCAGCTGCTAAAGCCGCGCTGATAACAGATGCAGGGGGTAAGTGCATCTGCTCAGCGCAGCTCAGCACAGCCCTATCTACTATGTCCCAGGCCTTAGGCCTCGGACAGGGTGGCGCTGAGCGGGCAAATTTGATTTTGCTGCTCGCAAGCGTGTCACGTGAGTGGTTTGCCAATGAGGGTGAACCAGCTCCGTGATGTCGTGGCCGCGCCCCCAGGCGAATCGCTCGGCCGAGCAGGGCGCAGGGCACGAGCGCCAGCACGCCCATTCCCTGCCTGGCCGCAGCCTTAGACAGGTCTGCAATCCTGCCTTTCAACCATTATAACCTAGCAGTACTCCCACTGCAGCAAGGAATTCTGGGAAATGACGTGAAAATGAGGACACAATGTGTCACCTTCTGCCTAGAATATCCATTCACATGGAGCCCATTTAAGCAAATGCATCGCCGTTCACACAGCTTTTAAGCACAGCATGGGACTAGCAAAGCAAGTCAAACCACTCAAAACATGTTTCAAACTTGATGGGTATCATCAGTGTGAGGTTGGTGTGATAGCATTTAGAAAGGAAAACACCAATTTCCAATTAAACAATATTACACGTATTTGTCAAGGTACATGATCTACTTGATTTAGTGTCCATGTGGTCTGGGGTATGTGGGAGAAATCACCCAACAGGTAAAGGACAGGATCCGTCATCACGAGGCCGATACGTAGGAAAGACATGGAGGCACCAGTGACATCACATCAAGCAGACAAAACACAATGCCAGCTAATTGCTATTTCAGATCATTGATTGAGTAGTGAAATCACGCAGACGGGGCAATTGACAAACGATTGAACAGAGAGGTTGAATGGATCCACAAACTTGATACACCATTGCCAAATGTTATGAATATGGACCTTTTACCTCAGTAACTATTGAATAAAACACACTCGGCCAAAGGACAGGAGTTGCTACTTCAAAAATCCACCTGTCACCATAGTACTACTAACTATGACAGATCCCTCGTCCATCATATGAGGATTGAACTATACGTTATACGATGGGATCATCAATTCTGCTTTCCTTACAGATGCTTTTCATTTTCTGCGGCCACTTCATCGGTTGGCCAAGGATTGGGCGGTGTTCATTTCGTAAACTAGGCCCATTTTCATCACTTGCAAATAATGATGCAGTGATCCTGTTCCTAATAGAGTGGTCTATATTTTTTTCTTGTATTCCTATTTTTGCGTAGAAGGGTTTGAGCCGATTCAGCACATTTAGTCATTGAATTTTTTCTATTTTTTGTTATGTGTGATGTATTCTGAGGACCACTCTACACTATAGATTGTATATATTATCATCCTGTACTTCCGTCCTACATGTAACGGGTGGATTAGATTGAAAACATATTTCAGTTCCTTACAACATTGTATCACAGTAAAGACGTGACCATCTTTGGGATACTAATTCTGGTACTTAGATGCTCGAGATCTATTGACTTTTACTGGCCCTGACCAATTTTCTATAGAATAGGCTATTGTTAGGACACTTGCATTGAGATTATATTAGATGGAGGGTATGAAGATTCTCGCTCATCCAGGACTAAAACACATTCAGACAGTTGTCTGTATATTTATCTTTTTTTCTATGAATTTGTCCCTAGCTACAGTAGATACTGCCAATAGGTTTAACATTAATTTATAAGCTGTTTCTATAGCTGAGACACTTGCTTTTAAACATCTAATTGCATGGTCTCCGAGAAACTGTGATCATTAGCCAGTTAAATACAGTTATAAAGACGTTGGACCTCTGTGGCACCCATAACGAGGGTTGATCACGTGAGTGTTATGAAGTCAGATGCGAGTTACATCTGGAAGAGATGCCCTGAACCAGTCATGCTACATTCAGCAGCCTGCAAGAGAGCACTGAAATGGAGTAGACTAGAGTAGATTGTAAAGACTAAGGTAAGTATAACATACCAATGTAATGTTTTGCGGATGTAGGAATGGGCATGAAGGGCCTTAGGGCTTCAAAACTTTTCCCTCAACCTATACTGTATGTAACCCCCCTTTGGGATAACTAGGGCCTTAAGCGGTTAACTGTGTCGGTCAACACAGGGTAACACCTTCCCTATCATGTGGTACTTGGGTGAGGCGGCACAGGTTAGGCCCCAGCCCCTCTCTGCCTGGAGACAGTGACATCAGACTGGGCAATAAAAAGTAAGGATTAAGCTTCTGGAACTCATATTCCAGGGAGGAGTGACAGTTGGAGGAGCCTCAACGTAATGCAGATAGGTTTCCAGTAAAGGAACATTAATGTACATTAATACGTATATCCCAGTTTGTCGTTTTGTAGTTAGGGAAGTGCCCCACTGAAGTAAGGTCCCTGGCCATGATTGAATTGAAGATTACAGGCTTCCATAGGAGAAGCCTGTGTCCCTTAGGAGAAACCCCAACCGCAGCCCTGGTACTCATATGGATCAACAATGATAAGAAGCTCACTATACAGTATCTGGATAAGAATCCTGAGGGAATAAAGGTGTAGTCAATGGCTAAACAGACACCTCCTGCTACCTCAGTAGTAGAGTGCTACAGGTGAGGTACACAGGAAAGTGCAGGGATAAGTATCACCCAGATACAGTGAGTAACAGGTAGCCCAAGCTGGGACTCTGGAGCTATATAGAGATGCATGGATCCATTGAGAGAGTCACTCAAGAAAGTAACAGTGAGACACAAACTCTAGTTAAAGCAGCAGTCCTAGCTGCCAGTTTTTTTTTATTTAATCCCCCCCTCCCCCCTTAAAAATGTGCATCAATGCAGTCCACACAGTGATAAGTAATTAGCCAAGTTGCCAATTGATCCGCTCTCCTGTGATCGATCGACGAAGATTCGGCTTGGGGGTTCACTAAATGGCTGTCAGTGCAGAAGAGGACCTAAGATACCAAGTTCTGTGGGGAAGATCATGTGGCCATGCAGTCACTAGATACAACTGGTGCACTGCTAGAGAGGGCAGGGCTCAAAAAGGGGTGTGCCAGAGCCTCATCAGAAGAGACAATGGATGTGACTTTGTAAATGGTTGCTATAGAAATTTGTTACATTATAATACATTAAAAATCTAATTGAGTTTAAAAAAATGCTACCATTTTCTCATAGTACTGTACAGAACTGATTTATTATTATTATTATTTAAAAAAAAAAAAAAAAAAAAAAAAGAAACACATGTAGGATATTGCTTGGTCTGCAGCTTTAAAGGAAGAGCACCTCCCTAGAAATACATTGTACATGTACATACTGTAAATAAAGATACTTGTTTTCATAACTATAAAGTTCTTGGCAGCCATCATTCTGACCTGCATACATGCCCACAACCTGCACGTACCGGCCTCCGTGACAAGGTAACAAACACATCTTGAGTAGCCAATATCACAGACACCTATGTAAACTCCCCAAGAGCCGGGCTGGGAGCGATAAATATAAATAAATATTCAGGTGTGTGCGCACACACACACACACACACACACACACACTCCTTGAAACGGTGTACACTGCAGCAGTGGTATTCGTATGGTGTAGAGGGGAAAAAAAAAAAAGAACACCTTGCAAATGCACAAAAGCAGAGCCCCAATGCATGGGGAACATGATCGATGAGGAGTACATGGACTGGGTTAAGTTTTAGGCTCCGCAATGAAAAATGTTATGAGGAGTCAGTGATTGGTGGGTTTCTAAAATGTAGGTGGAGCTAAATTGGCAGGTGGGTTAACAGTTTGACGATTCTTCTACCATTTTAGGCAGAGTAATAGATTGTTCCTACCCAACCGCCCTCTTAATTTTGTTTCATTTGTCATATTTTTTTTCATGTATATTTGTTTAGGTTAGGTTGCAAAAGTTGACACTGTGGGCTCATTTGTATGTCGTTTCCCAGAATCCCTAGCTGCAGTGGAAGCACTGTATGCTAAGGAGTGTGCAAACTGGGGGGTGCGCCCCACGGGGGAGGCATGATATTTTCTGGGGGGGCGCAGCGGGTTACAGAGGCCCCATACTTTTCCCCCAAGGCATTTAAATTAAATGCCGGGGGACCGTGCAAGGTCTCTGTAAATTCCAGTACCTTGGCTTCCAGCAACGCATTGTCATAGCAATGTGTGGGGTCACGTGACATCACATTGCCATGGCAATGTGACATCATATGACCCCATGGCATCATTTGTTGCCGTAGCCAAGGTAAGGGGATGCGCGAGCAGGGAGGGGAGAGCATGCAAGGGGAAAAATGTGTGCACCCCTGTGCTAAGAGATAATGGTGAAAAGCAGGGTTACAGACCTATGACATGTGAATATGCTCAAAAGTGATTTTTTTGTTTACTGTACGGTGATGGTTGTCACTTTTTGTAAACACCATAATTTGTGTGGTTGTAACCTACCACAGCTTCACATTGCTTAGCCACTAACCAACCTCACACTGATGAAAAACAGGTCAAAACAGCTGTCAGAGTAGGTTTTACTAGCTATGCATTTCTTTAACCCAAGTTGTGCTGAAAAGTGGTGTAATACAGCAGTGATAATCTTATACGGGTCCATGTTAAAGTGGATTATAAGCAAAAAGGTGACACTAAGTGCTCATTTGCATGTCATTACCCAGAATACCTAGCTGCAGTGTAAGTCCTGTAGGCTAGGAGATAATAGTACAAAGCAGGGTTACCAATCCATCTGGGACATGTAAATGTGCTCATACTGTAAGTGATATTTTTATTTACTGTGTTATTCAAAATGTAAGGAATGTATTAATATGGTTTGTTGTTACAGTAGTGGGATGTTCTTGCCAATTCTGTGCGGTTTCTGGTGTGCAATCGAGCTTCTGCTCTATATGGGCCTGGAAAGGTAGCGACAATGCAGGTAACTTTGCACCTAGGCTGAGCTAAACTTTGGCAAGTCTGTTTTCTTACATGCCCACGGGCATTCAAGTCAGTGGCTGGCATATTGTTAAAACCTGTTTTAATGTTAATGTTATTGATGACTGTTTCTGCATAATAAAATAATGTTGTCGTTTTCATCCAAATTATGAGTATGTCCAGGTATTTCTAATTTGGGTGGGACAGTCTAAAATCAAGGGGATAGAGGAATTCAGCGAACATGCATTAACAGTAAAACAACATTAAGTGTACAAATCAGTCACCTTTCCCATTCAATAATTGCCTCGTACAATTAGCGAGAGCAGCGTTTTACCCCCAAGCATCGCCGCGGGTGGTGCGTTATTTCGAATTGGGGTCACCAATGGTGAGGCTTCCACGCTGCCGGTGGAATGTGGAGCGAGTCCCGAGGCCTCCCAAGTCTGCAGGTGCAAGATCTCTGGCTAAATCTGTAGATTTAGAAATCAAATATAGTTTCAAAACATTACTTTAAAACATCTCAAATTAAGGCACAACATAGTGCACAGAAAGAAAATCAAAATTGGTAAATTGAAGGGAAAATAAATAAATAAAGAACTATTATCACCACGGTAGTTAAATGTATCAACAAGTTAAACAGGCCTTCACACAGACAATGAAAGTGAACTAAGGAAAGTGGCATGCGTAGTACCGTAATTTCCATACTATTGAGCGCACCTGAATATAAGCCGCACCCACTGAATTTTAAAGAACTTATTATTTTGAACATAAATAAGCCGCACATGTCTATAAGCCGCAGGTGCCTACCAGTACATTGAAACAAAAGAACTTTACACCGGCTTTAACGAAACACGGGTTGTAACAAACATAAATAGGCTTTAACGAAACACGGCTTGTCACAAAAATAAATAGGCTTTAACGAAACACGGCTTGTAACAAAAAATTAAAAATTAGCAGTAAACAGTAGCCTACCAAGAAAGTCATTGGTCACTATCTTCCTCCTCCTGTGCACTGAAACCACTGAAGTCATCTCCTACGGTGTCGGAGTTGAATAGCCTCAGAATTGCTTCATCCGATATTGGATCGTTTTCATTGTCGCTCTCGTCACTTTCATCCGGAGGCAAATCCCCCGCTGAGCCCTCTTCAACACGCAGCAGTCCAGCCTTTCGAAAACCCGTTGATGATAGTGGATTTTTTGACAATGCTCCACGCTGTCAGGACCCACTGGCAGACTTGACCATAAGTTGCTCTTCGCATGCGGCTCGTTTTAGTGAAGGATTTCTCCCCACTTGTCATCCAAGCCTCCCACTGAACACGAAGCGCCACCTTAAATGCATGATTTACACTGATGTCGAGTGGCTGCAAATACTTTGTTGTGCCCCCAGGAATCACAGCTGGAATTGAGTTTGTCCTCTTGATGGCTTCTTTCACCGAATCTGTTATGTGGGCCCTCATGCTGTCCAAAACGAGCAATGCCTTGTTCCTGTGAAAGAATCCTCCCGGTCGCTTGCCGTAACACTCCGTATGCCATTCATGCATTAGGCTTTCCGTCATCCATCCTTTCTTGTTGACTTTCACAACAATTCCTCTCGGGAATTTTTTTTTTGGCATCGTCGTGCGTTTAAAAATCACCATCGGTGGAAGCTTTTCTCCCGATGCCGTGCAGCTCAGAACACAGGTGAAGTGCGTTTTTTCATGCCCAGTTGTTTTCAGCGTGACGGATGATTCGCCTTTCCTGTTGACAGTCCGAGTAAGAGGCAGGTCAAACGTCAGAGGAACCTCATCTATATTTATGATGTCGTGCGGGCCAATGGAATGCTCCGCTATCTTTGCATCAGTGAATTTGCGGAAGTTTGAAACTTTTTCCTCGTAGTCGGGAGGGAGCTGCTGACACAGACTCGTCCGTACTCTGATGGACAGGCCTTTACGTCTAACAAATCTGAGATACCACGATGGTCCACCTCTAAAATCCTCAAACTTCATTGCGGTGGCGATTGTTTTGGCTTTCAGTCGGATCTGCACAGTTGAAACACCTCGGCCGTCTGCTCTCTGTGTGTTGACCCAGTCTTCGAGCTCATTTTCTAGTTCGGGCCACCTGCTTTTCTTCCCTCTGAAAGCTTTAGTTGTCTTTTTGCACTGAGTCAATTCCTCACGCTGCTGTTTCCAACGTCTTATCATCGACTCATTAAGACCAAGCTCCCGTGCAGCAGCTCTATTTCCTTTTCCAACAGCCAGATCAATCGCCTTCAACTTGAAAGCTGCATCATATGCATTTCTCCGGGTCTTTGCCATGATGAGGGTGACAAAATGACTACCGTAATCAGAATGATGGGAAGTTTGAGCGCGCTCGATTTAATCTAAACCGTAAACAAAAAAGTTGTTTGACCTTAACCCGTTCGGCAATTTCATTGGTCTAATGAAAGCTTCATGCCACCAAAAAACGGAGCACGTCACAGAATGTGTTTTTTTGAGAAAAAAAAATTTGAAAGCGGGAAAAATTCATATATTAGCCGCGTCATTGTTTAAGCCGCGAGGTTCAAAGCGTGGGGAAAAAGTTGCGGGTTATAGTCCGGAAATTACGGTAGCTTAAATAGGTTCACACCACCTTACATTTTTTGTTACAAAAGTACAATAGGAAAGTTCAATGTTTAAAATCACTTGTCAACAAAAGGGGTTGGATGGTTTGATCATCTTTACCTAGTGTTTTACGGTAATATGACCTTAAAACTAGGTGACTTTAGGACAGAAACATAGGTAGCTAATGTGCTTGAATTCAGTGGACTGGGAGAAAAGGGAAACCGTCCCTTTTTAAACAGGATGCATACAAGTCAAATAGTTACATAAACCTAGTTTGACAAAATGGTTTTTATAGAGGGCACAGAAAAGAAAAAAGGTATCAAGGAATATGGGAAAAGGGGAGAGCTAGATTTACATTGTAGGTTACAAAAAGTAAAAACAAATACAAAATAAATGAGATAAGCTGAATACAATAAATGACAAAGCAGGGTCAGCATGGTAAATAAATATTAGCAAATGCTTAAGTGCTTTGAACATTCGTAAAGGTTTAATGAGCAGACTCAAGAGGGATAACCCACAGGGTAAGTGAAAATCTATGGCTGCCAAACATTAAAACATTTTTGAGAATGGCTCAATAGCACAGTTAAGATTTTCCATTTCCAGCACGTTTCTCATCTTAGAAAGAAATACATTTGTGGAGAGTGCTGTGGGCTGTTTCCAGTTTTGGCCAATGGAACATGTAGCCGCATTAAGTGTGTGTGAAGAAAGTTTATGTCAAGCATTGGATATGTTTGGAATCGGTTTCCAAAGAAGCATAATCAATAAATCTGTTGGAAGTGGGGAGCCTGTAACTCTTTAACCGTTTCTTGACAAAGATCCAGAAGAGATTAATTGCTTGCATGACCATCACAAATGATATAATGTACATTTCTGGCCACAATCTCCCCCAACTGTGATTATTTGCTTCTGGGTAAATATGGACAATTTTAGAAGGTGACAAACCACACGTTAGCATCATTTTGTAGCTGTTTTAATGCATATAGAAGAGAATGCAGCTCATTCCCAGATATTACTTTTTCTGGAATCTCCCTCCCAATATCAATTTCTCATTAAGACATTTATGTTTAATCATAGTGGGAGTATTTAAGGGCAAATGGGGGTTATTATTTTCTGGTGCCCTTTAGAATAAAACAAATTCTCAAATTGGTCAAATGAGCATTATGGAATGATTTTAATCTCAAATTAATTGTTTAAGTCTAGAATTAATTGGGAACCAGAGAAGTGAATGAAGAGCTATTAGGGGAGATTTAAGCATTTCAAAAGTCCCCCCATCGAACATGATTAAGTACCATGCAGGAAGGTGTCTTAGTTGAGTTGCTATGTAATATTTATTTTAATTTTATCTTTGAAAGTGTATAATTTAAGACAGAAATTCTTTAAGTAATCTGCTGGAAACCACAATAGGCAGACTTTGGAAGTACTTTAGCAGTCTTGGAATAACATTAATCTTCATTGAATTAATTCTCCCTTACAAAAAATATATGTATTCCATTCCCGCATGAGTATATATGTCAAATTTGGATAGTTGGTTTTATTAAGGTGTGAATACTGTATAAACAGCAAGGAGAAAAGAACCCACTAGTAGCACTCAATATCTACAATCAGTGTAATATGAAAATCTTAAAAATAATCTTTAATGCTAAACTAATTAAAATTATAGGTGTTAAATTACAACAAGGACACACATATATATATAAACCCTAGGATGAGTATATAAGACACCCCGGGTTATAAATGAGTGGAAACAATTGAGATGGATTAAATCAACTGTTCCAAGGGGATATGAAGTATTCCCTAATTGCGGTTGTTTGGGTAAGAGCAAGGGTGGGGGAGGGCTAGCAAAGCCTGTCTGGAGTAGTAAACAGGTCCCTAGGCTGTTGAGGGGTTAATGGAAGTGGGAGTGTAGTGCAGATAACGGAACCCTGGATACTAAAGTATTGTAATGAAGTTATGCACATAGTGATAAGTGCATAAATCTATCAGGTCCTTACTGCTACAATTGTGAGTCCATACTCATACACCTCACCAGTTGTAAATAACCTTTCCCATAGAGAACGCCCAAAAGACAGCTCTTGAAGTCCTGATGTATAGGGCCAGCTGACATACAGAGGTGTGTGATATAGTGGCTACCAAGTCCCTGTAGACGGTGTGGCTGTTGGTATGCCTGTGCACATATTAATGAATGTGCTTCCACCGTCAGGGACGCTCGTGCCACTAAACTGAGGGAATATGCATGCCCTGCCTTACCCTACGCTCCCCGAGTAACCACAATAAACTCCAGCCTGGTTTAGAAGGGAAGTGCACGCGTGCGGTCTGGCAGCTGCTCGCTCTGCGAGATGAAAGGCTGCCATGTCAATACCGAACGCGCGCGTGCACGTGACGGGTGCCGACGCGCACGTTTCGCGGATGAAACGCTTTCTCAAGGCTAAAGTATGCGGGGAAGATCCCAGTGAAAATAACGTGATTATATATGCATAGCTGTGTTTCAATTGGTTGGCAAATTCACCCTAGAGGCGTGCCTATGTAGTGCTAGTGTTAGATGCACATATACAGCACTACCTAGGAAACAAAGGCAGCTCAGGGACACATATGATATTAATCATCACCAAAAGTGTGTAACAGTATCATGTTAAAATATTCTACTGGTGCACATGCTGGTTAGACTGTGTGATTCAATACACACAGTATCTAATGAATAGTGATGTGAATAATGTTGTATAAATTCTCATACTGTCCCCCGAGGCTAAGATGTAACTTAGACTCTAATCAATATGGGTGAAACATTTTTATAATAAATCAGAGTCAGCATAGACATCTACTGTGGATAGTACTCACAGAGTTAAGATGCAGGTAGATGTATTTAACCAACCTGTAGAGAAAATGTATAATTAATAAATAGAGACAGGCTATTCTTTGTCCATGTTTGCAGTGTGGCAGCAATGGGATGATGTGTTTTATATACAATGTAGCTGCAATATGCCACATTTGTCATAATTTGCTTGTTTGGAAGACCGAAAAAAGGTAAGTAAGAGAGGATCAGGGGGGATGTAACATATGTGGCAACGGGAAATGGGTAAAACTGATCAATCTACAGGGCTGAGGAGGGTGGATAAATGCTACTAATGTGTGTATTAACCACATATGGGTTGATCTTAAATGTTCATCAAGGCAATCAAACCTTTATTAAATTTATTGGTATGGATCAGTTTTCTATGGATTTGAGGCATGGGGACTGGGACACTGTTCTATTGCAGAGGGAGGCAAAGTGGATATACACATTACAGACGCTGTCACCAAAGGGTTTGAATGAAGGGTTCCTGTTCACCCCGTTCATTTAAGATCAACCCATATGTGGTTAATACACACATTAGTAGCATTTATCCATCGTCCTCAGCCCTGCAGATTGATCAGTTTTATCCATTTCCCGTTGCCACATATGTTACATCCCCCCTGATCCTCTCTTACTTACCTTTTTTCGGTCTTCCAAACAAGCAAATTATGACAAATGTGGCATATTGCAGCTACATTGTATATAAAACACATCATCCCATTGCTGCCACACTGCAAACATGGACAAAGAATAGCCTGTCTCTATTTATTAATTATACATTTTCTCTACAGGTTGGTTAAATACATCTACCTGCATCTTAACTCTATGAGTACAATCCACAGTAGATGTCTATGCTGACTCTGATTATTATAAAAATGTTTCACCCATATTGATTAGAGTCTAAGTTACATCTTAGCCTCTGGGGTACAGTATGAGAATTTATACAACATTATTCACATCACTATTCATTAGATACTGTGTGTATTGAATCACACAGTCTAACCAGCATGTGCACCAGTAGAATATTTTAACATGATACTGTTACACACTTTTGGTGATGATTAATATCATGTGTCCCTGAGCTGCCTTTGTTTCCTAGGTAGTGCTGTATATGTGCATCTAACACTAGCACTACATAGGCACGCCTCTAGGGTGAATTTTCCAACCAATTGAAACACATCTATGCATATATAATCACGTTACTTTCACTGGGATCTTCCCCGCATACTTTAGCCTTGAGAAAGCGTTTCATCCGCGAAACGCGTGCGTCGGCACCCATCACGTGCACGAGCGCACTCGGTATTGACGTGGCAGCCTTTCATCTCGCAGAGCGAGCAGCTGCCAGACCGCACGCGTGCACTTCCCTTCTAAACCGGGCTGGAGTTTATTGTAGTTACTCAGGGAGCGTATGCATATTCCCTCAGTTTAGTGGCATGAGCGTCCCTGACGGTGGAAGCACATTCATTAATATGTGCACAGGCATACCAACAGCCACACCGTCTACAGGGACTTGGTAGCCACTATATCACACACCTCTGTATGTCAGCTGGCCCTATACATCAGGACTTCAAGAGCTGTCTGTTGGGCGTTCTCTATGGGAAAGGTTATTTACAACTGGTGAGGTGTATGAGTATGGACTCACAATTGTAGCAGTAAGGACCTGATAGATTTATGCACTTATCACTATGTGCATAACTTCATTACAATACTTTAGTATCCAGGGTTCCGTTATCTGCACTACACTCCCACTTCCATTAACCCCTCTACAGCCTAGGGACCTGTTCCCTACTCCAGACAGGCTTTGCTAGCCCTCCCCCACCCTTGCTCTTACCCAAACAACCGCAATTAGGGAATACTGCATATCAGTTCCCTTGGAACAGTTGATTTAATCCATCTCAATTGTTTCCACTCATTTATAACCCGGAGTGTCTTATATACTCATCCTAGGGTTTATATATATGTGTGTCCTTGTTGTAATTTAACACCCATAATTTTAATTAGTTTAGCATTAAAGATTATTTTTAAGAATTTCATATTACATTGATTGTAGGTATTGAGTGCTACTAGTGGGTTCTTTTCTCCTTGCTGTTTACCCATTTCATCACCCACAAGCACCTTACCCCTATACATTTACCTATGACTTAGCTGAAGCGGGGTTCACGTTTATAGTGAATACTGTATAGTAAGGTTAACTCCTAAACAATTTAATAGATTTAGCTTACCATTTGAAATGCAAATTCAAGTTTATCATTTCCTGAATTTTATTGTCTATGGCCAAGGACACTGATTTGACAGTTTATTTTATGATTAGATTATTGGATAAATGTTTAAAGTGATAATGTCATTAGTGAAAAAGGTGGCATGAATTATTATTTTATTGGTTTGCTTGGTTGTTTAGAATAAATCCAGATTGATCAGGGTTAATTAGTTAAGGAAGAATTATATCCTGTTTAATCTAGAGATTTTACTAAAAAAATGTTAATGTCAATAAAGAAAATTGGATGAGAATTGTTGCTAAATAAAGGAATCCTTCTCTCGTTTAGTGATATGTCTGTTAGAGTTGTATCTTTTATATATTTGGAAGTATATGCTATTATAATTAAGATAAATCACATAAACATTAGGCAAGGGTCAGATCTCTCCAATTTGGGGCAAACGACTAAATTAAAAAGTCTCCACTCTGTATCAATTTGCCTTATTTGAAAGAGGAAAGACAAGGAAACGGATTTAAAAAAAAAAAAGTATGACCTTCATTAGGTTTCATACACATTACAAGAAATTTTTTTGGTGTATATAGCGCTAAAAGATAATAAAATCACAATACTGTGTAAGTGATAGAAAATGTGACCCTGCACAAAATACAATAATAAAACAGGTTGCCAGGTAATACTAACTCCAAAACACAAGATAAACAATACAAACCGGCGCCGATATAGTCCAAAGGTGGAATTAATGTCCAATGGTGATATAGTCTCTAAAGGTGGATATCTGTTGTTAAGACTTCCCAGCTATTCCTCAGAATGTCACTCCATATATGCAGAAAAGAAACAAAGACAACACATCATAGTGCAAAATGGCAATACAATACATGCAGGACGGACAGAACTAGACAAACACTACATATAACTAGCAAGGCTGACTATATTAAAGAGTTAGTTTATTATACAAAATAAAAGCTGTAGCAGGTGTGGGATCCGGTGTGTTAAAACCGGAATCCTACTTACAGAACTGCCACAGGTCAATAGCAGAGGTACATGTAGACGGTGACCGGCTGCAACTCCGTCCGAGCACGTGACACCCAGAGGTCTCCTTCTCTCGGCTACCCGAAGTACGTCGCTCCAGGAGTCTCCTTCGCCCGACGGCCGGAAGTGCGTCACTCCAGGGGACTCTGTAACTCTCCAGGGGCTGTCAATCAGCCTGTCACCGGAATCTCGTCACCAAGGGCGGTTACAAACGCGGAAATGGCTCCTCCGAATGACTACTGTGGCAATGTATAGCAAGTCCTCTGCCTCAGTTAAAAGTACAACAAAACGGCCCAACGCGTTTCGTGCGCATGCGCACTTCATCAGGGGATACAAATTACTGAGCGTGGGATACTTATGTACTGACAGAACCAATACTATAGGTTTAAAAACCCAAAATGTACCTACATGATTGGTCTAAATAGCTGTCAGTTACGCCCAGCTGATTGTATATTGGGCGTAACTGACAGCTATTTAGACCAATCATGTAGGTTCATTTTGGGTTTTTAAACCAATAGTATTGGTTCTGTCAGTACATAAGTATCCCACGCTCAGTAATTTTATCCCTGATGAAGTGCGCATGCGCACAAAACGCGTTGGGCCGTTTTGTTGTACTTTTAACTGAGGCAGAGGACTTGCTATACATTGCCACAGCAGTCATTCGGAGGAGCCATTTCCGCGTTTGTAACCGCCCTTGGTGACGGGATTCCGGTGACAGGCTGATTGACAGCCCCTGGAGAGTTACAGAGTCCCCTGGAGTGACGCACTTCCGGCCGTCGGGCGAAGGAGACTCCTGGAGCGACGTACTTCGGGTAGCCGAGAGAAGGAGACCTCTGGGTGTCACGTGCTCGGACGGAGTTGCAGCCGGTCACCGTCTACATGTACCTCTGCTATTGACCTGTGGCAGTTCTGTAAGTAGGATTCCGGTTTTAACACACCGGATCCCACACCTGCTACAGCTTTTATTTTGTATAATAAACTAACTCTTTAATATAGTCAGCCTTGCTAGTTATATGTAGTGTTTGTCTAGTTCTGTCCGTCCTGCATGTATTGTATTGCCATTTTGCACTATGATGTGTTCTCTTTGTTTCTTTTCTGCATATATGGAGTGACATTCTGAGGAATAGCTGGGAAGTCTTACCAACAGATATCCACCTTTAGAGACTATATCACCATTGGACATTAATTCCACCTTTGGACTATATCGGCGCCGGTTTGTATTGTTTATCTTTCATACACATTAACCAAAGTTATTGCAAATGAGCCTATTTCACATCTGACTAGCAGGAAATGCCCATCTTTAACCATCTTAATGTAGTGTAGCTGGTAGGGAACTAACTTGTTTTTTTTTGCATGTGAGGACGCTAGAAAGGAAAGTGGAAACACCCTGTTTGATGAGAGTCTCGGATAATCTATTACTAAAGTGCATCTCCTGAAGATAATATCATAATTATGTGAAACATCACTAAATGTCACTGTTTTTCCCCAAGGCATGTTTAACCCTTTTACATTGCTTCACACAAACTTTAAAGAATTATTATTTTTACTCAAAAAAGAAGACTTGTAGTCAAATTGAAATGGTTTTAATCCCCCTTTTATTTGGAATAATGCATTGTGCAAAATTCTAATGGAAGTTTCTTTAGGTTTGGGCTTCATTTCGGTGTTTATCTGGTTAAGCTGCTCTAGGAAAGGTTATAGTAGTGACGTGGACTATTTCTGTTTATATTCTTAAATAGAATGCCGCAAAGCGCACGCATCACTCGCCCACGTGATTGAACCTTAATAAAGGAAGACGATTGCACTGTTAGGCCGCGCTTATAGTGCCGGCGACGTCGCCACGAAAACAAATGCATTGTCGCCACCGCCGCGTGCGCTTATAGTGCCAGTGACGTCGCCTGAAAACAAATGCATGACAGCGACAAAGACAAAGCGATTTTTTGCAGCCGGGAATATTAGATTTTTCAGGGGCTGTCGCCTCATGTGACAGCCCCTGAACCTATCAATAGCCTGGTCGCCCGCGACGCCGCCACAAAGCGAAATACAACTTTTGCTAGCGGCGACAGTGACGGGTGACGTCACGGGCACTATATGCGCGGCCTCAGGTTGCTCAGAAACATGTGACAGACATTTTAAATGTTTTCCAAGAAACAAATGTAAATTCCTAAACTCTGACCCAAAGCTTTCACACACAACACAGCCCTTGAAAACTGGTTCCTATTTGTAGTTGGTTCAAGGAGAGAATATGGATTTCAGTTGTCCAATCCTGTATTTTCAGTGTTACCAATCACTATAGGATTAGTTATTTTTCCCCCAAAACACATTCTGTAGTATAATAGTGGAATGATGATTATGCTATATAGCTTCTAATTATTTCCAAGGAGAAGCAAATAATTTAACTTGGAGCACTGGCAGAGAATATTCTTCTCTATTCACTTGTATAATAATAGTGTGCTGTTTTTCATTTAAAATCTGATGCCATTGTTCCTGTACATATTCCCTCTTTTGCAATGGTGCAACAATAAAGTACTTTTAGATACCAAATATGGTTTTCTATAAACAAGTTACTAAGACACAATTTAATAACTGCTTACCACTATTTACAACCAGCTGACAACAGTGATACAATTCTGTTTGAGGAAGTCTGTTCTTATCCTGTAAAAACACTGCGAACATTTATTCAAGATTTAGCTAAGCTCTTAGGGATAAAGCAGCTGTGTGCTGCAAGCCTATACTGTACCATCCTTTCTGATAGTGGGAAGGAAGCTCATATTCTTGGTTAAGAATATAGCCTTCAGGAGACCTCTTTGCTGTAGACTTTCAGGTCTGTTGAACTTGCCTTTATCATGAATTATCAAGTGTGGAATAACCCTGATAACTTCCAGGCCCACGGCTGTTGCCATTACATTGATGAATACTTTTATTTTTAAAATGTTTTACCAGGAAGTAATACATTGAAAGTTACCTCTCGTTTCCTAGTATGTCCTGGGATGTTATGATAATAATAAATGGTTACATTAAATGAACAGTGTTATACATTATATTTAAAGACATTACATGAACTGTTAAAGATGATATATGTTATTGGCGTAGGCAACAGTTACATACCAGATTAAAATGTGAGACAGCTTTAGTCTTGAAAAAACATCCCCATAGACCAGTGGCAGCTTTGAGAGTCTCAAGTCGGTTGTTCCAGTTGTGAGATGCATGATAAGAGAAGGAGGAGCAGACTGATTCTTTGTTGAAAATTGAGACTGGGAACAGTCTTTTGGAGTCAGATCTCAGGTGATAAGTACTGCATGTAGTAGGGGTGAGGAGCATAGGAGATGCTGCCAGAATCACTCTACTCTTTCCGAGATCTGTCTCAGCATCTCCCCTCATGAAATCCCTCACCTGGCTTCCGATCAAATCCCGCATCTCACACTCCATTCTTCTCCTCACTTTTAAAGCTTTACACTCTTCTGCCCCTCCTTACATCTCAGCCCAGTCTTTAAGGTGGATAGAGAGGGTGCTAGTCTGATATTGACTGGAAGGTCATTCCAGAGGTGTGGGGCAGTCAGTGAGAAAGGTTCAAGGCGGGAGAGGGCTTTAGATACAAAGGGGGTTAGAGATAAAACATCCTTGAGCAGAACGCAAGTGTCAGAATGGTGCATTGCGAGAAATTAGGGCTGAGATGTAAGGAGGGGCAGAAGAGTGTAAAGCTTTAAAAAAGTGAGGAGAATTGAGTGTGAGATGCGGGATTTGATAGGAAGCCAGGAGAGTGATTTCAGCACGGGAGACGCCGAGACAGATTTAGGAAAGAGTAGAGTGATTCTGGCAGCAGCGTTTAGGATAGATTGCAGGGGAAACAGGTGAGAGGCAGGAAGGCCGGACAGCAGGAGGTTACAGTAATCGAGATGGGAGAGAATGAGGGCCTGTGTCAGAGTTTTAGCAGTCGAGCAACAGAGGAAAAGGCGTATCTTTGTAATATTGCAGAGGAAAAAGCAACAGGTTTTGGATCGTTTTGAATGTGAGAGGAGAATGTGAGAGAGGAGTCGAGTGTGACCCCTAGGCAGCATGTTTGCGCTACTGGGTCTATGACAGAACTTCCAACAGTAATGTGGAAGGAGGTAGTGGGGCCAGGTTTGGGATGAAATATGAAGAGCACAGTTTTTGACATGTAAATTTTAAAGCTGCAGTTCAAGCTGCCGTTTTTTAAAATATATATATTTTTTTCCCCAATCAATACTGCTGCGGCCGAGTTTATTCGAGCATTTGCCCGTTCTCGGCCGCAGCAGTAACCTGGCGCGCGCCGGAGGGTGCCGGGCGCGCGCCGAAGCCTCGGAGGAGAGGCCCGCCGATCGGGGCTTCCCCCTCTCCTCACCGGGTCCGCCGGGTCCCCCGGAACATCCCGCCGCCGTCCTCACATCCGCGCGACACCAGGGCTCCCTCGGGGAGCCCTGGGCACGCGTACAGGCGGCACAGGCACCCGATGGCTTGCGGAATGAGCCGTACTCAAATAAAGTGTGCCGCCTGTGTATGTGCATCAATACAATCTGCACACTGACAAGTGATTAGCTAAGCTGCAGATCGATCCGTTCTCCTGTAAATTGATTGCTTGCTCCGTGTTATTTAATTCAGTTCTTGCACAGCATTCTGGACAATGTAGTCCTGGAACATGATTGACTGGGCAGTTACTAGATACAATTGGTGCACTGCGAGAGAGAGGGTGGGGCGTCAGATTCTATCGGAAGAGGAAGGGGGTTGTCACTTTGGAAATGCTTCCTACATGAGAAACGTTAAAAATGTCTTTAAAAAAAAAATGTTTTGAATACTACAAGTATTTTCTCAAAGTACAGAACTGATTTAAAAAAAACAAAAAAAACACACATGTATGATATTGCTTGAATTGCTACTTTAAGCCGGTGGAGGACCATCCAGGATGATATCGCAGAGAGACATTCAGAAACTTTGGTCTGTACAGCAGATGTAAGGCCAGGGGTTGAAAAGTAAATGTGTGTCGTCAGCACAGAGGTGATATTTGAACCCAAGAGATGTGATTAGGTCACCTGGAGAGATTGTGTGTACAGAGAAAAGAGGAGAGGTCCCAGAAAAGGGAACTGGGGTACTCCCACAGAGAGATCGATAGAGGAGGAGGTGTTAGCAGAAGAAACACTGAAAGTATGATGTGAGAGTTAAGAGGAGATCCAGGATAGAGCAATGTTACGAATACCAAGAGCATGGATAATGGGAAGTACACAGTATCAAATGCTGCAGAGAGGTCGAGTAATATGAGCAGAGTGTAATGACCTCTGTCTTTGGCAGCATGCAGGTCATTAGTTATTTTAGTGAGGGCTGTTTCAGTGAAGTGAGCAGTGCGGAAGCCATATTGTAGAGGGTCTAGGAGAGAATAGGTGTTGAGAGTAAATGGAGCATGCAAGAGAATACAAGACATTCAAGGAGTTTAATGGCAAAAGGCAGGAGGGAGATAGGCCGATAGTTAGAAAGACAGGTAGGGTCAAGCGTGCTGTTTTTGAGTAATGGTATGACTGTGTCATGTTTGAAGGAGGAGGGAAAGGTACCAGAGTAGAGGGAGGAGTTAAAAATGTATGTGAGCGTAGGGATTATAGTAGGAGCAAGAAGTTTTAGGAGATGGTAGGGAAAGGGGTCAAGAGGGATAGTGTTAGAGGGAGAAGAGGAGATCAACAGTGACACATCCTTCTCTGTAACAGTGGAAAAAGAAAGTCAAGGAAGATATGAGGAGAGTTAGGAAGAGGTGTAGGATGGGAGGAGGAAACAGAGGGGATGTTCTGACGTATGTATTCCACCTTTTCTTTGAAATAGTCAGAAAAGTCCTGAGGTGGGATGGAGGAGGAAGAAGAGGCAGCTGAGGGTGGTCTGAGTAGCAAGTCAAAGACAAAGAGTCAGCGTGGGTTAGACTTGTGTGTGCTGATTAGTAAAGAAAAGTAGGTTTGTTTAGCCTGAGAGAGGACAGAGTTGAAACAGGATAGCATAAATTTGTAGTGAAGGAAGTCTGCGAGAGTGAGATTTCCTCCAGAAGCGTTCAGAGGAACGAGTGGAGGAACGCAGCATGCGCGTGTGGGAATTTAGCCAGGGTCTGGTGTTAGAAGGGCGAGAATGGCAGAGACAAAGCAGGGCATGAAGATCAAGAGAGGAGGATAGGGCAAAGTTGTAGTTCCTGACCATGTTGTCAGGGTCTGGAGCAGGGCTTAGAGAGGAGGAGAAGCGTAAAGTGGAATCAAAAGCTGGTAGGTTAATAGAGCGCAAATGCGACCTCAAATGAGGCAGCGGGGTCACATGACGTGGGGCAAAGCGACATGACTTGACGCTGTGATGTCAGAAACTGCTGGGGAAAGGGTAAGAGGGGGGTGAGGAGGGTGAGAGCAGGCTGGGGGGAAAGGGGGCGGTGGCACAGACAAAAAAGTTTGCTCACCCCTGCCGTATACTATGTCCTCAGTCTAGAATTGGCATTAGCATCTGCTATATGATGCATCTTCTAAACAGCGGGCTTCGGGATAGGATTCAGAATAAAATAAGTAAATAAAAAAATGGGTTTATTATTATTATACCCACTATTACTCTTCATTAATTCGGTATACTCTTTACGTAATGTTGTCACTTATCAGTACACATAGTGCTGTAAATAGAAGTTAAATTACCTATTAGAATTGAGAGATAAGAGAAGTGGTTTAGCAGTACACATTTCCATTTAGTTGAATAGTAACTGAGCAATTCGGTGCATTGTGCACGTGTCTATGGCCATTCTTTTTATGATGGCTAAATGCAGGTTCTGTGTTCTAATTAAATTAACCACAGGACATTAATCCAGGATCCACATGGTCCTCTACAATGATAATTACATGTGTGATAATAATGGTTAGAGCCAAGAATTACAGATGTGAAATTCATTTACAACTTTTGTCTTTATTTTTAAATTGGGACCCTCAGCTTTCATACTGGGGAGACGTCCATTAATGATAATGCCACCTTATCATTGGAGCACCCTTATTTCATTGTGTATATTTTCTATAATCCGTAAAACAAAATATAAAAGCCTGATTAAAAGGTAAAAAACATTAGTACAAAGAAGTAAATACGGACATTCTCCAAAGATTTAGACAATTCCTTCCAGTATTAGAGTACTGGTCGCTGAAAAAGTGACAGTTGTAAGAGAGAGTAACAGGACAGCTCACTTAAATTTAATTTGAAAAAAACAGCTATTTGCTTAACTTCTAGTTCAGAAGCAGCAAGGAGCAAGACAACCTCTGAATCAGGGCATGACTATAATAACAGCTCAACATTCTCACATACACATTTGACAGACATAATAATCCCTATGTTGACAGAGGGACCCGCAGTACATTATAAAATACAGTTCAGTATGGATCTGCATCACAAAACTGTATCAGTTGGCTTAAACCGATGTGTCAAAGAAACCTTTTCTGCTAACTCAGCATCCCTTATGCCTTTTAGTGTTTAGTCAACAAAACAAATATAATGCAGCTCGTTAGTGAAGCAAAACACATCAAGACTCTGCTATTGAAGTAACCCAGCTACTACGTATTTCTACTGATTTAACGTTATATATTTGAATCCATTAACATTTTTCTTTGATTTGTTGAGTTATGGGTTTGGATTGAGATGTGTCTATAGTTGCAAACTACATTAAACACCCTTTGGGCACTACGTACAGTAGCAAGTGTACGTGTGCGCTGATGCAGCTGCGTCAACAAAGGACTATTTCTGTCTGAAACACAACATATTTATGAAGTGTATTTTTACCGTTTTAGAATGTGGCTTATTCTGCGCTAAGAAAGTCTAAATCATCAAGCAATGTAATTCAAGTTACACTGTTTTTAATACATGTCTCTGCCCAAATCCATCCCACTTGCTCCAGAAATCAAGCATGTCGCAGGCAGATCCAAAAGTGCTTAAAAAAAAAAATATGCCGGACAGCCAAGCACTCATGCTTGGAGAGTTGAAAAGGAGAATAGAGGACACAAAGGCCCAACGCCTATGGTATAGAGGTAAGTGGTATGGTATTGGCAGTGGAAGGTCCTGAGTTCAAACGCTGCATGTGTCTAATACAAAATATACTAATGTTCAATTTGTGTGTGTCTGTTAGTCAATAAAGCATTTCATTGAATGTTTAAAAAAAAAAAAAAAGGCTGCACATGACAGCTGCAGAGAGGAGAGAGGAGAGCACGTGGACGGCTGCAGAGGGGAAAGCTTCTATGACGTGAAGGTTTAAAAACAAATATGACTGCCGGTGAAATTTTAACGCGACCCCAGATATAACGCGGTCTAGGGGCTGTGGACCCCAAGGACCGCGTTATAACGGGGTTGAGCTATATTTACCATACATATTTACAGCTCAACCCTGTTACAACGCGAATCCGCTTATAACGCGATGCAGGCGTTGCTCCCAATTTTCATATTTATTAATACTGTACAGCACAATTATTGGTATCTTAAATACTTTATTGTACAATGCATACAATGGTACATTATTTCTAACGCAATGTCACATTATATCGCAATGTGATTCTTTGGACCCCAAGTATCACGTTATAACGGGGTTGAGCTGTACTATACAGTAGATCTCCTGCAAAATGTGGGTTCTTTATCTCTCTCTGCTACCTTGTTCGTCCCTCCTACCCTCGAAAATAATTTTTTGGGGCCAAGGCATGCAGATCCGAGCTCCGGGAGTTTAGGGGGTTGGATTAAAAAAAATCTGAAAGTCCCCATCTCTACTTAGAGGCAATCCATGTGTTTTTTTTGTTTGTTTTTTTTATTTAATAAAAAAAAACATTTTTTCACAGGATTGAAGCAGGGGGTCTCTGGAGATGAACCCCATTAATTTCATCTCTGTGGGACCCCCTGCCACTGGATATACATTCTTCTGTTGGGGTTGCTGGGAGCCGCTCCGGCTGGGTAGCAGGATTTACATTATGGAGACTTTTAGACGCTGCCGTGCCCTGTGAGCCAATAGGAAACTGCGATATCATACGGTACGGCTTCCTATTGGCTCATGTGACGTAGAGCTTTAAAAAGCAGCGCAATACCGGCACCCTCTTCAGAGGCAAGTATTTCAGCTCTGTAGACCCTCTTCTTCAATCCTGGGCAAAAAAACCCCTAAATGTTAATTTAAAAAAAAAAAAAAAACTGCTTGGATTGCTTCTTTAATAGGCATGTTCGAAAAGCAGAGGATAAGCTATTGTAAGCATGTACTCAAACATCATAATATGCAATGGGGCTTAGACCTCTGATGAAAAATATGGAAAGGTAGAGAGATGGATATATACACATATACATACATGTATACATACTGTACATACACACACACACACACACACATACACATACACACACACACACACACACACGTTCCGAGGTCTGATAATCATGCATACCCCTGAGGAAGGTCCTGTTCTGTAGGACCGAAACGTTGGGCTTTTTGATGTATCACTATTATCACCAATACACATTTGAAATATTTCGAAACAGAGTGCTGTCCCTTGATTACCAGATGTCGGAACGGTAACGTATGAATACATTATCTATATGGGACATCTATATGGTTCATAGCCACCCATATTACACTTCACTATCCAGGGTTGGTCATTTTCCCAGCAGTATTTAGTGTTCATTTATGCACCTTTGTTCTTGTCCCCTGTGACTAGTATTGGGGCACCCCTACCACTTTTTATACTTTCTCCCCTGTTTTTATATCTAACAAACTTTGTCATATGTTTTGTTATACCTGTGTGCTCCGCCAGGAATTTTTTTGATGTTCACCATATCATTATTCCTTGGAGCACCGCTGGCTTCTGTAATATTGTTTGGTAACATATGCCAGCTCTTTTTGGGTACTATTAAGTTTTTGGTGTCCATGCGGTAGCCTTTGTGTATTTATATATATATATATATATACACACACACACACACATATACACATATACACATATACACATATACATACATACATACATACATATATCGCACTTTCCTCCGCCCCTGGGAGATATGGCGACTATCGTGTATGTGGTGCGTTACCTGCGGCTCACAGGAGGGTCGAGCCTCCGCTGCTGGGAGCCTGGGGTGTGTCTGATCCGTCTGGTACCAGTGCCTCCACCTGCATGGGATCCTACTATGTGGGTAACCCTGTGACAGGACCCAATACAGTAATACACACACCGATCGTAATAACAGGTTACTGCATGCATGAAAAATAATAATAACGATAATAACAGAACCACTCAGGCCTTGCAGGGCCGTAAACCCACACCGTGCCCCCAACACCATTTCTACACCTCGGTGGGGTTTACCCCAAAGTTCAGCGGTGCCCCAGGGCACCTAACCACCCTTGCGTCCACAGAGTCAACCCACCCAAAGTGTTTGACAGCGCTGCCCACACCCGCGTGTTACTGTTGGTGCACTTGTAGAATGGTGGTATACCTGCCGGGTGCTCCAACACCCGGTAGTGCTAACTGAAGATAAGGGATCCGCTGATCCAGCGACTGTGTCCACGATGGCATCCACCTCCACGTTGGGTAGTATCCGGTTGGAGTGTCCCACCATGAAGATAGTCTCATATGTAGCTGATAGCCTGGTCCCAGCTGCATCCTGGGTGTGTCCTTCACACTGGTACTACAGGGGCAGTGTCCCTAACTGATGGGCCTGTCCCTGCAACAACCAAAAGCTGAGGTGAGTTGGGGCCTTGCTGGGGCCTAAGGGGGTCTCTGGCCTAGAAGAGGGGCCACTGACACCCTGCACACGCATACCCTACCCTTCTGATGTCCCAGCTCCAACTGGCGTGGTCTCCAGTGCGCAAATTGTATTCTTTCTGGAGCAGGGGGATACTCGCAGCCTTATTGGCATATCTGTGTAGCCCTGTTTCTCCCTAAACACAGAAGCTACTGATGCTGCTCTTAAACCTGTAGGCTCGCAGGGCTTGAGCCACGGCCACGGGGAGCCTGGGGCAATGTATATATTTATAACAAAGTGCAGCGCTACCACCTGGGAGGAATCCCAACATGGTGGGAGAAGCCCCTCACAGGACCCAACCAATGAATACACACACAGTAAAATATAACGACCTTTACATAAGCACATAAATCTTATCACTCTAATATGCATAAAGATATAGCATACCCTTGCTCACTAAAAGTAAAACTACCCACACAACTCTCAGGGCTGAGTCCCACCAATGTGTCTCTCTGGATTGAGGGGGCTGGTCCCAGACCCCTATTCAAGGTATGCAGCGTCCGCTGTGTCCCTCACTCTCACTGCAGCACTAATGGGGCAGGTTCCCTAGCCTAAGGCCTGTCCCTAAAGCAGCCACAAGCTCCATATGTCTCAGGGCCTATCTGGGCCCTAGGGGTAATTACTGGCCTAGTGCAGAGGCTACTTGCCCTCTGCACCTGCACCTCCGTCCCCTAGCCTCTCCTGGCACAATGTCCCAGCACGCGAAATGTATCTATCTATCTGGGGAGCAGGGGATTCTGGCAACCCTATTGGCTACCTGGCGTCATGTGTCTGCTTGCCCCTGCGCATGCGGGGGGCTGTAGTCCCCGCATAGCCCCTCTTCCTAATGGCCGTCACTCGGCATTCGCGAGTCTTCCGGTAGGGCCGCCGTACCTCCTATGACCACGCATGCGCGACTACAAAGAAGATGGCGGCGCCCGCCGGGAGTCCTTGGCGACGCAGTCGCCACACTGACGCTGCGCCAGCACCCGCCGCTCAACCCCGCACGCTCCCCCGCTGCGGAGGCAATCGGGGAAAACCCTGGAACCAGGGGACCACGACGCACTCCTCGCCACCCGCGGAGGTAAGGGGTGCACAGAAAACCCAAGGGGGCCCGGGGCTACATCTGTGTCACCTGATCCCCTGCCCCTCTGCATTATGGGGCTGTAGTCCTCGTGGAGCCCTGCTCCTTCAATGGACGCCTAGCGCACCTATCACTGCGCATGAGCGATCGAATTGAAGATGGCGGCGCCCTGCTACAAGCTTCCACAACACTCTGCACGTTCCCCCCAGGCTCCACTGTCAGTCGCAGCAGGGAGACGGGAGAGACAGAGACACGCACTGTATATGCATAAAAATGCAATAAACAATGAAAGCCTCGGGTCACCAACAAATAACTCTTTCTAGTTGTCTGATAAACACCAAGTGTCTGCAATATTACGTGGTTATAAAAATCAGGCCAACAGATTATCTTAATAAAAAATGTCATAGTAGCAGTTTATTATTCTCATCTCGAACAACTGCTCGAGACATGACTGAACATTGCCTGCGTTTATCTAATGCTCATCATATTTCTCCTGCACGAAAGGTAATGAATGATAAAAGGTGGCATACCAAATTATCTTTAGAAGCCTTGACATCTGGTAACATTAACCCAATAACAAATAGCTGCAAAGGCAAATAATACATCACATAGGTTTTAAAAAAGAAAAACACGTAAACGGAACAGCATGTATTATAGAATAATTGCTGTCACTTAACATCACAGAGCTAAACAGATCTCAGCTGTAAAATAGGGTCCACCGTGTCATGAAGAGCAATATCAATTTTGTTGCTGAACTGCAGTCCCACGTACAGTATATACATTGGAACAATACTGATGAGAGAACAGTCTGAATATACATTATATACTTATTTTGTGTATGTTCATAGCAATAGGAAAAAAAGAATGATCCAGTTATTGCAAAGTCATGTATCCCTATTCAATATGCAATGAATCCGACTACCCTTTGCTTGGGATAGTTTAAGGGACACTTATTTAAGGGGGATTGAATCCTGCCTGACAAGGAGAAGACTGCTTCCCAGCATATGGTAATGGGCCATAGTTATTGTGTTGTGGAGTTACAAAGCAATTTTTATAATGGAGGCCAGGCATTTGCAGAGATTCGAATAATAATTCCTGTGTCATTCCCAGGATACATGTGCCCTTTAAACTTAGAATAAATAATGAGACCCGGCAGTAGTATATGGAAATGGTGATAAAAGCCAGAGCTTTATTAATTTACCATTCATCTTTAATAATCAAACATAAACCAACCTTAGCCTTCCGGCCATAAGGTAACCAACAATATATGAATATCATACCACATATTACTCTGCCTCACAGCCAAGAGCATAAACTCAGCACACCAAAGCTTTAACATAACCTCCATATAAAGAAATAAGAAGAAGGGGGTAAGATGGTCCGTGGTTCACAGCAACTTCAGCAGCCAACGCATGGATGTCTAAAAAAACTTTATTGATCGCTAGCAGCAAACATCAGGCAACCACTCTAACATGTTTCGTCCAGGCTATGGACTTTTTCAAAGAGTGCTGATAGTGTATAGCCAAATAGATATAGGGAGTGGTGAGTGTATGCCACCAATAGAAACAGGGAACGTATTTAAACCTCACCTGTGGTAGATTAATCATTAAAGTGGATAACTATCTCCCCAACAATCCCCATAGCAATGGCTGCACAACAAGGTATTTACAACATACACATGAAAAATCTTAAAAACAAAACAGAACATATAATGGATAAATTTAAAAACACAACTACTGATGTTTTAAGTTACCAGCATCATTATTATTATATAAAGCTATATCAATTAATGGAAGTATACAGATATATAACAAAGGATTTCATATATCTAGTACTTATAAAATCTTTTTTGTACTTATAAAGCATTTTCAGTATCAAGATTCACTTTAAAGGGATATAAACATTTTATCAATTTATTCACATAATTCATATCCATGAATACAGTGGCAACCGCATGACAGACAGTAACTTAATATGTCACCTCCCAGATCACAATGTAATTGGGTGAACACTGTGAACCCACCCCAAAACTTAGCCATTACCCCATCAGGAAGTGTTTCAGTTCCCACTCCTGATTGATGCCGGCCGGATGGAGTGTGTTCAGAGTGTACACCCAATACATTTCCTGTTTATTTAATACCCCCTCTCTATGGCCTCCTCTAGCGTTACAAGGGATATGTTCAATTGCCATATAGGAAAAGTTGGCTATTCCCCCTTTAGGGCATCTGGAGAAGTGTCTGGGAACTGGATGAGACACATCATTCTTTTTAATAAGCCTGACATGCTCGGCAATGCGGGTCTTGACTGGCCGAATGGTTCGTCCCACATATAATTTTTTGCAACCACATCTCAAAAGATAAATGGTGTAGGATGTATTACAATTCAAAAATTCTTTAATAAAATATTTTTTTCCATTGATGTCAGTTTGGACAAATTTTGTACTATGAACATATTTACACATGGAACAATTTCCACATGCATAAAAACCTTTAGGAATACTACCAATTCTTTTAAGATCAGTTTTAGTTTGAAAGTGACTTGGCGAGAGGTGTGATGCTAGTGTCTTAGCCCTACGGAATGAAAATTTTGGTCCCTTCAAGGTAAACTCAGCAATATCCTTATCTAGGCACAGGGTGTGCCAATGTTTATGCACAATGTCGCATATAAGCTTGGATTGGCGACTATAAGTCGTGATGAATAATGGACTCATATCACTATACTTGCTCTTAGATTGTATGTACCCCTTATGATGTTTGTCTTTTTTCTTTTTATCGAGGATTCCAGGGCGATCCAAAGTCATAGCGTACTCGTATGCTGTCTGGATATCTGTATATTTGTAACCCCTGGCTTGGAATCTCTCAAATAGTGCTTGTGACTGCAAAGAGAAATTCTCGTCATCAGAACATATCCGTCTCAACCTTACAAATTGGACCCTCGGAATACTTTTGATTAAAGTTCACCCAATTACATTGTGATCTGGGAGGTGACATATTAAGTTACTGTCTGTCATGCGGTTGCCACTGTATTCATGGATATGAATTATGTGAATAAATTGATAAAATGTTTATATCCCTTTAAAGTGAATCTTGATACTGAAAATGCTTTATAAGTACAAAAAAGATTTTATAAGTACTAGATATATGAAATCCTTTGTTATACATCTGTATACTTCCATTAATTGATATAGCTTTATATAATAATAATGATGCTGGTAACTTAAAACATCAGTAGTTGTGTTTTTAAATTTATCCATTATATGTTCTGTTTTGTTTTTAAGATTTTTCATGTGTATGTTGTAAATACCTTGTTGTGCAGCCATTGCTATGGGGATTGTTGGGGAGATAGTTATCCACTTTAATGATTAATCTACCACAGGTGAGGTTTAAATACGTTCCCTGTTTCTATTGGTGGCATACACTCACCACTCCCTATATCTATTTGGCTGCCATACACTATCAGCACTCTTTGAAAAAGTCCATAGCCTGGACGAAACATGTTAGAGTGGTTGCCTGATGTTTGCTGCTAGCGATCAATAAAGTTTTTTTAGACATCCATGCGTTGGCTGCTGAAGTTGCTGTGAACCACGGACCATCTTACCCCCTTCTTCCTGTGTCATCATTTCCGGAGGAGCACGCTGACGCCAGCTACACCAGAGGAGGAAGCCGCTGCAGAATTCCCTGCACCAACAGGGACGGCTTTTTCGTGAGTACTCCTAACCTCCACGCGGTATTTCAGGGAGATTATTGAGGCGGTTAGTGCCGGGCTGTGATTTACTTTGGGGCGCCCCTTAGGGAGGTGTCCCCCTGTACCTCTATCCGGCTTACTATTACCCAACTCCCTGTTTTCAATACCGGAGGCTTATTGTTTCATTAATCATTGCTGGGTCTCTCTTCAATCAAGTTGCCATAAAGTGTGTGCACTACCTGTTAGCAGCCTCGGTATACTGGGTAATTCCATATTCTCTAGCATTATAAAGAAATAAAGCTGTGACAACCAGCAAATGCAAATATATATCTTTTTATTTATAAATCTGAAAAATAACGCATAACAAACATTTTACCAATCTTAAATGAAACTTAAAACAAACCTTATTATTAACAAAATACTCCTAAATAAAATAGAGTGGGAAGGCGATAAAGAGAAATTTAAATAACTCTCGACTGCCACTGGCATCCTTATATAGGCTCCCAAGTTCCAAACACAAACTTACCCATCTGCCCGCTGCCTACCCCGCGCTTCTCCATCCACCCTCACTGCCCGCCCCGCGCTTCCCCATCCGCCCCCTGCTGCCCACCCCTCGCATCCACATCCGCCCCCGCTGCCTACACAGCGCTTCCCCATCCGCCCGCTGCCTACCCAGCGCTTCCCCATCCCCCCCGCTGCCCACACCGTGCATCCACACCCGCGCCTGCTGTCAACACTGTGCATCCACATCCGCCCACGCTGCCAACCCTGCACTGCCAACCCTGCGCTTCCCCATCCACCTGCCCCGCACTTCCCCATGTGCCCACTGCCTACCCCACGCGTCACCATCCGCCCCTGCTGCCCCCCCGTGCTTCCCCATCCACCCGCCCCGCACTTCCCCATCCGCCTGCTGCCTACCACATGCTTCAGCATCAGACTACTAACTGCAGAACTGGCCAAACAACAAACTCAAAAATGAAGCCAAACAATGGTAGCTCACAACCACCTAGAAACGTCTGTGTTTTAAGTAAGGGGCAGCATCCGCGCAGACGAGCTGCCCCCTGGGCAAAGACCAAGATCCTGCAAATGATTTCTCCAAATAGAAACTACTGCTTAATATTTACAATGACATTTGTGGACAGAATTAAAAGGCGAAAGTAAACAAAGTGTGTAGGAAAAAAAAACCGCGTTAAAGGTTTGATTTCAGTGTTTACTGATCAGCAGATATCCGTTGTCTTTTTCCCCTCATGCAGTAATGAGCTTCCAATAAAGAATGTGCTTACTCTGCAAGAGGCTTTCATTTAGTTGTCACTCACCAACTGCTCATTGTTCTCGCACTTTTTTTTTGGCTTTTACACTGAAGTTAAAAAGGCTGTCAAGAAAAAAAGAAATCTAATAAGGAACCAAACACCCAGCTGACTCAAAAACATCCCTCAACTCATCACTTTCAATGTAATACTGAACTGCACTCATTCTCGTAAAAGGAGCTTTTAAAATCATGACTACCCCCAGGAGAGTTGTTTGTTGCTCTTGTTTCCTGCTACATCTCTAGAAGATGCAAATACCCATAATTAATGCGCGCACACCGTACAACAAAGATATCCATCATTTCGAAGTGCAGCTTGGTAACTGCATTACAGGCTCATTGAAGCGTATTGCGACAACAGCTACAGCTATTCCAAATACATTGCTAGAGTGCACAGATTTTTATATTTGCACCATGAATTGACAATGGCGTATATACAGTATTCATCAAGCAGTCATCTGCCATCTGCAACTTCCAGCGCTGGAAGACACTTCCGACCGTATTGACTTGAGCTGTAACATGTCTTCCAGCACCAGGTGGTCACTGATTGCAGACACTATTAGTGGCAAGAACACTGTTTTTTTGAAGAGGGTGACCCCCCCCCCCCCTCACCCCCAATCCTCCCCCAATTATCGAATTTTCTTGCAACCATGGGCAAGTCACTCACTATACGCTAAGTCAGGGGTGCGCAACTCCAGTCTTGAAGGGCCACGAACAGGTCAGGTTTTCATGATATCCCTGCTTTAGCACCGGTGGCTCAAAGACTGAGCCACCTCTGCTAAAACAGGGATATCCTGAGAACGTGACTTGTTCGTGGCCCTTGAAGACTGGAATTTCCCCACCCTTGAGCTAAACTGTCAGGTAGCTGCAAAAATGATATATACTGTACAGCATAGGCTATCACTACATAACAAAGATTATTATTAATCGGTTAGCTGTAAGCAAGGTGAAAATAGTTCATAAGCTAGTAAGAAAATGTTAAAAACAAAAAACAAAAAGCCCACCAAAATAGTCATATTGTTTGTATAGTTGCAATGAGAGATGGTGAGATGCCGGCAAGAGAAAAATTATATACTCCTATGTGAGCGCAATACTGATATCCAGACATACAGTAATAGTGCATCAACTTCTCTTGCACTTCACTGCATCTATTGCTAAAAACAACATTATATAAGTCAAAAGACACCTAATTTTTATTTCTGCAAGGCCAAAAGTCAGAAAATGAAACAAACAATAACTTATGCGAGCATATTTTACCAACAACGGTTTAAGTGACCTGGTCCGTTACTCAATTAAGCTACTAGCATCCATTTTATTTTGCAGAACCTCATACCTGTCATTAGACAGAAAATAAGTCCAGGGCAGCAGAAAACCAACATACATTTAATGGGGCTGAACAAGCAGGAGGTAAATTATACTACTCTAAGAAATCAGAGTATTGTAAATGATAAAAAAAATACAAAGTACAAAAAAGTCTTGACATACTTGGCAAAGATGTGTAAGAGACCAACATCCAATTATTTAGGCTCCTCTTTTTTTCAGGCAATATCATATGAAAGTACAAACAGCTGCAGTTGGGGTAAATCATTTGAATGAAAGTTCATGAACTCTTAATGGTACCGGTTTAAGGGTGCATTAAGTGAAGCAAAACATGTAAAAAAAAAAATGGTCTTTTGGGAGAAGGACAGAATTATAGTATGTGCATGACTGTAAAGGCAGAGGTTCGAATAATAATTACAATAAGACATGTGGACTTGCACTTATCAAAGGATGTCTGAAACTCTTCATCATATAATCCTGCAATCTTTTAATGTGGTCCCTGTAAGTTAAAAACAGAAACTACAGAGTGCCCTGGAGCATCTGTTAAACATTTTCACAATGAGAGAAAATGTTACGCCACCAAGCACTTGTCCGTTAATGACTGTTGTAAAATAAAAAAATACAACTGGAAAGTGGTGATGATGCCTGCAGGGAATAGCAGAGGTGTTTGTTGGAACACAATCGTGTTCTTTGCAGTTCTATAAACCACACTACTAACACGCTTGCTTGGTATCAATAGGATATCTGATGCACTTGAATACTACTTGGATATTATGACAGATTGGGTGACAGATCAAAATACCCAACATGCTTCCATTTGAACGTTCCAGTATGGATCCTTAAGCAATGTAAATTTCTTTAACATATTGTAAACATCTAATAAAGGCAAGTGCTTGTATAAAAACACCATGTGAACACTTGATAGGCAACAATCTACCCAGATGGTAACAGGCGTGCCAAATTATAGGCGGGATTATAGTAGGAGCAAGAGGTTTTAAGAGATGGGAGGGTATGGGGTCAAGAGGGCAGGTGGTAGAGGGAAAAGAGGAGATCTGCAGTTACACATCCTCGTCCGAGACAGTGGAAGGCAGTGGGAGAGTTAGGAAGCAGTGTAGATGGGAGGAGGAAACAGAGGGGATGTTCTGATGCATGATTCCCCCTTTTCCTTTAAATAGTCAGCAAAATCCTGAGGCGAGATGGCGGAAGAAGAGGCAGCTGAGGGTGGTCTGAGTAGAGAGTCAGACAGAGAAGAGTCGGCGTGGGTTAGACTTGTGCGTGTTGATTAGTGAAGGGGGGAAAAAATGATATATATATATATATATATATATATATATCGATATATATATATATATATATATATATATATATATATATATATATATATATATATATTGTGATACCATCACTGTCCTCTAGGGGCTGGAACAGTGCAGTAAGTGTGCTTTCCAGTCCACAGAGAATTAATTTCTCAAAGAGAAGCCAGCAGCAGCTGCTAACTAATGGAGTTAATCAGACTCCTTGAGTGAACATTGAAGTGGTTTAAAAGACAGACTGACAGCTGCTATGCTGAGAGACTGTTTCCCCAGAGAAGGGAGGAGATAGAAGTGCTCCCCCGCTGCGGAAGCTGGTACAGAGGACCTACAGAGGAGTTTTTCTGAGCTCAACATGGGGCTGAGTTCCCCTAGGAAGAAAGAAGGAAAGACCGTGCTGAAGCAGACGTCTGCTCCAAAAGAACTCAGATAAGCAAAAACCTGTATTATTGTATGCAGAGACTGTGTTACACGTTGGCACATGCCAGGCCATGTTTATGGCTTTGGAACCAGCTTAGCTGGCCATCCAGTTAGCAAGGGCTAAAGCTATGGTGTAGTCAGTTTTCCCTAAAGGGAATAGGTCTTATTTGTAGGTGTTGTTTTGATTTAAATGGATGGTGGGCCTGTTAGCATTTGATTTAATCCCTGTAAATAAACCACAAGTAAGAGAAGTACGACGTTTCCTGCCTTTATCTGGGACCAAAAGATGCTACAACGTGGTGTGGGCATCATTATGTGTATATGTATATATGTGTATGCATGTGTGTATGTATGTATGTATATATAGATAGATATTTTACATACATACATTTTAGCCACAGAACGGTATTGTCTATTCGTTTTTAATTATAAATATAACGACTTGGTTTACTGCTTTAGTTTGATTTGTGGGTTACCATAGTTTTAATAGATGACAGAATTGATATTGGGGACTATGCAGTCTGAAGAATGTCACAGGCAGATACCATGAGGTCATCATAATCCTCGGACCCCTCATTACGTCCACTTATATTACACTTCTATTACACTTCTATTACTTGCGAGACAAAACACTTAAATATGTAAAAGACAAAAAAGTCAAAACTTTCAGTTGTATTCAATATTTGTGAGGAATAAATAATATATTCTATCAATAAATGCAGACAGCATATTTAGCTGAACTGTTATCAGCCTTAATTCCAGTAAAAGCACAAAGTACATTGTTTTTTCCAGCACATTTTTAATTAAGTTTTACAGACCCATTTCCAATTTCCTTGATTTAACCAGCGGAGTCTGTTCTTCCTTCAGGCTCAGCAATACTATTTACAGTGCAAGTCTTTTATGGTGACATTTAAATAAATTTACAAAGGAGTTAAAAAGGTCTAGGCTTTAGTGGTCCCTTCTCGCAATAGCACAATATGTTCAACAATTAGAAAAAATATATAAGAATATGTATATATAGCCCAGGTCTCCCTTGTCCCCCGTAGCCCCTTACCTCCCTGCGCAGTTGTGCTATGCAGCAGAGGCAGGGGACAGGTACCGGCAGTGTCAGGGAAGTTGCGCCGGCAACCCGGTCGCTGGAGGCTAGCGGCAGCTCCCTTTCAGGGGTGCCGCCATGTTGAAGTTGCACACGGATGCACAGTGAGGTCACACACACGCAGAGAGGACCTGCAGGGCAGCCATCACCCAGATAGGGCTCCTCAGGGACTACAGCCCCCAGAAGGCTATGGGGCAAGGTACCACCTGCTATATTGCAGCCAATAGAGCCTATAGATTCCCTGCACCAGAGAATTGCCACTTTGCGCGAGATAGAGACCACCCAGTCGGAGCTGGGACAAGGAAGGGGTAGGGTGTGCATGTGCAGGGTGTCTGTGACCCCTGCACTAGGCCAGAGACCTCGACTCCCACATGGATTGTGGCTGCGCTAGGGTCTTGCCCTTATATTAGGGACATTGCCTGCTTAGCACCCCAGTTCAGGGACACAGCCAAGATGCAGCTGTGGACAGGTGATCTGGTGGTCTGGGACCAGACTACCATATTGAGACTATCTGCTGCTCGCGGGAGGGCACCCCACGTGGAGGCGGACGTTGTCGCTAACAACCGCCGTTGCTGGATCCATGGATCCTAGCCTTCTGGGTGGTGTTACCGGGTGTCAGATGCACCCGGCAGGTACTACAAATGCGCCAACTATAAACATTAGTGGGGCAGCGCTGTCTCACACATTTGGCCGGGAGTTGCTACTCTTGGACACCACGGTGGTTGGGTGCCCAATGGCCTCTCAGGACTTTGTCGGAATATCTCGCTAGTGTGTGGACACAGGGTTGGTGGTTACTGGAGGGAACGGTCGTGCGGGAATAATTATAGATATATATTTATTAAGTCCATGTGAAGTGATATTCCATGCAAAAGGTGACACCGGGTACTCATTTGCATGTCATTTCCCAGAAACCCTTGCTGCAGCGGGAGCACTGTATGCTAGGTGATAATGGTTGAAAGGCAGGGTTGTAGACCTGTCTAAGACACGTGAATGTGCTCACAAGTGATATTCTTTATTGGCTATATGCAAACGGTGGAGGTTTGTTGTTGCCTTTTTCACCCACCATAGCTTAAAATGTGAGATATAGATATCTATAGATAACACACACACACACACACACACACACACACAAACACACACACACACACACACACACACACACACACACACACGTTTTATTGTATGGGGTTCCTGTAACGGAACATAGTAGGATCCCGTACCGGTGGAGGCGCTACTGATCATCGCCATGTGTTTTTTATATATCTATGTTCCCCTACCCTTTATATTTTTTAAATATATTAAAATATAGCAATATATGATGTTGATTTTAAATTGATTGTATAATCTCAATTTTGTGTGAGGGTATAGTTGATATATTTTAATCAGCTGTGTCCCCATCAATGTGATTGGTCAAGGGTTTTTTTCTCTGGCCCCATAACAGAGGTTTGTGGGGTATATAGTTTGTCTCTAAGTGTTATAATACCATCCCTGATGAAGTTGGCCAACGCTAACGAAACTAGTTGGAAGTGAGGCAATCTGCTGTGTACATCATTATTTATTGTTCCACATTTCCTGCACTAAGACTATTACAAATTGCACTTGTTGTGCTGTTTGGGACTCCCCGATCACGTGAGTGGCAGCCCGGTGTGACGAGAGTCCCCTGATGTCATCAGTACTCGCCAGAGCATCGCCACGTGGAGCCAGCATTTCCTGGTAGTGTGGAGGGATTCCACATTGCTGCAAATATTGCACAGACCGTTTTAACCAGAACAAGCCGATATCCCCGTGGAGTGGAATCTTGGATGCTGCATCTGGCTGAGGAACTACTTTCAGACGATCAGTGTGGGAGATGCAGTGTGTGGTAACATGTCCATAACATGTCATGCTATTTTACTTTTATCTTGATGTGCGTGCAATACCTATCAGATGACTGAAATTTCATTTTATTCAAATACTATACTATACTATACTATACGACTTTGCGCCGTATCTCTTTTCTTGTACTAGTTATATAGTTTGCAGAGCCAATCTATTGATACAGCAGCAGCGTCTCCCCAAAAATCACACAGGTTTATTTATCCAATTAGTTATATGTTCACAATTTTTATCATTGGTGTATATATACACACACTATTAATATAAGTTATATATTTATATTTCATTACCTATCACTATTTTATTAATCACTATCTGGTGCGCGGTATATATTCACTCTTGTCCCAGGAGCTAAATGACAGTTGGGCTGACCGCAAATGTCAACCATTTTAGGCCAACACAGAGAAGTGAGTTTCCCAGCCCTCCAACCTGATTTATATTATATTTAAAAAAAAATGTATATCCTCTATGTATATATTATGTTAATTGTCATGTTTTATTTTAAAAGTGTTTACGCCGAGCACGCACATTTTAAGTGAAACTTTTGTCTTTTGTCCCTGTTTTGTCACAGAAATTGTATTTGTGATGTTGCTGTTTTTTTTATTACAAATCAACACAATTTCAGTGACAAAACACAAAGTTTCACTTAGAACGTGCATGCTCTGTTTTTATTATCTTTATTTACTGTCGGCATTATTTAGTTTAGATATTAATTTCAACCCGCCTCAAAAAAATATTGGGCCCAAGACTGAAAAAAAGGTTGGTCACCCGAGGTAGGTAGATGTACAGTTGTACAGTATGTTAGTCTGGAATATGTGTTGTTGAAGCAAAAATATAAAAAATTAGTAAAAATAAAAAATTGTTACTAAGGAAAAAGCAGTACAAACCATATTTATTCTATTTGCTGTGATGTAGAAGAACCACGCACACAATCATAAATGTACATTTTAAGGGACAGAAGCGTACTATGTAGCTTGTACATGTTGTTTTTCGGATGTCCTTTTTATTTGTGTTATCCCCAAAACAATAGAATTAGGATTCATACAAAATAGATTATATTTACTGTAATGCTAGGTTTTTTTTTTTTAATCATTTGTATTTTCCATTGTAAGGCATCTAGAAGGCTTTGTAGTAGGTGCTAAAAGTACAGTAATTCTTTTAATGAATAACCCATTGCTTGAAGGAAGTGAGGGGCATTATTTGATAGTTTAAATCTGTTCACAAAAGAAATGCCGTAACTCCTAAAGCCATTAGTACAAGTAAAGCAAAATAAGAAGACTGAGCTGTACAAAAAAAAAAAAATACAAAAAATATGCAAATACAAAATGCAAAAAAAAAAGTGGTGTTTGAAATCCTTATTGGAGTATATTGTAACAATGAACAGACTTGCCATAAAGCTACACTTATATATATACGGAATTGTCTCTTATTTCATTGCATTGTCCTGGAAGGAAATTTCTGTTGGGACACATCATTGTCCAGTATTTTAGGCCTCCGCACCCGGAATTGGGGCCCACCTTCCAAGTGCAGAATCAGTGCAGGACCGCAGGCCTAAGCCAACCCCCCCCCCCCCCCCCACCAGGTAAAAATGTGAGTGTGTTGTGATGGGAGAAAGTTTGTGCACGCGGTGGATTGGGGAGTGTGTATTGTGGGGCTGGGGGGAGGGAAGTGTGTGTGTGTGTGTATTGTGGGGGGAGGGAGAGTGAGTATATAATATAATAGATATATAGATATATCAATATAGTGAGGGAAGTGGAGTGTCAGCCGTTCCTGAAATGTTTGATATATAGATGGCTTGTATAAGAGTAATGATGGCAAGATCATGTACATAACATAATGGTGTGACTTTACATAATATAAAAACAGTCCAACTTGATTCAAGAAAGATGATTGCACTTGCTGAAGGTTTCTAAAGTGGCAAAACTGACCGCTTGCAGGGATTTTTCTTTCCTGAGCCATTACAAAGAGGTCTCTGGATCACTCAATCAGAAACTGCAAGGTCATCTCAATATGTCATGGCTTTCAGTTGGTGACAAGAGTGAGGCTTACCAAAGTGGCCATATTGTTTCTCCCTCACAAGAATTATTTTAAGGGAAAATTAAATCTCTCAAGAACCATTGGGTCCTCATTTGAGATGGGTGAATTTTCCTCTAAAAGTTCAAATCCGATGCGAAAACTGCTTTTTTTGCAAATTCATCTATAAAGTCCAAAAACTTTGGTTAGCCCTACTTTAAAAAAAAATCCATGTGCAAGTTTGTCAAGAGAAATTGTATAAAAAAGTGTGTTTAGGGAGGTATATAAGGAACTTGGACTGTGGTAAAATAAAATCTCTCAGCTGGACGTGTTGTGGTTTAGCTTCAAAGGACCCATTGTTTCAAATAAGGTGAAAAATAAATAAATATATATAATAGATTAAAAGAAAATGAGCAGCACGGATTAGTGCTTTAATAGTTACACCCGCTGCCTATATAAATGAAATAATACCTCCAGCCAGTGCACCTCACTCATTAAGCAAGTGGACACTTAATAAAAGTCTTAATAATTTGAAACAAAACTTCTCGATTGATAACAATAAATATGTGTACCTTATTAACAATACCATGTGTTTATTGATTACAAAAATACACCTTTTGAAACTGTACAAAGTGTGAAGAAATTACATGTTCCCCTTATTGCTAATCAACAAGATTGATTGTATGTCTTAATTGATTAGCGAAAATGTAAACTTCTTCAAACTCTTAATAAATTAGGTGACTGAAAGAGGAAAAAAAAATGCTGTGGAAGACAAATTTCAGGTGTTAGTGTCAGATACAGAGAGCAGAAATGTTCATCTTGAATTATACTCTTGGCTTTTTTAAAGTTGTGAACATAGAAAAGTGATGATGCCTGACAAATAAGTATGTTAACGCTGGATGCAGATCATCCAATAGCTTGGTGACTGCAGAAAATCAACAGCACATCACAAAGCAGCGTGGTACAGTATGTGGTGAAACGGTGAGAAGCAACGTTATTAACTTGGGTATTGTCATCAAGATAGTTACTCAGTTATTAATGAATCAGAAGAACTTATTATAAAGTAGCAGTGCATTATCATTTTAATAAAGGGAAATAGTATTCCCATGGACAGAATACTACTGCAAACTTTGACAGTGTACACTGTACAGTACACCCTAGAGTTAGTCACAACATAAAAGTGAATGCCCGACATATTACTGCATTTCACTGACAGAGGGCCGTGCAATGCTTTCTTTGTTGGCCCTATGGCAGTGAAAAATTACATTTAGGGGATTGAAAGCTTCTAAAAAGATTATCCCCTGACATTTTGATAAAGTGAAAGGATTTTATAATCTTTGTCCAACTTGTTCAGGAACCAATTTTTCTACTAGAAAGAAGATGTTACCCTGTCGCCACCACACTTTGCGTTACTTGGAATGTAATTGCAATTCCATTCTTAGACAAACAAGGGAGGACGACAGCAGGTGATTCATAAGGACCGTTTTGCAGTTAAGAAAACATTGTTTTCACATGACAGAAAGCAGCATTTCTTTTCATTTGAAGAAGTTCAAATGAAGATAAGGAAGTTGAAACACCTTTATTTTGCATATATTCTATATTGTCCTTTGGACTAAAAACACAAAATCCATGACACGTTCCATTAGTCTGCTTTAAAGTCGTGATAACTTTATCATGACTAATGTGAAAGAGTAGTACAATACTCGTAGACAAACAATGGTACATTGTGACTAGAATGTTCAAATCATTAGACTTCTCATGTTATTTTCACAGGGCCCAGTGGCAAGGACATCTACTGTAGCAATTAATTGCATTTTATTGCTGACCGTGTCAATCAGTTTATCAGAGCAGCTGTGCACTGCAAACTAAGAACCCTGAAGACCACCAGCGTCAAGAGCCCAGGATTTGAGTCATCTGAAGGTGAACATGCCAATTGAAATGCAATGTCCACCCTGCTTTCCAGGAAAGTTGAAATCTGGTACAAAATGTTTATTATAAATATGAATCTTCCGCCAGACTGATCTTCACATCTTTAATACTGAACTAACGCATCAACAAAACATTACACAAAAAAACATCCATGTATTACTTTAATGAACTGATCCCATGATAGTTCTTTAAAAAAATAAAAATAATAATAAATAAAAAATAAAAAAGACACTTGTATCTAAAACGTACATCATTCTTATAAATCACTTCTGGTTCAAACACTATGCAAAAGATAATAGATGCACAAACAATATTATTGCTGAGAACTGTGCAGCCTTTTCTATCCTTTGCATACAATAGTTCTATTGATATCAGCAACATGAAATGCGGTGCAGTAATTGTTCCCGCTTTAATTACATAGCAGTGAAGAACTAGAAATAGGTTATTAATGAACCTTGGCCCGCGCACGCGCACGTTGCTTTAAAAAGTTTAAACAACTGGTATCAAAGGACATATTTGACTTTATATTACATGTAAATTTGTGTGTTGAATAAATTTGACCTAATAGCTGCAATTCGGATTTGTGCAAAGACATGAGGATAAGATTTATTGAAAGATAGCAATAGTGCCCAGACTGGCACCACCTCGGTTAATAAAGAACCTCCATCCACTCAAACAGTCATTAAACAGGCTAAGCGTCAAACGTTTTCTGGCTCCAACTAAACCGTAGTGGTTCAATCCCTACAATACAAATCATACAAGTATTACTAAGATTGTTTAGTGTTCTCGCAAAAGCAAACCATTTGTAAGAACAGCTTGCAATATAAAACCACAACAAAACAAACATTAAAGATAAAATAAAACAGATGGAGTTTTCTTGTAAATTTTTGGGAAACAGAGTCGACTATAAAAATCCAAGCTTATCTTGCTACTTTGATACAAATGTAGCTTATGGTCCCATTCAACACTGACAATTAGTTTAGTATAAATAACACATTTTAAACTATTTCTGGGGGAAAAAATCCCAACATCAAAACATTCTAAATAATTGCAATGTTTTGTGAAAAGCACAGAATGCAATTTTCATTAATTATCTTCTCAAAACTGACAAGCATTGCTACTGTACGGCAACAATGGGAAATTAAAATTACACACTAATACATCAAATAAGGCCACTGGTTTGTCATTTTGGAACAATACTCAACAACATTTGCTGCCAAAAAAAATATCATTTCATTTTAGAAGGTCTTTCATCAAATGTGTGTTCCAAAAATAAGGAATTTTCATGACAAAGAAAGAATCACACACTTCTAAAATAAAAACATTCAGACTGTACAATAATATACTGGAGTTGTCTCTACAAACTTTCAGATGCCCAATGTATGTGTAGGAGATTAAGGGGGCAGTCCCACTTGGCAGAAAGCAATTGAAGAACAGTGGCAAATAGGTTAAATGTAGCTGATGGACAGGAATTTTAAAGTAAGTTTTGAACTGTTTAATTAACATTTACACATTAATCAAAATGTTTAGCATGATTAGGGAGTAGTCAACAGAAATAAGACACTTTATATTGGTATCATATTTTTAAAGGAAGCCAATTTAAAGAAACAGTTTTGTGGGCTGCTAAAGGATCAGCCACTAATCAGAGAAATCGTTAAAAACATGCTAAATGCTGTGGCTTGTAAAAAGCGACACTGCGTGAGCAAGTTGCTAATTTCTTTATGGTTTTTATTGGGAAGCTCGTGTTTACAAATGAAAGCTTTGCACCCTTGTCCATTCCCTAGGCATTTGGTGAGAAATCCAACACTGGAGTAAGCAGTTAAGATGTATTACTTGTATGGGGAGGAGAGGTACCACCTCTTGTCTGCACTGAAAAAGACTATTACCATGCCTCAAAGCTTTTATTGTTTGTGTATGTACACAGTGCTATTTAACTCACACCAAAGGGAGAATAGCTCTCAAAGTTAGATTTTATCAGTTGTAAAGTAGCTATACTGCATGTTATTAAACTGGGCCATACTGTATGTTACTAAGGTGACCCTGGCGGGTTGTCAACCACCATAATTTTAAAGAACCCCAATATTCAATAAAGTGAGAAACCAGTTAATTCATAGTTAATGATGCATTAACTCACACTGACTTGGATGAAGATATGTATGCTCATTTGCATGTCATTTCCCAGAATCCCTTGCTGCAGTGGAGGCACTGTATGCTAGGTGATAATGGAGAAAGGCGGGTTTGGAGACCTGTCTAAGACATGTGCTCACAAGTGATCTCTTAATTTGCTATAGGGTGGAGGTTTCTTGTTGCCTTTTTCACCCACAATAAATATATATATATATATATATATATATATATATATATATATATATATATATATATATATATATATATATATATATACACATACATATACACACATATGTAGGGGTGTTCTGTTTTCCCCGCTGTACCTCCGCTGCAGGGCGCAATCACAGGGGGTGCTGTGTAGGGAGAGTCCGGAGGTTCCGCGGCGGCCCGATAGCACAGGGCGCCTCCATGTTGTAATTGGCATTGTGCAATACTCATGCGCGACCGGAGAGACGTAGAGAGTTTGTGCATGCGCAGTGTAAGCGCGCGAACGGCTGGCCAATAACCAGGAGGCTATGAAGTAAAACTACAATGCCCATGAGCCTCAGCAGAGCCACGTGATGCCAGGGAGCGAATAGGAGTGAAGGATTTGGCTGGCAGGAGGAAAGGGAAGCGTGGGTGAGAGACCACGCTAGCAGAGGGTGACAGAGGAGCAAGGGGAGAGGTAGTGTGTGTGCAGGGGGTCAGTGACCCACCTGCGTAGGCCAGATTTCCCCTTAGGCCCCAGTGCAGACCCTGAGTCACCACCAGCTTGTGGTACTGCAGGGAACCGCCCTAGAGAGAGACATCCTATTCCCTTACTGTATTAGCAGACAGGGACAGTGTTCTTCCTGCGTTGCTGTGTGTTCAGTGGTTTGGGCTCAAGCTGCTGGACATTACCAAACTCGCAAGAGACTACGCTGGATCGGCGGATCCTTTTTGAAGTCTGTTACCGGCTGCTGGAGTGGCCGGAAGGTATTTAATAAGTGCACCGGTACCTTCAGGCTCTGATCCCGCCTTGGGGGAGGGTTCTTTGGGGAAACTGGGTTGAGTGACCAAGGGACTGAGTTTATACATTGGACACGGTGTGGGGTACACGCGGTGGTGGGGAGTGACATTATTCGAATGAGGAGTGGCCAGGCCACTGGTGTATAACTACTGAGTATCAGCTATTCATGTACTGTGATATATGTGGGTTATTCTTGATAGGTGTAAGCTAAGGTTTTGCAATCACTTAATAGTAAAAGGTTACAACGTTGTGGCTTGTTATCATTATTCTTACCTAGGGGAATCTTACTTATTGGGGATCCTGGGTAAGTGGAGGCGCTGCCAAGAACATATTGTTACCCCAGGCTCCCAGTTAGCGGAGGCCCAGATCTCGCTGAGCCAGTAGGTACATACAGCACTAGTATCTCTCTATATCAGCAGGAAAGAGGGCTACACACATAATAAATATATATATATATATATATATATATATATATATATATATATATATATATATATATATATATATATATATATATATATATATATATATATATATATATACACACATACATTTAAATTAAATGCTGGGGTATCGCGTGAGGCCTCTGCAACTTCCCTTACCTTGTCAACACGTCACCATGGCAATGCCACGTCAAATGACACTGGGGGGGTCACATGACCCTGCTGTGTCATTTGAAGCCAAAGACAAGGTAGGGAGGGGGCGCGAGAAGAGCAGGCAGGGGGGCGCAGACTGAAATGTTTGTGCACCACTGCACTGTGCAGGCTCGGAACCCCCTGCTTCCCCAGTTACAGGCCCCGGTATCTCCCTGCATTGTTTAAAACTCTGTCACCGGGAAATTTAAATGCATAGGAGATACCAGCAACCCATACCGTGGGGCCTGCATATCACAGAAAGTAGAGGGTCTCTGAGGCTGAAATTAATGTGGTTCAGCTCCGGAGACCCCCTGCTACAATACTCTGTTATTAGAATGAACATTAAATCTGCGCGACCGCCTGTAAGAGCTGCGCGACCGCCTGTAAGAGCTGCGCGACCGCCTGTAAGAGCTGCGCGACCGCCTGTAAGAGCTGCGCGACCGCCTGTAAGAGCTGCGCGACCGCCTGTAAGAGCTACGCGACCGCCTGTAAGAGCTGCGCGACCGCCTGTAAGAGCTGTGCAGGGAGATGCACACGTCTCTGTGCAGCTCTTCCAGGCTGCAGTTTAATCAAACACAAGTAGTGCGATAAGTATTGTGGGGGAAAAAAAAAACACACAAAGTAGTGCGATGTTGCATTCGTTTTACAGCACTATATAAAAAAAATTCAGATTTTTCTGAGTGAATACTGTTTTTACACATTTCTTATAGTGCGGTAAGAACATGCAAACTCGCTCGCCAATGCACTGAACTTATTGAAGTTTAGTGAATAGGCCCCCTAGTGTTTTATGGATTGAATAAACACTTTTTTTCTCTCTTTCAACATTTGTTACTGCTGCTGCGCGCGTGTGTATTCTCTCTCTCTCGTTACATATATACACACAAAAAAATTATTCTATATAACATATGGAATACTAAAATCAAAGAGATATATATATATATTTACATTTTCCAGAAACTAAACGAAAGATTTGATTTAACATTGAGGCCCAAGCACTTACAGAATGTTATAAATGCAAGATCGACATCAAAATGAATCAATGCGCCTTTTCTAATGCCTAATAAATTGATCCCTGTGGCTGATACTGGTACAATCAATGCTAAAATGCTTCTTGTGGAATGCTACTGTACTAACTGGAAGTGTTCTATTTGTCAAGAGGAGAGGAGGAATGGTTTTCTCTCTGAATAACAATCGATACTTCAATGTCATGTATTTACAGATCTGCCAGAAAACAAGAGAGTGACATAGTACCCCACATGAAACCAAATGAAATTGGACCAGGATAATGCAAATCACAATAACTCCGATCTAGATTTTGATTTCAAAACGGTAGACACTATTGACCTCTAAAATTACAATAAATGACTAGTTCAGTTTACCCTCCATATCATAGATAATACCAATGATATGTAATTAGGCACTCAAAATACCTTGATGTGTTGAAAGTTTATATAAGATGTTCACTGATAACGAATAGCAAGCATGTCTCCTCATGCAGACTGGAGAGAGAAGCAATGCATTAATCACTCTGTAGCATTCTCAAATAATGGAAAGAACATTGGTGCTTTGTTGAGTATACGTATAACTAATCCTGTAACATTTTAAGCTCAAGTAACAATGATTGTTTTGTACCTGATACTTGCAGATCTGTTGTTAAACTAGTCATTATTTGATATCAAACATGCAGAAATAAATGGTGCAAGGTTGTAGCTTGGGAGGATGGTGAAGCCATAATGTGCCTTCTGGTGTAGCATGACTTAGTAAACATGATCTCAATCTTGAGGTGCCTTAAGCCAGGGGTGCACTGAACTGAGCCCTGGGCTTAGAAGTCCCAGGTTCTTCCCCACAATATTTAAATGAATTGTCGGGGAGAGCAATAGGCCTCTGTAACTGCCTCTTACCTTCTCTCTGGCCTCTCCTCCTGCATCGTCTGAAGTACATATTCCTTATAACGGCTACAAACATATTTCATTATTAATTCTACTGATCAACTAATTAATAAATAAAACTGGGAACTGCAGCAATAGCTTAGGAAAGTATTTTCTCTGTAAGGTTTTTAATTAAACGATGAAATACAAAAAAAAAAAACGTGCAATGGAGCAATATATTTTTCCCATTGCCTGATTATTCATACAAAAGTCACATTATAAGTCAGTGTATTAATATGGGTGTCCACACATTCATTTAAGACAGCAAAAGAAAATTAAAGATAGGACAACAAAGTATGAGAAGGAAATATATATATACAGTACTACTTTAAAGTGTCTGGTTAATTTTCTCTGTAGGAATTAAAACTATTACAAAAACATTTTTAAAGCAATAAACCAATGATCTTTAAAAAAAAAAAAAAAAACCCACTAAGCAACAAAGGGGAGCATCAACAAAATTAAAAGTTGCCATCCATTAAAGACTAATGACAAAAGGAAGATGTCAGATTTCACATGGGTGCTTTGGCACCAAGAAATAACCTATCGTTGGCAAGACAGACACATTGTAAATCAAAGATGTAAATGAATAATTAAATGTAAATATATACAGCAATTCATAGGCAGATGGCGTGAACCTTTCCCCCAAACGTGCTTCTGCTTTTTCTTGGTCTTCATGTATTTGGGTCACTTGCTTGATTAGATCTCAAGTGGCAAACCAAATACAATCCTGCACTAACTTTGGAGGCATGGCCTGCTGTTATTCATGCATCAAGTTCATTATTCTTTGGAGATCTTGATTTTTCAGTCGCTCATTACGCCATTTAAGAAGAAAAAAAAAAGTTCTCTGCAATTTACATTTGAACCAAAATACTAAATAAACACACTCAATTTGTTATCTATATGGAAGGAGTATACAATGCATGTGCTGCACTGAAATAAATAATCCAAACAAATGCACAGCAAAATTACCAGTGGCTTCCTTTAAAGAAACCCCATTAAATAAACAAAAAGTGTTTATTTACTTTGGAAACTAATTAATCACAACATAGGCCAGTTGAAATTAATCTCAACTCCTCTGCAGACAAACAGGATAGAAAGCTTGGATCTATTCCCAAGTTAAACTACTGTACAACCTGCTGTATGTTCTGGTCCCTCCAGCACAAACCAGGTTAACCAGACTATCATTACATTTTTCAGTTTTGAATGCACACATCTAGTTCATTTTGTTCTACAATAATCAAAACATTGCTATGCAACGTTTCACTACCTAGGGAGAAAAGCAAAAAAAGAAAAGCAAAACAATATGGGCAAAAAGAGTGCCAAAACATATTGCTACAGTATAAGTTGGCCATTACAGGTGCAGCCCCATGCAAGATTGAGCTAAAATAAAAAAGTTAAAAATCAATTATTTAAAACATGTTTTTTTTTTTTTTTAAACATAACAATTCTACGTATTTATAAGCCTGGCTGTCCTTATGTCTGCCTTATCTCCACTGATCGCCCTGTCCCTTTTCAGTTTCAGTGGAAACAGCTGCCTGTGGGTAGGTTTACTGGCTATGTACTTCTTTAACCCAGGCTGTGCTGAAAAGCTGTGTAATACAGCAGATATAAGGTCATAGGGGTCCATGTTAAAATAGACATTAAGTAAAAGGTGACAGTGTGCTCATTTGTATGTCATTATCCAGAATCCCTGGCTGCAGTGGAAGTATTGTATGCTAGGAATAATGGTGAAAAGCAGGGTTGCCGACCTGTCTGAGACATGTAAATGTGCTCAAAAGTGGTGTTTTTATTTGCTTTTCAGTTAGCAATATTATATTGTTGGTGTAAATAAATCGGACTACCTCATCACTGATAATCACACCTCACTCAGAGTCCCTGTGCCAACTGCAGGCAATAAAAGATTTCCAGACTTTCAGTAAAAATACCTATAAAATGTCCACGGCTTCAAAAATCCACTCATCCTCTCTTCCTGGACGAGTAAAAAGTTTGCGTGCCATTATATGTTTTAATTAGGCTGACAGATCTTGGGAAGTATAGTTTATTCCAGAGAGTTTCAAGGGCATCAGACGACACAGAATGTGCAGGCAGTGTGGGCGACAGTGCCTCACAATACCTAGTAATGAATAAAGGAGAAGGGGTGACAGGGGGTTACCCTCCCAAGAAACATAAGTGACCATACACAGTCACATATTTAAGGAGATAAATACCTGAAGTCTCATATTTAAAAAAAAAAAAAAATTCATTGCGTTAAAACATGGAAGGGTTGAATTGTAGTCAATGACACTATACAGGTATGTCCGCCATACCCCATTTTGATTAAAAAAAAAACAGAAAAGGGAGGGGGATTAGGCCAGGCGTACAGCGTGACAAGTATGTCAACCTCCATTTGAAGTCCTCAGGGAAGAGGAAAAAACATATTTTTTTAATTCAAAATCAACAGTAAATAATTTGCTTTAAACATAATTTGTTTATGGATTCTAACTGAATAGTTATGTTATTTGTTTTTGAGCCACGTAGAACTATGCCTTGTTGCCCATGTTCAATTCACTAGCCATAGACTTGCACTTAATGAGCATTTCTTAATCCATTACCCAGCAGGCCCAAGTATATTAGTATAAAGGGCTCTATTGAAGAGTCTTATAAACCACTTTTGGGCTGCAATGAAGAGCTCGTTTGATGAAGGGTCAGGGGTTCTTAGGATCAGAGGGATCCCTTTGGTAATTGTAATGGGTTAAACATTGGTGAACAATAATACTATGTCACAGAAGTTTAACTACTTTTAAATGTTTTTCCACTTGTAATAATTTCCATAATAACCAAATAAAATACACTGAAGTGTTTTTACAATCGATATCTCATCTCTTCCATGTTAACATTGTAAACTGTTGTATATATATACACAGTATATTGAATATAAATGATCCAGATGTTTTTCCTTTTGTTATTTATTTAAAAACAATGATGCTGTCAACATTAGCCAAAGAGATAAAATGAAAAGAACAAGAATTACCAGGTAAGATTAGAAATACATGAGCCAGATGCCCAGGAGAAAATAGAAATGTACTAATGTTTACAAAGTATGCAAATAAACACGATGTGATTTACAGTACAAGTGATTGAAGCTTTTTGTGTAAGTCAATGACATTCATAAGTTATTTAAAGTGAACAAAAAATGTGCCTGCTATTAGGGGACGTGGGGGTGTGCTTTGTAGTGGGTACATGCCATAATAGAAGCCTGTAAATTAATTTCAGTATATTTTCCAGGAATATTTGTTTTGGCTTATTTTCAGTCTCTGGCATCTTAAATATGTTTTACTTCTGAACAGTAATTATTACACATTTTATCTTTACTTGAGACATTTCGGAAACTATTTTGCAACTCAAGCTAAAATGTCTGAAATAGTTCCTTAATAAAAACTGTTGTGAAAACATGTATAGGCTGTGGCAGCATTTTTATTAAATATGCCCCCGAAACTTAATGTCTGGTTTGAAATGTTGAAAAGGAACTTATTGTACATGCTTAAGTGAGAGAAGAATAACTTCACACTAGATTCCTTCAGCTCAGAGTGGTCATTTTTCCATACTGTACTTTTTTAAAATAAATATTTATCATTTGCATATCAGCGAAATACAAACTTTTTTTTAATCCCTCTCACACAAGCTTTAATTTTCCTAAAACAGTATAAACATTCAGTCTCAATCCATTCAGACTATTAAAAACATTCTGTCACAGAATCGTTTTACTAATAAAAATGTTAATGTAATAAGCAAATACTTAATGTGCCTACAATGAGAAAAATATCCTTATGTCCTGTACCATCTTTTCTAAAGAACCAAGTTTCCTGAGAACTAAAGATTGGTCAGAATATTAAGTGATGTGCATCTTTAAAATGCAGGTCAGATATAAGTTGAAATCATTTTCGCAGGATATAAATTAAAAACATTTAAAAAAAAAAAGGGTGTACTGTATGTGCCAAGCACGCACGTTGCAAGTGAAACTTCTTAGCGTTTTGTCACTGAAATTGTAATTTGTTTATGATTTTTCATTGAAAGAAAGACTTTTGCGGGGGGTTATTTTCCAACAAAAATTTCAAAAGTGTTTTATTCAATGAAAATCATAATCATCATAATACTATTTCAGTGACAAAATGCAAAGAAGTGTGAGTTACAACATGGTATGCATAACATTTTAGCTATTTGCACTTCTGTATTTGTATTCCAAGGGAGGGGATATGTGGGGGTGGTGATGGTGTGTGTGCGCGTGCCTGTGTCGTTGATGTGCCGGTCTGTGTGTGCAGGCGCAAGATTTCATTGGTCTCCGTGCATGCGTGGCCATCATTGAGTGCCTGTGCGCAGGATGGGTCTGTGGTACTGTTGGTTTTGCTATTTGATCGTTCTCAGTGCATGTTCGGCCATCATTGAGTGCCTGTGCGCAGGATGGGTCTGGTACTGTTGGTTTTGCTATTTGATCGTTCTCAGTGCATGTTCGGCCATCATTGAGTGCCTGTGCGCAGGATGGGTCTGACGTGCTGTTGGTTTTGTGTATGTGCTGGTGTAATGGCTATGAGTTTATCTGCGCATGCGCGGCTGTTGCTGGTTCAGTTTTAGCCTACATGGTGTGTTACTGTGTGCTGGTATGCTATGTCGGCCCCATGACGCATGCGCTCATAGCGCTGACCGTGTTCCTGACAACTTGTGGCCACATCTGCCAATGCGCAGTATGTTACTTCCGTTTCACAGCGTGTCACCGTCAAACCTATTTTACCCTATGAGATTTTGTTAAGAGGCACTGTCAGCCAAGAAGTTTCACTTCAAAATTGTTTAAGATAATCAAATTTAAGAAAAAAAAATCACAATTATATATATTTTTTTATATAGACAAGGTAATATCCAATTAATAACGCATCCGTTTCCATTGAAGTGAAGGTAATTTACAGCATTATCAACTTTGCAATGCCTACTTCTTACCATGCTGAATAGGGGTCTTAGATCACAATTATATATATTTTTTTATATAGACAAGGTAATATCCAATTAATAACGCATCCGTTTCCATTGAAGTGAAGGTAATTTACAGCATTATCAACTTTGCAATGCCTACTTCTTACCATGCTGAATAGGGGTCTTAGAGAGGATTACATCTACTTTGGCTTTTCATCCCCAGCAGAGACTTCACTGTGAGATTGTCCAGCAGTTCTCTGTTTTGGTGCTTTTTCTAAGACCTGCAGCATAACTCACTGCAACCTCTGAATTGCTGAAACATTCTTCCCTCAGTTAGATATGAATATCTTACTAAAGCAGCATGTGGTGTGAAAGAGATATAGATATAGATATATATCTATATCTTGGTTAAAGCTGGTCTTAAATTATAAAACAAATATACAATGTAGTAGATAAGGTTATCCAGGGGCAGTGTTTTTTTTAAATATTGCTGCTAAACTGGATTGCATTAGTACATAACCAGTAACACTTTAAAAAAAAAAAAAAGTAAACAACAGATTTTGCAAAGAATTTAACAGTCTCATTAGCTTCCTACAACATATGTTACCATTTTTACAGCACAGATTTGTCTGTTTATGATTGTTTGAAAATTGAGCAGGGTCTCTGAACGGGGAAGTGTTTGGCACTCAAGAGTTCCCCCAATTCTTACACCACACTGTCCGTATCACAATAAAGATATGGGAAAGTAGAAGGTGGGGTGAGTGGAGGAGCTTTGCTAGTGCCAATTCTTGCTGAGCGTACAGTGCCATCACACAAATTGCCCACATAAAACGAGTAACTCGAGAAAATAAAACCCCCTCCAAAGACTCAGATCTGTGTTTACAAAGTAACTTTAAAAATATATATTTTAAATATATATAGGCGTCAATTTTTTAATTATTCCCGAAAAAAAAAATTGGGGTCCACAATTTAAACAAGGGGGACCACTAGTGCTGAACCATAATAATTTACTTTAATTACTGCATAAGTTGCCAGTGTACCTCATGGTGAATTCAACATGGCAGCCGCTGTTTGACCAATATGATATGTTGCTGAACTTCCAGCTTCCTATTGGCCTGCAGATCCCATGAGATTTAAGCAACCACATTGTTTCCTCACTTTGAGCCAAAGCAACTAAAGCGTAATTATCTCAGTAAGTAGGGGTCTTCTGAGCTGAAAATAGCATTGGTCACCACCGGGGGCCACACTGGTTGCAAATAGTGCAATAAATAAATAAATCAAATCAGCTAAAACGTCCCAGAGGGGATTGATACTTTATATTTAAAGTGATATTTTTTTATACCCAAAAAATATTAAGCATAAAAATACTTATGGGTCAGATTTTTAAAAGTGATTCATCTCTTGAACATGCCATTGCAATTGTTTTATTTTGCACCGACCGCTCACTCATTTCTGTAAAACAGGATAAATTGTTATGCAGCATTTGTGCTACAATTGCAAAGTGATTTCCAAATTAGCCACTTACTAACAGCATGTGCAGAAGAAAAATCTCAGGCCTTCTTAAACAGAGCTGTTAATTTTTGCATGGATTAACACTTTGTCTGGGCCTTAGGATATCACCTTCTCATGCAGGGTCAAAAAGCCTTAGTAAAACCACCATTTAATGTGTCTATTGAGGCATCCAGTGGAATGGATAAGAATCTTGCTGGATCAGTTTTCACTGAAGTCTCCGGCAGCTGTATGCAAGGCACCTGAAACTCTAAATCTTTCACATCACAGACCTGTTTTTTTTAGAACTGATCAGGGAGAATCAAACTGTAGGAAAGAGCACGAACAGGTGAAACAAAATCCTGGTGAAGCCAAAAGCAAAATATCGTTCCACTGCATAGAAAGCATCCGTAGCAGCTATAAAATACAAGTTTAAAAAATAAAATAAAAATTAACACAGAAAGACCAGACCAAACTAAATTTAAGAAAATCCATACTATAAAAAGATATTTTAAAAAGTACTCATTGAATATGAAAGAAAACCCGTTTCATTTTGGAGGGAGGAGTGAGGGTGAATGAAGCCTGTTTTGTCTGGGGATTTTTAGAATATTCAGACTTTACAAATAATATAAACTAAAAAATGTTCTGAAGGACATAGCGATATAAACAACCTTTAATTATCTACCTATGCATAGCAGATCTGTATTTTATTTTAACTAATCCACATTTTCACCTATCATAATGCACACACAAAAACACTTTTTACACCATTATGAAGTACTGTAGCTGGTATAATGACTTGAATATTCAAAATAAACCTGGAGGGGTTTATTTTACAAATATAATATATGCAGGTGTTTTTAATACACAAATTATAACTCTTGAATTACTTTGATGTTAAAAAAAACACAACCTTGACTTAAAAAAAAGCTCATGTGATTTATACTGTTTAACCATTTAATGAACACATGGAGTCACATTGATTGAAGCATCTCAAGCTTCCCAGTACAAAAGCAGTTACATTAGGGGATTAGTTTGGTATACTTTTTGAATCATTGAATATTTGTTGATATACTGTAGCCATAGGCATACATTCTCATAACAAACATGGACCAGACTGGAATCTGTACAAATCGACCCTTAGAGGGCACTTTTCTCATATTATGAAGACTTACTGCACTGAAGACACGTTCAAAATACTATGTGTACTGACAGTGTGTGCTCACAAAGGGACGAAAGATCCGGGAACAAAAAAGTAAAACTATATTTATACATTTTTGATCTGGTCAATATTTATTTACTGAAATGTGGTCCTTATGAAACATTATTTTCAATATTTTTAAAGTGAAAAGTAAAATAAGCCATTTTTAACAAGATGTAGGGAAATGTTTTACACTTGATAGAAGCATCAAGTTCATCTTACAGTATTTCATCTTTTATTTTATTATTATAAATCACAGCACTCAATACTAAAATCTTGCTGGTTTTAAAAATATAAAATATCAGAAATAAAGCACTAAGAAAGACGTTGAACAGAAAGCATGTTTTACTAAGCTACTTTTTATGCGAGATCATACGCATTTTCAATATTGTCCCAGTACAGCTTCACGCTACAGTACTTTGAAGGTATACATTGTGTGGTTGGATTTTTTTCTTATAATCAGAGGGAACATTAACCCCAATAATGACCAGCACTCTCCAAATACCATGAGGGCACCTCTAAGATCAAAGGACATTGATCTGATCTTGAAAAGTTGTAAGTAATATACAATTTAAGGGAATACAATATAGTAAATTGAACAGCAATTGAATGAACAGACAACCAAATCCCAAGGTGAATAATTATTCAGAACCTTTCCTTGTTGTTTCCCTTCTACAAAGAACGACACAAGTTATTAATAACCCGCTTCCTTTTCTGCTATACTAGATGGGCATGTGAAGATTGGACTTGATCCCTTATGTCTTGTAGGTTTCTGCCCTCCACTATAGTTTACAGAGTGAAAATATTAATAAAACCTCCCAGAAGCATTTGCCAGTAAACAAAGCACAATGTTTCCCCTATGTTTCCTTGCTCAGTACTCCTTTAAGAGACATTTGGACTCTTATTTCATAGTTTGATATTACTTTAGCGCTACAAACAGTTTCTCAAGTGCCATCCTCAGGACTATATGTTCTTCTATCCCCTTCTGCAGCAATGAGCCAGTGAGTTACATTCTAGGCACCAGCTCACACCAACCCAGGGGATCCATTCACTCTCCACAGTAAAGAGAGGCTGATGAAAGCTGTCAAAATAAATCTATGCTCACTTTTTGGATGGTTTAATTTCAATGGAGCATGAAACTCCCCAGGATGGTTAATAGGCTTAGCCAGGCGTGCTGTTCTCCCTAATATATTTTAATTATGTATCGGTCTTAATTGTAATCAGATTAAGCCCCCAAAATAGCACACATTGGGATTTTCCCTTAGGGCTACTTGAAGCTAAAGTCAGTTTCTAAACGGTCCTATTTATTCAAATAAACACTAATAGAAAAAGACAAAATCTACTAACCCACGACTAACATTTCACATTAAAAAAAACTGCTGTCCCTTTGACAACACAATTCGGATCTGCCAAAGAAAACTAATGTAAGGAACACCAAGTCTTGGTAACCCCTTAGCGGCTAGAGGCGCCAGCAACGCATTGCCCTGCAAAAGGTTTCATTTTTATAGATCTACTAACTTGGAAAACATCACAGAGGTCAGATCACTTGGTCTAACTTTAAGGTATTATAGTGTTTTTTTCTCTTTTTGGAGGTGTCTCCCAACTTTGCAATGAACAACATTATAAGATCTGAATTAATTTGCCTCATTAAAATCGAACAGAACATTGGGGAAACAACCTGATGCACAGATTAAACAGGTTTTAGTATATTAAATGGCAGAAGCTAGATGTGTGTTTTATGTTTTTAACCGCATCATGAAATTGAGCAATAAGGTTTATAACCCTGTGATTTGTAGTTGCATGAAAGTGTCGGAACATAAGTAAAATAATGTAACTACTAGAACAGTGGGTTTTTTTAAATACTTTTTTTGGTTGAAAAACCTCCATAATTATATTGTGAAAATCTGCATGACCCCAACCCTGTCTAATAGCGCATCCGAGATCAGATGCATTGTAAGGAACCCCAACCACCCCTAATAAATTTTGAGATTAGATACATTGTAAGGAACCCCAAGCCCTTTCTAATAGCATGTATCAGATCAGATGCATTGTAAGGAACCCCAACCCTCTCTAATAATAGCGCGTCTGAGATCAGATGCATTGTAAGGAACCCCAACCCTATATTGAGTGAGATTAGATACATTGTAAATTCTTCTGTATTTGGTACAATCTTCAAATGACCTGAATATTGCACATAACCCTTTAGGGATACCTGTGGACCCCTTGCCGAAAAACACTGTAATACAGCAATAATTGTAATACCGCTGTATAGGAGAGAAGAGGCTGACTCCGTGTTCCCTGCAGGTCTCTACAGAGACGGCTGTTTCATTCATTCCTAAATGTAACACAATCTGGGCACTAAGGATAAAGTTAGAGAGATGGGGATAGTAAGCAGCACGCAGTTTTCAAACTAAGCAACAGATTAGAGGGATTAGAAGGGATCAGTGCTAATGAAATACTCCAAACAACTTCGCAGTGACAGCGATCCCTACCTGTCATCATAGCAGAAATCAGCGCCCAGGGTGTTTAGATACAGGACAAGCCCCAGGGCGCTGCTCAGCAACTCTGCGATCATCTCTCCAGCAAACACAAGGGCTCAATCCCACCCAATTCTGCCGCTCCTTGCCTTGAATAATATCCCCTTCGTCCTTTGTTTGCTGCTCTTCTCAGGGGAGGGAGGGGGGAGATCAGAGCCCGCAGCCCATGGCTGCTCGGTGAGGAGGATGGCCGGGGATAGTGCTGCTTGCCCTGCCCCCCTGTGCTTCGTCAATCCCGGGCTGCTACCTCTCTAACCCATGGCAGAGCGAGCAGTGCTAGGAGGCTGAGGCTGCAGCAGATGATGTACTTTCTATTGTTTGCGTGTGACAGAGGAGGAGTGATGCTGTAGCTGGATGATGATAATAATGCTGGTGACGGTGCACGTCTGGCTGCCCGGTTCCCTCTCACTCCGTCTCCCGGGCTCCTCCTGCCTCAGCCAGCAGACTGTCAGCACTGAGAGGAGCTGAAGCTGCAGCACAGCCAGGGAGCAGCCGCGTGGGGCTCAATGCTCCATCCAATGCGCAGGCGTCAGACACCTCCCTGCATCCCTCTCTCCTCCCACTATTCTTCCATCCTTCTACACACAGCACCCTCCCTTCCAGCTACTTACATGCATCTCACTACCTTGCTCTCATTTCAGACCTACAGTATCTGTCTCGTTACCCCTTTCCCAATCTTAGACAGACATTAAGAAAAGAAAAAAAATCACTATTAAGACAGAGATGTCAACCTCCAAGGATATCAGTGACATTTGGTATTTCAGACTAAAACAAATGTATTTTAATAGAAATGTGCTGATGTGTATTATCAGGAAGAAGACTACATTGAAATCTTGGGGACTGCTAATGCGAAAATTAAGTGGCACGAACTCTAAATCAATGAGACTCACAGAATATTAGTGACATGTCTAATCAAGGTCCTGGATGAGTGAGATACTGTATGTTTTTATTTAGGAAAATACAGGGAGTTATGTACTAAAGTACCCAGGCTGCAAACCCAGTTCAAAGGAATTGCACCAGATTCACCAAAGGAAAAAAGTCCAATTATTAAGATATAAATATATATATTTATATATATGGCGCAAAACAATGATAAATGGCTAATACACAGAGTACCAGAATTAAATAGACTAGGGACAATTGCTAATAACTGTAGATGAAGTCTCTCAAAAAATAGAAAAGAAACAAAATATGGTGAAGTACGTTTTGTATTCTTTACATTGCGCAAAAGTAGAGAGCTACTTACAAAGTAGCAGATAAATCATGCATGTAGGATATGTAAAATCCTCTCCTTCCAGCTGCTCTGTTTGGCGGTCTGCCCTGGCTCTACGTGGAACGCTGAGACTCCGCGCGTTGATACAATTATATCCCCAGCTGCCTTCAGGTTCCTCTATGCTAGTCCTCCAAAATTGCGAGATCGCGAACGTGACGTCACGATGTAAATATCGGTCGACGGGGATGCAGGGGATAATGTCCAGCATAAAGTATAAACTAGTACTGGATATTGGATGCAATCAATTCAGAAAGTAGTGAAAGCTTACAGAATCGTTCTTAAAGCCTCCACACACAAGGGTGGAGGCTTTAAGACCGATTCTGTAAGCTTTCCCTACTTTCTGGATTGATAGCATTCACTGATACATTTTCTTATTTTATTGTGATAGATTGCGCACTTAGTTTTTTATAATATATATATATATATATAGGGGCTAAACAAGATAATGAACCTGCACCGCCACAGCATCACACGCGGAACAAGAGACAGTCCTGTTGGCGAACATTTCTCTGACTCTGGCCATAAGATGAACGATCTGAGGGTTGCCATACTCAAAGGTAATCTTAAAACACCGAAAGAGAGACGGTTGCATGAATACAAATTTATGCAACTGTTCGGGACACTTAGCAGTGGCCTAAACACAGATCGAAATTTTATGAGTCATTACTGACACAAGTGAACTCTCTTCCCATGAGCGCTATAGGCCATGTCTGCACATACTGTGCTATATGTATGCACACACAGCTGTCTCTCACACATACTTATACTCCTTGTTTTCCCATCCCTATACACCAATAGGGACCACATAGTATCCACACACACTTTTAGTTATGCTACTAACTCTCACATTTCCACACCCACCCACACCATTTATATCCGCTCCCACCCCACCCACTCTTTCATCACTTGCTTTCAGGAACCTTTTGACACCTCCAGCCATAAAACACATCCACACGGGGGAAGGACCAGCACAGATAACATTCCAATAGACACTGTTTATAGTATAGCTTTTGCTTGCTTCATTCATTGTAACATCGCCGGAAGAAGAGATCAGTGTATCTCGAAAGCTCGCACAAATAAAAGCATTTCGTTAGCCACAGAACGGTATCATCTATTTATTTTTTGATTATATATATATATATATATATAGAATCCAATGCACAGCCGGCACACCATATGCAAGTAAACAAGTTTTGGTGCTTATCCCATAAAGCAATAACAGACCATACGATACCGGTTGCACTGGGGTTTGGGGTATATATATGTATTGTGCACTGAATTCAATTGCACCACCTTGAGAAAGGTCCCACTGGGGGAACGAAACATCGGTTTTTGTGTCTTCTATCAAATATAGAAAATTTATGATTTACTTACCTGCGTGCTGTCCCTTGATGTCGTGTTGCAACCGGTATCGTATGGTGTATATATATATATATCCCGGTCCCCCCGGTCTCCCCCCCCCTTACCTCCGATGCAGGGGGATGTTGCAGGGAGGGCGACGGGCTCGCCGGCGGCTCCCTCCACGGGGTGCCGCCATGTTTGTGTGCACGCGCACGTGCGAAGGTTGCGCATGCGCAGACATGAGCAGCGGTGGCCATGACAGTGTCGCGCTTGCGCAATACCCTAGGCGCACGACTCTGCAAGGACTACAACTCCCATGATGCTTAGGGAGATTGTAACAGGTGACCCCCGGCAGCCAATGGAACTGCTGTTTCCTCTGGAAGGTGAAGACATACATATTGCATGCTGGGAGTGCAGAGGTCAGTCAAGGTTTGGACAGTGAGGGAGCAGGTAGAGACCCCGGAGCAGTGCTTCGGTGGGCTAGGCCAGAATTGCCCCCAAGGTCCTAGATAGTCCCCTGACTCACTGTAGTGAAACTATGTGTATGCTGTAAGGAAAGGCCATAGTGCATAGGGACTCTTTCACTGTAGCATTAGCGTGAGATATGCTGCAGGACGTTCCTGAAGGAGAAGAGCAGCCTGTTGCCTGAAAGCAGATCAGGACTCAATGTTAAAGACTGTTCATAGGGGCATCATCTGGCTTGAGGCCTCTTCAGAGAAGTCAGCCTGAGGGTCCACCCCAGAGAGGAGCATCAGGCCGCGCCGCGGAATTGTGTCGCCGATCTACAGATTGCGGCTGTTTATCCTGGTCTGGACTACGGCCAGGGAGGGATTTCTAAGTGTACCACGGGCCCCAACACAGGGAAGCGTGCTATCCCACACACACTTTTGGGAAAGGGACACTCGAGGGTTATGTGCCTTCAGCACTCCATTACTGTGGGGTTTCCTACCGAGAGTTGCTATTGTGGGGAGACATATTGCGGACTGTGTTATGTGGATGATTTATACTTTATGCATAGTAAATACTGTTATCATATACCCATGTGTAATTACTGTGTGTATTGGTTTCGGTGAGGGGCTCCTCCCACCACGCTGGGATCCCTCACCGGTGGAGGCGCTGCACCAAGATACTAAGTATACCCCAGGCTTCCAGTGGCGGAGGCTCAGGCCTCTTGTTAGCCAAACAGGTGACAGCAGCACGGGTAGTTCAGTACCCAGGGGGGTATAATAAGGGTGTGTGTGTGTGTGTGTGTGTGTGTGTGTGTGTGTGTATCTGTATCTGTACCGTGTTAGCTGAGCTTAACAATCAAAAATGAAAAGTCAATACCATTTTATATATATTGCAAAACTTGTGTTATACCAGTGCAAAACACACACACACACACACACGTTATGGTGGGTAAAAAAAGTGACAAAAACCCTCCACAGTAAAGCATATAGCAACTGTAAATATTACTGTATGTTCATTTGCATGTCTTAGACAGGTCTGCGACCCTGTCTTTCACCATTATCGCCCAGCACACAGCACTTCCACTGCAGCAAGGATTCTGGGAAATGAAATGCAAATGAGCACACAGTGCCACCTTTTGTCTCAAGCTCATATTACACGAGCAACCCTAGCAGCATGCATTTGGCTTAATATTGTTTTTTACTTAGTGTTTTATAGTTATATTTTTGGAAGAAGCCCGTGGTGTTGAAACAGCTGTCGGAGTTTCCTGACGGGGGATGCAGCCGTGTGGCTGATTTCAGCCTTTCTTTCTCCACGCGTAGTCTGTAAATCTCTATATCAATAGGTTTACCCTTTCTAGCCTGTGCTGTGGGATCACTATCTGGGTAAAAGGTACTGCATGCCTCTCCTAAGCACTCTTTCCGAGACAACAGGGGGCCTCTCAGGAGTGCCACTCAGATTAGGTGCCACGGCTACAATTGTAATTGCCCCTACAGGTCATTGGCTTACTCCTTTTGAGATACTGTAATCTTCTGTAGTATTATGGCTATCAACGCTAACTGGATGGGACCGTTTCCCTGACTATAAAATAACAAACAGAGACAGGGCATTATCACTATACACAGGAACATATTTACATTATTAACAGTGAGGCTCCTCCAACTGTCAGTCCCAGGAACCTAAGTTCTAGAACCTTTGGGCTAACTATATATCCGTGGTGACATCACTGGTCACCATACATACAGAGGGAGTAACTTGTTTCCTGGTAAGTCACTCCATACCATGTGATGGGAAAAGGGCGTTACCCTGTGTGAGACCACACAGTTAACCTTATGCCATTATCCCTTACCTGACATAGTAGTCCCTAAGGGAGCTACATACTTATTCTGGAAACAAGAAGGGATTGGGGCCTTCAGTGCCACCCCCTCTGTGGTCATGGTCTAGATCACATGATGTCAGCATAGACGTAGAGGGAAGGAGAGAGTCCTCCCCTTCCATACAGATAGCAGCCACAATTGCAATCTAACCCTAGAAAACTAGCATAGTGACATGACATGTACAAGAACCACTAGCATGCTGGTCATTATGATGTACAATGTATGTCCATGGTGATCTAAAGTGATTTAAGTCACCCCGATTTTTACTGCAAATGTATATATTTTTGTCGGTTTTACCTAAAAACAGTCCAAAGCATGTAGATTGATCAAGATAAAGAATTATGTATAATAATTACTACTACTACTACTACTACTACTAATAATAATATGTATGTATGTATGTACTTAAATGTATAAAAGTAACACCACTTTAAGCGAAGAATTAGCAGGGTAGGCATTAGCATTGGCATCTTAAAAAATGATGCATTTTTAAGTGAGAATATATAATTAAACTATAGTTTGACTAGAGGTTGACTGGGGACTGGACCTACTGCAAACTCTTCTACACAAGGCAACAAACGATGAGCTACCCTGACCACACTATAATCCTATGCTTGTTAGCCTGCACACTTAACTCCCCCCCCCCTTTATACCTTATTTTACTGCAGCCTCTCCCAACACTGTCTGCACACAACTGCCCTCCTCCCCCTGCCCCTCAACCCTCACCCACTCACCCCACTCAACCCTCTGCAAACCCTGAATTGGCCCTAGCATTGTAATGTAGCAAAACATTTTGACAAGGAAAAGGCACACCCCTGCTGTTTAGTCTGCACAACTCACAACAGCTTCATGCAACATTACCTACCTCTCTGATAATGAACCTGGTATGTACCTCAACTTTGTTCTTTCTCGTAGCCTCGTGGAAATGTTACTCTCTCTATTTACTACAAACACCTCCCTCCTGGTCCACACACAACATCACCATACACTCTGGATTACTGAAAAGCCTTGCACTATCTATTGAATGTTGGTGAAGAACTCTCAAAACCAGCACACCAACCACTGCTCTCTCTAATGGCAAACATCACAAAGTTACAACTTGCAAACTACTCAAATTTCTACTCATACTATTACTCTACTAAGCAGGTGATATTGAACTTAACCCATGCCCTCCCTCTTCAACTCTGTCCCTACCCCTGAGAATACCCCCTTAAAATTCCAAAATGGTCTATCTGTCGCCTATATAAATATCCGGAGCCTGCTGCCCAAACTGGACAAACTAAGGGCATGGTGCCTTAGGCATAAACCCAAAGCCATCGTTCTCACAGAAACATAGGTAACCCCTAAAACCCCCAATGCAAATTTCGCCATTCAGGGATACTCCATTTCTAGGAGAGATAGGTCAAAGAGAGGAGGAGGGTGTAACACTTGCGCTGCCCACGAGTAAGACAGGACCCCGGTACTGAGGTGGGGAAGTATTGAACCACGCACCCACAGCAGCGGAAACATGCTATATATATATATATCTCTTGAAAAAAGGGTCATTTAGTTTAACCCTTTGGCCAAAGCATTATACGCCTGCGAGCTACTTCAAGGCATGACCATAATATCGCAGGTCCTAACACTAACTGATTCAAATTCTTATTTACCAGTATAATTACAGGAAGAATGATCTGCATTGGATCTGTCACAAACAGCTGCATGGAAAGACCTGTACATGTGGAAAGTGGCACACCCTTTTGACACTTATATACATATATATTTTTTGTTTTAATTTTTGGGGTTTATATGAGCTTACTTGGTATCTGTGTTTATTAACTTTGTCCAGCTGGTCTCAGCTGTTTTGGAGGTTAGTGGCCCCTCCTCCAGGTTTTAAGCTCCCCTGATGCATGATGCCCCATGAGGAAGAAAATTATCTCACGAAATGCATAGGGTTGTGGGAGTTTTTGATGTATGCGGACATTTGCAAAGTTTGCAGAGTCTGTTGGAGCGCGGACGAATTGTGCGGTACCTAGCAGCGAGTGAGTCACACTTCTGCATGTGCGCGCGTAACTGAGGAAGCGTGCGCGACTGGTACATGTGACTTTTGGATGCAGGCAGAGTTGTGTAGCCCAGACAAGGCGGTGGTGACTACGGGGACCAACCAGAGTGACGGTACACGAGGTGGAGGGACCGACCATCTGGGGAAGAGACAGCAGATTTCCTGGAGTAGACATCCATTTTTTGGGAAAGGGATCACCAATCATGCCTTCTTAATCCTGCTTGTTGTAAGTAGGTTTTCAATTTTTCCCTACCGGAGCAGAGTTCCTAAGTCATTACCCCCTGTGTATGTCACAATTTATTTTTAAGTGTATTTTATTAAATTAGTCACATTTTGGCTCATCACTTGTTGTTGGTTAGTTTAGTATTTAGTGTCAGTTGGTCTGTTTTGTGTTTATTGTTTGTTTGTCAAGTTTGTATTGTTTGTCTGTCATATCAGCAGTTTTACAGTTATACACTATGATTGGCCTCTGTTTTTTATTTCTCTACATATTGTGAGACATCAAGAACTATCTGAAGACCACTAGTTCAACAGGACTGGACATTTTATGTGGTCAGGTTTTTTCACTGTGTAAATTGGGTTTGTTTTAGGCGCCGGATCATTTTTTGTTATCCCACAGTCTCAGCAACTGTGAAACTGTGGAATGGATCACTTCCATACTAAGTCTGCACTTTCTTCTTTAAATTAGACAGAAAGCTGCCCATTATCCTGCGACTATGGCACAATACAGTATATATATATGTTTTAAAAAACTATAACCTTGGCAAAAATTATCCAGAGAATTGAAAGTAAATGTGCATTGCAGATATGCCAGAAATTCTCCTAATTCCTCCAATGTCACTCTAATTTATTTTACTGCTGAGATTATAAATAGGGCAAACATACACTTACTGTGAAAGTCATAAAATGTTGGGGTAATCGGACAATTTTTTTTGCAAATTATCCTTTTGTGAATTTTGGAACAATGTGTACATTCGCAAAAAATGTAATGAAAATGCGAAATTTCAGACAAATTCACAATAAATTTAGCAAAGCAAATTTAAAGACATTTACATAACTAGTTAACGTGAGAAATTAACGAGGAGTTAATTGTTACTAAGAATGGGTAGCTGGTTCAAAATCCTAACTTCACAAATGTCAGCATTTGTTCAACTCCAAGCAAAGAAAAACCTCAGCACGAATAACACTTTGTGTAATAAATGTGCAGTGACTTCAAAACATAAAAATATATAAGTACAACCATAAGTGTGTGCAGCTCCAAAATAAAGAGTCTTTCCAGGTAGTCTTGATTACAAACAAAAATACAAATCTCGTAGTGCAAATGTCCTTAGGTACATGTAAAAAGGGGAAGAAAATATAGTGCAACGTTGTGTGGCAATGTGGATAATTTAAAAATGGACTCAAGTCATTCCCACTCATGTGGTGTCCAGTTCAAATGAGCATGTCAGAGGAGAGACTGCTCTGCATACTAACAGAAAACAGCAGAACTCTTGAGAAATCATTCTTATGTAGCCATGTGTAAAATTGGTGTACATATCTCTCTTACTGAGCAGTAACTCCTGTTAAAAGGGCAGGGTTGCCAGTAGTCATCATGGAGGTTTGCCCTCAACCCCTGTGATGTGTAAGATAGTAGCAAAGGAAGTGACAGCATGCTCTGTGTCCACTATTAGTGACACAGAGGTGGGTCTTTCTGGAAGCTGATATATTGCACAGCACTTCCTAAAGTTAGTCTGTTCAGTGAGAGTCATGTGGAGTGTCTGCAACAGTGTTGCAGGGTGTCAGAGCAGAGCCAGACAGTGCATTGTCTGATGCAAGAGTTGTGAGGCTGTGCAGCTGAAGTGGCAGAGAGACAAGCTGCTTACACACTGTGCCCAGGGACCTGGCACAGCTGTGGACTCCCTTAAGGGGAGGGGTGGACAACCAATTTAATTAGGAGGAGCAGAAGGAACCTTCCTCAAGATGGTCAACCCCAAGATGAGCGGCTAAGTATGACCGCTATGAGGGGCAGTCTGCCTATGGAGATGACATTAAAGATGCCCTGGTTCAAAAGATCCCTTCTGTGTGAGAGTGAAGTTAGAGAGTGAAGGATGCACCAAGAAGGAGTTCCCCATCAGATACTTTCCCTGCAGCCGCAGAGAACCTGATGGGGTGGAGGCGCTGTAACCGAATGTGAGTAGGACTCCGAGCACACTACCTCAGACGCCTGTCATGGTGATATTCCCCATTCCAACCAAGCGGGAGACTCAGGAGTCCTGTTGCCAGCAGGTGCACCACATATCACACAGACATGTAATGGGGCCAGTAGACCACAGGGGCCAATGTGAGATTGGGTGTGGAGCCTGTAAAACCGTTACACTTATAATAAGAGAGAAGAAAAATAGTGCAATATATTTTTACTCATGTAAGTGTAGCCATGCCTGGTTTTGGCTACCAGTCTGCCCTCCCTGACATGCAAGCCCTGGTAACCGTGCAGGTAATGTCAGGACCAATGATCATGGGTTTCCCCCACAGTAAGCAGCTCTCTTGAGTGGCAGGGAAGGAGGTGGGACAAGGCCCGTGTTCTGCCCAATCCTGGACTCAGACCTTGTACCTTCCCCCTCTGTACTTAAGAGGTTGCACAGCTACATTTAGTCAGTGTCTCTTCTCCTGAAAGAGACAGGTAATCACACAGGTGTGAAGCTGGCATTGGCACCCACTGTCTACTCCCCTTGGGGAGTGGGGTGATACCTTTTCCCCTGGCTCTATTAGGGAGTCAGGGAAGAGTAAGGACTGCCTCAGGTGCCCTTGGCTGGAGGTGTATGTCCAGGGACCATCCAGAGGTTGGAGACCTGTGTGCACTGTACTGAGCAGATGCAGTTGTGTTATACTGGGCTAAAGCAGAAGGAATAAAGAGATTCCAGTTAATATACTCCTGCCTACTGTGCAATCTGTCTGGGTGGAGTGTAGTAGTTCTTCTGCAGGAGATTGCCTTCACAATACTGGAGCCTGTAGCAGACAGAGGTGCTGTACTGTCAGAGATAGAGACCAGTAATGTACTCTAGAAGCCTGTCCCGATATCCCCACTACCACCGACGGACAACTCAGCATCCTGTGAGCCAACAGGTAGCCAGCACAACACACCATGTAATAGCAGAATCTCCCAGAGGGTGGGGGAAACAGCGTTACATAAAGGTAATATAAAATGCCCTTACAAAAACAGAAGAGAAATTCAGGCAGTAGGACCACCCAGGGTCAATGTAAGTGTAACCCTCTTTCACCCCACCCGACATGAGCTTGGGGGGGTGGGGTGTACACTCCTTTTGGTTACTGTACACGGTCTTGGTGCTGTGACCTGCTGGCAAACAGGAGGGCTGATGGCTCTGTGATGTTGTGGGGAGAACCAGGACAGGGACAGGATGTGGTGTGGGACAGGTTACCTTTCTCTTGTTCTCTCTGGGTGGTGCAGTGCCTCCAGCCAGTAGAGATCCTCTGGGGTCTGCAGAGGAGAGACCCCCCACTGGCACTTTCTCCTTCTCACACCAGGAACAGTGATACACACACAGCAGCTTATTTCTGTGGTTCTTTATTGGCAGAGCAGCATACACAGCATACAGTAGTCAGCAACACAGCATAGGCCTGCTCTGGCTTCTCTGCCCTCTGCTCATAGCAACATGATTTCCCTCCCTGTCACCCAGGTGGGGTAAGAGGGAGAGACCGCTTCTCTATCAGGTCTACTCAATATCTCTTCTCCTACTGACTCCTCATCCTAACTGATCACTTATTTTAGGAAACATGTCTCAATTTGAATATCCTCAGGGAGTGTCTCTAGCTTTGAATCATTACAACTCAAAGCTGGATACCATTGGCTCACACACATCAGGGGGTGTTCCAACCCATATGGAGCTACGAGGCTAGAGAAGCACATTACCTGTAGATAATTCCTTTAGGTGTTAGGTCCGCTGCTCTCCTGGCAAAGTGCCAAGAGATTATTACCTTTACATGAGTAAAAATATATTGCAATATTTTTCTTCTCTCTTTTATTATAAGTATTTTTAAAAACATTTTTTTTTCGGGCCCTCCACAATGTAATTATTCTTACAGTTTAATACTGTTTAGGTGTTCTTGTAAGTATTAAACTGGCATCTAGGCAACATTTATGCTAATATATTACATGCATACTAGTGATAGTGTGACACGTACACATACAACCAGTTTCTCTGTGGGAAAGTGGCCATACCAGTCATTGTTTTCCGTCTTGACTAAGTGGTATTTTCATCACGTGTCTTTTAGTGGTAGCACATTGACAGAGAGAGAGAGAGACACTTTTACATTATACTGTATATGTACACAAACATTTTCCTCTAAAATAAAACACTGCCCCATCTCCATTATACAGTTTGGCATATTACAACAATGGGTCCTAGTAGTCAGACAGGGAGAGAATGAGAGATTCTGTATGCAGACATGCCCAGTCACTGTCTTACATTGTGACACCTGTGTGGAGTTCCTTACGGTCTCACAATATGGTTGATGCTATATACTGTACAGGGAGAGTGTAAAGTGTTTTTTTTTTTTTTTACTCCCACTGTGGATTTATTAAGGCTGGCAGGTATGTATACCTAAGCTAACAGTTTATCCCAAAATAATACACCACAATAATACTCCTAATCATGACTGACAGAGCACTAGAGAGACATTGTACATCATATTTGCAGACCTGCCAAGTCACACTGTGCCACAGTGTAAAACACTGTACAGTGTGACAAACAGTGTTGAGCAGCTTCTAACAATCTCATGGCAACATTTACCTTTAGGTAGTTAGATAATTTTGGCCCCACTCTCAGAAGGACGCTGGCCTTGTCCCCTTTAAGGTTTCTCAGTGCCTCTCTGATCCCTTCATCCCTCCTTTTCAGAGCTCCAGGAAGGTCTCATCCAGGGGTGACGGCAGTTGGAATGGCCTGTGTGATGATACACAGGATCAGTGCTCCTGGGGGCAGGAGCTCCACTGGTTTTCTCTGGCTGCAGGGTCTCTATGCGCTGCAGGGCCCCAGCTCTCCTCAGCTGTGGGGTCGTCTCACGTTACCTCCCCTCCTTGGCTGGTGCAGTTGGCCCCCAGTCCGCGTCTGCTGCGGGACCGGAGGCCTCTCTCCATAGTAAAATTCAGGGGTAGATGGAGAGAGAGGAGTAATTGATAGGGGCAGAGGTTGAGGATTGAGTGAGAGGATGAGGAGGAGGAGAATGAAGTGACAAAGGAGGAGGAGGAGATGGCAGTAGGACAGTGATCTACCGAAAAATGTGTACCCATTTATTGGCATGTCTGAAAAAAGATTTACTATCCCTTTATAATCCATTGAATCTGCCTGGCAGTCTATAGCTTGTGTAGATGAACAGGTGTATAGATGTTTTTCAGCTTCAGCTTAGTTAGCTATTAGTTGATAGGATCTGCTGACTAAATGGGCAGCAGAAGACTCACTCCAAAATGATTAGTCCCCACCTAAAACTGGAGGATTGGCATGTATGCAATATACTGGGAGACTGTAATACCAATGGGGATTTTCAGACTATTTTGTATAAATCCCTTAAACCACTTAAACTTCAGGAAGGGATGGAAGGGGGTTTCCATTATCCAAAAAAGAAAATTGCAGCAAATCACAAACCCAAACTCTAAAGAGGTCAGTGTGAGTAGCTACACATATTTGACATTATTTCATACTGATTCTATGCTCTCTGTAGTAGCAGTGCCGTGACAGTAAGGGAGAAGAGGTGAGAGTGAGACAATAATAGGCCAGAATTATTAAATTGGGACTGAGCTGATTGCATTTAGGTTGAGTATGTCTAGTCTGCAATGGATTGCAGCCAGCACCCAAAAGGACAGCCACTACCTGGACCTGGTTTTTACTAAAACCTTTTCACTCTCTGACGTCTCTATTTCCCCCTTTTTCTCTCTCTGACCATCATTTTATCTAATTTTCTCTCTCTTGTTTCTCCTTTTCTCCCCCTCCATCTACCCCTCGGTTCTGGAGAAACATGCATTCCATTAACCACCTGGTTCTTGACCCCACTTTGCGCTGCTCCCTTTCCTCTCTCAGCCTCGTAACAGACTCTGACAACCTGGTCAGAACTACAACTCTGCCCTATCCTCCTCTCTTGATCTACATGCCTCTCTTTTTCTCTCCTGCCTCTAAACTCTTTGAAGGCCTTGTGTTCTCTCACTTGCTCCATTTTCTCACCACCAACTCCCTCCTAGACCCTCTACAATCTGGCTTCCGCACTGCTCACTCCACTGAAGGAGCCCTCACCAAAATAACAAATTACCTCCATGCTGGAAAAGACAAAGGTCATTACACTTTTCTCATATTACTCGGCATCTCTGCAGCCTTGATACTGTGGACCACCCTCTTCTTCATATTATCCACACACTTGGTATCCGTAACAGGGCTCTGGATTTCCTCTTACCTCTCCCATCGCACTTTCAGTGTTTTGTTTGATAAAACCTCCTCCTCTGTCGATCTCTCTGTGGGTGTAAACCACGGCTCTGTCATGGGACCTCTTCTCTTTTCTCTTTACAAAATCTCTCTAGGGTTCAAATATCACCTCTATGCGGATGATGCACACATTTACCTTTCAACCCCTTACCTTACACCTGCAGTACAGACCAAAGTCTCTGAATGTCTTTCTGCTATATCAATCTGGAGGACACAATGCCAACTCAAAGCTGACATGTCGAAGACAGAGCTTCTTATACACCCCCCCCCCCCCAAGCCAGCTCCTACTGCCCTGTGATGGAGCAGCCTCATCGGTATGGTCAGAAAAGAGCTTACACACCACTTTCTCGCAATGAAAAGTCCTCTTTTTCCCTTACCAGGGAAGCAGGTTGCAGTACACTTTTAATGAACAGAGAATAAAGCAATTAAAGCAAGTGGCATAAGTCTGCAACAAACACAATAGTCCTAAGTCCCAGGTAAACCAAAGGGAGATCAGGCTCTGCCCTCAGCCAGACTCTCTGCAACCTGTTTCCTCAAAGGTTTGTGAGCAAAATGACAGCCTGGAAGAAATCGGCTGTCTGCTTTTTAAACCTCCTCTTTCCAATCGGCTAGCAGACCTACCAGCTAGGGTGTGGTTCTTTAGGTCTGCTAAAGTGTGAGAGTTTTGTAACCTCTTGTATATTCCCTCAAATACCTCCCCCTCAGAGTGTTGCTCCTTGCACACTCTCCTTTTGAAACAACACTCCCCCCCCCCCCTTCCTTCCCGGGACAAAAAAAAATCTACATTTGCATGTAGCTTCTCATTCCTATGTTTTACCTGGAAGGAGAAGGGTTGATGGGAGAGGTACCAGTGCGTTACTCTGGGGTTTGTGTCCTTCATTGTATGAACTAGAGCTGACCAACTGCTCAATCCCAAATGCCGCTTTTTTATTTTATATAGAATTAAAAATACTGCGGTGCAGAGGGACAATATTAACTTGGTTAACAAATAGGTATGTAAGTTAGAGTCCTCACATAAAGATCCCTACAATTTGCACTCAAAGTGCATAGGTATAATATGGGATATATTTGATGCAATAATCGAGGAATGCAAATATTCTTATGAAGAGAATGTATATAGTATACCTCATATGTACCACTAACAATGTACTATGAAAACAATAAAGTTGTATTATTCATTAACAACAACGCTTTGTGACATTATATACAGTGTGATTAAAATTCCCCACATTTGAGGCGGCACATACCTGCTGGCTATGGTAAGTATAATATCCAAACTAATTGGATTGTTATATCAGTGTAATTTGTAACCGATATATGTATGGTCAATTCCAGTTTATTGGATTCAATGCCAAAATGCTGATGATTTGTTAATTCTCCTTTAAATAGGTTTAACCCATGTAGATGAATAACATTAGAAATACATATTATCTAGGTTGGTGTCCATGATAGCTTTCCATAGCATTGGTAAAAGATGTACATGCATATTTAACCAGATGTATGGCGTATAAATAACATGTTAACCTCTTAATTGTCAAGCAGATATATAGTACAGTCAGTCTATATCAAAGCATGCAAGGCATTAGAATAAATGCATTCCCAGTTAGATGTATAGCGTGTGCGTGTAGGTAAAGCGTTATCCTCCTTTAGGTATAATTAGTATATAATGCTGTCAATGGCATATGTAGCAGCTGCCTAGATAGATAGCTGTGTTTAAGTTTCTTGTACACATTATAAGCTGTGTCATAAATACATACTGTATGCTCATTGAGCCTAAACACTAAATAGCCTGTCTAAGTGAGCAGTAAATTAACTTGTATCACCATGCAGCACCGTCTGACTATAGGATATACTTATTTTGAATACAATATAGCAGTAGACAATTGCATAACCACTCCTATCATCGAATAATGTTATATAGAATCACCATATCCCTGTCTGTCAGCAGTGTAAGAACCAAAAACTTTTGCCTGTAAGGGTGTTCTAAGCCCAGTAAAGATGTTAGCAGGGGATGTCCTTTGAAGCTAGAGGTGCAAAGTCCCCCTGGTTCACCGGTGCTACGCTTGTCCTCAGGAGCCGTTTCAGGAACCGATGGTGCTGCTGCTATCTCTCCCTGTGCTACGCTTGTCCCTCGGGTGTTCCCATTTGGGGGGTGTCGCGCTGCCTCCTGGGGTTAGGCTGCTGGTACCATGGCGACCTGGTGGGAGTCAGCTTCCTCCCTTCTGACACTCCACTGCGTACTTCCGGTGTTTTTAATGCGGGATACCAGATGTTTAGCACTCTCCTCGCTACTACCACCCTGGCTAGAGTCTCTGGTGATTACAATCTTAGCTTGACTCTCTGTAGGCGCCTGCCCACTAGTCGAATCAATGATATGAATTATGGAATATCCTACGCGTTTCAGCGCTACTACGCCTTCCTCGCTGAAACACCAGAAGTACGCAGTGGAGTGTCAGAAGGGAGGAAGCTGACTCCCACCAGAACACCACGATACCAGCAGCCTAACCCCAAGAAGCAGCGCGACACCCCCCTGAGTGGGAACACCCGAGGGACGAGCGCAGCACAGGAAGAGATAGCAGCAGCACCATTGGTTCCTGAAACGGCTCCTGAGGACACGTGTAGCACCGGTGAACCAGAGGGACTTTGCACCACTTGCTTCAAAGGACAGCTCATGCTAACATCTTTACTGGGCTTATGTGACAGGGTAAATAAAAGCCACCAGTTATATGCCTGGAAACCTATGTCTAGTCTGCAGTGCAGCCCTGACTAGGTTAACTTCAGCTGGGAACCTCAGGACAATTAGTTGGATCCCAGCTGCCTAATCAAGGTGTGTTAAAACCCAGGCTGTAGACACATGGAGCCTGGCTATTGATGAGAGAGAGTAAAAAGTAAAGAGATTCCTGAAAACAAGGTCTGAGTAGCAAAGCAGTTGTATTGTGAACTGTCTGTCCCCTGCATAGAAAAAGGGTAGCTGCCTTATATATAAACTGTCTGCTAAAGAGAAACTGTTTTGTTTGGTTTGCTGAAGAAAAAGCCATTTTCGTTTTTGCTGATGAAAAGCTATTTTTGTTTTGTGTGCTGTATAACTTTTAAGGCTAAATAAAACAGCCTTGTCAAGAAACCCACGTGTGTAGTTGCATGTACCCTGCAACAGCTTAGAACACTCATCACTCTTACAGGCAAAAGTTTTTGGTTCTTTATTTATTTTTAGTATACAACTTCATCTTGTTTTTGTTTTGCTCTAGTTTATGCAATATTAACTGTTGACTTTATAGTTCTTGTCCAATATTACATCTTATGCACGCTACTGTACAGCGCCCCTGTTTTTTGTGTTTGTCTTGTTATCTATTCAGGATTGGTGGTCTGTGGTTCTGGGCTTTCAGCCAGCATTTTGGACTTGAACTCTATACTATTACATCCACATTAAATTTAAAGGAACTAAACCTTTTTTTTTACTCACAGACAGTATTGTACTGTTTCACCTGTGGATATTGGACTTAAATTTACACACATCTTTTGTGCAAACACGCATTTATTGCTATTTCTTACTGTGTTACAGCAGGGTTAGCACAGGTTGTGGTAAACATTGCACGTCCATAGGGCTTGGTCCATGTCATTCGACCCTTGCTAAATGTCACAGTGACCACCAGAGTCTGTTCAGTGAGAACATTTCATTGGAACTTAGAGCTAGGATTTTGAATTGTATTCTAGACGATAAAAGAAGCCAGTGTTAAGATTTTCATAGTGGAACAGCAAATGCTAAGCGATGATGTATTGTAGAGGAGTCTGGCAGCAGCATTGTGGATTGATTGGAGTGGGGACGGGCAGACAAGGGGGATGACAACTAGGAGAAAATTGCAATAGTCAAGACGAAACACGATGAGTGAGTGAATTATAATTTTAGTTGCTTCATAAGTGAGAAAAGGGTGTATTCTATCAATATTTCTCAGGTGGAAACGACATGACAGTGAGGGATTGAATTCCTAGAAGTGCAGATTGGTGGTCAGGAGGATATGAGAGACCCTCTACTATTCAATCTAACCCAGGGGTGCGCAAACTTTCTGCGCTGCACCCCCCCCCCCACCAACCTGCTCTCTCCCAGTGTCGTGTCCCCCCTTAACTTTAATCTGGTGTCAAATGATGCTGCAGGGTTATCTGACGTCACATGATCCCCGTGACGTGATTCGATGTCGCATTGCCATAGCGACGGGTGTCAATTGACACCGCGGGGTCATGTGATGTCACATGATGCCGAGTTCCCATGGCGACACGTCACCCAAAGCCGTCAGAATTTAGGTAAGGGAGTTACAGAGGCCTCACCTCACCCCACTCCTACTGGATTCCTTACTTCCATGCTTTTAAGGGCCAGTCAATGGTGCGATTGCTGGCTTCCAGTGTTGCAGCATTGATCAGAGCAGCCTCTTGCATGTGAGGAAATGTCTCAATGCCTGCCTGCCGCTCTTCTGTCTCTGATTTGCAATGTCATCACCCGGAGACCATGTGTAACGCCTGTATGTCCACAGACCTGGCCAGTCCCCAGTACTGAGGTGGGTAAGGGTATAACATGCATCCACAGCCGTGAGGGCGTGCCCGGAGTGTGGTAGTTGCGTTGCCGGGCCTGGAGAGAGAAGGGTTAACCGTATACTTGCAAAGTCCAGGGTGCCAGTGGTCAGAGGGTTAATGTCTAAGAGCTAAGGGTCCAGGGCAGGAGAGAGCTGCGTAGTGATGTCCAAAGCAGAGTCCAGGAGTAGAGAGGTACACGTAGTAAAGCCAAGCCAAGATCAAACCAGGGAAATCCAAACAGGGGCAGGGTCAGGAACAGGGAGCTGGAACAGAGAGCTAAGCACAAGTACTGCACACAGGAGCTACAGAGAGGCTATGCTGAGCTACGACGGAGCGGGCAGACATGGGTAATAAAGGAGGAAGGACCAATGGAGGCAAGGGGAGGAGCGGAGGCCTGTCTGAGGGAACGCAGAGATAAGTCCAGGAGAGGCAGGGGTGTAATGGCCTGCAGCCGATGCGGGGCGGCGCCAGCTGCACAGGAAGGCAGGTAAAGGGATCGGGTGCGCGCGCCTTCTGTAAGGCTGCCGTGCACGCGCCCCGATCGCGTGCGCGCAGATGCGTTGTGCGCCGCGGGGGAACGGCACTGTGTGGAGGAGGTAAGCTGCTGAGGGAGCGGAGAGGCAGGGCAGGAGGCTGCCATGGGGCTAGAGGTGATGGGGACCCGCTGAGAAGCGCGTGTCCCCTGATCTGTCACACCATGGAATAGAGGAGTGGCACCACAGAGCCAGCTTCCTACACACTGAGCATTGCAGGAGGCTGCTTTGATCAATGCTGCAATACTAGAAGCCAGACCCTAATGACATGGAAGGTACAGATCCAGTGAGGGGGGGGGGCATAAAGAGGTTATGTTTTATGGTAGAGGCATCCACTTCCTTCCCCAAGCCATGGGGATGGTGTAATCAGAGTTATATTGTTAGTGTATGAAAATATGGTCTGCTTTCCGCCTACGGTAGCAGGTCTACCCTGTGGACTAGACTGCCTCCCGGGAGGTCCCTTTCAGGTTCAATGTGCTGGACAGGATAGCTGGACAGGCGCCTGGAGACAAGTGAATAATTCGGACACAAGGTATCGTTCTCACTCACTGGTCTGATTTAATAGGCATATACATCAGTTCTTATAGCTTTTTCGGGGTGTTGTCACATAGTTACAATTCATTCAGGTTGCCGAGGTGCCATGTACACGTAACAGAAGACAGTTGTCCTTAACAATGCCATATTCCTTTCAGTTACCCCCAGCCCAGCTGTTATAGCTATAGTTATCCTTAACAATGCCATATCCCTTTCAGCTACCCCCCAGCCGAGCTGTCGTTGCTATAGTTATCCTTAACAAAGCTATTTTCTGTCAGCTAACCCCAAGTTGCCGTGGCTATCGTACATTGCTGACAAGACAGTTTGAATATATCAGGATTCTGGTCAAACAGGATATATGGGGCTTGATCTCAGCAAGGAGCAACTGTATTAGAAGTGACTTTTGCTCTCTGTGTTAAAACAGAGTTCCTATACTTTTCCCTACAGCTATACACATTGTACCTGAGCTGACAAAAATGGAGCATATATTCTTAAACATATAAACTTAGGACCCCTACCAAAATATACATTAACAGTGTATAAATAAGTTGTCATGTAGCAACCACAAATGTATTTGATGCAGCTAGATGTTTCAAAGTGTATTTTCACAGTATGGCTATATTAAATAATAATAATAATAATACAAAATATATTATTATACACACCATTTTGAATAAAGATTCCAGAAATTGTTGTGGAGAAAGACGTTACATTGTTTGAACCTCTTGGGACAGGTATATTTAGAAAATACTAGCTGATATACCCGGCATTGCTAGTTTCACACGAGTATTCTATTTTTTTATGTTACAGTGTAGTTTTGCCTTGACAATGGTGTCGTGTACCCATTTGAAACAAGTGCATACTTGTAAAACTGCATAATTAAACTTCAGATTTAATCAAAGTTAATAACCCTGGTGCCATATTTTATGGGTATTAATTAGCAGTCCGCTCTGAATGTGCCATGTGACAAAATCTCAAAATCTAAATGTAAGAAAATAAATTTGTTTTTTATTGGAGTTCACCTCTTGCTTCCCTTCCTTTTTTAGCTTGCAGCGCACCGCAATTGTATATTTCTCTTCCAGAAGAGGTATTTCATTTCTTTTAAAAATACTTAATATTTGACATATTAAAATAAAAATTATCAGTCTATTTTTATTTTGTTACCACTTTTTGCACCTGTGTTTTAATGAGGGGACATTTATCCATAACCTCAATTTTTGTCAATAAAGCATTATTATTTTATATATATATATATATATATATATATATATATATATATATATATATATGAGGTATCAGTACCGTGTTAGCCGAGCTTCAATAATCAAAAAATAAATAGATGATACTGTTCTGTGGCTAACGAAATGCTTTTATTTGTGCGAGCTTTCGAGATACACTGATCTCTTCTTCCGGCGATGTTACAATGAATGAAGCAAGCAAAAGCTATACTATAAACAGTTTCTATTGGAATGTTATCTGTGCTGGTCCTTCCCCCGTGTGGATGTGTTTTATGGCTGGAGCTGTCAAAAGGTTCCTGAAAGCAAGTGATGAAAGAGTGTGTATGTGTATCAGTGTGAATAAAAATGAATGGAGAGCCCACAGTATATACAGTGGTCACATATAACCCACACCAAGGAGCCCTACGCAAGATCGCCAGGAAACTACAACCCATCCTCCAGGAAGATACAAGACTGCAACAGGTCTTCCCTGAAGCACCCTTATTATCATACAGACAACCCCATAATCTCAAGAATATTATGGTGAGGACTAAAGTATTCAGCAGTACAACTGAATGCGGGACAAAACCGTGCCAGGACCCAAGATGCAAAACCTGCGCAATGCTCTACACAGCGGACACAATACAAATACCACACAGGAATCGGGAATACAAAATCAGAGGAAGGTTCACCTGTTCCTCCAACAATGTTGTGTACCTCATCATGTGCATGAAATGCCCAGGGGGCTGCTACTACATAGGTGAGACAGGGCAGGGGCTAAACAAGAGAATGAACCTGCACTGCCACAGCATCACACGCGGAACAAGAGACAGTCCTGTTGGCGAACATTTCTCTGACTCTGGCCATAAGATGAACGATCTGAGGGTTGCCATACTCAAAGGTAATCTTAAAACACCGAAAGAGAGACGGTTGCATGAATACAAATTTATGCAACTGTTCGTGACACTTAGCAGTGGCCTAAACAGAGATCGAAATTTTATGAGTCATTACTGACACAAGTGAACTCTCTTCCCATGAGCGCTAAAGGCCATGTCTGTACATACTGTGCTATATGTATGCACACAGAGCTGTCTCTCACACATACTTATACTCCTTGTTTTTCCATCCCTATACACCAATAGGGACCACATAGTATCCACACACACTTTTAGTTGTGCTACTAACTCTCACATTTCCACACCCACCCACACCATTTATATCCACTCCCACTCCACGCACACCTTTTGTAAAGCACTGTATATACTATTGGCTCTCCATTCATTTTTATTCACACTGATACACATACACACTCTTTCATTACTTGCTTTCAGGAACCTTTTGACACCTCCAGCCATAAAACACATCCACACCGGGGGAAGGACCAGCACAGATAACATTCCAATAGACACTGTTTATAGTATAGCTTTTGCTTGCTTCATTCATTGTAACATCGCCGGAAGAAGAGATCAGTGTATCTCGAAAGCTCGCACAAATAAAAGCATTTCGTTAGCCACAGAACGGTATCATCTATTTATTTTTTGATTTTATATATACAGTATATATATATATATATATATATATATATATATATATATATATATATATATATATATAATTTATTTAATTAACTGGGGGACAAAATTCTTGATCTTCAGTATATATTGTTCCAGAAAACAGTTTACTAGCTATTTACTGAAAATGTATATTTTTTTTTATTTCTTAACAATATATTTTCATTGTAGGCTACATCAAACCATTGCATTCTTTTTGCTGATCTCAGTGCTCGTAATAAAATACAATCACAGATTCAACAGAAATGAAATGCTGTCAGTGTTGGAAACAGAGTTATTTGTTTAAAAAAAAAAGGTGGCATGGTTTAAGGCAAGAGCTAAAAAAAGAATGAGCCATTGACAGTATGAGGCAAGGTTTACTGGTGGAAGGCCTTTTACATTTAGAAAGTGTTTTGCTCAATAGTCAAGACGTTTGTGCTGATGAAGGTGCGTACATCGGAAAGACTGGAATAAAACAAACTGTACAGTGTCTCTGTTTGTGCTGCTATTATCTCTCCCTCCTCCCTTTCTCTCCCTTCGCTGCACCATGTTGTTATATTTTCAAGTACATATAAATATGCACATATACTGTACATGCACACATACATATTAATATTGTACAGAAATAATGTCTATTGAAATATGTTAAAAACTGAACTTTTAACAGCTTCTAATTACTTGACACAGAGTAAAAACGGCATAAAGAAAGTACAACAAACGTATCTATGGTAACAAATTTGCCACTTAAGAAATAAAAACACATACAGTACAATAACAACATTGGTCTATTATGTTTTTTCCAATACCATACACTTCTTCAGAACGATCCTCTTTATGAGCTGCTTCATCTGGTGGATTAATTTGTAGATTTTCAGCAAAATCAATGTTTACATTTTTTATAGCTATATTGAGCAAAACGCAACATGCCAACACAAATGGTCATACTTTACATGGATTATAACGAAGAACACCTACAGAATGGTTCCAGCAATTGAAACAACTCTTTATAAAAACAAAAGTGCTTTAGAATTATATTTATTGTTGATCTACGTGTATTATATATTTTTTCAGCCTCTGTTATTGCATTGGTAATTGTCTCAAGAGACAGGATTTCACAGCATAACCATTATCAGCTTTAAAGAATAAAATACATTACTATATATATATATATATATATATATATATATATATATATATATAGTAATTATAGTTTAATATATTGATTACTCTTCACTTCTTCAAACCAAGGTTTCCTACAGTCTGTTAATGTGTAAAGAGAACATTAAAACTGGAACATGGTCTACTGTTACACGCACTAATCCACATAAGAGGTCACGTGTTAGAGTCTACTGACTGCAAAAATAATGCACCACATTTATCAAGAAGGAAATGACATTGATTTAAACGGTATACTTTTCCTTTTTAAAAATCTGGTGATATATATTTGCCTCAATTTTAAAGGGGGAGACCTTTATGAATGCACTCTATAGTAACACAGACACACTAATATATGCTATGAAATGCAGGAATTTGCATAGCACACTCACACATACACGCACACACGCACACTGTCACATGCTTATATCCTGTTACTATATATACTGCTGATATTGTACTGTATATTTTATTTTTTTGCTTACATGGGTGCTACACCCCTGACTGTAACAGGATTAATCTTTTCACTGCCAGAGGGGCCAGTAAAACACAGAGAGTGAAAAGGAAGCCATCACAATTCTGTAACATTTCTTTGATGGGATACTGATAAATTGAGTCATTCAAATGCAGAGCTCTTATAGTCAGACAATCTATCACTTTACAGTAGTTTCCTCACTTAAACTATGTCTCATTTATCAGTAGATAAAGCAGCATTCTGGCCATAAATGAATCACAAGTGAGAGATTATGTGTACGCGTGGCAATTGGCTACATATTTTCTAGAATTTGTAATCATAACAACCAATTTATAATTAGTTACCAATTTAACATTATGTAACCAAATGGAGAAATAAAACTTACCAAGTAACCAAGCATTAGACACATTTCCAGATGTGAATAAATGATACATTCAAGATTGCTGTAAAATGAATGAATCACGGGTACACCGTGAAATGTGTGCCACTACATCTAATATGCTCATGTCATATGAACTGATAAATTGAACATTTAAGGAAAATAATTGCATTTTGTTGTAAAATAGGCTCCTTATCACCTGGTGGCATTCCAGGAATCAATTGCACCTATTACATTTGTAAACTCTGTGGTTGTGTAAAATCCTTCCTTAATAAGCAATAGTTGCTTTTGTTCTTCGGGAAATGTAATGTACTTGGATTACATAGTTTCTATTGTGTAGAGTACTTGCCAGAGGCATCTGTTAATCTTAGGTTGTCATACCTGCAACAGTTGCTGAATTACAGACCTGTAAACCTGACATCAATAGTGGGGAAGCTACTTGAAGGTTTAGTACGGGATAATATTCAGGAAACAAAATGATTAGTAATGGTGAGCATGGATTTATGAAGGCGAGATCATGCCAAACTAACCTTATTAGTTTCTTTGAGGCGGCAAGTAGGAATTTAGACCAGAGTAATGCAGTTTATGTGGTCTACTTAGATTTTGCAAAGGCTTTTGATACGGTTTCACACGAGGTTAGTGTACAAAATAAAACAGATTGGACTCGGTCAAAATATTTGCACCTGGATTGAAAACTGGTTGAAGGATAGACAACAGAGAGTTGTCATAAATTGAACTTTTTCAGATTGGGCTAAATTTGTGAGTGGAGTACCTCAGGGATCGGTACTGTGACCCCTGCTTTTTAACTCTTTAATTAATGACCTTGAGTTTGACATAGAGAGCAAAGTCTCCATATTTGCTGATGACACTAAATTGACAGTACTGTACTGTACACATTACAATTCATTAATTTCTGCCACGGAAACGCGAAGAATTGCACCAGAAGAAATCGGGATCCATGAAATTCAAAGCAACCGCATGATTGGCCACGTGGAGTACAGCAGCGCACACGAAAACGGCTCCGTGATATGTTCGAATAACGGCCGCTGCATCTGTAGTAGAATCAGAGCAGGATGTAGTTTCTCTCCAGAGGGACTTGGATAGACTGGGAACTTGGGCAGGTAAATGGCAGATGAGGTTTAATACAGATAAATGTAAGGTTATACATTTGGGATGCAAGAATAAACAGGTGATTTACAAATTAAATGGGGCTAAATTGGGGGAATCCTTGATGGAGGATTTAGGAGTGCTTGTAGACAGCAGGCTTAGCAATAGTGCCCAAAGTCATGCAGTAGCTGCAAAGACAAACCAGACCTTATCTTGCATTAAAAAGGCAATGGATGGAAGGGAAGTAAACCTATTAATGTCCATCTATAAAGCATTAGTAAGACCACACCTTGAATATGGAGTACAATTTGGGGCACCACTCCTTAGAAAACACATGAAGGAACTAGAGACAGTGCAGAGAAGAACCACCAAATTAATAAAGGTGATAGAAAATCTGATTTATGAAGAGAGGCTAGCAAAATTAGTTTTCTTTTACATTATTAAAGACGCATCTAAGAGGGGAAATTATAACTATATACAAATATATTCGGGAACAGTACAAGGAGCTTTCAAGGAGAGTACAGTAAGGGCAGTTAAAATGTGAAATGAATTACCCATGGAGACTGTGATGGCAGATACAATAGATTTGTTAAAGGTTGGTCATCTTTTTCGAAATTAAAGGTATACGGGGATATACCAAAAAGTAAACATGGGAAGGATGTCCAGGGAGTAATCTGTCAATCCAATTCTTGGAGTCAGGAAGGAATTTATTTTTTCCCTTATGAGATATCATTGGATGATATATAACAGGGATTTTTGTTTGCCTTCCTCTGGTACAGTACAATATACTGTAAGTACGGATATAGGATAAAGTATCTGTGGTCTAAATTTAGCATAGGTTGAACTTTATGGACATATGTATTTTTTCAACCTCATCTACTGTGTAACTATGAAGTGGTTACAAAAGATCCAGAATCACAAATAGTGTTAAATAGTTAGAATTTTGATCAAACAAAATAGCATGGCTGACATTTGTTTTTGGCTCTATATACAGTATTCTGAATCTGGCAATAAAGCATCATTATAACTTGTGTGCTTAATTTCCTCTTAATATTTAGAATGTTTCTTTAAACAAGAAGTATTATTTTTTTTGTCTTTTCCTATGCCTTCTTCTATTATTTACACCTATGTTTTCAGCTCCATTTTCTATTAAATTGAGTCTTCTATATTTTCTTCATAATATCAACAATGTATACAACAAAAGATACAAATTCCCAATGCTACATCCAATAGGACAAAAAATATATAGTTAAATACTTAACTGTTTGTCTTCTCGTAAGGGTAATTTAGTGTGAACCCAAAAGCACTCCTTTTTGACACAAATATATGATATAATATGATACGGGGTGGTGTGTGTTGGAGTTAGAGTTTGCAGGAATTGTGTGTCTTAATATTAAATCCCAATTCCCACTTACTCGATTATTTTATTTGAATTATATAAAAATACAATACATAAGAATTTGAAAGTGCAGATGAATTAGTTATGTAAACATAATGTTGCATGAATGTTGCTGCCTTGGGCACCGCACCTCCAGAGGCCCCGTGCTCCCTCCTATCTGTCTTCTCCCTCTTGTCAGTGCCGGGATCCAACTTTCACACGACCGGAAGGTGGAGCTGGAGAAGGGAGTGCGGGGGCTCCCCTCCCTCAGCTCCTACCTCACCAGTCAGAAGTTGGATCCTGGCGTCGACAGGAGGAGGAAAAGGAGCAAGCGTGGAACCTCCAGACCGGCAGACAGGTAGGTGTGGGGGTGTCTGTGTGGTGTGTGGGTGTCTTCTTACCGTCTCTGCAGCATGCTGCCTCATTCAGTGTTGTGATGCCATGGCAACATGACAGCACAAGACAGTGATGTGCGTTGTCATGCAACGTGGCGTCATGCTACCACGATGTTGCCAAAGGAGGGTTACTCATCTACGTAAGTCCCTCCTTTTTATTTATTTATTTTTTTACACGGGGAGGACCTGCTGGCAGCAACCACCGTGAGTCCCTCAAAGTGTAAGGCTAAGATAATACTACCTGCACACGCGTGCGACGGAACACGTAAACTCGTGCATGCCGCAGGCCCAGTGATGTGTGAACTGAGCTGCAAGCGATGGGGAGGCGTGGTGGACATGTCACGAGGCTAGTTCGCCCTCATTAGCTGAACCGTTCACGTGACGCGGATGTCATGCGGCCGCACTTGAAAAGACAACATTTTTTGTCTCTTCAAAATGCGGTCGTGCCATTGTGCTTCATCGTTAGAATGGGTGCACTAGGGGTGGCCTCATAGGCATTAAGCAATTTATGCTTGTCACGCACGAACACGCGGTCAGATTGGAGCCCTCCCTATGCACTGGGTCCTGCGCTTCTACTTTTGATCGCACTGATTCCCCCTTTTGGAAGTAGCTCACCAAATCCTGTAATTTTCACTTTATTTGAGCCCCTGTTGTCATCATTAGAGTTTTATCCTTCTTTGCTTGATATGCTTAAATGTTTTGGTTTGGTTTTATCTATGTCTCTTTGCTGTTGAATACCGGGGCTTAGTGGAGCTGTCAGTTCAAGCTTCCGAGCCCGTTGCCGCCTCGCATGTGCCCCCAACTGGACAACTCTTTAGGGTAAATCATATCACTCTTGACTACCCAGTTCCCCTGGACCAACACTGCACTTCTCTATCGTAATCTGCCTCTTTCCAGCATCCTGTGGAAAGCCGACTGCAGCAATGAGACAGCACAGCGAACGCACCCACAGGTTGCTTGGTTAGGATGCAGGATCTGTATCTGGACTGAATCACACAAGCAGCTTTCTTTATATTCCTGTAGCGTCTTTGTTCCTGAACCCTTCTAACATGTGACTGTGGAACAATCACACTTTGTTTCAGATATTCATATTTCCTCCTTTGTTGTTGCATTCTCCAGGTTGACTGAAGAATGCAGGCTGCTTTATTCTGGTGATAAAGCTGATGAATTTTCATCCCTCTATAGACGGCTGTATGATGACAGCTGCGGAGCGTTTGCGCAGATAACGGTCTCTCCAGCCTTCCTTGGATGATGGCTCTGTAGTATATTTGAAGTGTCAGGATGCTTCTATTCTACCTTCAGATACTGCTCTGATTTTAGAAAGTTCTAACTAGAAACATAGGGAGTTACGTCTTTTGTTTTCCAAGGCGCCCTCTTCTTCTTCCAGTGTCAATTGCACCCTTGACGTTTCTTCTATCAATAGTCTCTTTTCCTCTTCTAGTTCATGGAGTCTTTTATCTCCTTCACTGACTCGGACAGAGAGGTTCTTGCACACTTGGTTTACAGTTTCATAACCACTATTAAACCCTTCGACGATCTCCCTTATTGAACGTAACTCTGTGTTAAGTTGATCAATGGAGCTCTGGAGCTGTGCAGCATCCGTGTATGTCTTCTCCAGCTTGCATGACATGATCACCATGTCCCTATCCAACTGATGCTTTTCTTTCTACTGCAGTACACACTTAGCAATTGCTATGAACAGACACTTTTGTAGTGCAGCCTTGGCCTCTTGCTCTTTACCAAGTCGCCCATAGCGGCAATCAATCTCATTCCGTGCAGATTGAAGTGGTTGAGTTAAGGCATCTTTACCTTGGTTAAAGGTGTCCTATTTCTTTTCCACTACTCCTGGGATGATTCTGCTAGTCACCTTAGGCTAAAGACAGGGGTGCCCAATGCTCTATCCAATTGACAAAACATATATGGTAACATATGGTGGGTGTTGGAGTTTGAGCTAGCTGTGATTGTGTTACATTTGCCACGCTCAGTAACACTCTTTTTTGAAAAATATATAGTCCTGATGTGGTGGGTATAGGAGATTGAGCTAGCTGGGAATGTGTGTTAGTCGCCTTAGGCTGCAGCATATTTCTGTTCCCTTCCAACACAGGCTTTCCTGATGTTAAAGGGTCATCCTTAATTCCTTCTGCAACTTCCCCTATAGCCAGAGAACCTCCTCCTTTCTTCTTTTTCTTTCTCTTTGCCTTGAGAAGCTCTGAAGAATCAGTGGCACTGTGTTCATATCTATTGCTCATGACTGTTTTCAATGTGGGAGCTATAGTTTCAGACAGAGAAAACAGAACTTCCCATGAAAACAAATAAAGAGGAAATGTGTATTTAATGCAGAAGTATAGGAATGAACAACAGAAATATTAGGCACAACTAGGAGTTAAAAGATAGGAGGGCTGACCTTTAGATTTGAGACCTTAGCATCAGCCACAGAAGTATAAAAAATGGCAGTGGGAACAATAGACAGAGGAACTTGCAGTTACATCTGCAACTTTTAGAATCAAGTATAGAAATATCACAGATTGTGGGAAACTAAAGACAGAGGAACTTGCTGTAACATCTGAAGCTTTAGTATTGGGCATATGAAAATCACAGATTGCGAGAAACTAAAAACAGAGGAACTTGCAGTTACATCTGAAGCCCTCATCTGAGGCCCTCATTCTCTCCCGTCTTGATTACTGTAACCTCCTGCTGTCCGGCCTTCCTGCCTCTCACCTGTCTCCCCGACAATCTATCCTAAACGCTGCTGCCAGAATCACTCTACTCTTTCCTAGATCTGTCTCAGCATCTCCCCTCATGAAATCCCTCTCCTGGCTTCCGATCAAATCCCGCATCTCACACTCCATTCTTCTCCTCCCTCTTAAAGATTTACACTCTTCTGCCCCTCCTTACATCTCTGCCCTAATTTCTCGTTATGCACCATCCAGACTCTTGCGTTCTTCTCAAGGATGTCTTCTTTTTACCCCCTTTGTATCTAAAGCCCTCTCCCGCCTTAAACCTTTTTCACTGACTGCCCCACACCTCTGGAATGCCCTTCCCCTCAGTACCCGACTTGCACCCTCTCTATCCACCTTTAAGACCCACCTTAAGACACACTTGCTTAAAGAAGCATATGAATAGCACTGTGGATATTCTGAACACATGATACATAAGCTTGGCCCTCTGCAGACGCACTTACCAGAACTCCCTCCTACTGTCTCTGTACGTTCTCCCTACCTACCAATTAGACTGTAAGCTCCTCGGGGCAGGGACTCCTCTTCCTTAATGTCTAAAGCACTTATTCCCATGATCTGTTATTTATATTATCTGTTATTTATTTGATTACCCCATGTATTACTACTGTGAAGCGCTATGTACATTAATGGCGCTATATAAATAAAGACATACAATAAAATACAATACAAGCCGTAGAACCAAGCATAGGAAGATCACAGATTGCAGGAAACTAACTACAGAGAAACTTGCAGTTAGATCTGAAACTTTTAGAATCAAGCATAGAAATATCACAGATTGCAGGAAAATCACAGCGTACAGCAAAAACAAATGGGAGTATTCATGTTTTGAGACGAAACCCAGTGAAAAGGCAGTACAGAGCAAGAAAAGAAATCAAAGTAATGCTAGTCTTTTTCTAGAAATGCAAGTCTAAAAATCTGCAGTGGCCAAACCAAGTAATGCAGAGAGAGACAAACCTTATCTTGAAAATAAAAGTCTGAGAGTGTGAAGCGGTGACACCAGGTACTGCAGAGAAATTTAAATTTATTTATTACTAACTGATATACCCGGCGTTGCCCGGGCGTGGAAGGGCAGGGGGCATGGAGTGGAAGGGCAGGGGGCATGGAGTGGAAGGGTGGTGGGGGCAAAGGGCAGGAAGGGGGGGGGGGGGCAAAGGGCAGGAAGGGGGGGGGCAAAGGGCAGGAAGGGGGGAGCAGGGAGCGGGCAGGGGGGGCAGGGAGGGGGGAGGGGGAGGGGGGGCAGGGAGGGGGGAGGGGGGGGGCAGGGAGGGGGGAGGGGGAGAGGGGGAGAGGGGTGGAGGCAGGGAGGGGGGAGGGGGGCAAAGGGCAGGGAGGGGGGAGGTGGGGCAAAGGGCGGGGAGGGGGGGCAAAGGGGAGGGGGGGTGGGGGAGGGCAAAGGGCAGGGAGGTGGGGAGGGGGGGGCAAAGGGCAGGGAGGGGGGAGGGGGGGCAAAGGGCAGGGAGAGGGGGAGGGGGGGGGGCAAATGGCAGGGAGGGGGGGCAAAGGGCAGGGAGGGGGGAGGGGGCGGGGAAAAGGGCAGGGAGGGGGGGGGCAAAGGGCAGGGAGGGGGGGAGGGGGGGGCAAAGGGGAGGGGGGGCAAAGGGCAGGGGGGAGGGGCAAAGGGCAGGGGAGGGCAAAGGGCAGGGAGGGCAGGGGGGCACAGGGCAGGGGGAGGGAGGGTAGGGGGGCACAGGGCAGGGGGATGGAGGACATAAGGGCACAGGGCAGGGGGAGGGAGGGCAGGGGGAGGGGGGGCAGGGGGAGGGAGGGCAGGGGGGCAGGGGGAGGGAGGGCAGGGGGGCAGGGGGAGGGAGGGCAGGGGGGTAGGGGGAGGGAGGGCAGGGGGGTAGGGCGAGGGAGGGCAGGGGGGCAGGGGGAGGGAGGGCAGGAGGGAAGGGGGAGGGAGGGAAGGCAGGGGGAGGGAGGGAAGGCAGGGGGAGGGAGGGAAGGGGGGCAGTGGGAGGGAGGGCAGGGGGAGGGAGGGCAGGGGGGCAGGGGGAGGGAGGGCAGGGTGACAGGGGGAGGGAGGGCAGGGGGGGCAGGGGGAGGGGGGTCAGGGGGGGCAAAGGGCAGGGGGAGGGGTGGCAAAGGGCAGGGGGGCAAAGGGCAGGGGGGCAAAGGGCAGGGTGAGTCTTGGACGTGTTAAATAACCCATTCCCCTGCGTTTACTCACCTTGCACATGGCCGCGCTCCTGTTCCTATGGGTACCGGCCGCCATCCTTCTCCACCTCGGGCTCCTCAGCGGAGAGGCTGAGACGCTCCGGTGAGGAGGTGCTGTGCCTTTCGCGGGGAGAGGCGGAGACATCCGGAGGAGCGCCCTGTGTGAGGGGAGAGATGCACAGTGCGTGCTCTGTGTGTGGGGGAGGGGGGGTGAGCGAGAGCACCGGGTGAGGGAGTGGCCTATGTGTGGTGAGAGCCGTGGGGAGGTGAGAGTCCCCTGCTGTGTCCTGGGCGCTCGCTCCGCTCCCCCGCTGACTGTAGCAGCGCCGGGGGGGGGGGAGGGGTGAAAGCACGGGAAACAGGGAGACACGGGGAGTGGAGGAGGTGCGCGTGGGTCACGATGACTTGGATTTCAGCCTGATGTTCGGGGAGGAAGAGGCGGAGCCTCCGGGACCGGCGGGTAAGAGACCGGGAGATGTGCTGCTAACACTGTGTGTGTGTTGTGTGTTGTGTGTCCTTTGGCCCATCACTCCGCCTCAGGCCAATGAGAGGTGTGCGGTTGCGGGCGGGCCAAGGGACCAATGAGATTTCCCCTAGGGACAGAGGCCATGCAGACAGGCATACATTGCTTTCACAAATATAGTATAAGATATTAAATAAGGGAATTCTTCTTAGGGAGAAAATACACAACAAATCCTGCAGAACACTTTGCGGCAAAAAGACCCCCTTCATGATCCCAAACGGGTTTTCCAAACTACTAAAACAAAAGTACTTATTTTCCTCCAATACAAGTGGATGGGGTCTGCTGAAGCAGGAAGGCAGAAAATCTGTTCCGGCGAGGTCCAGAGATGGCCTTTGTTTTTTGTCACGGGGACTCTAGGAGCGGGTAGAACCTCGATGGCTGGAACAGTAGGGAAGGCAAGGATTGTTGGGGCCACGGGCTGAGGTCGGTGGCAGGCGGCATGCAGGATTGTCAGGGTCACAGGCAGGGTTCGGTGGCAGGCGACAAGCAGGATCGTCTGGGTCCAGGCAGGGGTCAGCAGCAGGAAGGCAGGAACAGGAACGAAGACCAGGGACTCGCAAGCTGGAAACAAACTGGGACAAGCCAGAACACTAGCAAGGGTCTTTAAAATGTATCAAGAATCCACAATGAATTGGTGTAAGAGACGTGTGCAGAGGTACGCAATGGAGACGTTTAAAGTGAAACTAAAATTAGACTTTATTTCGCCTGTCCTGTTGACACAGCAGAACATTCAAAATAAGCCAAAGAAAAACCTGCTCTGTTTTGGAGAATATCTACACATGTAGTCCAGCCCTCTTTAACTGGGTGATTAGCTAAGCTATTTACCAGCCCCAAATATATAAACATATATACAGATATATAACAGTTCCATAAGAAAGTTTTATCTGTTTCTTGTAGCTGTAGGGGAAGCCTCTCTGCTCTCCTGGGTCAACACCTTTTGTGTGCTAAGGCAATGTCTGTCCAGGTATAGTCTGCTCCCCTTTGTCTTTCTGTCAGCCTGTAGTCTCTTTGCAGCTCAAGACATCTGTCCTCTGGTCAGTCCAGTGTCCACTAAGGAAATCCTCTGGTCTATCTTTCCTAGGTCCACTCCAATTGTGAGCTCAGGAATCCTCCTTCCTGTCTCAGAACAGGCCATTTCTGAAAGAGCTCTAATCAGCCAGGTGGAGTTGGTTAATTGCACACCAGCAATTAACCAGCACACTGCAGGATTGGAGGCAAGTTGCTTTAACAGAGATAAGTCCCTGTTACACATGGGCATAAGGAGTCAGGACTCAAAGCAAAGGTCAGGAGATACAGGAATCTATAAAGATAGAAGGAGGAGTGGAGCCCCAAGAGGAGACAGAGGAAAACCCAGAGCAGACAGAAACAGCAGCACACCCGGTGGACAGGGAAAGGAACTGGGAGAGAGGGAGAACTCCTAAACTGTGTCAGGATTATTCCTGACACCGCCATTTTAAACAATTCCATGCCTACATTTTAAAAAATGTCTCCCATGGATAACAGCTTTTCCGGATGACTATCCCACAGAACAGCAATCAGCGGACTAGAGATTAGATAGAGCTAAGTCTTTTAGAAATGATCAAGGATAAAATCATATATGATTATAAGGAAAAAGATAAAATGACCACATTTGTGTTAAAATGAGGTATGCTCATCTCCTCGTTTCCACCCCAGGAACAATAGAAATTTAGAAACAAATAGAGGCACAAAGAACCCAAAAACCAGTCTCATAAAGGAAATAAAGGGAGGAAAGACATTGAATCACCTAACACATGATTAAAGGCTACAATTGTTGGCATAGGAAATGATTTAGAAATTATTATCTAGGTTTCGACGCATAATTAGTATGTTAGTATGATATTATTGATAAGGAATACAGGTACTACACATTTTGAAAAAAAAGGGTCAATAATGTGTGACAAGGTAGGGGTCATACTGAGCCACTAATTGAGCCAGCTGTGCTGAAGTAGGGATATCCTGAAAATCTGGCCTGTTTGCGGCCCTCGGGGACTGGAGTTGTGCAGGCCTGATCTAAACAATAGACTTGGAACGATAAAGCTGGAAAGGAAAATTAACAACAAAGATTACTTTTTCCCCCTATGGGAAAGGGGAAGGATCCTCAGGCGCGTTGTGTAAAGGACTGAAGTTATGTATCGAACAGTAGGATATCTTTTTTAGCGCAACGTCTCTATTTTCCTTTTTCACCCTATGGTAGCTTCTCTAAAGGACATCGTTATACAGCTCAACCCCGTTATAGCGCGGTCCTCTGGGGCCACCCGATCCGACCGCGCTATAACCGGGGTCGCACTATTTAAAAAAAAAATGGCCGACGCGCACCTGATTGGGAGGAGGGGGGAAGAGGTGGAATGAGGCACCCCTACACAACCCTAGCAGCCACCAGACTTCTCCCAGCATTCAGCTCGGCACTATCCAACCGCAGATCCCACACCAATCCCCCAGCCTCGCACCGATCCCTGCACTGACCGACCGACCCCCCCCCCCCCCAGCCTCATGCCAATCCCCGCACCAATCCCCCAGCCTCGCACCGATTCCACCCCCCAGCCTCACACCGATCCCGGCAAGCAGCCTGTAACAGGGGACTTATCCCTGTTCACAAATGTGCCTCTAATCCAGCAGTGTGGTGGCTAACTGCTGGTAGGCAATTAACTAACACCACCTGGCTGATTACAGGTGTTAGAAAAAGCCTGCCTCTGAGACAGGAAGGGAGACTCCTGAGCACACAAGTGAGCTGAACAAGGAGACAGACGTCTTGAGCCTGCCAAAAGAGACTGCAAGCTGACAACAAGACACAGGGGATAATACTTCTATACCTGGATCCTGACATTGCCTTATCACACGGGTGTGGACACCAGGAAAGCAAAGAAGCCTTCCCCTACAGCAACCCAGCTAACAGATAAGACTTTTCTTTTCAGACTATTATCTATGTCTATCTAAGAATATGAATGTCTCTATGATTGGGCTGATGAATCGCTGGGCTAACCACGCAGTTAAAGAGAACTGGATCACAAGTGTATATATACTCCAGAGTGGAGCAGATTTTGTTTGCTGATTTCCATGTTTGCTGTGTTTAAAGCAACAGGCGCAATAAAGCCTTATTTTAATTTCACCTTAAAACAGTCTCCATTGCGTAACTCTGAACACGTCTCTTACACAGCCCCATGATGCCCCAGCAGCTGACACCAAATGTAGGGGGGGTGGGCTGTGAGTGTGTGTGCTGTGTGTGCAGTGAGAGTGTGAGTGTGTACAGTGTGCTGTGAGTGTATGCAGTGTGCAGTGAGTGTGTGCAAAAAAACAACTTTTTTTTTAAATTCGGGGTCCACGCTCAAACCGCGTTATAAACTGATCCGCGTTATAGTGGATCGCGCTATAATGGGGTTGAGCTTTATTTAACTTCAGTATATCGTATATTGCAACATTATGATATTCCTTGGCTTGCTTTGTCCTAATGTCAATATGTTTATTATGTACCATGCGAATGTAACGAATACAATGTGATGACATATCAACTGAAATGATGCAAATAATAAAGAGATATATCTATATCTATCTCTCTCAAAAGAATAAAAGTAGTAGCGTCTTCCAGTTCCCAACTAATACAAATATTGTAGTACCGTGAAGTGAATAATGTAACCAATGGTGTTTAGAGACAATATAGGGGCAAATAAAAATATATAACAAAATAAAACTGAATAAACACAAAAAAATAAATAAATTATATATATATATATATATATATATATATATATATATATATATATATATATATATATATATAATCAAAAAATAAATAGATGATACCGTTCTGTGGCTAACGAAATGCTTTTATTTGTGCTAGCTCGCACAAATAAAAGCATTTCGTTAGCCACAGAACGGTATCATCTATTTATTTTTTGATTATTGAGGCTCGGCTAACACGGTACTGATACCTCTACATATATATACATATATATATATATATATATATACATACATACATATATATATATATATATATATATAGTATATATATATATATAATATATATATATATATATATATATATATATATATATATATATATGTATGTATGTATGTATGTATGTATAAAACAAAATGGGGCAGCCGGCACTCCCAATACCATAAATAGTTTGCGGTGCATGTCCTATACCAATAGTAAGAGAAAAGTAATCCACTCCAGCAGGAGCAGACACAAGACAGCACTCAAAGGTAAGTAAGAAAACTTGTATTCAAAAATCAACATAGCACAAACATGACCAACGTTTCGGTCCTCGTGGGACCTTCCTCAGGGTGGTGCTTGAGACTAATGGCCAGTGGATCCCTTAAATAACCCCATATCCCCACCAAAATGAGAGTAGCTGATTGGCCGTGCATCAAGTCCCATGATCAGACCCAAAGTCGCTGATGTCGCACTATGCCTGACATCAACACAGCCACATGATCCACAGGGATCAGAGTTGTGTATGCAGTACCATCAGGCTGCCACTGCGAGGGAAGAAAGCGTCCTCCGTAACCATGGTGCCGTGCTGCTGGAGACCGTGACGCCGTGGTCCATCGAAGAGGACTCAAAGGCTTAGCGATACGCACATGTGCGGCCCCATCACCATTTAAGTAGGCTGTGCGGCATCTCACACAGTGGGAAGATACGCGATCGATCCCTCACATTCTGGCAATCATTATGGTGGATATAGTATCTGACTGCACATCAGTGGGAACACTTATATAGAAATAAGGTGCAGTAATAACCGAGACATCAGGGGGATCTCCATGAGTACTATGAAATGACAGAAAGTGAGAAACAAACGTGAAAAAAAAGGATAAGGAGAAATAAAAGCAGAGCAGAATTCCTTATCGCTGCAGGCATTAATAAAAAGAACATTATTACAACACTATATGATCATCAGGCCACAAGATCTACAAAATGGCTACTAGGACCCTGAGTTAATCAAAACTAGGGGAAGGAGATGACAACAAAAAGCTATGTATACATGGTAAAACACTGACAGTGAAAGAAAGATTAATAACAGGAGGAAGAGCGGGAGGGAAGGGAAGGAAAGGTGAGAACATAGAGGGGGAGGGAAGGATAAGTCAAGTAGAGAGTATGTGTTTCTTTCCCCATTTCCTACTTCCCTTCTTCCTCATTCCTTCCCTACTTGATTTTGTGCCATTTTCAGTTCGAAAACTTCACAACGAACTTAAAGACACTGATAATGGCACAAAACCGTGCAACAACAAACGCTGCAAACTGTGCAAACATATATGCCAAGATCCCACAGCCAGTCACAACCATGGAACACTCAATGTTAAAGGATCATACAGCTGCACATCCAGGAACGTGGTGTATATGATTCAGTGCAACAAATGTGACCAAGGTTGCTACCTTGGGGAAACCAGCCAAAAACTACAAAGCAGAATGAATATGCACAGACACTCCATACTTCATCACGAAGAAGGAAGATACTGCTCATCTGTGGGACATCATTTCTCAAAGCCAGATCATTCCATAAATGATTTAAAAATGAAAATCCTCAATGGAATGTTTAAACGCACCCAAGAACGGAAAACATTTGAACTGAGAATGATAAGACTCTTTGACACCAAAACCAAAGGACTTAATGCGGACATGGGTTTTCTCACACCCTATCAAAATTGTTTGTAATTATCCTGCTTGCCTCTATTCTTATCCACACTTTCTCTCCCCCACCCCCCCCCCCCCCCAGCATCCCTCCCCATCCCCACCTTTCCATGTCACCATCCCATGGCTTCAAACACTTTTAACACCCTACCTTATCAACAGTACATATCTGTTGTTGTTTTTTTTCCCCCTCTCTCTACACTGTTGTAGCCATAGATTCCTGTGTATATCAGTATTGCTGACCTGAAGAAGAGAGGAGAACTCTTGAAAGCTTGTCCTATTGTCCTATGACATAAATTGTTAGTCCAATAAAAAAGGTATCACCTAATACTGAAGAACTCATTTATTCTGCAATATATATATATATATATATACAGTGTTCGACAATCCTATACATTTACACGCCCGGGGCGGGTGGATTTAACCCCTGGGCGAGTAACTATTGGCCCAAGTAGAACACGTGTTTTGTTTTTTTAAATTTTCCCTGGCTTTGTGGGCACGCGGCCAGGCTCTATATGAGCCAGCCCCCAACGACCAGCCATTCTTTTCCCATGGAGGATGGAGGACACAGTAAGTATTATCTGTGCCTTCCCCCACCTCCCTCCCCTCCCTGGCGCTCCTGCTGCCCGCAGTTATGGTGATGGGAGCGGGGATGCCCCCTCATGTCCCCGCTTCCCCCCCCGCTTGCCCCCGGTCCCGTGTCAGAGAGCGCGGCGGGTGATGGGAGCGGGGATGCCCCCTCATGTCCCTGCTTCCCCCCCCCTGCTTCCCCCCAGTCCCGCGTCAGAGAGCGTGCCGGGTGATGGGAGCGGGGATGCCCCCTCATGTCCCTGCTTCCCCCCGGTCCCGCGTCAGAGAGCGCGCCGGGTGATGGGAGCAGGGATGCCCCCTCATGTCCCCGCGGAGCAGGAGATGGGCGGGGAGGGGGAGCGTGGTGATGCTGGTCGCGGCCTTTCCAAAAGGTGTGTAGAGAGAGAGTGAGTGTGTGTATATGGGAAAGTGTGTGTGTGTATATATAGGTGTGTATATGGGTGTGTGTGTGTAGATATGGGTGTGTGTGTGTAGATATGGGTGTGTGTGTGTAGATATGGGTGTCTGTGTGTAGATATGGGCGTGTGTGTGTGTATATGTGGGAGTGTGTGTGTGTAGATATGGGCGTGTGTGTGTGTATATGTGGGAGTGTGTGTGTGTATATGTGGGAGTGTGTGTGTGTATATGTGGGGGTGTGGGTGTGTATGTATATATATGGGAGAATGTGTATGTGTGTATGGGAGTATGTGTGACACCAGAGGTACCCGCCCGTGCGTGCGTGCGTCCCCCTCTCTCCCCCTCTCTCCCCCTCTCTCCCCCTCTCTCCCCCTCTCTCCCCCTCTCTCCCCCTCTCTGTATCCGGATATCTTATTTACCCTATATATCTTAACTGTCCTATACTACACCAAAATAACTTATACTGCTTTCTTCCAGATCTGACTCAAGCTTCACACAGAAGACATCGGAACCCCCCCTAACCCAGAAGACAGGTAGGGAACACATCCCCTCCAACTTATAACATTGCGGGAATGAGGTACCTGGACATTGAGGGACTGCGGATCAGGTAAGATCCCAGGCGGGATTGCTGCTTTAGATATTGTGAAGCGGGGACGTCCAGACACTGGTTAAGGGGTTCAGGAAACTAGTCATTCACCTGTGGCTTTTATTTCTAGATCCAACATTTACACACTTACACACACACTTACACACACACACACACACACACACACACACACACGTAACAAGGACTAATTGTAGTATAATGTAATAAATACATTTGTCAAAAACGAATGTTGTTCTGACTAGGAATTTATTAAATGTATTTTATTTATATATTTTTTTAAAGCGGGTTGGGGGCGGGACTAGGGGCGGGACTAGGTGGCGAGTAGATTTTTTGGTTGGGCGAGTAGATTTTTGGGTGATTTGTCGAACACTGTATATATGTTACTCATTATATGCATTTATTTATCCTGTGTTTGTGAGTTCGCATTTGTTGGTTTTATTCATATTCATTTTTATTAAATTGTATTTTTTCATGCTGCACTAGGATCGGGCGCTTTCTTTTCTTGTTGTTCACAGATTTCTGGGAGTTCGTTGGTCCTTGATGAGAGCAGCCAGATCCTAGCATGGACCCTTGGTTTGGTTGATATATTTTTACATTTTTCACATTTTTTATTTTTATTTTTATTTTTATCTTTGACACACTTAGTGTCATTTTTTCTGTATTTTTCCATTCATCATTCATTTAGTATCATTCAGGAGGGATTCATTAGTGCAGTAGTCATAACTACCAACACATGCCATTTTATTATATTTGTATTGTTCACTGGCATATATTTGTGTTTACAGCAGCTTTTTAAACATTGGCACTCAGCATTTTATTATAACATATTGCATGTATTTTTATTAGTGTGAGTCAATCATCCATAATACTGTTGCATTCACTTTTGCCATTCACCTTTGCTATATCCATTTAATACAATCATTTGGTAATTAGTCTGATTTTACACCTGAGGAGCGCAGTCTATTCTTTGTTTGTTATATATATATATATATATATATAAAATGCTCAAGGACTCCATCACTGTGGTTTTTTTTTTTTTACACAAGCCAGGCTCTAGAGGTCTAGTACTATGTAAGAGTGTCTAGTGTATTGATATTCACAGTATGTCTGTCCCGCTTCTTCCCCCCCAACCCTTTGAAGTTCTGTATCCCTCCCCGTTTTAAACTTTGAAAAAAAAGTTAATTGAAAAAACAAAACAAAATAGTTCACATTTATAATACCCGTATTTATCCTGAAGAAAAGTTGATTTGATATATGGTGTGATACCTTTGAATGGACTAACATTAGATTTTTCTTAATAGAGGAAGTTACAGTATAGTGCATAAAGCTTTCGAAAACCTCACACAGTAGGTTTTATCTTCAAGGGTACTGTCAGTGCCCTTAAAGAAGAAACTATGAGGTTCGAGCTTTGTACTACTGTATTACTTCATCTATTTAAAAAACCCAATCTAAGTCCACTAAAGGTATCACAGCCTACAGAAAGTCTAGAGAAATATATGTTTATTGATTAATAAAGCAATTTGCATATCTCATGCGTTAGGGCTTTTTCTCATGGTCTCAGGCAGCATGAATTAAATCTCGTGCTGACAGAAGACCCCTAAAACATGAAACCTGCCCCCAATGTGCAGGTAATAACCTTGCACTTCATGTTACCAGGTTGAACCCTTTCATATAATCAATCCACCCCCTTGCATTATAATGCTCCCTCCATGCATGTGTGAGGCTCTCCTTATGGGGAGAGTTCGGTAGTGGGGAAACCTTGACAGCTCTAAATAATGTTTTATATTAATGATTAAGAGTACTTATATTACATTGTGTTATGTTTTTATGGTCTCTTAGCTATAAAATATAGCATGCAATTGAGCGAAAAATATACACATATATATTAGAAGTGTAAATGAAGCGAACAAAGCAAAAATTATGTAATTGCCAAAATAAACTAATAGAATAGAACAATAGAACATGGCAAGCCTTGTAGCAACATGGGGGTGAAGACGTGTTCTTTTAAAGAGGATAGATCAGTTATAAAACTGGACCATAAATCTTACTCTCTTGCTTTCTCCCCATAACAATATTTTAACACTAGTCTGCTGTGCGGTATAACCCCCAAAAAACATATTTATATGGTTGCAGCCTATTCCTTACTCTCTGCATTTGTGTCGTTTTCTCTCATGTTTTAGGCACTCATTTTTGGTTGGCTTTTTTGCTGCTTTTGTTTCATTTACCCTCAATTTCACGCCGTTAAGCCCACTGAAAAAACATGATTGCGGTGGCAATGAGCCCAGGATTAGAGAAGAGAGTGTAGACGTCAGCTGAAAGACTGGCAGGCAAAATAACAACACTGTTCCCTTATTCTCTTCCAGCACATAGGGACCCAGAGTATCAGGGACAGTCTGTGTTGGAATTAGAATCTCAGAAACTAAGATCAGAAAATGCTCATAAATTGTGCACTCCAAAATAAACAATATTAGCATATTGTATAATTAAGTATTCTAAATGCTGATGCCCCTTCCTTTGGACTGAAGAGAGATACAATGTATGAAACATATCCCTAATTGTAAAATATATGCATCTTTTCAACCATCTTTTAATGTATCTTATCGTTTAAAGCTAATTGAGAAGTAAAATATTTAGCACTTTTTTCCCCGCTGAGGCGGTCAGTTTGACACTTTTCTAAAAGAAGCACCAAAGATTTGCATAAAAAAGTTGACACGCATGGGATATGATTTTGGTGGGACTACTAGTCACTGTAATAGTTACAAGTGAAAATATATTGAATTACTTATCATATGCATTGATATGGTTGGCCCCGCCAGTTCACATCACATATAGTTTTTGTGCAAAATGATGCTGCTTCTATTTATACATATCAAAAAAAAAAATACATCAACCAGTCACTCTTAGATTAATGTAAAGATGGCCCATTGTTACTGTGGGGGGGATAGAATACTTTGTATAAATAAGCTCCGATATTTAAATTAAAATATCAACCAAGTATGCATATAATTAGCTACAAAAAGAACAGCTATCATGATGTAAATATAGCAATAAGAAGAAGAGCAATCTAAAATGAATTAAAATGAGCAATCTTCAAATGTACTTAATAAGATTGCTATTGGAACTGAGACATCATAATACATTAGGCATTACATATAATTAAATAATGGTACAAGAAAAGCGTGAAGTGCCGAGGGAAGCATTATTATTTGAAGAGTGTTCATTTCCTATATTAAATGAATAAGAAATGAGAACGCAGTCTTTATATCCTGATAAGTGCATGTCTTGGGGAGCAATAATACATGGTGCATTTGCTTGTTAAATGTACAGCTTTTCATTGTAGAACAGAGCAACGCTTCAACTGCTCAATTCATCTAGAATCGAAGGAAACATTTACAGTAGTATACAGGATTCCAGTCATAGTAGGATACAGTGAAAGGATACAGGATTATCAGAAAATGATCCTAGAGGAAGGCAGCTAGGGGACTTACAAAATACCTAGGATCAATCAATTTTCCAGCTGAAGGAACCCACTGCTCAATTATCACCATACCTTACCTAAAAAAAACAAAAAAAAAACCTTTAGTACTTATACCTAGCTGCCCCCATTTGAGTTTCCATGTGTGTTCTCATTTTTCTGGATTGTTCAGACTGCCAGAACTTGTAAAGTATATAACCCATGTTATGGCTGTGTTAGGCCACAGTTTACTTCTGCATAAACTCCTCCACCTGCACTGCACATCACAGTAAAGTATGGACAGGTGCTGCTTTTCATGTTTGTGCTGAACATCAAGAGATTTGAAGAACTCAAAGTATGCAGCAGATGTCAAGACCTTTTCTCAGGGTAGCATTTCCCTTTTTTTGATGAAAAATAAAGCTAAATTTTCTGCTCAATACGGGTCTACATCCAGACTCCCAACTTATATCACCATAAACTGAATATTTTGTACACTCACTCTTATATTAAGGAGGGATATGAAAATCTTAGAATCGCCAAGTTCCAAATGTTCAACTTGATGATCATGGCCCGGAATCTTCCATTTGTACTCATTAGACTAAATGAGACTGTCTATTGCTCATAAAATATGAATCAACATCAATAGGAAATATGTTTAAACCCTTTAAAATTGCAACAAAGAGATCTGACTGGCACTAAAATGTAGATATTGCTATAAAAGCATAGAGTGAGCAGTAAATACGTTAGTAACTATTTTCATAAATTCATTTGTTTATGCTCAACCAGCTCTGAAAGTTTCACTTTGCGTGTTCAGTTTTTAACACTATAGTTCACAATTCTTCAGAACTAAACAAATGAATAAATAATCACTACCGTTCTATTTCCAAATTACTCACTAACTAAATTGATATTTGTTTGAAAGAATAAAAAATAACAACATACATACTCAACAACAAACTATATACCTCAACAACATACTATATACCTCTTTGGGAAAAAAAAAATCTGAATTTACTGATAATTAAAAAGCTGCTCTAATTATTAACCACTAGCTAAAGTGCCCAGCTTTGCACGTGTTGCAGTAAGCTGGATTGCATGAGTCTCCCTCCCCTCTTCCTCTCTCCCTCTCTCCCCTTATCTCTCTCTCTCTCCCCTCATCTCCCCCATACATCTCTCCCTTCCATCACTTTCCTTTAATACCTTATGATGTCCCCAATTATTTCTGCCTTTTTCTCTTCAGCATTGTTGTTTTCTTCTGACGTGTCATCTGACTTCCTCCCTTTCTTAATTTGTCTGCTTCCTGTGTAAACTTTAGAGCTATCTCACTTTCCTTGTGTGCTACCTGGCTATGCACATTATACATAGTTACATAGTAGATGAGGTTGAAAAAAGGCATACGTCCATTAAGTTAAACCTATGCTAAATTTAGACGACAGATACTTTATCCTATATCCGTACTTACAGTATATTGATCCAGAGTAAGGACAACATACCTAGTCAACCACTGCCTGACTTTCTTGTTAGATACGTTTTAGTTACTCATAGAATTAATTTTACTTTTATGTGTGAAGCACTTATTCCCATGATCTGTTATTTGTATTATTTGTTATTTATATAATTGTCACGTGTACAGTATTACTACTGTGAAGTGCTATGTACATTAATGGCACTATATAAATAAAGACATACATAGATACAAAATTGAAAAACATTTAAGGAATAAAAATGGTTGGACTTGTGTAACGGACTTATCCCTGTTGAAGAACCTGCCTCTAAATCCAGCAGGGAGCTGGTTAAGTGCAACCAGGCAATTGACCAGACTCCTCCTGCGGAATGAGAGCTCTGTTAAAGTGTGTCATGTGAGACACAGGAAAGAGAATTTTCTCAGTACACAAGGGTGCTGACAAGGGGAAAGAGGTCTTGACTGCACCGAAGGATTGGGCATTGAAAACAAGACAGAAGGGGACCAGACCTCTTTTCCTGGACACAGGGCCCAGGAACCTGCCAGAGGCTGGACCCTCAAACACACCAAGACACCTGGACACCACTGACCTGAAGGTCCACCTGCTTTAAGGTACTGCAGAGACTTTGGGGGTGGTAAGGGGCTGGGGAGTGAGTTAGCCCTTAAACAGAGAGAGGTGTTTGTTGTTTTATGTATATTTTTGTTTGCTGTGTTATTTAAAGAAACAGGCAGTAAAGACTTATTTTAATTTCACCCTAAAAACCGTCTCCATTTTGCATACATCTGCACACATCTCTTACAGCTCCTTTAACTAATGCCTTTATAAAATGATACCCATCGCTCCAATGTCTAAGATTACCTTTTACTTTGTTAGCTCTTAGCTTACTTCTATGGAAGCCAGTTAACAAGCAGACTAGCACAAAATGACTGTAATATCATTAAACCTACAGTATGTAATTTTTTTTCTTTTAAAGCCGCAATCCCCCCCTCCAGAAGTCTCTGAGTTTTACTCATATACTGTTAGTATATTGCCCTCTGATCATGTCCTGCTCTTTTTTTCTAAATGTTTCTTGATCCCTAGCTTCTGAAGTTACCATTATACTGAAGTAGGCTCTGGAGAGAGCTCCATTTTAAACTTAGACAATTAATATTTGAAATGCTTATTTCTCCTGAAAGGAGCATCAGAACTCCGGAACAGCAGATGTATTATTGATCATGCAGAACAATCCAAAAATCCCCCAAAAGGCATGGCCCATGGTATGCAACCCCTTACAATTCAACTCTAAATAATTGGACCCCAGCCTGGCACGTTAATTTACACCAAGCTGTGACAAATGACGCAGAGTTTAATAAAAAATGACACGTATGATTATTTTTTTACTTCAAATAAAAACCCTTGTGGGTACATTTGTATGTCTCAGACAGGTCAACAACCCTACTGTATCTTTCCCCATTATTGTTTAGCAAACAATACTTCCACTGCAGCCAGGGATTCTGGGTAATGACATGTAAATGAGCACTCAGTGAGTCACTCTTTACTTTATATCCATTTCCACATGGACCCTTATGAGTTTATGCCTGCTGTATTAAACAGTTTTTTTTAGCACAGCATGGGTTAGGTGCATAGCCGGTAAACCTACTCACAAACAGCTATTTTGACTGATTGTCATCTTCTTCACACAGAGACAAGAGGTAATACAGGTTGAGTAATATATTGATCCACGATACTTGTGATCAACAAGGAAAGTCAAGGAGACACTGCTGAGGGCAGTCCTCTAAGAGCTCTTATAAAAAATTGCATACATTGGTTGCTTGGTAGATTATAATGACATCACTCAAGCATTCCCTGTGCACAGGATTTACTTCCTCTAAGCCAGGGGGGCGCAAACTTTTTTCCCTGCGCCCCCCTGCCGGTGGTCCCCTCTCTTCCGCGCCCCCCCTAACCACCATTGACCCGCCCTCCGGCGTCATGACGTCACGTTGCCATAGCAACGTGACATCACATGACCTCGCGTTGCCATGGCGACGCAAGAAGGAAGCCGCCGGAGTCACGGGTAAGTATGGTTTACAGAGGCCCTGCAGCTCCCCGGGCACTTAATTTAAGTGCCTTCGGGAAGCGCGCGGGGCCTCTGAAAACCCCGCGCCCCCCCACCGGCAGTCTCGCGCCCCCCCTGGGGGTCGCGCCCCACAGTTTGCGCACCGCTGCTCTAAGCCAATCAAGTTACAGGTCATTTTATCTATCCTAGTCTGACTCTACAGGTCATTTCATCTAGCCTAGACTCCTTCTACAGGTTATAGTTGACCACAACATTCTTGAGTGTTGAGCAACATGGCATAGTCCATACTCCCCTGTAATAGGGATTTATCCCTGTTAAGAAAAATGCCTCTAAATCCAGCAGCGGGCTGGTTAATTGCCTGTGCAATCAGCCAGACTCCAGCTGACTGATTTAAGACTCTGCTAGAAAAGTCTGTTCTGAGAAACAGGAAGAGGATTTCCTTAGTCCACACTGGACTGACCAGAGGAACAGGTGTCTTGAGCTGCAGAATGACTGTACTGTATGCTGATAGCAAGACAAGGGGACCCGACCTCTATACCTGGACAGACTTTGCCTTAGCACATTGGTGCTGACCCAGGAGAGCAGAGAGGCCTTCCCCTACAACTACACGAAACAGATAAGACTTTCTTATGTGACTGTTATATATCTGTCTATATATATATATATATATATATATATATATATATATATATATATATATATATATTTGGGGCTTGTAATTAACTTAGCTAACTATCCAGTTAGAGATGACTGGACTACATGTGTAGATATCCTCCAAAGCAGAGTAGGTTTTTCTTTGGCTTATTTTGAATGTTTTTGCTGTGTTAAAGGGACAGGCACAAAAAAGCCTAATTTTAGTTTCACTTTAAACAGTCTCCATTGCGTACTTCTGCACACGTCTCTTACACCCCCACTCCAGAGCAAAGTTAATTCTTACAACAACACACATATAGACACATTAACAGACTTAAAGGAGATACTGCTGCGGCCGAGTTTATTTGAGCATTTGCCCGGTCTCGGCCGCAGCAGTAACCAGGCGCGCGCCGGGATGTGCCTGGCGCGCGCCGAAGCCGCGGAGGAGCGCTCTCCGATCGGGGCTTTCTCCCTCCGCTCGCCGGGTCCGCCGGGTCCCCCGGAACCCCCTGCCGCCGTCCCCCACATCGCGGGACACCAGGGCTCCCTCGGGGAGCCCTGGACGCGCGTGCAGGGGGCGCAGGCACCCGAGGGAGTGCGGCTAGCATGCCGGGGCATCCCCAGGCTTGCGGAGCTAGCCGCACTCAAATAAAATGTGCCGCCTCTGTACAAAAGACAAGATTTGATGCTTGTGAAACAAAATAGATTCCACTCCCCAGAGACCCCTCCAATCCATATTTCACAGTCCCTTCTCTTATACTTTTCGAACTCTTCAGTGAGAAATTTATAATATCTTTTGTTTTCTCCTTATTCCAAGATGGTACGGTATCCATCCGCTGCTAGGGGTATCATGTTATTCACCCGGTTCTGGGGTGTCAATACACTGGAGTCTCACCCACTCCGTATCCACTGCCAATTGCTTTTCCTTGTTTTGACATTCCTGCAACTCATCAAAAGGGATTTCTGCATCATTATAGTCCAGTTCCATTTCTTTATCTGTAGCATCTTCTCAGGGGAGGGAGGGAATAACTAGTGAAGTCGTTTTCGCAGTGATTACTTTAACACAAGAGATGACAATGAACAGTACTACAATAACACAAACAAAGATAATCAAGCCTCGCACATGTTTTGCTCCTACGGATACAAACCAGCCTTCTAGCTCAAAACCCCTACGGATCCACCTGTTTTTCAAAGATTAGTGCTACAGGATTTCCGCCCAAGACGGATATGATCAATTCTACAATCTAGAGAAGGGGTTGATCGAGATTCCAGGGGTGTATCGAGAAGCACATGTATGCGGTTCCTAACTATCTGGGACGTGATGAAGCCGACTGGTATTTCTCCCTGGAGACCACACCTGAAGAGGATGCAAAGAGAGGGTTCCAGGTGGTACCAGAGATGGAGTGGAAGACTGCCCTTCCTAATCACTTCAAAGTGGTGATAAAGAACTTTTTGCCTCACCTCATACGGTTTGACGTTGGTCAAGCACTGGGTCGAATATATCCGGTTACTCCCGTGGAATCCATGGCCCAACGTCGCTACCGTACAAGAAGAGCCCGCCGGGCTACAGTTCGACTTCAGGGAATTGACCATGCCCGCCGCCTGGAAGAAGTGGCTACATGCCAAATTGGAGGAGCGCCGGGAAGTATTCTCCACCAGCAAGATGGATGTGGGCTGCAGCAAGAATGCTCAGCACATGATTCGGCTGAATGACACCACGCAATTCCGGGAGCGTTCCAGACACATCGCTCCCAGAGTTGTAGAGGATGTGAAGGACGTCCTGAAGGAGATGGAGACGGTGGGCATCATAATGGAGTTCGATAGCCCCTATGCCTTCCCGATCATGATAGTACGCAAGAAGAATGGGTCAGTCCACCTGTGCGTACCCTGAACCATTGTTCAGTACTGGATCAGTACACTTTGCCAAGGATAGAAGAAATCATGAGTGCCCTCTCAGGAAGCCAGTGGTTCAGCATGCTGGACCTGAGGTCGGGGTACTACCAAGTACCTATGAGCTCTGAAGACCTGGAGAAGATGGCGTTTTTCTGTCCCCTTGGGTTATACCAGTTCTCCTGGATGCCCCAAGGAATTTGCGGTGCTCCGGCGACCTTCCAAAGAATGCTGGAGAAGACCATTGGAGCTATGAATCTACGGAATGTCTACTCTACCTGAATGACATCATTGTGTTCGGTAAGACTCTAGAAGAACATGAATGCCTCCTGAAGGTGTTGCATAGACTGGGTTAAGAAGGCCTGAAGTTGTCCCTGGACAAATGCCGGTTCTGCCACACGTCGGTCACTTACGTGGGTCACATTGTGTCAACATATGGAGTGGCTACCAACCCTGTGAAGGTCAAGCTGTAGTAAACTTGCCCAGACCAGACAACTTGATGGAGCTGCGGTCCTTCCTGGGATTCTGCGGATACTACTGCCGCTTCGTAGAAGGCTATTCCAGTAAAGCCAAGGTTCTTAATAACTCCTGAAGATTTACCCAGAGGAACCTAGGCAGAAGGCTGGAACCCCACGGACGCCATTTGGAGACAAGTGGATGTCTGCCTGCGAACAGGCATTCACCTGGCTCAAAAGCCTCACGGAAGCACCCGTCTTGGCTTATCCTGACCACGAGCAACCATATATCCTGCATGTAGATGCAAGCTTCAATGGAATGGGTGCTGTACTGCACCAGAAAGAACCCTGCTGGCCTCTGCCCAGTGGCGTATGTGAGCCGAAGCTTGATACCAAGTGAACAGAACTACCCAGTTCACAAGCTGGAGTTCCTCGCACTCAAGTGGGCGGTAGTCGACAAGCTCCAAGACTATTTGTACGGAGTCTCTTTTGAGGTGTGGACAGATAAAAACCCGCTAACCTACATACTGACCTCTGGCAAATTGGATACCACTGGTCACAGGTGGCTAGCTGCACTATCGAACTACCAATTCACACTCAAGTACAAACTGGGGCCTTAAACATCGGAACCGATGCTCTGTCCATAAGACCTGGATTGAGTACAACACCAGACGATGGCCCGTGGGAAGAAATCCCTGGACCTGGTATTAGGGCTATGTGCTCAACGGCTGGAATAGTGGAGGACAAGGTGAAATTTTCTGAGCAAAGAGTAGCCGACTCGCTGGGATGTCAGTCAAAGGAACTCACTGCCACATACAGCCACCCAGAAGGCATGTACGTCACCCAAAACACCATCATAAGGTGGAAGGAGTTGCTAGAACACCAAATACATTATCCAGTAGCTAGATCTATCTGCCAGGCCATACAATAAAACAAACTCTCATTGGTGAAGCATGCTCCCACCTACACAGTCGCTGTCATAATGAGGGAATGGGACAAGTTCCGCATAGAGCGCGGTCTCCTCTACAGAATTGTCCACATCATAATCACCTTGACAGGAGAAAGTTAGTTCTGCCTAGAAGCCTGCAGTACCCTGTCCAGCGGTCAATGCATGTCGACCATCGACACCTGGTTGTAAATAAGTCTTTCGGAATAGTAAGGGACTGATTCTTCTGCCGCAAAATGCAGGAGTCAGTAGAGCGCCACTGTCGGAAGTGCCTGCGGTGTGTCCAGTGAAAGACACTGCCCACACGCGCAGCCCCAATGGGCCACTTAAAGAGCTCTGGTCTCATGCACCTAGTCTGCATTTATTTGTATTGAAGCAGACTCAAAGGGCATCGGGAAAGTCCTGGTAGTGACCGATCACTACACCCGGTACGCCCAAGCATTCTCGACTAAAGATCAGAAGGCTCTCACAGTAGCCAAGTGCTGTGGGAGAAATTTCATCCACTCTGGATTGCCAAATCTGACGCACTCCGATCAGGGTAGAGATTTCGAGATCAAGTTGACCAAGGAGCTTCTCAACTTGCTCAATATCGAGAAGTCTCGGACCACTCCATACCATCCAGAGGGAGATGCTCTTCCAGAGAGGTTCAACCGAACCCTACTAGACATGCTTGGCATCCTAAAGGGCTTTCAGAATGCCGAATGGAGCAAACATGTGGAGTCGCTAGTGCACACGTACAACTGCACCAGACATGAATCCATGGGATTCACAGCATACTTCATGATGTTCGGGCGAGAGGCACGACTGCCTGTGGACATTCGTATGTGGGTATCTACCGATGGGGTACCTAATATGGCTCACTACAAGTATGGGAAGCGACTCCAGGACTGCCTGCACCACGCATATAAGTTGGCGGAAAAAGCCACGGCTCAGCTGAACGCGTGCAATAAGCGAAGGTACGACAACAAGGTCCGATATCGGGAACTTCGGCCCGGAGACGCAGTTCCCCTACAAAACCTAGGAATTCCCTGTATACACAAACTAGCCGACTGCTGGAGAGAAGGACCCTTTGAAGTAGAGTCCCATATGCCAGGCCTCCCTGTCTACCACATCTAAGATACGGATGGCAGGATAAAGGTCTGGCATCGAAATCACTTACTGCCTATTCCTGTGGGGGAAAGTGACCCCGAACCAGAGACTGTAGCAATGGCCAGTGAGCCAGTGGGTTCGATAAGAACCCAGATTCAGTGGCTGAACCAAATCAGGATCCTGTGGAAGGAACCTCCTCTAGTTCAAATGGAGATTGGTGGGCACCTCCCGAAGGAGCAACAGGTAATGGGCCTGTGCCACATGTACCCGTGCCAGTGGATTCAAAAAACTGTCCACTTGACCCAAGAAGGATATCAGAGCATATTGGGCTCTAGGAAACCTGTGCTCAAGAGTCACTCACAGATAAGAAAATAAGGCAGAAGTTCCGCTGTATAGTAACAGAACACCCATCAATGGGTAATAGTACTCACGACTTGGCAAATGGGCTGCTGGAGAGGAGGGGAGCGTCTGGTATAGCAAATAATTGTTGCACGCCTTACATCAGGGAGTAATCCTCGACTGGCACATCTCTCACGGCACTGTTGATGTCGAGTGTGGTGTCCACGCCTCCCGCGTTGCTAAACTCAGCTCTGTAGCGGCTCTCACAACTCCGCGTCACAGCCAGAAGTATTCAGCGGCAGAACCCTCAGACCTCTCTGCCCAAGCTGCGTGATGTCATCTCTCTCAATGGATGAAGTAAAGGTATGGTGGCTTGTAGTTGCCAAATAAACACAGCATAGTGGATCCTCTGCTTGGCGTGCTCCCTGGTATCTGCATGCAGTATATGAACAACTCCCCAGCAGGGGACAAATCGGTGCACAGCGAAGGGATGAATAAATAATCAGAGGGATTTATTTAGATAAAAAACATGGACAAAGAAAGCACTGATACAGTCACTCTAACATGTTTCACACGCAGGGTGCTTTATCAAAGAGTGAATATGAGTCTCTGAGTGGTGTGGGAAGATGACTATAAGAACATCACTCAGAGACTCATATTCACTCTTTGATAAAGCACCCTGCGTGTGAAACATGTTAGAGTGACAGTGCTTTCTTTGTCCATGTTTTTTATCTAAATTAATCCCTCTGATTATTCATTCATCCCTTCGCTGTGCACCGGTTTGTCCCCTGCTGGGGAGTTGTTCATACACTTGACCCAAGAAGCCCGAGCTTCGTTCCCCAAAGAGACTTTGTAGAGACTGATTCACCCCTTATGAGAGGGTCAGGGCCTCAAGCCCACGACCGCTACTCCCAAGAGGGAGACACAGAAGAAGAGACTTGCAGGAGTCATTAAGTGAGACGCCCTTCCACTAGAGAGGCACACCACTGAGTCTCAGCAGCTGGCTTTAGAGAAAGCTAGCTTCAATAATAACTATATTTACGGAATTGTTCAACCTGGTTTAGAGTATCAGTTAAGTTGTATATAATAATCTGTATTTTTATTATATAAACTCATGTATATTGTTCCTAAGTGGGGCCTTTGAGTCTCCACCAGGGGGAGGATGTAGCCAGGTCCCCTACCTTTGGGTCTGTGGGGTGGTGGGATAGGTGCAGGGAGTGCTCCGGTAAGGCTGTGGGATGTTAGGGGCAGGGCTGTGTGGGGACTGAGTCACCGGAGCTCTGCAGTGCACCCGAGAGTGGGGGACACAATTTTGTTTGCCTTACACATGCGCTGTAGCAGTCTTGCGCATGCGCAGTATGGCCGAGAGCGGCTGCCATCTTAGAGCAGGCTCCGCAGAGGAGACCTTGGGACTACAAGTCCCAGCAGCCTCAGGGGCTGCAATACCACGTGAGCAGGAGAGCCAAATAGGGCTCAAGGAACCACAGATGCAATATAGAATGTTGCTGGCAGTTATGACAGTGGCTGACAGTTGGAGCAGGGATACCAAGGGAGAAGGTAGTGTCCGGGTGCCAGTGGCTACCGGAGTAGGCCAGATTTTCCCACTAAGCCCAAAATAGGCCCTAAATCCATTCGTGGTTGTAGGTAAGGCCCCCAGATACGGACGCTTCCCGTAGTCGCAACGCTAGTGCTGATATTGATATTGAGTATCACCGGACGATCGCCACGTGGTGTGTGTGTGTGTGGCCTGCAGTTGGGGACTAGACCAAAGGCACAATATAAACATTAAAGGTCACCCTTCAATGGAGCTCCCTGAAGAGACAGACGCAGCAGGTGGAGAGAGAGGATCTGAAAGACCGCATCATGGAATCACTATGCGGTTCTGCGGTTCCATCATCTCCATAAACCCAGGTCTGGACGGAGACCAGGAAGGTACCCCTGTGCCCAACAGCCACACACAGGGGATAGCGCTAGTCCACACAGTTTGGGGGAGCTTGGCTCTGTGGACACCAGGTGGTTAGGTGCCCAGGGCACCTCAGTACTTTGGGGGATCTCAACGGGGCGCGTATATGGTGTGGGTACTGAATTGTTATTTTGTTATAGATATGTGTTAGTAAAGATAAGTAGTCATACCAGTGTGAGTATCTTTATGCATTAATGTATTTGTCCTGAAGAGGGGTTATCCTGAAATGCTAGGATCCCTCTCAGGTGGAGGTGCTGTATACTGATAGAACGCAATCACCCCAGGCTCTCAGTGGTGGAGGATTAGGCCTCCTGTATGCCAGACAGGTATGCAACACAATATCAAGGGACAGCACGCTGGTGAGTAGATCATACATTTTCTATATTTGATAGAAGACACAAAAAACGACGTTTCAGTCCCCCCCCTTGAGAAAGGTCCCACTGGGGGACCAAAACGTCGGTTTTTCTGTCTTCCATCAAATATAGAAAATGTCTGATCTACTTACCTGCGTGCTGTCCCTTGATGTTGTGTTGCAACCGGTATCGTATGGTTGTTATTGCTTTATGGAATAAGCACCAAAACTTATTTACTTGCAAATGGTGTGCCATATAGTAAATCGCATGTGTTATAGGACTTTCGTATGAGGTGTCACGTGCTTTGACGCTCCTCTATCCCTCACTGATGAAGTGTACCTACAGTATTTACATGAGATTTGTGCCAGGTAGTGTTAGGACCTTCAGATTGGTCATGCCATGAAGTGGCTGCAGGCTTATAACCTTTAGGCCAAAGGGTTTAACTAAATGATCCTTACTCATGAGCAGATAAGCACTGAAGTATTGTACTATATGTTGTGTCATTTTGTATGTTGTGCTGGCCTTTTTGTTTTTGTTTGTACCTATTTGTATGTGCCAAATGTTGGAGGGTCTGTCATTATGCCTGTATTTCAGGGTTATCAACCAATTTCAGAAACAGATTGCAGTGACTGGGTGCTATAGTTGAATAATGAGTCTTAGAGAGCCATAAACATCTGTTGGACAGTGTATCATTTGGTCAAGTGATTTATGAATGCAATCCTACTTTTCTGTTAACTATATTTCCTTGTTTGATCGTCCATGACAAACTCAGCACTAAATAGCAGTAAATGACAAATTGCATCATTATTGGTACATACGTGATGATTTGTCTTCCACCAAAATGTACTAAACATTTCAGTGAAATGGTTTGTATAAACCTGGAGGTGGCTTGTCTGTAAATGTCACAGCTTGCTTGTACTGTATCAGCCAGAAAACTGTGTATCTAAAATTGTTAAGCAAAAATATTAGCTCATTAACGTAATACATAAACTGCCTCATACAATCCACCATCAGTGTCAATAATTGGTGTTGGGCAGGAGTTACATAATGCATATGTAGCCCTTTTTGTGAATCCCTGCACTACAGGAACTACTGGTGTTGTATATACCTGTGGCTTCAGGAGCTCTGAGCCTCCGCTGTTGGGGAGCCTGGGGTCATACCCTTACTTATCATGGTGCAGCGCCTCCACTTACCCAGGATCCCCATAGTAGAGGATCTACCCTGAGCAAGAAAACATAACAATGGTATTGTGCAACAGGCAACCTTTTACTATTGAGATTAACTAACGGAATCTTGCAGAGTATACATAACATGTGTAAGACCCTTATACTCTACAAATCACAACATAACACACTGTGGCTCGGCCACACCTTGATAGGGATAATGTTCTGTACACAGGTGGCTCTGCCACTCTCCCAAGGAGTATGTCCTATAACTAGTATCGGTATAGAATAGTTTGCTGGCACACTGGTGCCCCCAATTAGTTAGTGGGAGGCGGGATCAGCGCCTGGTGACCGGTGTAGGTGCACTTGTTGACTAACGATACCTTCCGGTCACTACGGTGACCACACCACTTCACAAAGGGTCCTTAGTGTTGCTCCAGCCTTGCGCCGACACTCCGCTATGCTGTGCGGTCTGTTCTCCGCACCAAGATGGCGTCCGCAACTCCGCAGCTGAACCCGCACTAAAGGGATACGTCCCTAACTGCTACGGCCGTCCCTACAAAAGCGGCACCCTACGATGACAGGGGTAATGCTCCTCGGGGCTGGGGAATGTCTCTCACCTAAGCGGAAGGGTCACTGACCCTCCGCTCACGCACACGAGGTTCCGCCACCTTCCTCCTTCACCTCTCACTCGTGTCTCCCACCGCCCACACGCATCCTGTCTCTCCATCCAGAGTCTCGCACCCAATTGGTCCTCAGCCTCAGCTGACTCTCCCACAGTTCAGAGTTCAGAGTGCAATCCCCAAAGTCCCTCCAGATTGGTTGCCTTTCGCGCGCTTCCCTCGCGCATGCGCAGCCTGACTAATCACACAGTGACCTTACTGGCAAAAGAACAGTATGGCGCTTCCTTTATTAGTGACAGCGCGGAACCCTCATATATATGTATACACATCCTTACACATATATTATAAACGGGATCTAGTACATTCAGTATAAAATTTTTGGTTTGTATTTTTCTTGTACTAGCGTAAATGTATGGCATCATTTTGATAGTTATTTTTATTAACTTTTATTGTTGTTTGATAAAAGCATATACTGTATGAGTGGCAGCCCATACTTTGTAACGTCGAGGCTATAACTTAAACTTACTAGCAGAAGGCATCCCAAAGAATTTCAAGACAGTCAGCGGGTTGAAACACTGCGACTTGGAACTCATGCAGAAAAGAGACTTTTACAGGTAAAAAATAAGAAAAAAAGAGAAACTACTGAAAAGAAAATGTGAAAAAGTGAAAGATGGATAAGGAGTTGGAAAAAGAAGTAAAAAAAATAGAATAGTAGATGGAGAAAATAAAAGAAGATTGAGCGGCCAATTCCATGGAATAGGTTATTTTTCACTTCACTGCTTACTTTTTATTGTCAACAATTTATCACTTGTCCCTCTAACTATTTTTTCATCCATTCGAGTGCTTTATGACCAATCCTATGCTACTCAGTTTCTTGATAAGTTACATTCTTAACACAGTCCTTCACAGAAGTCGTCTTCTTAAGCAGAAAAATACTTCTTATTCTTCTTTATACAAATTTGCAAAAAAATTACAATAATCTGCAAATGAGGCAATATTTTTTGTATTTTGTCATCACAGGTTATCAACGTGTGTTTCACCATCTCATCCAACAGGCTTCTTCAATCCAAATAATCTAAAAATGTAAAATAGGACATTACAGTACCTCCCCTAATCCAAAAATATATAAATGTAATGAAATGTAATGAAAATGAGTGGTGCACAATTAATGAAATAGATAGGGTGTGCTCTACTGAAGAAAATGGAACAATATAATATGGCAAAAAACTCCTTTCTCAAGGATCGGAAATAAATATTCAGAGTGTGGTTGCACAACAGTTAAGTCCAGATAGATAATACACAAATGTATTTACTACAAAAAGAAACATGAATAATTACAGACCTGTAAGCCTGACATCAATAGTAGGGAAACTACTTGAAGGTTTAATACGGGATAATATTCAGGAATACCTAATGGAAAATAAAATCATTAGTAATAGTCAGCATGGATTTATGAAGGATAGAACATTCCAAACTAAACTTATTTGTTTATTTGAGGAGGTTAAGTAGGAATTTAGACCAGGGTAGTGCAGTTGATGTTGTCTACTTAGATTTTGCAAAGGCTTTTGATACGGTCCCTGTAAGAGGACATGTGCAGAGGTACAGTACGCAATGGAGACTGTTTTAAGGTGAAATGAAATTAAGGCTTTATTGCGCCTGTCGCTTTAAACACAACAAAACATATGAAAAATAGTGAGCCAAACAAATCCTGCTCCACTTTGGAGTATATCTACACTTGCAGTCCAGCTCTCTTTAACTGCTTGGTTAGCCCAACAATTCACCAGCCCAAATGATATAATTATATATATACATATACATATACATATACATATACATATACATATACATATACACATATATATACACATATATATATACATATATATATATATATATATATATATATATACACATACATATATATATATACACATACATACATACATACATACATACATACCAGTCTATCTTATCTGTCTCTGGTAGTTGTAGGGGAAGGCTTCTCTGTTCTCTTAGTGTCCACACCCTTGTGCGAAAAGGCAATGTCAGGATCCAGGTTTAGAAGTATTACTCCCTGTGCCTTGCTGGCAGCGTGCAGATCTCTGCAGCTCAAGACAGTGCCGTCTTTCCTTGGTTCAGCCCCACGTCACGTGTGAGACTAAGGAATTGCCTGCTCTTTCTGCTTCCTGGGTCAGCTCAGCTCACGTGTGAGCTCAGGAAGAATCTCCCTTCCTGTCTCAGGGGCAGGCTTTTTCTGACACCTGTAATCAGCCAGGTGGTGTTGGTTAATTGTCTACAAGCAGTTAACCACCACAATGCTGGATTAGAGGCACATTTTTGAACAGGGATAAGTCCCCTGTTACAGTCCCACACGAGTTTGATGTACAAAATAAAGCAAATTAGACTCAGTAATAATGCATGCACCTGGATTGAAAACTGGTTGAAGGATAGACAACAGAGGGTTGTCATAAATTGAACTTTTTCAGGTTGGACTAAAGTCGTGAGTGGAGTACCTCAGGAATCAGTTCTGGGACCCCTGCTTTTTAACTTGTTTATTAATGACCTTGAGGTTGGCATCGAGAGCAAAGTCTCCATCTTTGCTGATGATACCAAATTGTGTAAGGTGGTAGAATCAGAGCATGATGTAATTTCTCTCCAGAAGGACTTGGAGAGACTGGAAACGTGGGCAGGTATATGGCAGATGAGGTTTAATACAGATAAATATAAGGTTATGCATTTGGGATGCAAGAATAAACTGCCAATTTACACATTAAATGGGGATAAATTGGGGGAATCCTTGATGGAGAAGGATTTAGGAGTGCTTGTAGACAGCAGGCTTAGCAATAGTGCCCAAAGTCATGCAGTAGCTGCAAAGGCAAACATGATCTTATCTTGCATTAAACGGGCAATGGATGGAAGGGAAGCAAACATAATTATGCCCCTTTACAAAGCATTAGTAAGACCACACCTTGAGTATTGAGTACAATTTTGGGCACCACTCCTTAGAAAAGACATTCTGGAACTAGAGAGAGTGTAGAGCAGAGCCACCAAATTAATAAAGGGGATGGACAATCTATCTTATGAGGAGAGGCTAGATAAATTAGATTTATTTATAATAAAGAGGCATCTAAGAGGTGATATGACAACTATATACAAATATATTAGGGGACAGTACAAGGAGCTTTCAAATGAACTATTCATCCCAAGGGCAGTACAAATGACTCGGGGGCAACCCTTTAGGTTGGAGGAAAGGAGCTTTCACCAGCAACAAAGGAAAGGGTTATTTACAGTAAGGGGAGTTAAAATGTGGAATTCATTACCCATGGAGACTGTGATGGCAGATACAATAAATTTGTTCAAAAAAAAGTTGGACATCTTTTTAGAAAGGACATGTATACAGGGATATACCAAATAAGTATACATGGGATGAATGTTGATCCAGGGATTAATCCGACTGATAATTATTGGAGTCAGGAAGGAATTTAATTTTCCCCTTAATGGGGTTTTTTGTTTGCCTTCCTCTGGATCAATAAATAAGTATAGATATAGGATAAAGTATCTGTTGTCTAAATTTAGCATAGGTTGAACTTGATGGTTGTACGTCTTTTTTCAACCTCATCTACTATGTAACTATGTAAGAGGAATGTGACAGGGCCTTTCCGCATTTTTATACGGCAGCATACATAAAGCCTGACTGGAGCTGATGAGTCCAGCAGGGAGCTGGTTAATTGCACCAGGGTCAATTGGCCAGTCCACCTGGCTCATCAAGCAGGTTTAAAAGTATGCTTCACAAACTGCATGTGGCTCTTGAGCACAGAGGGACTGTGCTGCCAGATAGATCCCCATGAACAAATCTCTCTAGCTCTGAGGAAGGGTGCGCTGGCAGAAAGATACCCAGGATTCAAACCCTCTATTCCAGGGTGCATGGGACCCTGGAACCTGCCAGAGGGTGCACCCACTGACACCGACCATGACCAAGGTCCCCTGCTTACAGGTACTTCTTTGGATTTTGGGGTCAGAGCTTGGTAAGAGACCTAGCCTCCCAGCCTCGCAATTGGGGACTGGGAAGTTTAGCCCTTACAAAAGGGATAAGCCTGTTTAATTTATTTTGCATGCTGCAGTGAAGCTGTACTGTTAAAGCTGCGGGCTAAATAAAAGTCAATGTTTATTTTCCCATTACGACGTCCTCCTGGTTATACATCTGCACTTGTCTCCTACAGGGAACATGTTAAAATACAAGTAAAAACTATCACAATCCGAAGCGAGGAAAATGTAAACAACTATAGCAAAATATCTACATATGAACCACTAATAAATTATATATATTGTATAGGTCCCACACTAGTAAAAAAATAAAATAATAATCTGATAACAGCCAAAAGTACCCGGGTACAGTCAAAATGTAAACCCTGATAAGTACAAGATATCACACTACTATAGATAGAACCAAAACACAGCATAAATCGGAGCATGGAATAATAATGACAGGGTTCAAAATATATGAACAATATGCAGATAGCTCATAAATCACTCAAACTGGGTATAGGGATACGGCTCAACCCCAAAATGAATGCAGGAAAGATTTGCAAATAAGGAGAGAAAATATCAATAATGCATCCTGAATGTCAGAGTCCAGAAACAAAATATTTATTCACATAGAGCACAAGAAGTATATTGCCATAAAAGCTGCTCATACGTGTAGATGAAGAAAGTCCAGAAAATTCAGAACTACTGTAGGAAAAGCAAGTCAAACGCTAACCAGTCTGGATTTACAAAGACAAAAGAAACAGCGCAAAAAACCTCATAGTGTAGTATATAAAATTATATTGTGGTAAAACAGGTGAGTATTGCACGTACATCAAATTCAATAGTTACTAGCAGTACATGTTTTGGACATGTTACCAGTCAGCAACAGATGGTGGGTAAAGATCACCGGATGGCTCCCCTTCTCCTCTCCCGTTTCGTTCAGGATGCCGTGATGCAGAGCAGCAGCCCCTCAGCATGAATACAGCAGTCCGGTGGAATACAGCTGTCTCTCCACGTGTAAACCGTGGCTGTTTGCGGTAGGAGCAGGCTCTCAGTCACTGGCTTCAGGCGTGCGTCTGCACGTGTGGCGTCTGCTTGCAGCGCGCTTCGGATGACGTCATCAAGCGGCGCCGATCACTCTGCAGTCTCAGCCAGCCACGGAAGTTAGATGGCATAGATTGCAGTAACGGAGATGGGGCTAGGTGACAGAAATAGGGTACTGGCACACTGCAGGTAGTATCAGAATGCGCCCTCTTATCCAACGCGTTTCGTACTTCAAAGGTACTTCGTCAGGGATATCGGAGGTCTAGAATGGGGCGCTTCTTATACCAAAACCCTCTCCTGTGATTGGCTGTTTATTTTGAGTCCAGCCTCTCAAACAAATGAGGGAAATTTAAAAAGATAGGACCCCTAATACATATAACTTTATTGAGAATAGGGGAATCCAATCGATAAATAACTAAAAGTATAAAGAAACAAATATTAATAACCATATCAATGTTAAACAACTCTAAACTAGCATGAATTGAAAGACAGTAGATATAAGATACGGATATATATGAAAAAGACAGGTTGACACTTTCACAGAGATAAAATATTATTGCAGAACTAGAACATTATTAAATAACCTGATTCCTTATTAGTTGTAAAACTTTAAAACCAATAAAAGTATTTTGTACATTTTAAATAATTAAAAATTAATTTAAAATATTTATTTTAAATTTTTATAAAAAGATTCATAATTTAGTATAAAGACCAGACATCAATTTCTTCGTTTAGTCCTAACGGGGACAGTATTTGTAATTTGTAGATCCAAACACTCTCTTGTTTAGAGAGCATTTTGTCTCTATCTCCTCCCCTTCTTCCTGCGGGTACAGTCTGAATGCCAATGTATCTAAGACAACTATCGTCACTATTATGTTTTAACTTAAAGTGTCTGGAGACGCTATGATTCTCTAATCCTAATCTTATATTCCTAGCATGCTCCAGGATTCTCACTCTAAGGTAACGTTTTGTCCGACCAACATACTGGTATCCGCATGGACATTGAAGGAGGTACACTACATATGTCGATTTACAGGATATACAATCTTTTATTAAAAAACTCTCATTTGTAGTGTGTGAAGAAAATTTCTTCCGTTCCAAACTAAGCATTTTACAAGATTTACATTTGCCACAGCTATAGTTACCGCTAGGTCTAATTGGTAGCCATGAAGTCTCAGATGAGGATATAGTTGGAGGTCCAATATCACTAGGTGCTAAATAGTGTTTGAGACTTTTGGCCCTGCGGTATATAAAGCTAGGCTGTGGAGACAAAGAAGAACCCAGAATGGGGTCATTACACAGGATATTCCAGTTTTTCTTAATAATATTCTGGATTTGTGTGTTAACTGAGTTATACTCTGTAATAAATGGAATTTTGATTTTATCACCCTCAGTGTTCTCGTCTATTTGTTTGAAATCTTTTTTAGAACCTTTTTGTATAAGGAGGGATTCTCTATCCATTTTACAGACCCTCTCCAACGAACTTATTAAAAGTGCTCTATCATATCCACGTTCTATAAATTTGTCCATTAAAACGATGGATTGATTTTCAAAGTCAATTTGTTGACTACAGTTGCGTTTAATTCGCATAAATTGACTGACAGGAATATTGTCTATCCAGGACCGTTTGTGGTTACTGGTTGACAATAGAAAACTGTTGGTATCCACCTTTTTGAAAAAGGTTTTCGTGTTAATATATGAACCAGTTTTAGATTCCAAATGGAGATCCAAGAAATCAATTTCATTTGTGTGAGTCTCAGCAGTGAATTTCAGATTGAAATCATTGGAATTGAGATACGATTTAAATTGATCTAAAATCGTCTCATCCCCCTCCCAGATACATAGAACGTCATCAATATATCTCTGCCAACTAATCACATGGATAGCAAATGGATTATTATTCCAAATGAAGAGATCTTCCCATACTCCCATGTAAATGTTGGCGTAGCTAGGGGCAAAGCGTGTCCCCATAGCTGTGCCACACAACTGGATATAATATTGATCCATGAATAGAAAATAGTTGTGTGACAAGATATATTGAATGGCGTCTACAATAAATTCACAGTTGAGGGGATGCAATTCCTCATCTTTCAATAAAGTTTGTTTAATGGCATCAATTCCTTTACTATGTGGGATACACGTATATAATGACTGCACGTCAAATGTTGCCCATCTATAGTTTTCTTTCCATATTTTGGGTTTTAATGAATTAAGAACGGCAGTTGTATCCTTAACATAGGAGGGCAAAATCTTTACATATTTTTGCAAAAAATGGTCCACGTATTGGGACAGATTTGCCGTCAGGGAATTGATGCCAGAAATTATCGGTCTGCCAGGTGGATTTTGTAAACTTTTATGAATTTTAGGCAGATGATAATAAACTGGAACTCTTGGGAACTCAACACAAAGAAATTGATATTCTCGTTTTGTAATTACTGTGGACTCCACGGCTTCATCTAATAGAGCTTTTAAATCTGATAAAAAGTCATTGGTAGGATTTTTAGACAACTTGCCATAGTAAATCGAATCGTTTAAAATTCGAAATGCCTCTGTTTCATAGTCTTGTCTATTTTGGACAATGACTCCCCCACCCTTGTCTGCTTGTCTTATAACAATATTTTTATTTTCTTGTAATTCTTTCACAGCTTGGTGTTCTTTGAACGTTAGATTGTGTTTGATGTCGGAGAATTTAAAGTCTTTAACCATTTTAGTGAACTCATTGTTCACAACATTAAAGAATGAATCAATAAAACTGCCTTTACTATGGGCAGGATAAAACCTTGATTGAGGTTTAAAATCAGTGTGTTTGCATAAAGTATCAACTTCATCCTCATTGACTGATATCTGATTGATTTCTAAATTAGGCTGATCAATACCCAGTTTATTCTTAATGAAATGTCTTTTTAACGTCAAGTTTCTAGTAAATTTGTGCAAGTCAGTAAATAATTGAAATCCATTAGGCCCGCTAGATTGCGAAAATTTAAGGCCTTTATTTAAGACTTGCTCTTGATAAGAAGACAAGGCAATTGAGGATAAATTGAATATGCCATTGGATAGGTTATTGCTTTGTGTTATGGAATCTATCGTGTTTCTCTTCTTTGCTTGGGATTTACACCCTCCCCTAGTCCCTCTTCGGGTGAATGATGTCTTTTCTGACATCGTATTATCCCTTGGTGTTGTTTCTCCTTTTCGGATTTCCCTCCCTCTGTCGGCCCCAAGTACCGAGACTTGAGAGCCTCCAGAAAAAGGGAACGTGGAGGGGATTGACGGTCAGAGTCTAATCTTGGGGGTGTATTAGCTCGTTTATGATGTTCCTGATGAGCTTCTTTCTGATATGTGTCTCTGTGATGTGTCTCTCTAGGTTCATATCTATTATTAGAACTATCTCTTCTCTTATTTTGATAATTTTTATAACTATCTTTTCTTTTATTTTGACTTTGATAATAATTATCATATCTCTTCTTAGGATAATTTGTATGAGATTTTTTCTCCTGGTCATTTTGATAATTTTTATTACTTCCACCTGTTGTCCGGTAGCTACCGGTCCTTTGTTTTTGTTGTTGATCATTTGTTTGCTTTTTGGGGGGATTTTGACCATTATTGGAGATACCTTTTTCTCTATCAAATTTTGCCCAATCTTTCTGTCTTCCATTATCATAGTCATGTTTATCACGGTAAAATTTCTTTTGTTTGTTTAACATAATTTCCTCCGTGGTTGACTCTAAGGTCATTTTGAGTTCGCATTCTAATTTGGAGCAATCCTGATGTATTACCAGGGGTTCCAAAATAAGAATTTTCTTGCTAATATCTTTCTCTAATTCAGCAATGCTTTTAGTGCGCTCATAGATAATTAATCTCATTAATTCTCTAGAACATTCTTCCTGTATTCTGTCCCACTCTTTCATGAAGTGAACGTTATCTCTCCCAAATGTGGGATTTTTTGAAAACCGTAACCCACGTGGCACCCTGCCACAATCCAGATATCTTTGGAGCATATTACGATCTAACCATTGTTTGCCTTCAGTTAGCAATAAGTTCTCTAATTGTTTGAAATGAACTTCAATGGAAAGATCAGTAGTATCAACAGCAAAGACACTGGATTCATCTTTGAACATAGAGTCAAAAAGGGCTGCCCTTTTTTCTCTACAGCTGGACAATGACCATGCCATGATGAGTTATAATATGCAATAAAACAGAACAAAAAACAACAATTAAGTGCAGCAGTGGTGAGCAAAAAGTGGTAGAAACAAAGGGTGAACTGCGCTCTAATAATCGTGATTAGTGTTATAATGTGATATTAATGTGATATTAATATAATAAAAACCTGTTACTTAATTGGTGAGGATATGCTGCTATATTCAAGGAATGGCTCCACAGACCAGAGCTAGAAATACAAAGACAAAAGAAACAGCGCAAAAAACCTCATAGTGTAGTATATAAAATTATATTGTGGTAAAACAGGTGAGTATTGCACGTACATCAAATTCAATAGTTACTAGCAGTACATGTTTTGGACATGTTACCAGTCAGCAACAGATGGTGGGTAAAGATCACCGGATGGCTCCCCTTCTCCTCTCCCGTTTCGTTCAGGATGCCGTGATGCAGAGCAGCAGCCCCTCAGCATGAATACAGCAGTCCGGTGGAATACAGCTGTCTCTCCACGTGTAAACCGTGGCTGTTTGCGGTAGGAGCAGGCTCTCAGTCACTGGCTTCAGGCGTGCGTCTGCACGTGTGGCGTCTGCTTGCAGCGCGCTTCGGATGACGTCATCAAGCGGCGCCGATCACTCTGCAGTCTCAGCCAGCCACGGAAGTTAGATGGCATAGATTGCAGTAACGGAGATGGGGCTAGGTGACAGAAATAGGGTACTGGCACACTGCAGGTAGTATCAGAATGCGCCCTCTTATCCAACGCGTTTCGTACTTCAAAGGTACTTCGTCAGGGATATCGGAGGTCTAGAATGGGGCGCTTCTTATACCAAAACCCTCTCCTGTGATTGGCTGTTTATTTTGAGTCCAGCCTCTCAAACAAATGAGGGAAATTTAAAAAGATAGGACCCCTAATACATATAACTTTATTGAGAATAGGGGAATCCAATCGATAAATAACTAAAAGTATAAAGAAACAAATATTAATAACCATATCAATGTTAAACAACTCTAAACTAGCATGAATTGAAAGACAGTAGATATAAGATACGGATATATATGAAAAAGACAGGTTGACACTTTCACAGAGATAAAATATTATTGCAGAACTAGAACATTATTAAATAACCTGATTCCTTATTAGTTGTAAAACTTTAAAACCAATAAAAGTATTTTGTACATTTTAAATAATTAAAAATTAATTTAAAATATTTATTTTAAATTTTTATAAAAAGATTCATAATTTAGTATAAAGACCAGACATCAATTTCTTCGTTTAGTCCTAACGGGGACAGTGTTTGTAATTTGTAGATCCAAACACTCTCTTGTTTAGAGAGCATTTTGTCTCTATCTCCCCCCCTTCTTCCTGCGGGTACAGTCTGAATGCCAATGTATCTAAGACAACTATCGTCACTATTATGTTTTAACTTAAAGTGTCTGGAGACGCTATGATTCTCTAATCCTAATCTTATATTCCTAGCATGCTCCAGGATTCTCACTCTAGGGTAACGTTACCTTAGAGTGAGAATCCAGGAGCATGCTAGGAATATAAGATTAGGATTAGAGAATCATAGCGTCTCCAGACACTTTAAGTTAAAACATAATAGTGACGATAGTTGTCTTAGATACATTGGCATTCAGACTGTACCCGCAGGAAGAAGGGGAGGAGATAGAGACAAAATGCTCTCTAAACAAGAGAGTGTTTGGATCTACAAATTACAAACACTGTCCCCGTTAGGACTAAACGAAGAAATTGATGTCTGGTCTTTATACTAAATTATGAATCTTTTTATAAAAATTTAAAATAAATATTTTAAATTAATTTTTAATTATTTAAAATGTACAAAATACTTTTATTGGTTTTAAAGTTTTACAACTAATAAGGAATCAGGTTATTTAATAATGTTCTAGTTCTGCAATAATATTTTATCTCTGTGAAAGTGTCAACCTGTCTTTTTCATATATATCCGTATCTTATATCTACTGTCTTTCAATTCATGCTAGTTTAGAGTTGTTTAACATTGATATGGTTATTAATATTTGTTTCTTTATACTTTTAGTTATTTATCGATTGGATTCCCCTATTCTCAATAAAGTTATATGTATTAGGGGTCCTATCTTTTTAAATTTCCCTCATTTGTTTGAGAGGCTGGACTCAAAATAAACAGCCAATCACAGGAGAGGGTTTTGGTATAAGAAGCGCCCCATTCTAGACCTCCGATATCCCTGACGAAGTACCTTTGAAGTACGAAACGCGTTGGATAAGAGGGCGCATTCTGATACTACCTGCAGTGTGCCAGTACCCTATTTCTGTCACCTAGCCCCATCTCCGTTACTGCAATCTATGCCATCTAACTTCCGTGGCTGGCTGAGACTGCAGAGTGATCGGCGCCGCTTGATGACGTCATCCGAAGCGCGCTGCAAGCAGACGCCACACGTGCAGACGCACGCCTGAAGCCAGTGACTGAGAGCCTGCTCCTACCGCAAACAGCCACGGTTTACACGTGGAGAGACAGCTGTATTCCACCGGACTGCTGTATTCATGCTGAGGGGCTGCTGCTCTGCATCACGGCATCCTGAACGAAACGGGAGAGGAGAAGGGGAGCCATCCGGTGATCTTTACCCACCATCTGTTGCTGACTGGTAACATGTCCAAAACATGTACTGCTAGTAACTATTGAATTTGATGTACGTGCAATACTCACCTGTTTTACCACAATATAATTTTATATACTACACTATGAGGTTTTTTGCGCTGTTTCTTTTGTCTTTGTATTTCTAGCTCTGGTCTGTGGAGCCATTCCTTGAATATAGCAGCATATCCTCACCAATTAAGTAACAGGTTTTTATTATATTAATATCACATTAATATCACATTATAACACTAATCACGATTATTAGAGCGCAGTTCACCCTTTGTTTCTACCAGTCTGGATTTAGTAAGAGGGTATTGGCAGATTCCTTTGGGATTGCAGCCGGATCATCCTGCACAAGAATGTATTTAAAGCTCCTGACACTCCACGCTATTACCTGAACATGACGAAGGAAATTGAATTTCCGAAACGCGTCATTCTGGGCATAGCGTGGAGCCTTTCTGACCCTCAACTGCTCCCGTAGCTGTTTCCAGTTTCCGGGACACAGCCCTGTATCCGGACGCGGAGAAGGGGACTCACTGCCACCTGAACTGTTCCCAGCCACAGAGACTACATTTATTATTGATGTAAGTCTTTGAGCTTTTATTTATCTGTTTAATAAAATCACTTTTTATCTTTCCAATTGCCTGGTTGTCATCTACCCTGGGTTTTACTGCAAGATACCATCGGTCCTTAAGATTGCAGACACAGTTATTACTCACAGTGGATCCTATGCTGCAAGCACTTGCCCTCATTGTCTTCACTCACACAAGCCCGTGTGAGTGTATTTATTTATTTCTTCATTCATTTATTCAATTTTTTCATTTGACACCATAGAGTGTTCCATTTCTTGACCTTTCATTCACTCTGGATCCTCCTATGTGTGTTTGTTCCCTGTGTGTTTTATGTGGCTCTTATGAGAATGAACATACGGCTATAAGAAACTACCAGTAGCAACAAAAAGAACCACATCAAGTGATCCACGCAAGCCAATACCTGTTCCAGTAGATGATTTTACTTCGTAACCAGAGTGAGAACATCCAAGACAACGCTGAGGGATCCTGCCCACATATGCCCGTGTGAGTACTTATAGTTTTATTATCATCCCTCACCCCAGTGTTCTTGCACACTCTCCAGTATATACTATACACTTTGCTGTTTCTTGTTTCTTCTCCCTACATGCGCTCATCTCCACTCCATTGACTGATTCCTTTGGGAAAGAGTCCACACCCAAAATCTGTTTCAATTTGTAAACATGCCATTTAGGTGCCATGGGGCACCAGCAACTTTCCAGAGGTTGATGGAGAGGATGTTACATCACCATAGGGTCTATGCAGTTGCATATTCAGCAAGAACTGGGGATCCCATAAGAACAGACTGAAGGCAGTCCTCCAGTCATGAAGAGAGGCGGGCCTGACCGCAAACCCAAAAAAATGCGCCTTGACAAAGGCTGAAACAAAATACCTTGGTTATACCATTGGAGGTGACAGAGTAAGACCATTACCTATTAAAGTAAATGTCCTGAGATAAGCTCCCACTCCACAGACAAAAACAAAGGTGTACTCACCTCTTGTGAGGATCACTGGGAAGCCCCGCCTTCATCACTCATCCCGCAACGTCACAGGTGACGTGTGCCAATTACAACCTGCACGCAGGCGCCGCACCGCTAGGAGGGCCTGCCTCCAGGCTCCGCCCCTGTGACGACATGAGCAGCGCTCAGCACGCTCAGACTACATGCAGATGTCGCACGTATACAGGCACTCAAGGGGTTAATGCTATCCATTATCCAACAGCTGCTACTCACTCCGCCCCTGCATATCAGTACAGGCATACCTCGGTTTAAGGACACTCACTTTAAGTACACTCGTGAGTAAGTACATATCGCTCAATAGGAAAACGGCAGCTCACGCATGCGCCTGTCAGCACGTCCTGAACAGCAATACTGGCTCCCTACCTGTACCGAAGCAGTGCGCAAGCGGGGAGACTATAGAGCCTGTTACAAATGCGTTATTTACATCAGTTATGTACATATATGACGATTGCAGTACAATACATGCATCGATAAGTGGGGAAAAAGGTAGTGCTTCACTTTAAGTACATTTTCACTTTACATACATGCTCCGGTCCCATTGCGTACGTTAATGCAGGGTATGCCTGTACACAGTATACCTGTGATTACTCCTTACCCTGCAGCTGTGGGCTGCCCTGCATTCATTACCCTAAAGCTGTGGGCTGACTATCCATTGGCTGCCTGCTCTTTAAATTCCCTCCTCCAAACTGGCTGAGCATAAACTCTTGTTAGTGTGTGCCTACCTCAAGCTTCCTGGTATCCTGCCTTGCTTTGTCTTACCTCCAGATCCATTGACCCCTGCTTGCGCCTGGACTCCTGACTTCTCTGACCCCTGGACGACGGCAATGGACTCGACTATTCTGGTCTCTCTATCACTGCATCCCAGCACAGCATCAACGACCATCTCCTCAACCACTGCAAGTACCTCAACTTACCTGACCTCTCCTACCCTGACCCGGCTTCACGACTACCACTCTGCACTCCGGATGTGTCTGCTCGGTTGTTGGTCGGTGACTATCAATATCCCCACCTCAGCCTCGCGGGCCCGCCTTGTTTGTGGAGAGCACTTGTGACACCTCTGGGCTTAGCAGGGTATTACTGTAGGTTTATCCTGCACTATTCCATGGTTACAGGGGCCCCGATGGTCTGCACAAAAAAAACACCTTTAGCCAGATAGTCTGGACGGAACAATGTCAGTCGACAAGATAAAAAAATGCTTATTGGAAGCTCCCGCGCTTAAAAGTCCTGATTTTAAGAGAGCATTGATTGTGTAGTTGGATGTCTCGAATATAACTATGAGGCAGTGTTGTCACAGGACTTTAATGGGGTAGAGCACTCTATTCTCTTCCTGAGCCGGAAATTGTTTCCAATTCACAATCTGCTAGTGTGTGATCACCCCTGTGTAATCATAAAAATACTGCCACTTATGATGTCTTTATCATCTGCCACTTGTATTTTGGACAGGATATAACATCATAGAGGGTTACTTATTAATCTGTCCAGGGGACCAATAAACTGGAAACTCATGGAGGTCGCTGTATACTGTCCAGGAGACAGCTCTGCTAGGCAGACGCAGAGTAGAGACCGACCCGTACCTAGGATATGAATCCTGAAGAGTAGAATAATGAGGTCCGGTTCCGCGGTCAGGGCAGGAGAAGGCCAAATCAAGGTGAAGTAGTCGACAACAGACAAGGCAGACAGGACATGGCTTCTAGCAGGGAACAAGGTACAGGCAAGAAAGAGAGGGGAATGAAGCCTTATAAAGGGAGCAGGCAGGTGCTGGCAATAAATCCAGAATAAGGATGACTTCCTGCCTCGGCGGCCATGTTGGTAGAGGCAGACGTCTTGCCTCGGTGGCCATGTTGGGAGATCCTATATACATCCAGAATGGGGCTTGTTTCCTGCCTTGGTGGCCATGTTGGTAGAGGTAGACGTCCTGTCTCGGCGGCCATGTTGGGAGATCCTTATACTAACATAATATTCTTGCCTTTTCGAATCAGAACTGCTTTTAGAGTTGGTTTGTTTGTTAGTGAAATACATTTTCCAAAGTTGTCTATATACATATTAAATCATATTTAAAAATGTAAAAGTCTCTTCCTGCCACAGCCAGCCCAGCAGCTAAAAGCAGTGCATTGAATTATGCTAAATAGTCAATAAAATACCTTTTAAAAATAGGTCAAAATCACATACAAAAATATATGTTTGTTCCATATTCCTCAATGCAGGGTTTTTTAAATACAATTGGTTAAATAAACATTTGTGTACAGATGCTCTTAGGCTGAAAATCAAATCAACTGACATGTCCTGTTTTAACAACCTTTTGTTCTGTGTAATATTTCTCTGTTTCCTGTATAATAACATTGCAATTTCTTCCAGGCAGTCGTAAGTATGAGATTGAGCTGTCTTAGATTGTCAATTCTTCTCTAAGAAGCTTGACTTTTTTTTTTAGAACAACTGCAGTAGTTTTCGGCATCCAGTTCTGACTTTGTAAATGGTAAAAAATTGATACTTTGAAATCATTAACAATATAAGCCAGAAAAGTTTCAGAACACTGAATAGAATCTCAGCGTGCAGCAGTCCTGCATAATGCTATTCAACAGACCAGATTATTTTTGCCTTTCAAGTTGTACCTGTTAACTTACATTTGTGTCGCCAGGTCTCCTTCCAGGCTCCCCCTGGTTCCCCGCTTACCTATGCTAGAGCGGGGGAACTGTTGGCGAGTGCATGGAGGTTGCGCCGGGCGACCGGGTCGCCGTAGGTCCGCAGCGCACCCGACAGTGGGGGCCGTCATGTTAAATGTGCGCGCGCATGCGCAGTTCAGTTTGCACATGCGCAGTACGGCGTGAGGTTGCGGCGGCCATCTTGGTGCACCTTGCGTATGCGCAGTACACCTAAACAGTGGCGGCCATTACAGAGATAGATCCGGACGGGAACTATAACTCCCAGCAGCCCCCCCGGGGCTGTCAGTCACGTGCTGGCACACAGCCAATAGGGATGCAGCAATCCCCTGCAACTAGGATTGATACATTTGGCACACCTATAAAACGAGTTAGTCGGTGCTGGGACAAGGAGCGGGTAGGGTGTGTGTGCAGGGTGTCTGTGGCCCCTGCACTAGGCCAGAGACCCCCATAGGCCTCAGCTAGGCCCCAACTCCTCTGTAAAGTTTGTGGCTGCTACAGGGACAGGCCCTTAGACAGGGACACTGCCCATTATCTCATTAGTGTCAGGGACACAGCAAAGGACGCCGCGCAGCAGTTGCGGCCTGTGGTCTTTTGACCAGACCACCAACGCATACAGAGACTGTTAAGGTGAGACCCTCCAGCTGGATACAACCCCATGGACTCATCGTTGACAACACGGCGTGGGACCGGACGGCCCCTTGTCTTCAGTCAGCGCTACCAGGTGCTGAAGCACCTGGCAGATATCTATACATCTCCAAGTGAACCAACAATAACACTTTAGTTGTGGGCAGCGCTGTCACACATATTGGGTGGGTTGACTTCTGTGGACACCGGGTGGTTAGGTGCCCTGGGTCACCTCAGTACTTTGAGGATATCCCATCAGGGTATGGATGCTGGGTTGGAGGGCACTTTGGAGTTACGGCCGTGCGTGTTATCTATACCAGTGTGTGTTTCTTGCATTGGGTCCTGGGACGGGGTTATCCAACATAGTTAGGATCCCGCCCAGGTAGAGGCGCTGTCACAAGACGGATCAGGTATACCCCAGGCTCCCAGCAGCGGAGGTTCAGGCCTCCTGTGAGCCACAGGTAACGCACCACACACTCAGTAGCTGCCAGATCTCCCATAGGCTACATTTGTAAGACTGCTCATTCTTCACAATGAATCATTAACCAGTTTTCATCTGGAGAGGCCTTCAATCCATTGTTTCCTCTCCAATAACAGAAAAAAACAGGTGAATACTAATACTGTACATTTCATGTTAGAGTATTAGGGACCCTACATTACACAGTGTACATAATGCACGTTAAAGTCTAACTATTATACATATTTACACATATTGGGTTTTGTGCAAAACTGGGGCAACATCTCTATCAATAATAAATTAAACATCTTACTCCCTTTAATTGAATTGTATTCTTTGATACAGAAGGTGCAGATTTTGGGCACGGAATTGCAATACGTTAGTCTTGATACCGTACATGGGCCCTCAAGTTGGACATTATGGTACAGATTCACAAAGGGTGCTAAACTTTGGCACACTTTTACTCCCATTCATATGAATGGTAGAGAGCAAAAGCTTAGCACATTTTTGTGCATGTGGGCCTATGTGCTGTTAAGAATGTAGAAACAGCAACACATTTACCGTCGCTGCACACATTAGGGGCTATGTATAAAGAATTGTCCTTTGAAAATTAATGGAGAACGTGTATTGCATTAAAAAATCAATTGCTTAACTAAAATCATTAGTGGCCTACTGTATGTTAATATGTGATTATTCACATTTCAACATTTGTTACGCATTTTCCTATTCTTTGTATGGTGTACGTCATGTTCCTACATAAAGATGTACTAAGAGTTGTTTGTGTCTACTCGCATTTGTCCTTTTTCAGCAAAAAATGCTTGAACTATTTTTACGCATTTGTAGTGGAGTATGCTTGTAGTTTACTATAACATATCATTTACATGTAAACTCTACCTCTAACTCCACCCCCTAGCATCTTTTTTAGGTGAAAAAGAAGTTGACACACACATTACACAACTGGTTACATAATTGGTTTTATACATTGTGCACAAAGAAGCACTAACTTACTATCGTTATGAAAACAATCACCTATAGCTGCAAGTTTTGTACATAGCCATCATCCACCCTTGGTTGACTTGAATCTTCAATCGCTCATGATAAATAAATGACAGATGTTTAGTAAATATGGCCATATTCAATGTAATCATCCAAAATCACACCTTAATAATCTACCTACTAGTCAATATTCTCTCTGTAAAGCGCTACGTAAAACTAGCAGTGCTATACAAGAACAGGCTATTATTATTATTATTATTATTATTATTATTCATAGATAATTTGTCATAAACCAGACCCATTTTCTAAACAATAAAAACTTTAGCTAATAGAATAATTAATTATAATTGGATGGATACATGTTGTCACATGTTTTAGATGAGTTATGTACTGTACTCTGGTTAATTGCTTAGATTGCTCAGAGCTGTTAAAAGAAAAAGCCAAACCATTCTGTAAATTAATCCATTGTTAAATCTTATTAAAAAAACATTGCCACCCTATTCAGAAAGGAAATAAGATACAACATTAAACCAAAAATATAACGGGACATGTGCATCGAAGTGAAAGTGGTACAATCTGGGTCAAAAAATATGATCCATATGTGTCAAAGAAAAAAATCTCCAGGACATAAGATTTTTCTTTCAAATATATGATGCCATTTGATTTGTCCAGAATTGCACCCCTTTTTCTTTGACACATAAGGGGATTATTTATGAAAGTCTCATGGTTGCCAAACAGAAGCACAAAACCCACCGAATGTATCAATACATTTTATTTCCCTCTAAAACCAATGCGATTTTTCTCTTTGATAAACCTGGAGCAGTACTTTTGCACCAGTTTTGTCCCAGACATGCAGAAATGGGAAACTTGATAAATTCCAACCTTAAACATCATGGGACTTATGTTCGAAGATATAAGGGGTGATGCAGGCACTCAATTATAAGTTAGTAGTTGATACTTACAGTAGCTGCTGGTGCACTGTAACACAGTGGGAGTCTACAGGTCCCAGAATAAGTAACAGGTTATCAGGAAGATGCAGACACACTGTTAGGATTGGCCATTTTGGTGACTGGAGAACTTCTCCTCACCTCAGAACCCCTGCCACGACAGACGCCCAGGATGCGCGATCTCACGGTCCGGTTACGCACGCATGGACTACGCGCAGTCAGTCTGTCCTCCCGCGGGTTCCGTCTCCAAGCCCTGCCTCCGCAAAGACGTGTGGCACGTTCGTTCACCCAGCCTCCTCTCTAACCTCCTTCCAAGTATCTGCGCCCGCTTCTGTGACAGACAGGCCCTGCACGGGAGTGACGCGCGCCCCGGACTCTGCCCTCTGACCCCAGTGATGCGCGCAGTTCGGCACGCACCTCGGGCACACTCTGCAGAGGGACATGCGTGGTGCACAAGTGACGTGCGAGCAGGTCGCCAGTCCTCCACGTTGGTGACACGTAGCTCCGCCTCCGATTCTAAACAGGCTGTGTCATAGGGCACACCTGTGTGACCCAGCAGCTTATAGGATTCCCTCTTCTGCTCCGCCCTGGCTCTCCATAGCTGCCTTGCTCATTCACTCATTGCTGAGCATAACCCTATGTGACGCTGTGCCTTGCTGCATTCCTGCCTTGTACCTTGCTGCATCCTGCCTTGTTCCTGCTGCTGCCTGACCCCTGCTTCGTAATTGGACTCCACGTCTCTCCTCTACGTACGACCATTCTGAACTTTCTACTCCTGACCTCGGCTATCCTCGCAACGATTACTCTCCACTCTCCAATCCTGACCTTGGCAAAGTACCCCAACGATCCGCTACTCTCCAATCCACACCCGGCAAGTATAAACGACTACTCTACCTTCTGTACTCCTGACCCGGCTTGCAAGACCAATATACACTCTAGGCGCACCCTCGCGGTTGTGGGTTGGCATTTATACAATTTCCTACCTCAGCCTCGCGGTCGCGGCTTGTTTGTGCTGAGGTACGCGTTACACACACAGACTTAATACAGTCATAAGAATTTATTATGCCATGAATCCAATGTTTCGGCAGAGTTACACTGCCTTTGCCAAGGCCCACACCGTGAAAAAGGCAGTGTAACTCTGCCGAAACGTTGGATTCATAGCATAATAACTTCTTGTTATTAAGTCCATGTGCTTATGTACGAAGATCATATTTGAAATGCTAATAAGAAGTACAAATCTTAATGAACGTTTTGAAGGTTATGTAACTAGATACATATAACGTAATTGTTTGAAAGGACATTTGACAAATTTAAATTGAAATAAAACGGAAATAGCCGTGTTAGTCCAGTTGCGATAGTGCAGAATAAATGAGTTCTTCAGTATTAGGTGATACCCTTTCACAAAAACAAAAGGACTTAGGGGGCTATGCACTAAGCTCAATGGCTTTGCGTTCTGATTTGGCCAAAAAGCAGGTTCGTTAAAAAGTGAAGCCGGGGACACGATGCACTAAGGCCTTGAGGCCATTTTTTTACGTACCTGCTCAAAATAGCTCAAAACAGCCACAGCATACGGTTTGCTTTTTTCCCCCTGCTAGCGTTCTGAACCTTTCCGTTCGCTAGCTGATAGAAAAAAAAGCCACCTGTAGCATTTGCATGGAGATTTGCTATCTCCATGCAAGACTGTTATAGGCGATCGTACACTAAATAAAAACATTTTAATAATAGTGTACATGAGCAGGGGCTCACCCACCACTCGGGAGGCCTACATACCTCCCACTCTAACCCCCCACCCCGTGAGGCCTAACCACCCTCACCCACTACCCACAAGGGAGGCCTACCCACATACCCTTTGGGCCAATACACCCCCCCAACACATACAGTACAATAATGTGCAAAATAACTATTATCCAGATATGGATAATATATTATTTGCCCATTATGAAACACATAAAACATCCACAAATCAAAACATGAATTTTTAATCTTAAAACCACCACATTGCATGTTAAAATAAATCCAGCAGCAATTGCAAATATAAAAAAAAAAAACTGCAGCTACACAAATGTCTATGAAATGTCACAATTGCATTGAGTGTGTACATGATGCAAATAATCTGTGCATCAAATAACACTATGCAAAATATATGTAACAATAAAATACACTATGAACAATGTCCCCTAACCACCAATGCCATCCTGAAAATCAATTAGAAACTAACCAACATCAATACAATTAGCATCAATCAATTAATCCATTTCCTCAAACAATTAAAATACAATACAAATCAATTATACAATTCCCTATTCAATTGCTAAAGCCAAACCATTGCCAAAACAAGTCTAATTTAAAGTAACCACCATCATTCTAATCTTACTACCATAAAGAAGCCTTTAGCTAAATACAAATTACATTATTCACAACAATGACAAAATAATGATGCTAAATACATTATCCATACATGAAAAGCCAATCAGAGCGTGGGAAATACATCCCAACTCTGATTGGCTCTAGTACCATGTGACACACTTTCAAAGACGTCACATCCGTTCTCCCCCAAGCCTCTGTCACATGGCCTACTAGAGCCAATCAGAGATGGGATGGAGTTCCCACGCTCTGATTGGCTACCGTACCATGTGAGACCGGCCATGTTTCTTTTAATGACGTCATCTTAAAGGCAATTGAAGCAAAGCCATTCTGATTGGCTGTGCTTTCATTGCCTTTAAATGACGTCGTCATTTTTTTTTTCATCGGCCAAATCACATGTTTTTCACGGCCAAATCAGGACTGTGGGAAACATTTGACCAAAATGTGACGTGATAGGACTATAAAAGCCTATGTCGCCTCATTTTGAAGCTAGTCGCCGAGGAGGGAACATCTCCCCTCCTAAGAAGAGAAGAAGGGCGTGGCGTAAGAAGCCGGAAGAAGCCGGAAGAAGATGGAAGAAGATGGAAGAAGACCCCAGAAGACCCCAGAAGACCCCAGAAGACCCCAAAGAAGACACAGACGTGGATTTGTTATGGTGTTTTATTTTATGGCTTACCTGTGGATTGGTTCCTGTGCTTCCGGATTGCTTAGATTTCGGAGAGTGGACATCTAATGGTGAGTAAACAAAAGAAAAGTTTATTATTTTAACTTTTACAGGTTTTTATGATTTTTCATTCATGTCTTTTATTTTTTCACTCCCATTTAATGTCTGTTAATGTATCTGTGTATATAATACAATACAAATGCTTAGTGCATCGGGTTGAGCCAAAAATCACGATCGAAGAGCACTTTGCGGTCTAAAAGTGACTTATCGGAGCTTAGTAAATAGCCCCCTTAATATGGGTTTTCTCACACACTATCAGAATTGTTTGTAATTATCCTGCCTGCCTCTCTTCTTAGCCACACCTTCCCCCCCCCAGCATCCCCTTCCCCCTCCATGCTGTTCTTGACACCGTTTTACACCCTTCCATGTCTTCAAACACTTTCTCCCCCTACCTTACCTACAGTACATCTCTGTTGGTTTTTTCCCCCTGCTCTCCCAAACACTGTTTTTGCCATAGATTCCTTTGTTAATCAGTATTGCAGACATGAGGAAGAGAGGAGAACTTTCGAAAGCTTTCCTATGACATAAATTGTTAGTCCAAATAAAAAAGGTATCATCTAATCCTGAAGAACTCATTTATTCTGCACTAAATTGAAATAGAAGCATGTGTTTTTCTTTTATAACTAGTATTAGAAATTATGAATTATTGGTGTAATATTATTTACAATGGCCAAATCGAAAATAATAAATTTTGTTAATCTATATAATGAAATACATTTTCGTTGCTGCACATCAACTTAGCTCTGCGCTAACAATACAAACACACATTTTAGGATTTGTGGCAGGTTCAAATTGACAGTTAATTTTAACGCATATTCAACAATTTTCATGGCTCACAGGTACATTTTATTTAGTACATATCATTTACATTGATGCATCATGTACATCCCTTTTTGGGCACCAATATACTTGTCTTAAACATGTTTTATGCTTTAAGCACACATGGAGAAAACATGTTCTACACACAGAAGGCACAATATAATTTGTAATTTCCATGTGTACATTTCTACACCCAAAAATTCAATTTGCGATGCTTAGTACATAGGTCCCGTAACCATTTTACTTACAGAAGGAGCATGTAGCTAAACAGTAAACTAGTTTATAGTGTGTATATACAGTATGTGTATAGGGAAATTCGGTAGCTACAGGGTGTGCTGTGGTGCTGTTTAGCTCACCTGGGATTTTCCAGGAGGGCTGAGGGCTCCGCATAATATAATTGGGAGCAGCAACAGAGCAGGTTTTCTCCTGGTACAGCGCCTCCATCCTATGAGGGTCCTGCCAGGGACACGATAGATCCCCACAGGCATCTTCTTTCCCCCTGAATGACTCCAGGCTCACAGATACATAAGAATAAGAAACCTAGTTTCCAAGCACTCTATCACTGAAAAATGATTTGTGAATTAATTAAAATAAGTTTTAATGTAAAAAAATGAATATAAAATATTGGGTTTTAAAATCAAACAACATATATATAGTGACTTGGATCGATATAAGTGTACTATATGAATGCTCTCGATCATGCACTAATGTGTAGTAGAAGACTATTATGTCTTAGTACAGACCTATAAAGATATATAGGATTGCCTTAGAATCAGACAAAGATTCTGGGGCTAAATATACACCTCTTTTGATCCCTTTGTAAGGTACCGTAGTTCCATTCCACTATTAGTTAGATCAATAGAGGAACTAGTATAGCTCTCAATGTCTAATGTTATGCACTCTGCATTTACACTGATCTTAGGAATATACTGTATCAGTGCAGATGTCAGTGATGGTGCATTGAGTACAGTATAAACAGTAGATTCATATTCCACATAGAGCAGAAGGATGCTGCTAATGGTATGGGCACTCTCCAGAGTCCGCAACAATAAGTTGACCTAGATTGCGCAGATGCAACTCAAAGAGAGGAGAACACAAAATTATGCTTCCCCTCAAACATATCGTGGTTGAAGTGTCAACAACAACAACCTAATCCTGCACCTGCGCTGGTCGTGTAAAAACGGTCAGTACCGATAGCAATGCAGAGACTCACACAGCCCACACAGCAAATATAGCTAAGGTAGAGTTATAAAGCGAATGAATCAACTGTGGACTCCTGTATCATAAATTGGTTATAAGTATCATATCAGTATTAATGACTACATGGAGTTACATGATAAGTGCACAGTAGCTGTGTAGGTGTCAACAGTAGATTAATCCTGCACCTGCGCTGATCGTATGAGTGCGTTCAGTGCCACTAGCAATATTTAGTGGTTGGAGTTGTCAACAACAGACTAATCCTGCACCTGCGCTGGTGGTATGAAAACGGTCAGTTCCAATAGCAATGCGGAGATGCGCACAGCCTACACAGCAAATATAGCCAAGGTAGTGTTTTATAGAGCGAATGAATCAGCTGTGGACTCCTGCATCATGTACTGATCATAAGTATCATATCAGTATTGATGACTATATGGAGTTGCATGATAACTGCACACTGGGTTGGTAGGTGTCAGCAATAGATTAATTCTGCACCTGCGCTGATTGTATGACTGCGGTCAGTGCCGCTAGCAATGCAGAGGCACGCAGCCCACACAGCCTAAGACAAACAAGAATAAAAGTAAAGATCCAATTAGGCTTTAATTGATAGCACTCTCGTGCCTCGGCACTGATTGTATAGGTTATATCAGCGCCGATATCAGTGGAGTAGTGCTTGAATACAGGTAAGATCATTTCTGTAGAATGAATGAATCAACTGTAGACTCCTGCATCATATACTGATCATTGGTATCATATCAGTATTGATGACTTCATGGAGTTGCATGATAACTTGTAGATAGCTGAGTAGATGTCTAAAAAGGCTTTAAATCGTGGCACATTCCTGCATTGGCACTGATCGTGAGATTATATTGGTGCCGATGACCATGGCAACAAAATCGAGAGCTATGAAACTCTTCTGCTGTATTGAGAGCATAAGTATATTAGACTTGGATCTGCAGGGTCAGAGGATTGGTACTGTAGTCCCCAACAGAGCAGAGCACTTTGCTCTGGATGAATACCCCCGGCAAAAGCGCTAATATTAATTAAGATAGTACTTCAGCGCAGAGCTCCACAACAAAGTGTTGCGGTCAGAATGAACGGTCTGCACGTGCATGTGGAGTTTCACTGACGCGCGCTTTTCACATACAATGCTTCATCAGTGCTGTAAGTCAAGGGGACCCCCTGTAAGGATTCTGCTCGATCCGTGCCGGGTTATGTTGCCAGTTCATGTTTTCCAGGCTGCCTGCCCTTTCTACTCAATTTGGCCATTTTTGTTACTGGCACCCTGCTATATAAGGCTGCACTTCGTAGTGGGAGTCACCGAGCAAAATTCTGTGTTTCTAATCTCCTGTAGGTCTTTGCTGTCGCTCTCTGTTCGGATTCCTTGTTCCTGATCCCGGACCGTGACCCCGACCTCGCTGCCTTCCGCCTGCCCAGACACTTTTTCTGTTGCCTGGACTTTTGCACCACTGCCACCTGCTCTGACCTTTTGCCTGTCCCCTGGACTCCGTACCATTGCTGCCAGCCTTGAACCCTGCTTCCATGCCGACAACGAATACTCTTACAAGACTCTGTCCCAGGGCTCTGGTCGGTTTATTTACATCCCTACCTCAGCCCTGTGGGTCCGCCTCCTGATTTGAGACGAGCACCATCACATTTTGCTCGGCTAAACATGGACCCCGCTGACATAGTCTGAGCCGTATCTCTCCAAGGGGAACTACTTGGAGATCATGAGATATGCCTCACCCAGCACAACCAACAGCTGTCACTCATTTCTTGTCGACTTCAGGACATTATCACCCAGCTGGATACATTCCAGATGGGTTCTACCCCTGCACCGCCATTGCTGGCAGCATCTCCTGCGCCAGCTCCACCATTCCCTACACCTAGAGAACCACGGATCCCGACACCTCTTCATTATGGAGGGGACACTATGACGTGCAAAGGATTTTTGAATCAGTGTTCGATCCAGTTTGAACTCCAGCCCTCCATGTTCTGCACCCATCAATCCAGGGTAGCATATGCCATTTCCCTACTAACAGACGAGACTTTGGTCTGGGCCTCCCCTCTCTGGGAGAAGGAATCCCCACTGATTGAAAACGCCGCTGACTTTCTTCAAGGATTCAAAAGAGTTTTTGTAACTCTCGGTCGCAGGTCCTCTGCTCCTACAAATAGGCAAGGAACCCACACTGTGGGCCAGTATGCCATTGAATTCCATATCCTTGCTGCGGAGATGGGCTGGAACATTGAAGCTCTGCTGGAAGCATTTTGGCAAGGGCTCTCTTAGCATTTAAAGGACAAACTGAACTGCCGGGACACCCCTAAAGATCTGAAGGAATTGATTGCTCTCTGTATCAGAATAGATCTCCGGAAGCAAGAACGGCAGACCGAGCGAGACCGTCCTTCAAAAACTCTAATAATTCGGCCTGTTCCCTTTCTATTCTTTCTTCACCCCAACCTGCACGGCTCCTCCTGCCAGTTTCGCTCTCCTGGGGACCAGCCTCCATCTTCACTCAGGCTTTGGTGGACTCAGGAGCCGCAGGTAATTTCATTGATCATGCATTTGTGGAACTCCACTCCATTCCTCTCCGTACTAGGGAAACCTTGCGGTAGTGGCCATTGATGGAAGACCTCTGATACTTGAGACCATCACCCTCGAAACTAAACCTTTGCTGGTGTCGCTGGGGGCAATCCACAAGGAGACACTTTCATTCTATGTCATTTGCTATTCCTCTACTCCAGTGGTCCTTGGCCTTCCCTGGTTGCAGCACCACAACCCCATGATCGATTGGGCGACCAGTCAAGTGACAGCCTGGGGACAACATTGCCATGAATCTTGTCTTTCGAGGTCTAGCACCATTTCCGGGGTTCGACCACTCACTGAGACTTCTTCGTCATGCCCTCCAGCTTTTTCCCAGGAGTGCGTGGATGCATTCGACATAAAACAGGCAGAGGAGTTACCGCCACACTGATCCCACGTTTGTACCATCGACCTGCTCCCAGCGGCAATCCCCCCTCGAGGCCGCACTTACCCCCTTTCGTTACCCCGCTCTCCTCGTTATCCTCCCCTCTCCTCGTTACCCCCCCCTCTTCATTACCACCCCAAACAGGTAACCCCTTAAGGCCATTAACCCCTTACCTCACATAGTAGTCCCTAGGGGGACTTCACTCTCCCATATCAAAACTTGATGATGTGTCCAACATCCTTTTAAATATTCAACAGGGACAACATTACAATGTTTTAAAAATATAAAGTATAATAAATAGCATAATACATGCAGCCACATGCATATATTTTCATTTGCTGTGCGTACTAAGACCTTGTTGTTGCTCACGACACATTACTAATACCATATCTACATATTCAGCAGTTACAAAAGGGTGATACGGGCTGCTTACAGGGGTACAATTACCCTTTAACTTTACATCATCAATGGGGCTGGACAGTGTTACGTGTCTTGTCCAACAACCTTGAAGATGTAAATGACCACATACATCCAGATAGCCTCCCCCTCATGATGGAGAGACACATATAAGGGCATATACAGGTACAGTATGTTATCCAGGAGGTTGCCAAACCCTGCATCTTCCCATTCAGAGGCATGGAACCCCACAGAGTTAATCCTCCTGGGCAGCCTACTGTTTTTGGAACTGCGAGAACTGTAGCCGCTGTGCGGCTGCACCAGAATAGTGAAAATCGCATCACAGAGAACAGTAAGTCTTGCTACATCTGTAATTATGGCATTCCATTAGTAAAATATGTGGACTCTTGCAGATTTAATGTTGCGATACTCAAACCATATACATTTATGTTATACAGCATATCACTTTTCTCAGTAAAACACATCTTTGTCCCAGACCCAATATACATGTAAACGCAGGGGCAGTGGGATGTTTAAGATGAATGTGTAAATAGGGTTAGGCAGGGACGGGGCAATGGTTAGGCAACAGAACACAGGATCTTATACTAGGACAGTGGGCAGGTGAAAGGACTGTGATCTCTAGATAAGAGAACTCCCTTAATAATAATGAGCAGAATCAGATGTTCTACACATTTCCCCTATATTGTATATAAATATAGACATACAATATTGTCCACATATTCAACCCGATTCTTATAGATACTGTGGCCTATGTGCTGGCTATGATGGGTAATAAAGACTTTACAGTACATTCAAGTCATTGACCCTGGTAATGTACTTAAGGCTATTCATAACCCCAATTGTTCTGAACTACCTTACCCCTCCTTGAAGCAGACATTCGGGTCAGTGCAAACTTTGGTGTGTGCTTCACCACCATGCTGCCCCTTTCCATCTCGCTGGACAGGAAATGGGTGGATTCAGGATCCGGCATGTGGTCGTTCCTCAAATATATTTAGTGGATGGGGGGGGGGGGGGGGTACTTGCATCAGTAGCTTTGGGTTTAGTGCCCTCATTCTGGCCAATCTCCAAATACAGTGGCGACACGTTTAAATCTTAGTTGGCTAGTTCCGCAAGCCGGGAGATTTCCCGGCTTGCTAGCCAAATCCTCTCAGCGTGCCGCGCGTCACCGATGCGCGGTCACGCTTCATCGGGTGCCTGCGCCCCATGCGAGCATGCCCAGGGCTCCCCGAGGGAGCCCTGGTGTCCCGCGATGTGGGGGACGGCGGTGGGGGGTTCCGGGGGACCCGGCGGACCCGGAGAGGGGAGGGGGAAGCCCCGATCGGAGGACCGCTCCTCCGATGCTTCAGCGCGCGCACGGGACACCCCGGCGCGCCCGTTACTGTCGCGGCCGAGACCGGGTAAAGGTAAGAATAAACTCGGCCGCGACAGTATGCCGATCAAGGATGACCGGTTTCAGCAAACTCAGGTGCTGCGACATCTGGAAAATCTTTAGCTTCTTTGTGGTATATGGCACTTGGCTCTTCTAGGGGTGTGATGTCCTCATTCACCTCCGGTGCCATTGCCTCTGTGGGTAATGCTACCAGATCAACGTCTGTGGCTCATTCCTCCATTGGGGGACATCACATCCTGTGCTCCCAGGCATCAACATCCAGAGTAGAAGCCGCTCTTTTACTCTCCTCCACAGACGCAGCTCGCTGGCAGTATAGAAGTGGCTTCATATCAGCCCCTGGCATAGCATGACAATTCTCCTACAGGACACCTACAAATGGTGTGTATAGCCTGGACAAACTCTTTGCCTTGGATAGAGATCACAAAGACCCGGCATGGGACTTCATAACGTGTCATTGTTATAGCAGGCACTGTAGGCTCCATGTGGAGCAGACGTAGAATCACAGTAACATGTACCCTTTTGTGAGGGAACGCTACTATTAATACTGCAAACTTATCAAGCTCTAGCTGAGACTCAACCAGAGACATAGTGAACTGATTAGATCCAATTGTGTACACAAAGTCCAGCTCAGGGCGTTTAGCAGGGTGTGGCTTCATAACACCCGCATGTGCTGTTCTCTTTGCTACAGAAAGTTCCTCCCCTTTCAAACCTATTAGGGGTGGGTCTGGCTCTATTTTTTAGTGGACCGTAATTGGATGGTCCTGACTAGGTGTGGCAGTATGTTCGCACCACTTTCATGCACCGGCACTGCACTTTGGTTGCACTCCTGCACAATTTTGAAAACTGTTCTTTTGACAAAAAAATCTAATAGAACAGTCTCTGGGCCCACGCTCATCTTCTACAAAAACTCTCTTTTCAGAACACTTTATGCAATGCAATCATTAAGCCCTGGTCATTGCGAACTTTAACTTCTGGTGCATAAATTCAACAATCAGTCCTGGATACCTGTATTGTGCCACATACTCCAGTGGTGGGAAATAGTATCCATTTACTGTGCAAACTTTAGTTAGCGGGAGATTTGGGCCTACTATAGCTTGGTGGCTCGTTTGGTGGCTTGTTTGGTATAGTAGATTTTGCTAAGCAATCCTAACATCAAGGTGCACCAACTTTGATTTACAGTCCTTTAAAAATGACAGGTGCACATAACATCCCACTGTCAGGAAACAACAATTCATTTCTTTAGCAAAGCTTTCAGTTTGCTTCTAGAAATAAACATCTTAATTTGAACACCCATATCTGGGATCCTTGCAATGTTAGTTTTTTTAGTATTGGGAAAACTTTGCAATTGAATACTTGACACTGTTATTTTGCAAAAACATCAGCTCCTAGTCCATGCAAACTTGCAAAATACTTTCTCGAGATTCAAAACACGTGCCATAATTTCACCTGCTGCAGTGACTTGCACATGAGTTCTATTTAGTGGACAACGGGTGAATCACAGTCTTTAGCACTTATCTCTAGCAAAAACAATCTTCACAGTCTAACAGCAGAAAAGCAGTTTCCACAGGCAAAAACACACAAAAACGTTATGACATTTTTCAAAACATTTTTTCTTCACAGCCACAGTTTAAAAACATCAAAATTGACAAAAACAGACTAATTTTTTCCCCAAAGGTTCCAAACCGAGCAAAGCACAAAAACTTTTTCTTTTGCATGCCAAGTCCCACATTGAGTGCCAAATGTAACCCTCCCTGCTCGGCTTTTAAGGAGTTAACTAGATGTATGGCTTTGCTCAGTCTCTCATACCTTATCAGGGTGCTGGGTCCACACAGGCTTGGGTGTAGATATGCTGATGGAATAATGAAGAGTGCCAGGAACTTTTATAGTACCAACAGGAATTTTATTGACATACATCCACAATGCTCCTCACACATTGATATCATCCACAATAGACATATTTTTCGTATCTTCACAGTGTTTGTGCCATTTATGTCTTCCCTAAGTAGCACTCACTTATAATGCTCTAAGGAGGTATAGTACTTAATCTTTTTGCTGTTACTCTCATGTTAAGTAGCCATCTTCTGGGTAGCGTCCGTAACTCTCTGTATCAATTGGGCGCCATTTTACAGTAGGTTACCCTTTCTATCCTGACTTGTGGGATCACTATCCTGGTTACAAGGTACTGCAATTTTAGTTGTGTGCCTAAATAGTTAGAAAGTTAATCAAATATGTTACAGTATGTCCATCTCAAAGGTGTTGGATAAAGAATTGCTTTACAATAATATCATAAATAGACATTTTGTGTTACTGTGTCTACTTTGATAGGTACAGTAATCCCCATTTTAATCTTTGAGAAATAAAGTGCAAGAAAGATGCCAGAGGCATGGCATTAAATGGACATATTGTAAATTGTACAATAGTACATCAGTACATTCTGGGTATCCAGGTGATGGTGTAAACATCAAATTAGTTTTGGAAATTAAGATTATAAATGCGCACTAGAAACTGTAAACATAAATAAAAAATAATCTCCTATAATACTGTAGCAATGCATAATAATTCTGAAAGCAATGTAGTGTCTATTGGTCAATGGGATTTTGCAGAATACAAATGTATACTTTCATGGACGGAACAATGACAGGAGCACGTCTTAGTGACTATACAAAGTCCTACTGTAACCCTTCTCCATCATGTTAATGTCATTTGATATAAGAAATATTTTCTCCTGCAATTGCTTCCTTTATCATGTGTTTATCTAATTTGTAGTGAAGCATACATATTTGAATGAAATGCTTTTGAAAAAGACATGCAACGTAATTTCTGCTATTGTGAGAACATTTTACAGTAGGTACTTTAGTATTGGAGATTACAGTGCATCAAAAGATATATCGGTTATCCATGCTCAAAAACAGATACATTAGGGGAGCACTAATTGTTCAACAATCGTATTGCCAGGAACATTTGTTTTCTTTGTGGGAAATATTTATATAAAACTATTTATACAAGCAAAATAATGTGCTTGGTTTTTATATGGTGTACTGGTATACTGGACATGTAACTTTTTATGTTCAATTAAAGATCTAGGCAAGGTTTCCTTCTTGAAAAAAAAAAACACAATCTAACTCTAACCACTGAGGCTCAAGCATGGCATCAAATCAAAGCATTTTCCAAACAACAACAAAAATCAAACTTTGCTTGAAGCATTACTTTATTTGACTTACAAATGTATGTTGTAGTGTTTTTATGGCTTGCTTGGAAACCTACAATTGCATTCATTGCCTGCAGAATAGTTGCAAGAATCTTTGATCTTTTAAAATTGTCATCTATTGTTAGGCTGAAATGGAAAATCTGGAAATAATAGAGTGCACGCTACAGAATACAAACAAAAAAATGTAAACTTTTAGACTTCAATGCCATGATAGTACCGGTTTATTTTTCTAAAATTCCTTTCTTCCCTAACTTTCCAGACTGCTCCCCAGCATTTGTTCTCAGAACAGATATGAATATAAATAAAGTAAAAGAATAGATACTCTCAAATATGACTGTTTTAGCTAGGTAACAGTTACTAGGCCTTTAATGAACAGCTGCTTAAAGGGGTTATTGACAGTGTGGTAGTATCCATTGAGTTCAATATGTGCTACTGCTATTTATTCAGATAAATAATCTTCTTGGTTATTGTGATTGATATAGTGTACATCAGGGATGGAAAAATCCCTGGTCCCTAAATGTTGACATCTTGCACTTCTGCTGCGCACAGTATTAATTGACCTGTCAGTCACCGCTGCAACCAGCAACCGGCAACAGTGCTCTCATCATGCTTTGATAGTGGGACCGCGGAATAGGGCGCACTATTACTGGCCACAGCGGTGACTGACACATCAGTTAGTACTGCGCTGTGTGTGGGGCAGTACACTGAAGAGAGCAGGGGACGTGGGTGAAGGTAAAGAGTGAGGAGTGGAGCTGTCCAGGACTCAGCCCACAGCCACTCTCTCTCAATTGTACCAGCGTTGTGGGGTGCAGGGGTGGGGGGGGGAGAGTCTATGAGTGTCTTGTCAGTGTGTTTCCTTGGATAGTAGCACTCACGATACAGTTATGTACGCTGGCACGGGTGCACAACCAGCGAAGTCCAAGAGGGATCCGGTACATTCTACTGATCACACTTTCTATAGATTTCATTCTTCCCGACGTTATCAGAAAGGGATGCACAGTTAGACAATATGGCTTTTGGCAAAGTATAAATAAAGAAAACAAAATGACAAATATCTCAAGTGTATCCTTGACTAAGATAAAAAAAAAAAAATCTATAAATAGTGTGACTGCTCTATTATGACTATGATAGGGAGATTCTGCCATTCTACTTTTGATAAAGGCCATGTACAGTATGGCCGAAACGTCACGTCATTCTTTTGGCAACAAATAGTGTATTTAAAAACCGTGGAGCCCTGTTCTTTATACTGTACCTTCCATTGAATACTGCTCTATTATGACTACATTTTACCTCTTATTTAAGTAGAAACTTAGGCCATATCTGACGTGGAGTAAATATTGTGTAGTTTTGAATAGATACACTTGGATAATTTACACACACACATCCTTTTCCTATTCCATAGGAGAAAAATATCCATATTGCACAGAAAATCTAATATAAACAGTTGTGTGCATGTAACTGTAAATATGCACACGTAAAATAAAAACAAACATCAAATTTGTCAAAGTAATATCACCAAGGTTTTCTATGCAATTCTGTAAAGCGCAAAATACTTGGTTGGACATGTCACAATGAATATATTGTTTTCTTCATCCATCCAAAAAGATTTTGATGGTCAGCCAAGAAAATAAGCACTTTTGTGTCCATTTATCAAAGTCCCTTGGGTGCAAAACTGGGGCAAAGCAGGTGACAAAGAATGGCACTTGATTCGCCACAGAAAAAATGCTATTCAATAGGAGTCTGTGGGGCCTGTGTACTAATGGGCTGATGTGGTGAGCCCAAAAAAATGACCCATCATTCATTTCTGTAATCATCTTTAATCAATCGGAAACGGATTTAAAAATTTTCATTTCAAAGACTGTATGAAGTATTTATATAATTGCTGTTTTGTAACCATGCAGTCTATTGAAGCAGTCTATTGAAGTCTCCTGGCTGCAAAACAGAGGCAACATGGGAGCAAAAAAATTGAACCAGATTTACATACTAGGCATCGCAAATGAATTGTTTGCCATTAAATTACTACACAAAATTACTACATTAAATTGCAGTTTTGTGCAGCTATGTACTAACCCTTTTTACCTCAATGTGCACCCAAGTTTCAAAAATGATTTTTTAGTTAAGTATATTGGCACAAAGTAACAAATGAAAAAATCCTGCGGGAGGTAAGCGGAGCACAGCAGAGCAAATGCAGGGGCTAAACACCAAAATGAATAAAAGTCCTTTATTGCATGATCGACATCATGGTAAGTGGTGAGTAAAAGGGCAGACTTTGATAAAGGGCAGACGCCTGAAACGCGTAAGAGATTTTTACTCACCACTTACCATGATGTCGATCATGCAATAAAGGACTTTTATTCATTTTGGTGTTTAGCCCCTGCATTTGCTCTGCTGTGCTCCGCTTACCTCCCGCAGGATTTTTTCTACTGTTTATCATCAGCGTGACGCACGCCTAAGGAACAGCTGATATCTGCTAACTGTGAGTACCCCAGTCCGCTTACCTGCGTTCTGGGGCCAATGTTCCTTGTACCCACATACCTCCTAAGGGGGACATTATACTGTTCTTAGGTAATCAGATATTTTACACTGATTTTACCGTTAGATACAGGTCCCGCCCGCCATAGAGGAGTAAGGGTTAACTGTATGGAACACACGGTTTACATGCTTCATAAGACGGCTTTTCCAACTTGTTATTGATCATATGACATATACCTACTATCATTTCTACAAGGAATACCACTTAGCTGAGCACGGTACTGGGGATCTTTTCCCTATTTTTTCACAAAGTAACAAATGAGTTGTGCATGATGCACAGATGGAAATGATATGTGCTTGAAAGCATTGTATCTGTGCGTCAACAAAATACAGTAGTGTGAACCTGCGTGAAAATCGCCCGTCAAGTTGCACCTGGCGGCAATTCTAAAAAGTCTGTTTATTTTGTTAGCTGATATATAGACGGGAAATTTTGATGTATAAACATACTGTATTAATTTCACAGTACGGCTATTGTAAAATATTTGAAACAAAAAATTGATATATACTATTACTATTAAAATGTATTAAAACAGCAAAACAATGTGCACTATATTATATATAATAAACTAATATGAGGATTGTGGGCTTGTGCAACAACAACAAAAATCCACCACTCCACTGACTTTTACATGTTAAATATAATGTTCACTGTGATTCTTGTTGGACTTTTAAAAGGGGTCAATGTACTAAGCTTTTGAAAATAGCTTTTTGGCGCAAAATATGCACACGTGAAGCTCACTTTTAATTGCGCATGTGTGCACCTTTGTACAACGCTCACATTTATCCATCTGCACCAGCTGTATAGATAAAAGAAAGTTTTTTCATTTGTTTTGGCGAACAGAATAAACTGCGCCTCGCTGACAGATGTAAAAAGTATGTGCTATAAAAGGATATACCTGTGTTCCACAAAATCAATTAAAAGTGCATGATATTGTCTTGCGAAGTTCAACTTGGAATAAACCCCCCAAAAGTCATCTAATAGTGTCTGTTTTAATTCAAATTGTATTTAACAATGAGGGACGTGTAAAAAATAGCTATAAACAACAAATGATGTGTCCTGTATAAAGTCTTCATACATAAGATGCACATTTTTGGAAGGTTTGCATTACTTTTAACAATGACATTTTGATGCACAAACTGTCAAAATAAAATCTTAGTATAGGAGGCCCCAGTGAATCTTAGAAAAGTAAACTGCCTAGTTAAGGTAGCACTGTTTCCCCCACCCTATGGGAGATGAGACAGCTACTGTACTACGTGTGTGTGGTGCTTTACCTGTGGCTCACAGGAAGCCTGAACCTCCGCTGCTGGGAGCCTGGGTGTACCTAATCCGTCCGGTGACAGCGCCTCCAACTGTGCGGGATCCTGCTATGTTGGATAACCCCGTCACAGGACCCACTGCAATAATACACACACTGATAAAGATAACAGTTTACTGCATGCATATGAAAAAGGAATAACAATATAAGACCAACATCAAATAGGCCACGAACGGCTGTAACCCCACAGAGCCCTCCAACACAGTGTCCACACTAGGATGGGATATTTCCTAAAGTACTGAGGTGCCCCTTGGGCACCCAACCACCCTGGTGTCCACAAGAGTCAACCCACCCAATATGTGCGACAGCGCTGCTCACAACTAAAGTGTGAATTGTTGGTGCACTTGATGATACCTGCCGGATGCTCCAGCACCCGGTAGCGCCAACTGAAGATAAGGGCCCGTCCGTTCCCACGCTGTCAGCGATAAGTCCACCTCCACATGGGGTGGTGTGCAGCTGGAGGGTCCCACCATAATATAGGCATACCCCGCATTAACGTACGCAATGGGACTGGAGCATGTATGTAAAGCGAAAATGTACTTAAAGTGAAGCACTACCTTTTCCCACTTATCGATGCATGTACTGTACTGCAATCGTCATATACGTGCATAACGGATGTAAATAACGCATTTGTAACAGGCTCTATAGTCTCCCCACTTGCACACAGCTACGGTACAGGTAGGGAGCCAGAATTGCTGTTCAGGACGTGCTGACAGGCGCATGTGCGAGCTTCTGTTTGCCTATTGGGCGATATGTCCTTACTCGCGAGTGTACTTAAAGTGAGTGTCCTTAAAGCGGGGTATGCCTGTAGTCTGTTTCTGTGTGGTGATATGGTCCCAGACCACCAGATGCCAGATCACGGCCGCGTCCTGGCTGTGTCCCTCCCGCTTGGTACTACAGGGGCAGTGTCCCTATCTACTGGGCCTGTCCCTGCAGCAGCTACAAGCTCAAAGGGGGAGTCGGGGCCTAGCTGGGGCCTATGAGGGTCTCTGGCCTAGTGCAGGAGTCACAGATACCCTGCACACACACACCCTACTCTCTCCTTCTCCCAGCTCCGACTGGCGCACCAAATGTATCTACTAAGTTGCAGGGGATCCTTGCAACCCTATTGGCTTAGCTGTGGCACCTGCTCCCCAGCCCCTGTGCATTGTGGGGCTTGTAGTCCCCACGTAGCCTTGTTTCTTTAATGGTCGCCGCTTCCCTTAAACCACTGTGCATGCGCAACTAGGTAATACGCACACGCAACTTTAAAGATGGCGGCCCTCGCTAGCCGGTTGCGCCGCAGGCCTCCCGGTGACCTGCTTCCCGCTCCAGCCCCCACTGCAACTCCCGGCACCTGCGCTTGCCTCCTGAAAGCCCCCGACACTCGCCGAGCATCCCCACAGCTCTTCGCAGCTACCGGAGTTAAGGGGAACCCCAGAGGGAGTCATGGCCACATTAAATATCTAGGATATATAGTATTTGGGGCCTATGTACTAGGGTCATATTTGAATTTTGATTGTGTGTCAAAATGTTAGTCTTAAAATGTACAAACCTTCATAAAATGTGCATCATATACTGTATATAAAGGCAGCATACATATGATGCATTGTTCGTTATTGTACCTGAAGTTTGATGCATTGCGTCATGTTGAATACCTGATTTATACAATTTAAATTCAAACATAATGATGTGTAATTTTTTATTGACAACTAATGTTAGTGTTGCTATTATATATTACATTCATCATTTATATTTACTGTGAAAATAATGACAGTCTAAATATCCATTCTTTGTTAAACAGGAGTGAAACAAGTGGACAATGCAACACCTACTGACCCTGAATCCTGGATTTGAATTTGGAAAGGAGGATATTATCTATACCAGACAGCACATCTCAGCACTAAACTCTGCTGCTCTTTGCTCTAACTGAGACTACTGTCTGACTCTGCTCTGGAAGCTGCCCTCTCTTATGGTTGCCTTTCTTTCTCCCACAAACCGTGCCCTGATGGCAGGGGTGGAGACGTTGGGCTACTGCTCTCCTCTATCTGCTGCTACCGAACCTTTCCTATTCCTCCCTCCCTTGCTTTTCCCTCCTTTGAGGCTCACACTGTTCAGATTGTCCCTCCTCTCCCTATCCACGAGGGGTAATCTATTGCCCACCTACCTCTACTCACCCCCCCTTCTGCATTTCTCTCTCACTTTGAATCCTGGCTCTCTTTTTTTCTCTCCTCAGACTCCCCTGTTCGTCTCCTTGGGGACTTTAACTGCAACATCGATGACCCCTATCTCCCTATGGCTTCCCACTTTCTCTCTCTAACCTCTTCTTTTGGCCTTCAACAGTGGACTGCATTCAGCACCCACAAGGATGGCCACTAACTCGATCTGGTTTTCACTAAAAACTTTTCTCTCTCTGACTTCTCCTTTTGCCCATTTCCTCTCTCTAACCATCACCCCATCTAATTTTCTCTATATCGCGTCTCCCCTTCTCCACCTCCATCTACCCCTCATTTCTGCAGAGACCTGCACACTATTAACCTATCCGCTTTTGATTCCACTTTACGCTCCTCCCTCTCCTCTCTCAGCTCTGCTCCAGACCCTGACAATGTGGTCAGGAACTACAACTCTGACCTGTCCTCCTCTCTTGATCTACATGCCCCACTTTCTTTTTGCCGTTCTCACCCTCCTAACCCCACACCCTGGCTAAATTCCCACATGCACATGCTGCACTCCTGCACTCATTCCTCTGAACGCCTCTGGAGGAAATCTCACACTCTTGCAGACTTCCTTCACTACAAATGTATGCTATCCTGTTTCAACTCTGCCCTCTCTCAGACTTAACAAACCTACATTTCCTCAATAATCAACACGCACAAGTCGAATCCGCGCCAACTCTTCTCTGTCTTTGAATCTCTACTCAGACCACCTTCTGCTGCCTGCTCTTCTTCGTCCATCTCACCTCAGGACTTTGCCGACTATTTCAAGGAAAAGGTGGAATCCATACGTCAGGACATCCCCTCTGTATCCTTCTCCCATACTACACCTCTTCCTAACTCTCCTCCTGTCTTCCTTGACTCTTTTTCCGCTGTCACAGAGGAGGATGTGTCATTGATTATCTCCTCTTCTCCCTCTACCACCTGCCCTCTTGACCCCATTCCCTCCCATCTCCTAAAACCTCTTCCTTCTACTATAATCCCTACGCTCACACACATTTTTAACTGTTCCCTCTACTCTGGTACCCTTCCCTCTTCCTTCAAAGATGCAACAGTAATACCATTACTCAAAAACAGAAAGCTTGACCCTACCTGTCTTTCTAACTATTGACTTGTCTCCCACCTGCCATTTGCCTCTAATCTAATCTAATCTCCTTGAATATCTTGTATTTTCTCACTTGCTCCATTTTTTCAACACATACTCTCTCCTAGAGCCTCTACAATCTGGCTTCCGCACTGCTCACTCCACTGAAACAGCCCTCAGTAAAATAACGAATGACCTCCATGCTGCCAAAGACAGAGGTCATTACACTATGCTCATATTACTTGACCTCTCTGCATCATTTGATACTGTGGACCACCCTCTGCTCCTTCACATTCTCCATACTCTTGGTATTCGTAACAAAGCTTTATCCTAGATCTCCTCTTACCTCTCCCATCGTACTTTCAGTGTCTCTTCTGCGAACACCTCCTCTTATTAATCTCTCTGTGGGGGTACCCCAGAGACCTTTCGACCTCTTCTTTTTTCTCTTTACACACTCTCTCTAGGTGACCAGATCACATCTCTTGGGTTCAAATATTATGTATTTATTTATCTATATGATTGTAACGTGTATTACTGCTGTGAAGCGCTATGTACATTAATGGCGCTAAATAAATAAAGACATACCATACAATACAAATAATTTTTGGGTTGATATGCAGCCATTCAATCCTGTGCTAACAATTAAAACAGACTTTTTAGGGCTTATGCCAAGTTGAACTTGGACATCAATTTCAATGCACTTTTATTTATTTTTTGGCAAACAGAAACATTAATTTTTAGTGAATACCATATGCTATATAATATCTGTGTGTGCCTAGCATAGTCCATACATGAGCATACAGATAAAGTTAACACAAATGGAGGAATTTCAGGTTAGTATATAGAACCGTGAAAAAATAGAGGAGCCCCTGCTACTGCCGCAATGATAGTAGTGGTGAGCGGTGCTATTGGGTAATGATTTATAGGAGACTGGTAGAGAAGGAACCCAAGTGTACCACTCAAGCTCACCCTCTGGTGATGAATGTAGTGGTTAAAACGTAATCTTTATTATTGAGCAACCAAGATACAATAAAGGGTATTAAAACGACAAACTGAATGTTTACCTTCAGTTTGTCGTTTTAATACCCTTTATTTTATCTTGGTTGCTCAATAATAAAGATTACATTTTAACCACTACATTCATCACCAGAGGGTGAGCTTGAGTGCTACACTTGGGTTCCTTCTCTACCAGTCTAGTATAGAGAACCACACAAGCACAATTTACAATTACTGTATTTAGTGAATATGACTTTAATGCCAAACCTAATCCAATCAATTTATTACCATACGATTTGAAACCATGCCGTTTGCTAACCATTGTTACCAAACCACACCATTTGTATCCAATCTGCTGCAAACGCTTATCAAACCTATATAGTCGAACCTTTAACAAATATAACGGAAGACAAACTCCCTCATATAAAAGCACTTTGAGGGAGTGTGTGAGGTTCGTATCAAAGACTTGCAGCTGCAGAACTGGGAGAAAAATGGTGGGAAAAGAATAGAAAATTAGTCAGTTGAAAGTAATGATACTTTTATTTTGATAATTATGGGGTGGAGAGGGGGGGGGGGTTATCCAGTTTTTCAATTGGGAGTTTTTGGTACATAATCCAAAATTCTTAGTAACTTAATGTTCCTTTAATGTTTTCTAAAACAAAATGCATGAAAACAGAACATTGATTATGAAGGCCAGATGTCAAATCAATAAAAAAATAGAAGTATTGGAACACAAACAAAAAGACCACTTTTGTCCTTTTAAAAAAACTCCACAAAAAAACGAATTTCTCAACCTATGTATTAAATACCAATACAGTATATACCAGACAGACAAATTGAAAATATTGTTTCTTCTCGAAAACAGACAGACACAAAGTACTGAAAAAAACCAGACCAAAAAAAGCATCAAATTATCCTATTGAAAAAAATATCTAACACCGTAAGCAGCAATTCCTACAATTAAAGACACCACACATTTTGTTTTTCCTTCAATTTTTGTCATGTTTGCTTCACAAGTTTCTGCGGCTTTTTATACTGGGCGGTAACAAACCATCCATGTTTTATCATAACAAGCAAAACAATCTGGTGCATATTAACTGGAAATTCCTCCCAATTGTGTAGCAGGGGGGCATTTACACATCTGCATAATGGATCCCTTTTGGTCGTTTGTAAACAATTATGAAACAGCTTGTACAGAGGATGCAAACATGTTATGTAATAGAGTTGGGAAAACATCTGTAGCAAGGTCCCTTCCCTGATACCCGGTTCCGATGCTTACCTCCGCTACAGCGGGGGAACGGTAAGAGGTTGGGGCAGCTTGTGAGAGAGGTGATCCGGTCGCCGTTGCAGGGCGCCGCCATCTTGGAATTGCTCGCACATGCGCAGTATGTTTCATGCATGCGCAATGGCCCAATAATTGCGGCGGCCATCTTGGGACTCCTTGCGCATGCTCAGTGCAAGCGCAAGCGGCAGCCATAAGGGAAATAGCACTGCAAGGGAGCTACAAGCCCCATAATGCCCTTCTCCCTGATATTGTTACATTGTGCGCGGTGAGAGCTCCCTGACTCTCCTGTATAGTTTGTGGCTGCTACAGGGACAGGCCCTTAGACAGGAACACTGCCCCACTTAGCCTCACTAGTGTCAGGGATACAGCAGAATGCCTCACAGCAATTGCGGCCTGTGGACCAGACCACCACCGAAAGACATAGAGACTCTCTTCAGTGTGGGACACTTCAACCGGATACCATCCCACATGGAAGCGGACGCCATTGTTGACAATGTTGCTGGGTCAGCGGATCCCTTATCGTCAGTCAGCACTACCAGGTGTGGGATCACCCTGCAGGTACCTCACCTCACCAAGTGCACCATCTAACACCTTCAGTTCTAGCGGGGCAGCGCTGTCTCACACATTGGGTGGGTTACTACTTGCGGATACCAGGGTGGTTGGGTGCCCAAGGGCCCTCAGTACTTTGGGATTGTGTATCAGGTGTGGACAGTGTGTTGGAGGATACGGTCATGCGTGGACTAGTTGGTGAGACTGGTATTGTTATTACTCATTGAGTAAACTGTTATCTTATACAGTACCACGTGTGTATTTCTTATATTGTCCTGTGATGGGGTTATTCAGCACAGTTAGGATCCCGCTCAGGTGAAGGTGCTGTCACCAGACAGATCAGGTACTCCCCAGGTTCCCAGCCGCGGAGGTTCAGGCCTCCTGTGAGCCTCAGGTAACTCACCACACACGCAGTAGCCACTATATCTCCCAGGGGTGGGGGAAAGTGCACTGCACATCATTAACATTTCTTGCAAATTCCTTGATCATGTGTGCTACTTTTCAACAGTTGGATGTCCCCAGCATTGGAACTGTGAGGTTATTTTTCTTTTTTCTGTTCTACAGAATGTAATTATGGACATTTATTGCTTTATCGTTTTCAAGACGTTTGGTCACGTTTAAATAAAATTAAGCCTATGGTTGAAATTATTCAGTAGTCAGGCAATGGTGCTCTCCTGTAATTATAAATGCATACATCTGGAATGCTAAGCATTACCCAGGGCTATAATCAAAGTTTTGTGGCACACTGAACCATATAAGTGGGATAAATGGTTAAATTTCCTTGTAATTTAACCTCTGGCGCATATGAAATGTACATCTCAATTAACTGCACATGTTCTCAGAATGCACATTTTTTCCATTGACTGTAGGCAACAGCAAATATTTTACTTTACACTGCAGCATTTAAATGCAAATCCCCAATAAATGAGAACACTTTTTCTATTAACGTTCACACCTATTTTTTATTATGACAACCAATATTTTTTAAGTAATGCAATAAAATATGTTAAGCTAGAGAAAGTGAACAGAAAAATATCTCGTCAAGATCAGGGAAAAGCTGAAGAAAAGTTTACAGAAAAAAAACCGACATCTGTGTGTAACAAGATAAGAAAGGTGATTCAGCAGTGGTTCTGATAAAAAAGTAAAACTGTCTCCCCTGCAAAGAGAAGCCCTGCGTGAGAAGCTAATACAGATCATGCATGGTTTTTTTCTCTTTTTTTTTTATTTTATCATTAACAGGAACATACGTGGGCTTATTCTGATCTGCAAAACATGGCAATGATTTTGTGGGAATCATGCAGTCTCGTTTGACCTACTCCAAGAAAAATAATTATTTTACGCAGATTTTTTGAGATTCTGACTTTGAACAAGAAAAAAAAAGGAAGGTTGGTGACAGGATTTTATTGTCAAAATATATTGCCTACATGTTTACTATAAACATTTATTGCAAATTGATTTAAAAATAATTGGTCTAACATTAATCTTTAAGATGAAGATTCTGTAGTCTTTTGATGGGTTACTAAGGGTGGATACAGATGTAGTAGAAGTAAGTAGTAAGACTTACTGTTTTCGGTACTGTGGCAAGAGGCGAGATTCCACGCACGGGAACACTTTGTTGAGCCAGCTAACAGAATTATTGGTGGGGTATGTGTCTGGCAGATGGCACATTGAATCTCTCTCTCCATGAAAACAGTGTATGCACTCTACAACGACACACCCAAAACGAAAACAGAACAGCATTACAGAGGCCGCAGCAACCACCACTGCATTCAGAGCACAGACACCCATCCCCTGGCAACCCCAACAAATGGGTCTAAGAATCCTGTGTGGACTTCCGTGTTTGCAACCACAGTTGGTTTACTGTCACTGTCATTGTCCACTTCAGTTGTATTTATGTACAGATGCAGTCAGATTTATTGTCGCCCTGCCCGTACTTTAGTGGGTGAAATGCGTAAGTGTGGACTGATCACTGCCAAGTCCAGAGCAGGGGGGGGGGGGAGTTCCCATCAGAATTAACACAGCGGGGGTCCCTGCTTCTGAATGGGACTCCACTGTTTTAATCCTACAGGGCTGCACCAGTCTGGAAGAGCTGCGCAGTGAGAGCAGACAGAATCTGTGCCCCTCTCTGCTCAACTCTTACAGGCAATCTCAATGTTTTATATTATTTTAATTACATATTCTTGAAACAGGAGGTCTCCGGAGATGAATCGCATTAATTTCAGCTCCAGTGACCCCCTGCTTCCTGAGCTACAGGCCCCGGTATGGGGTGGTTGTATCTCCTACCAGTTTAATTCTCCCGCATCACGGCCCATGTGATCAGGACATTTAAACATACAGGAGATAGCGGAATCCCATACCAGGGCCTGTTACATAGGAAGCAGGGGGTCCCAGGAGCTGAACTGAATGCAGGAGTCGACCTCCTGATTCAATACTATGAAATAAAATAATAATAATTAAAATAGCTTCATTACCTTAGTGCCTAGCTGCTAAGGTAAGAAGAGGTTAAACTGAAGTACCCGGTTTACTGGGGGTAAATGAGCTAGGTGCCCCAGAGTGGGTGGTTAGGCCTTCCAGGTGGGTAGCGGGAGGGTTTTGTAAGTGATACAGAGTTTAATTGGAAGCCAGGAGAGGAATTTCAACAGGAGAGACGCTGAGATTTTGGAGAAAGTAAAGTGATTCTAGCAGCAGCGTTTAGGATACATTGTAGAGGAGACATTTGAGAGGCAGGAAGGCCGGACAGCAGAAGGTCACAATAGTCAAGACGGGAGAGATTAGGGCTTGCATTAGAGTTTTAGCAGTTGAGTGACAGAGGAAAGGGTATATCTTTGCAATGTTACGTAGGTAAAAAAAAGGTTTTAGCTACATTGTGAATGTCAGATGGTTATGTGCGGACAGAGTCGTGTGACCCCTAGGTAGCATGTGCTGGGCGTATGGTAGTACGGTCAACAGTAATGTAAAAGGGGGCAGTATGGCCAGGCTTGGGAGGATGTATGAGAAGCTTTGTCTTGGACATATTAATTTTGAGTCGGTGAAGGGTCCTCCAGGTTGATATAGCAGAAGTGAACATGAATAAGGAGACCAGGGGTTCTCCTAAAAGACCCTCATTAGCTGCACAAAAAGCTAGGAATAAATAGCAAGGTTTGAATACCATGTATTTGATTGGTTCAGTTCGCTCTAAGGTACCGGTAAGCAATCGCTCCCAGCACTGTGAGAGGACAATTGCCACTAAAAGCCATGTGGCAAAAATAATAAATAATTTATTGTATAATCAAAATCACACACAACATATAACGCATGCTCTAACTTAAAAACAATTAAAATAGGAAAGTAACGGGTGACAACCAGGTGCAGGGTGATCAGGGATAAATTCCAACTTGATCTGTAATGAAAGCCCTAAGCAGGTGAGTAAATCGTATTGAATGAGACGAAATCACTATCACAGTTATTAGTGAAGTATCTAATAACAGCTAATTAGCTAGTCTCTATTCTAAATGGTACATAATATGTTGCGGGCTTCAATGTGCAGTAGTGCAGGTCAAACCAATGTAGTATGTAGTTGGAGCAGAGTAAAATAAACAGCCCGATATAACCAATCAGCCTGGTCTGTCTCCTTAACTCTGCAATCCCACTGCAGCTGCTATATTCTGCTATATTATGCCGTTAGGCCAGCCGTGGGACAAAGGTGCTGCACAGTGATTACCATACACCAACAGGGCACATACGAGTAACCTCTAATACATAATAACTCATGATTTTCATTATTTAAACAGCCCGCAACTTCCCCACTGCTCAGACCGATCTCACCCCGTTACAGTCTCCTCCTCCACGACGTCAACGCGATGACGTCATGCTGACGTACGTTTCGCGCGTAAGGGGACCAGCGCTTTCTCAAGGTGGGAGGTGGTGATATAGCAGCAGACATTCATAGAATATTGTCTGTACAGTAGGTGTAAGGTCAGGGGTTGAAAGGTACATTTGTTTGTGTGTCATCAGCATTGATGTAATATTTGAACCATAGAAGTGTGTTAAGGTCACCTATAGAGATTGTATAAAGAGAAGAGGTCCCAGGACAGAGCCCTGAGATACACCCACAGAGAGCTCAACCAAGGAGGAGGTGTTAGCAAAAGAGATACTGAAAGTGCGATGGGAGAGGTAAGTGGAGATCCAGGAGAGTGTGTATTTATTTTGTTTTAAAAAAAAATGGGCAAACGTGTTATTAGCCATTTTTATCTACTAGTGTGTTTTCCCATTTGCATATGTGGTAATGTGGTAAATGACCAATGGAAGTTGCTCTGTACATGCAACTTTTTACATCTTTTTATATCTTGATCGTTTAGTATTGACTCACATTTGGCATTGAATAAAATAAGTGTCTTTATCTCTTAAATTCATTGGTGGGATTATTAGCAAGTTTTTTCAATGTACAGTAGCATTATAATTCTAAAGGGTTTCCTTCAAATAGTTTATTTGTTTTTGTAGGACTATCCCACTCCTTATTCTGCCCGTCGAATCACTGTCAGATATTGTTTTGACAGTTTGAGGGAATTATTATTTCCCTTAGTGAGGTTTGGGCATCTTTAAAGTTTATAACTAAGGGGTTGGCTAAAGTCTCTCTCTACTAAAAATTGAAAACTCCCTGTCACGTACGACCCCCAGCTAACATGCAACCTGCATGTGGGACAAGGGTTAATACTGACGCTCGCAGGCGCTCCCACTTTTTACCTCTGCAAAGGTCCGTCAAATGGACAAAATCTCCTCTACAGGATCAAGGATCAATACACAACCCACAAGCAGCCTCACTCTTTACCCCTGCAAAGGTCCATCAAATGAGTTGTATCTCTCCTCAATCCGTCCCAATATACCACCGCCACGAAAAGCACACAAGTGAGCACGTGACTTAGATATGCAACCAGGGTTAATACACATGTCTACTCTAGCCGCCACATCTTTATCCTCCCCAAGGAACCAGTGAGTTAATATTAACCCCTACTCAATTGCAAATCATAACTATCCACTGCCAACACATGAGGTATGCAAATGTTGAATTGATATATAAGTATGTTCCTGATGTTGAAACCCTGTGTATAAGACTGAATCTGGCCTTGTTGAATTGATATATAAGTTAGTATGTTTGAATGTAAAAAGTTTTATTTATTTTTTTCCTCTTAACTCTGTGCTGTTAATTGACCAAATGGAACAAGCTGACTGATTGGGGAGGGGGAGGGTCATGTGACTGTTTTTTGTGTATAATACTAACACCTTAGCTGCATTGGGCAGGAACTGCATTAGGCAGTGAGGCATTTAAAGTGAGGTTTAACCTGCATAGTTTAACCCCCACCCCTTTACAACTTCTTTCACTGCAGCCTCTCCCAAAACTGACTGCACAAAACACTGAAACCCTGAATTGACCCTAGCATTGCAATGCAGCAAAACACTTGACAAGGTACAGGCCCACCCCTGCTGTTTAGTCTGCACACACTCACTCTGCTCACAACAGCTCCTTGCAGCACTGCCTACCTCTGGCATCATGAACCTGCTATGTCTTCTAACCTTTTTCTTTCTCCTGGCCTCATGGAGATGTTACTCCCTCTATCCACTACAAACTCCTCCATCCTTGCCCACACCCAACATCACCATACACCCTGGAGTACTCAAAAGCCTTGCACTATCTACTGAATGTTGGTGGAGAACTCTAAAAACCAGCACACCAACCACTGCTCACTCTAATGGAAAACACCACAAATTTACAACTTGCAAACAACTACCCAAATTTCTACTCATACTATTACTCTCTCTAGCAGGTGATATTGAAACTAACCCAGGTCCTCCCATTTCAGCTCTGTCCCATGCCCCTGAGAATTCCACCTTTAAATTGCAAAAAGGGCTATCTGTCGCCCATATAAACATCCGGAGCCTGCTACCCAAACTGGATGAACTAAGGGCATGGTGCGTTATGCATAAACCCAAAGCCATCGTTCTTACAGAAACATGGCTATCCTCTAAAACCCCTGATGCAAATATCGCCATTCAGGGATACTCCATTTTTAGGAGAGATAGGTCAAAGAGAGGAGGAGCGGTGTTATTTTATATTGCAGACACCTTACAATTTACACTGTTACATTGCCCACCAAGTCCACCCTCTTTTGAAACTCTAGTTGGCAAAATCTGCCTCCCCTTTTCTAAGCCCATCTTGCTTGCTGGCATCTACCGCCCCCCTAAAGCCCCTCCACAATCCTTGACTGATATCACCCAATTTCTTGCCTCCATTTCCTCTCTGAATGAGAAGAGTGAGCTGCTAGTTCTAGGGGATTTCAACTTCAATTGGCTTGACCCTAAAAACCACAAAATCCAGATATAACTCAAGTCACTTAACCTATCGCAACTCATTTCCCAACCCACACGAATAAACCTGAAGTCGCATAACCATTCCTTGCTAGACTGGATTCTCTCCTCAAACCCCAGCAGAATCCAATCCTCTGGCATCCTTCCTGATATTTTCAGTGACCATGCAATAGTGTACTGTGTAAGGAAAATTAAACCGCCCCATTCAAGCCCTAAAGTTCTCCTCACTAGAACATTTAAAAACTTTAACCCACAACAGTTTCTGGATGACCTTACCAACTGCCCATGGCACAGAATCGATTTAATTCCCGACCCTGACTCTGCGCTCGACTATTTCCAATCCGAGTTCTTAAAACTCTGCGATACCCATGCTCCACTACGCAAAATAAGGGTACGGGGGGCCCACCTTCCATGGGTTACACCTGACCTTATAGCACTCTACCAGTTCAGGGATGCCTTGTGGAAAAGCTACAAAGTAACTGGCACTACCAAGGATCTCAATCACTACAGATGCCTGCGGAACGTGTGCACAAGGCAAACAAGGTATGCAAAAGCACAATATTACTCTGACAATCTCCACCAAAATACATCAAACCCAGCTAACTTCTGGAAGGTTATCAACAATATACTGCACCGACACACTTTATTCGAGCAAATACCCAGTATGTACCTGGCAGATACCTTGAATGCGCCGCTCCTCACCTCTGACAAGCCCCGTTGCGTTTGCCTTCCCAGCCTGGGTTTATGCCTGGCTGACGGGCGGCTGATCTGTTAAATGATAATGATTAGGATTTAATAGGCTGCAATGTTTCGCGTGTCTACCAGATGGCATAAATTCATGAATTGTAATGCAGTATATATATATACTGTGCAGTATTGCAGCCAGCGGGAATAAAATGCTTCAATCCCTGCCTGGAAAATACCTCAATGCACTCGGGCAGAAAACAGTCACAAACCTCAATACACCCGGGTATACCCGAATTCGTGGGACTAGCCGAGCTCGAATAAAGTGTGTCGCCAGTGTATTCCAGGCTCCTAACCATCAATAACCAAGTAATATCACTAAGGGGGATATTACTCTGACAAACCCCACTGACATTGCAAATGCATTCAATGATTACTTTGTGGGGTGTGCCACTAACTTATTAGCGAAACGCAGCACAAACCCCAAACCTGAATCTCATCCTGGGAGTACCCCTATAGTCCCACCCCCTCCCAACACTGCCCACAATTTTCAATTTAGCCCAGTATCTGAAGAGGAGATTACACAAGCGCTCCTCAAACTAAAACTAAGCAGCCAATGTGGACCCGACTTACTACAATCTAGGTTCCTACGACTTGGTGCATCAGCCATTGCCAAACCAATTGCGTCCATAGTCAACTCTATCCTGTCTGCAGGCCATATCCCTAAGACCTGGAAAACTGCCAGAGTTCTCCCAATCTTCAAAAGTGGGGACAAAAACACTGTCTCAAACTACAGGCCAATCTCACTTCTCCCAATTCTATCCAAAGTTATGGAAAAATGTGTCTCCCAATTAAGCGATTTCTACACCAAGACAAATTTCCCTAGCCAATTCCAGTCTGGGTTTCGTCCCAAACACTCCACCTTAACTACCCTGCTAAAAGTTTGCAATGAAATCCAGTGCGGAATGGAACGGGGACAACTCACTGGTGCAGTATTCCTAGATTTTGCAAAGGCTTTTGACACAGTTGATCATGTTATCCTGCTTAACAAACTCCAGAGCTCTGGAATAGGGAAACATGCTTTAAACTGGTTTCAGTCCTACCTATCAGGAAGATCCCAACATGTGTCCATCTCAGGCTCTAACTCCAACCCCCTGGATATCACCTGTGATGTCCCGCAAGGCTCTGTTCTGGGGCCCCTACTCTTCTCAGTGTTCATTAATGATCTTCCCACAGCTTGTAAGGAAGCCTCAATACACATGTATGCAGATGACACAATCCTGTATGCACACAGCCATAGCCTCTCTGACCTTCAACACATACTTCAGTCTGACTTTTTGAGACTCGAAAACTGGATTTCCCAAAACAAACTGTTTTTAAACACTGACAAGACGGTAACAATGGTATTTGGGACCAAGACTAAATTTGTAAAGCTTCCAGTGACTGAGCTCCAGATTAGAACCAACGCTAAAACCACCCTAACACCTGTCACTAGTTTTAAATACCCGGGCTTATGGTTTGACTCCCACTTAACATTCGGTATGCACATTGATACCCTGACAACCAAGACCTATGCCAAACTAGGGGTACTTTACAGGAACAAATCCTCCCTAAGTCTCCTGGTCAGAAAGCGTATTGCACAGCAGATGCTAATGCCAGTTATTGACTATGGAGACATAGTATATGGCTCGGCTCCTCAAACCCACCTTAGCAAACTTGACACCCTCTACAATTCAATTTGTCGTTTTGTTCTCCAATGCAACTACAACACACATCACTGCGAAATGCTCAAAGAACTAGATTGGTCATTACTAGAGTCTAGGCACAAAGTTCACCTTTCCTATCTCACCCTCAAATACTTTCTGGGCAAGCTACCCAGCTACCTGAACAAGCTCCTCGCCCCTACCACATGCAGTACCTATCACCTGAGATCAGACTCCAAAAGACTATTCATGGTCCCAAGACTCAACAAAGTATCCGGACGTTCCTCCTTCTCCTTCCGTGCACCCCAAAACTGGAACAACCTACCAGAGACTCTCATATCCACCACCAGCTTAAGTTCTTTCAAATCTAAGGCTGTCTCACACTTTAATCTGGTCTGTAACTGTTTCATACGCTCATAATATATATTTTCTTTAACTGTGCATGCAATGTCTTATATATAATGTATACCTTGTTCATTTATGTAACTGTATTTGTAACCATGTATTATTTTGTTTTACTCTGTGCCCAGGACATACTTGAAAACGAGAGGTAACTCTCAATGTATTACTTCCTGGTAAAATATTTTATAAATAAATAAATATGATAAAATATATCAGATTAATATTTGCCAGGGCCCCAGGTCCCTGTTTACTGTAGAAACACTATGCACTTTAACACACCAAAATAAGTTGTAGCTAAATGTGTCCAAATTGTAATTTCTCTCCCCAAAGAGTGCAATCACGCAAAAAAATTTAAAAAATACAGTTACCATATAAGGCAGATCAGCTTCTTAAAATAAAAGTAGAAAACATAAACAGAAAATTCTATTCTTTACCAAATGCTATGGATTTTCCTCAGAGAGGCCACCGGCTCAGAACAGGAGGTCTCACGTGCTTTGTTCCAAGCATGCCTCTGGTGAGATCTCATTTTTTCAATCTTTTTCCCTGACTTAAAAACATTCTTTCCTCATGTCACCGGCATAAGCCCACCCCTTGTAGAGAGGCTTTGAAGCTCCTTTCCCCAGACCATGTCTATAGAACTTGATTAAAACATTTGACACCTTGAGTGGGCTATCCAGGATGGACCCCTGCCCCAAGTAAGTCCCTTTGACGTTCAGAGTAGAATAAAAAACAGCCCTGACCTGTTTCAAGCCCAGCATTTAGTATTTTTCTAAAACAAATGTAGCTCATTAACCCCTCAAGCACCAAATGGATTACCTACATAATATCTCATGATATTAACATGACACTCAATCTTTTCTTAGGTTGGATAAAAACTGGAACGGTTCTTTAATTGTCTATGAACGATATTCATATGGTTTGAGAATCAATCTATCTAGCTCTAGAGTCTCAAGGTCTTCTAAATATGCAAGATCGTGAATATTTATAGAAGGCTGATCCAAAGTAGATTGAATTGTGGAGTAATTCATGTCTCTATTCTGTCCACTGACTTTCTTATGGAAAAAAAAGGTCAGTTTCCGAAAATATTTGTGTGCTAATGTACAACTCAATGTTTTTGGGAGCTGTGCTGGGTGAGAAGGATAGTCCCTTCTCCAGTAGTATCAGTATCAGTTATACTAGGTCTGAAAGATTAAAAATACATAAATTTAGTAGACTTGTCTTTGCATTTTGGCGTTTTCCTGCTCTGGTACCCCTTTCAGTTTTGTTCTCTTTTTTCCAAATTTGGGTAAACAAATCTAAGATCTGTTTGGGGGAGGGGGTAATTCCCACTTTTGTTTTTTCGTTGGTCTGGTGGGGAAATCTAAAAAACCGGTAAAAGATCAGGCCTTGGGTTTAGGTCCCAAATGCCTCTGTTTGAACTTGTCCAAATAGTGGGGAGGCCAAGGAATTAAAAAAGTGGGTATGTGGATTAGAATCAGTATGTGGTCTAGGGTGAAATCTGTGTGAGTCTTGTTGGTTATATTTGTTCCGGTACGGGTGTTTGGATTGGGGCGGTATGGTGAATTGGGGATGAACAAACCATGAAGGGGAATAGCTAATTTTATTGTGATAAAAGGTGTTTTTGTTCATTTGAATTTTTTTTATTTTTAAAACACAAAAAGACTAGGTCTGTAATTTACATAAAAAAACAAGTGCAAAAGAAATGGAGTTTCTGGATTTACTATTATTTATAAACAATAGGACAATTCATACTAAAACATACAAAAAACCTGTTGAATGTAACCGTTTCCTAGCAACCACCATCCAAATTGTGTTAAAAATATCCCATTCGGTCTGTTTCAGCGATTCCCAAGAAACTGTTCCAAGTCCAACGATATCAAATACAGTCACTATATAAAAAAAAAGACTCCTGGATAAATATTATAATGTTGATGTAGTCGTGCAGGTTTTAAAGAAAGCGACAAATCTCGATAGAAGTAACCTATTGTTTACTGATATTGTTTCAGCCCGAGTAACAAACACCAACAAACAAGGAACTCTACCAGATATGGTTAAATTCATTACCAAATACAATTCAGCAGCACCCGATATAACAAGAATCCTGAAAAAACATTGTAACATTCTCTCTACATATCCCTTATTGGGGCCAGGCTCTCTCCAAGTATTATCTATAGGAAGAATACAAATCTAAAAACTCAATGAGCTCTTCTACAGTTCTAAGAAACAGCAAAGAGAGTAACACACAACTGGCTGAACCAAAAACCAAATGGTTGCTATAAATACGGCCTAAAAAGATACATTTTATTCCATTATGGACACCAAAAATAAAAAAGCATTTACCTCATCACAAGCAAGAGAAGAATGCAATATTAAATAACGTCAATTGCAACACACAATCTGTAGTGTACCTAATTACAGTAAATGCTCTTGCAATAAACAATGTGTGTGCTGCACAATGAGACCACTCAAAACCAGATTTCTGAAACATAAAATAAATATTCTAGCTCAATTTTCACAACATGGGCTCTCAAAACATTTTTCCGAATGTCACAACAAAGAAACTACAGGACTGGAAATTAAAGGTACGGTATTCAATAGGTGACAACAGACAGAGGACATGACCAACTACAAAAAAGAGAGTCTTATTGGATTTATCAGCTAAAAACACAGAAACCCCTCAGACTCAATTGAGACAAATCTAGCTGCTTTTCTATAACCCTTAACTCATTCGGATGACACAATAACCTTCCTTTTCCCATATAGTATTGTCTACAAGGTCTGTGAATACCAGCATGTACCAATAGCTATTTTAGATTTGACCGTCTATTAGCTGCTTTTGAGACCAATTGTAGTTTTTTACAGTGTGATTCAAAGAGATACACTCAATCTCCCCTTTTTGAACATGTAGCAGTGTGTAAAATTGGTGTACATATCTCTTTCTCGTGCTGGCAGTAAACCTGGTAAGTATGCAGGATTGCCAGTAGTCATCATGGAGGCTTGCCCTCAAACCCTGGTGAGGTGTCATATGTCCCAAAGGAAGTGACAACATGCTTGGTGTTCACCCTTAGTGACATCAGAGATGTGCCTGTTCCTGAGGTGATATAAGACACAGCACTGCCTAAAGTTAGTGGTTCAGTTCCTGTTGTTGTGCTGCCTCTGTTCAGTAAGAGGCACGTGAAGGTCTGCAACAGTGTTGCAGTAGTCTCATGCTAGCTGTGAGTCTGTGCAGCTAGAAGCAGACAGAGAAGCTGTTGAATCTTCCTTAGGGGAGAGGTGGAAGCAACTCCATTAAAAAAGGAGGAACCTTCCCAAGGATTGCAGCAAGAACATGAGCGGCTATGTACGACCGCTATGAGGGGCAGTCTGCCTGAACCATCAATAAAGATGACCTTGATCAAAGATACCCTCGTGTGTGAGTCTGGGATTACTCTGCAGAGGAAGGCACCACAGAGGAGTTCCTCATCAGAATCATCCCCATGCGGACGCAGGGATCCTGATGAGGTGGAGGCGCTGCACTGGATATAGGTAGGACTCAAGTACACTACCTCAGCTGCCTGTCTGGGTTGGCAATCCCCACACAAAATCATGCGGGACACTCAGGAGTCCTGTTGCCAACAGGTGCACCACCAGACACTACACTGTAATGGGGACTGGTTAGACCACAGGGGCCAATGTGAGATTGGGTGGGTCAGGCTAGGCCAGAAAATCCGTTACATTTGGAGGCGCTGCTGAGATAGATGTAGACCTGTCGACAGGCTTTTGCTAGGCACACTTGGAAACAGGGAGAGTGTCTGCTGCCACTTTGTGCTGCGTTGGGACGGACCTATGGGTAGTCAGGGGGCTGATGGAGTATAGTCAGCTCGCAGGGACGACCTAGGGGCCTGAAAGGCGTTGGGGGTTTGGAGCCGGGCTATAGCTGTTCTAGTCACCTTGAGGCAGTGCTAGTTGGTAGGATGCCTAAAGGGATAGCCTGTTAACGTGGTCAGGAATTCTGGAGATGGTCTGCGCTAGGCTAGCCAACAGTAGGTAGACGCCCAAGTACTGCATGGAAGAGCCAGAGTACTCTAGCCCATTCCAGACCACTTACCGAAGGGAGCACAGACTGGGAGGAAGGAGATACAGCAGACACAGAGAGAGTGAGCCTAGCCAGAGGTAGTGCAAACACGAGTCCAGCCAACATTAGGTACACAAGGTGGTGCATCAAGGCAATCTTTATTGTACCGGTGTGGTAGCTGCCCCGCAGAGAGGAGCGCCATGTACAATAATCGAAAGTACAGCAACGAAATGGCGACCGCAAAAGTGGAGAATCCGCGCGGTGCGTAAAGTCCAAAATGGCGGACGGAGGCAGATGGAGGGAGCGCATGTAATGTGCGTTCCGCTGAAGAGCAAGCTACTGATGTGACTTTGGCAAGCCTTTTGTGGAGTGGCGCGAAAGCTGTGGCCGCGCCGTTTGGTCCTGCCTAGGGCCGCGGAGTATTACTCCGGATGATAGCAAGGAGGACATTGTCGTAATGTGTGGGGAGAATGGTGAATTTGCTTGCCAGTCAGCGTACAACACACAAAAAGCTACCTCAGTTGCTAAAGAGATTGGCGATGCAAATCAAAATGGCAACTCCAGCTTCCCTGGGAGAACGCGTGGGCCAGTTGCAGAAAATTCTGCAAATGTGGGACTTGCAGAGAGTTGGCCAGGAGTGGCGCCAACAGGAAAACCCCGCCCTGATGGGGGGTATGGCGCGAAAGCTGCGGCCATGCCTTCTTGGACTATGACCAGCTCAGCCCCAGTGCTGGGTCACCCGATAAATCTATGGGACCTCCCCCTAATCTCAACCAGGGGGAGTGGTTTCCAATTATGCCCCGTGGGCATGACTCCAGCGGAGCAAGGAGCTGGTGAACCGGCCGTATCATTACAGAAAGTAGTTCCTGTAATCAGTGCTGCCCGCGGAAAAGAGGACAAGGATTTTGCAAGCAAGGTTGCTGCAGGAAATTGGCCGGGATCGGCGCCAAATAAGGAGTTACGCTCAGGGGGTAGTGGCGAGAAATCAGAGGCCACGCCCCCCAGGACTGTGAAAAGTTCAGCCCCTGTGCCGGGGCATCCAATTAACTTGTGGGACCCTCCCCAAATATTCACCAGGGGGAGGGGTCTACCTCTGCCAAGCGAGACCCGAGTTGTCTGAGGGAGGAGCTGGATGTGAGCTTCCTGTCCCTCAGTTGCGAGGAGCTGGTGAACAGGAGAGACCACTGGGCAAAGTGTCTTCCGTAACCAGCACTACCAAGAGCGAGATGGACATTGGGGTATATCCCTATTCATTGCCAGGAGGCTTCCTGGTAGTCACGGCTGGGGACAAAGAGACATTGCGGTGCCTGTGCATGCAGTGCAGGTTGCCCGATGGAGAAGCCAGCACAACGGCTAGGTGCCCCCAATGTGGCATCCACTACTTAGGGGCCGTGCAGCCCTTCGTACCAGGGCAGACCGAGGAGGCGGGAGCGGACACCGCCATGCTGACGGCTGAAGCCCCGTGCGTGGTCCGGAAAGAACCTGTTGATCCCGGAGTATGGGGATCGCTCCTAATGATCAGAACAGAGCCTGAAGGGAAAGGGGCCTACAAACGCGGTGAGAACCCGGAACCTCACCGTCGGTCCCCTGCGGGAGTGCTACTCCCCGAGTCGGAGTTCGGCTCCTCGAAAGAGGAACAAGCGACCCCAACGACGGTGGTGATGCGCCTACCGGCGGACCACTACAGCGGTGCTGGAAAAGAACCGTCACTTACCTGTGTCGCGGCGGAGCGGAGTCTCGTGTCGCCGGTGCAGAAACAACCTGAGAGGCAGAGTCCCACGGCCGTGGTGACTGGCGGAGTCGATGGCAGAGGAAGAACCACCCCGAGCCGACGGAGCGGTGAGACACATCCTTACCCTCCACAGGCGCCGGTGGTGGCAATGGCGGAGGAAGGCCTACCCCAGGCCCGAGCGGAGCGGAGAGCAGAACCATCACTTCCGGTGGCGGATGTCATTCTGGAGGAAGAGGTTCCGGTTGGGAGCCCAACGCAAGATGGCGGCGGCGAATCCCGCGAGATCCAGGACATCATTTCCAGTGGGCACAGCAGAACCGGATGGAACAAGGACACGAGTGAACCGGAGTGCCAGTCCGATGGTACCGGGCAAGGTAGAGAGAAGTTGCGGGTCGTAGCTCCGCGTATGCCGGCAGTATTTCCCTATGCTCAACCCCCGGCCATAGTTAAAGTCCCTGCCCCTGTCACTTTTTCATCTGGGTCCCAGTCTAGCCAAGGGTTGTCTGGGGAGTCCCGAGCCACTTTTGAAGAATGGACTGGGGAGAATCTGGACTGGGGTGATTGCTTTACATCCGATGAGGGAGCGGGGTGGGAAATGCATAGGAGAAAAGAGTCATCTTGTACGAGTAATACTGGTTGCAATGCTAATATAAAATGTAGGCCTAAGCGCTTTGGGTCCAATTCTAGGTCCACAGGGTCCACAGGGTCCACAGGAGTGTCTTCTGAGGATTTGGGTAATGTTGCTCATATTGTGCCTATTGCCCGGGGGAACCCCCTATGTACCTCCAGTGTCGGCAAGGGTTGCCAGGGATCGCCAAAAGCTATTACTTTATTTTCACCATCCAAGGGAGGGAGAAATTGAGTTTGAGATGGATTCCACTGATGAGGATAGAGGATATAGTTCTGATGATGAGGAAGGATCAGACAAGGAGAATTGGGATACTGATAGTTCCATAGAAAATTGGGATCGTGAAGTATCAGATGAAAATTGGTATACTGAGACAGCAGAAAGGATAGCTTACATCTCCAGGAAATGCCTTAAGGAAGTGTATGGGCATGATCCTCTCAGCCCACTAGCATCCAGGCCAGAGTTATGGGCTGTTTGTGGGTGTCCAGTATGTCACACAGAGTGTTACAGCATTGCTGCTCTAAACCCAGTGGACCATGCTGTGCGTAGGCCACCTTAAGAGGGTATGGTAGTACCACTAATGGATACTCCATCAGGGAGTAATCCTGGTTGTTATACATCTACGTTAGGATGTATCTGTTATTATTTTATGATGAAGATATGTACTGTAAAGTGTATTGTTGTGTTTTGCAGTACTACCTGAAGGAAGGTTCCGCAAATTTAGATCCCAGCCGGGTCGTTGGGTTCCACCAGGGGGAGAATATAGCCATGTGTAAAATTGGTGTACATATCTCTTTCTCGTGCTGGGAGTAAACCTGGTAAGTATGCAGGATTGCCAGTAGTCATCATGGAGGTTTGCCCTCAAACCCTGGTGAGGTGTCATATGTCCCAAAGGAAGTGGCAACATGCTTGGTGTCCACCCTTAGTGACATCAGAGATGTGCCTGTTCCTGAGGTGATATAAGACACAGCACTGCCTAAAGTTAGTGGTTCAGTTCCTGTTGTTGTGCTGCCTCTGTTCAGTAAGAGGCACGTGAAGGTCTGCAACAGTGTTGCAGTAGTCTCATGCTAGCTGTGAGTCTGTGCAGCTAGAAGCAGACAGAGAAGCTGTTGAATCTTCCTTAGGGGAGAGGTGGAAGCAACTCCATTAAAAAAGGAGGAACCTTCCCAAGGATTGCAGCAAGAACATGAGCGGCTATGTACGACCGCTATGAGGGGCAGTCTGCCTGAACCATCAATAAAGATGACCTTGATCAAAGATACCCTCGTGTGTGAGTCTGGGATTACTCTGCAGAGGAAGGCACCACAGAGGAGTTCCTCATCAGAATCATCCCCATGCGGACGCAGGGATCCTGATGAGGTGGAGGCACTGCACTGGATATAGGTATGACTCAAGTACACTACCTCAGCTGCATGTCTGGATTGGCAAACCCCACACAACATCATGCGGGAGACTCAGGAGTCCTGTTGCCAACAGGTGCACCACCAGACACTACACTGTAATGGGGACTGGTTAGACCACAGGGGCCAATGTGAGATTGGGTGGGTCAGGCTAGGCCAGAAAATCCGTACATACAAATAGACATTTTTCATGTCTGAAGCTTTGATTAGATATGACTTCTCTAAGCCAACATCCAGCCACATGTTATTTCCCCCAAAAATGTCTTTCCCCGCACCAGCCTTTTATTTAACCTGTTATATTGCACACACTAAACAGATCCCTCTGTTTCTCTTTGCTCCATTATGTTCCCTTTCCCCTATGCCCCTGATTTCCTTATGATGATGCTCATGAAAAGTACTTTGTATGCATATGGGATTCTATTTTTAATGTAAACTGTTAGTGAGCATGACTCACACTTATATACTTTACATTAATTTTCTCTATCATTCAATGAATTGATCAAAATCCCAGGATCTTTTCAGTATTAAACCCTTAACGGGCAAATGTAAATTGAGTCCAAAATTAAAGTTCGTGTAAACAATGATCTGATGGTCACCACAGAATTTTTCAATATTAGCCTGATATAGATAGGCTATCGATTGTTAAAGTCTGTCCTAGATCGATATAATCAATAATTAACGATCTTATATCATCCCTTGATGAAGTGACCTAAGCGTCACGAAACACGTAGGATGGGCATATATCTTCAGTGTCCTGAAAGGATCCAGATTGCTGGCTTGAATGGAGGCTTCCCCACACTACTACAGAACCAATAGACACCGGCAGGTTCTCAGGAACCTCCGCGAGTCTCCCAGCACCACGAGAAGTATCACTCTGTTACAGTCGCGTACAATGCTGTGTACTGTCCAGGAGACAGACCCGCTAGGCAGAAGTGGAGAGTAGAGACCGACCTGTACCTGGGATCCGAATTCTGAAGAGTAGAATAGTGAGGTCTGTCTCCGAGGTCAGGGCAGGAGAAGGCAGGATAATCATGGTCACTGTTTCCGGGTCAGGGCTGGAAAAGGCAGGATAATCTTCAAGGCAAGGTACAGCGGCAACAAGGCAGGAAGGGCTTGGCTTCAGCAGGAGTACAGAAAAACTGAACCTTAAAAAGGCGTGGAAGAGAGGGGAATGAAGCCTTATAAAGGGAGCAGGCAGGTGCAGGCAATAGAACCAGAATGAGGCTGAGTCCCTGCCTCTGCGGCCAGGTTGGTAGAGGCAGAATACTTGCCTCTGCGTTCATGTTGGGAGATCCTTTTTAGATCCAGAATGAGGCTGACTTCCTGCCTCTGCAGCCATGTTGGTGGAGGCAGACATCCTGCCTTGGCGGCCATATTGGGATAATCTTATACACTCTGACCTTCTGCAAACAGCAACCAGTGGCTGAAGTTGATGGCTAGCTTCAATCATAGAAGCAATCGGAATCAACTCCGATCACCACCGGTCTCAACAGTGCAGGTCAGCGGAATGTGGAACTGCACGGGATCCCTCTCCACAAAGTATTAAGCTGTATTCAGCTCCTACTTCAGATAAGCTATTTTAATTTGTACACATTGTGAGTGTTTTTAATCCATCATTTCTGCTGCAACCCTTTTTATTAAATATACTACACTATGAGGTGGTTTTCTGTTGTGCTTTTTTTCTAGATGGCATGATTTTTGGAGAAAGGAGGTTGTTTTTCACAAAGAAGCTGCACACATTCACTCTCCCTACAAATTACTACAGCATCTGATCTCTTCAGAACTTTGTTCAACAGAAATTAGTTGCTGTTTTCACGCATATTGACTCTGGTACACAGCTCTCTTTAATCTGTTTTCTCAATACCATGTTATAGTTCCCAGCACTGTTCCATTTAGCCTTGTTTGATCACTATATATACCATTGTATATTCCAGGTTCCTGCCATCACTCTGATTTTTATATTGTCATCTATGGCATTCCTGTAGTGTTTTCAGTGCATCTCATTATCTTTATTGTGTTTAAAAAAATGTAAAAAATAATAATAATAATTAAAAAAAAAAAAAAAATATATATATATATATATATATATATATATATATATATATATATATATATATTACAGGGTAACCAGGGAAATCCAGGTAACAAAGAGACAGCACACCGCAATATAATGAAGTAAATAAAGTGTATTAACAACACAGGGCAGTCCCACTCTGAGGACTGAAACGTTGGCTGCCCTATGTTGTTAATACACTTTATTTACTTCATTATATTGCAGTGTGCTGTCTCTTTATTACCTGGATTTCCCTGGTTACCCTGTACATGTTTCTATATGGAACGAGCATCTGCCTTCATTTGAGTAACCGTGAGTGCAAACTATTTTTTAATTGACTATATATATATATATATATATATAAATATATATATATATATATATATATATATATATATATATATATATATATATATAGCCAATAAAGAATATCACTTGTGAGCACATTCACATGTCTTAGACAGGTCTGCAACCCTGCCTTTCAACCATTATCACCTCGCATACAGTGCTCCCACTGCAGCAAAGGATTCTGGGAGATGACTTGCAAATGAGCACACAATGTGTCGCCTTTTGCCTGGAATATCCATTCACATAGTGCCCATTTAAGCTGATGTATCGCCGTTCACACAGCTTTTAAACACAGCATGGGACTAGCAAAGCAAGTTTAAACCACTCAATTGTTTGGGGCTGTGTTGCCTATATGTTATCAGCTTGTGCGTGATATCATTTCATGAGGGTTTTCTATCTCTATTTACAATATCTATACAGGTAGGCGGCAGGGACTGTTTTAACTTATATGTTTATTGATGTGACGTTTCTAATAACATTTATATGTTTATATTAAATTTGAGTATACTTAAGTGCTACATATGGGACACTTTTTTTCTTTTTTGTTCACATATATACATACATACATACATTCCAAGCTATAATAGTACTCTCTTATGTTTTGTTAGATGAGACTTACTATTCATCAGGTGCATTTTTTCAGACCCACCCTTTATGTTTCAACCAATTGGATTCAGGTTACACATATTTATGGATCACCTGTTCGTCAGACTCATTGCTCTTTGACAAAGTCCTATACCTAGGATGAAACGCGTCAGAGTACCCTTGCTCTGTGTATGTCTATTTTTGATTAATAACATTTTTCATTTTGCTTGATTGCACTTCGTCTTTTATAAATCGGAGGGCAGTCATCGTCATTTCAGCAGTATTTTTTCTACCTTTTACATGGCCTGGAGCTTGCCACCTGATCGTTTCTATCTGGCTATTTGGCTCAACTAGTTCAGCGTTATTCGGCAGACACCAGTATCAGATCGTGAGTACTTACCAGCTGATTTCAATTGTGTGGGACACAGGGTGATAGTGAGGGTAGCGCTTAATGGTGTGTTCACCGGCACTTCGGTCTTTGCTAGCCCCATACCTTGTGTGAGCCTGTATACACATCTAGAGGTTAAGAAGCCCACTCTGTCTCATATAGCCCATATTCACGCAATTCATGTTTAACTAAGAATATAAGAATAATCAATTTTTGTACTGCTTTCTATCGAGCATCGGTCTTGAGGTTTGTTCCTTGTTTTTGCTACATACATATATACATACATATGTACATACATACTGTACATACATAGATTTGCACTCAAATATGTGACAATTTTCTGGTCAAGGATGTCTTCTCTCTACCCCTTTTTTTTTTTTTTTTTTTATAACTTGTATTTTATTATACATAAATGCATGATATACATAGAAGAAAAATACATCAGGTGCATATTTAGCATATCATAAACAAACAGAGTCATAATAAACTCACATAGTTTTTCGAGCCCTACTTAACCACGTGAGTGAGAATCTTCATTCGTACTGTAAGGTATTGGGGTAAATAATAATTATTATAAATAATATAAATAATAATAAGAAAAAATAATAAGAAAAAAAAAAAAAGGGGGGGGAGGGGGTGAGGCGAAGGAGAGAGGGAAGGGGGGGATCTGAGGATAAAGATACATCTGCTCCCAGGAGGCAACGTGGCGCCGCGACGGTTGTGGATCAGCTAACGCGGTCCTTCGGCGGTATAAGTGGATGGGTATAGGGAGTGTGATGTTTCCGTTTTCAGGATTGTCTTTTATGTCCCCGAGGGAGAACGCATTTATAACTATTAAAGCCAAATTGTGTTACGCTCTACCCCAGGGATGTCTGTTTGGGCAAGCCAGGGAGCCCAAACTTTTAGATAATTGTCGCCAGTGTCATTAACTAAGCTCGTTAGTTTTTCCATCTGGCAGATAAACCAAATACGATTCCGAATTTTTGGGATAATTGGGATTTCGGGGCATTTCCATAATGCTGCGATCTCGCACCGTGTAGCTAGAGCAAAGTGAGCAATAAGTTTATTGTGTGATTTTGATAGGCCCTTTATGGGTCTGTTCATAAGAAACAGCCAAGGGTCTGGGGGAATAGTGAGATCAAATATTCTCTGGATCCAATTTCTGATCTTTTCCCATATCGGGGATATCTTCGGGCATGACCACAGCATATGTAACAAGTCAGCTGTTCCTCCACATTGTTTAGGGCACAATGGGGAGGACCCTGGTATAAATTTAGAAAGTTTGAGTGCGGTGAGGTACCACCTCATGAGAACCTTATATGCGTTCTCCTTCAGTGTGGTGCATATCGAGCTTTTCGCGGCTCCCAGGAATATAGTAGTCCAATCTTCGCTGTCTAGAGTTTCCCCTAAATCCCTCTCCCATTGGGTGCAGAATGAAGGTGGTTGTAGCTTTGAGGCTGCCGGCTCGACCACCTCTCCGTAGATTGTAGAAATAAGTCCCTTAGTGTCGGTTTCTGCCCGACAGAGCTTTTCAAAATTCGTCAATGGGGGGAATGGGGCAAATTTATTATAGAATGATCTGAGCTGGAGGTATTTATAGAATTCAGCGTGGGGGATGTCTTTTTCTAATCTGAGATGGTCAAAAGATTTAATTTTTAGATCATGACCCTCCAGATCTTTGAGTCTTTCATAGCCTTTTTGTTTCCAAATTGAGTGAGTGTAACCAATAAGACCAGGCGCAAAGCTAGGATTGTTCCAAATGGGTGACATCAGAGAACTTCTTGAGGTGAGTGAGTTTTTTAATCTTGAAGCTTCCCAAACAGATATGGAGTTAGTCATTGAGGTAAGTGGTAAAATAGTGTTTTTCCTTGAAGTTTTAGGTAGCCAAATTAAGTTGTTAAGCTCTATAGGGGAGCAGGCCGCGTGTTCGAGCTCTACCCATCTTTTTAATTTGGGGTTAGAATGCCATTGTATGATCTGACTTAATTGAGCCGCATTAAAATATGACAACAGGCAGGGTACCGCTAGGCCACCAGCTGAGGTAGGTCTTTTCATAGATAATTTATTTACTCTCGGTTTTTTACCTCCCCAGATAAAATTGGATATTTCAGACTGAAGTGAGAGTATGTCCTTCAGTTTGAGTGGCACAGGTAATGTCTGGAAGAGGTATAAGATACGAGGAAGTAGATTCATCTTAACGCTGTGAATCTTTCCAATCCAAGAGATTTTCTTGGAAGACCATCTGATGAGGTCTTGTTTTAGAGTCCGAATCAGTTTGGGATAATTTGCTTTGTAGATGTTTTTTGCATCTTTGGTGATGTGTATCCCTAAGTATTTAATTGAATTCTTTTGCCAATTAAAATTGAAATTTAGCTTCAGTAGTTTCTCCATATGTCCAGGGAGGTTGATATTCAGAGCTTCAGATTTGGATTGATTGATCTTGAAACCTGAAACCTTAGAGAATTTCTCTAGTAGGTCAAACAGGTTAGGTAATGAAGTAAGGGGTTTGGAGATAATTAATAGGATATCGTCAGCATACAGGGCCGCTTTATGTGATTGGGAATAAACGTTTAACCCTGAGATATCCGGACTATCTCGAATTCGTGCCGCGAGGGGTTCGATACATAGGGCGAACAGGAGGGGAGATAAGGGGCAACCTTGTCTTGTGCCACTCTGTATTTGAAAAGGGACTGAGGGGAAGCCCTGATGTATGACCCTGGCGGTTGGACCTGAGTACAGAGACATAATCGCTGTACTCACCCGATTCCCGAAGCCAAATGCCGCGAGCGTCTCTTTTAAGTATGGCCAGTCTATCCTATCAAAAGCTTTTTCTGCATCCAGACTTAATAGCATGCTTTGCGTGTTATTTTTGTTAGCCAATTCCAACAGATCAATAAATCGGCGGGTGTTATCCGCAGCCTGCCGTCCCTTAACAAAACCGACTTGATCTGGGTGTATTAGTCTGGGTAGGATAAGACTTAATCTATTGGCCAGTAATTTAGCATATAATTTAATATCAGTATTGATTAGAGATATTGGCCTATAGCTTTTACAATTTAGCGGATCCTTGCCAGGTTTATGTATAAGTGATATAGACGCTCGTAACATGTCCCCGGGAATAGGGGCTCCTGCTAAGATAGCATTATACAATTGGAGCAGCTTCGGGGCAAGTAACTCGGAAAATTTCTTATAGTAGAGCCCCGAAAATCCATCAGGGCCTGGTGCCTTTGATGGTTTAAGTTCCTTTATGGCCTGTGACACTTCTTCTAATGTGAAGTTAGCGCCCAGACCTTCTCTGTCTTGCTCTGTCAACCTCTCTAGTTTTGAGCTGGCTAAGAAATTTCTCAATGCTCTGCTCGTGTTGTTATTATGTGCCACTTTCTTTCCATCGTAAAGGGAACCATAAAATGAACCGAATTCTTCTACTATTTTTTTGGGGTTGGCTGTAACTGTGCCTGATTTTAAGCGTATAGCTTGGATATTAAACTTAGATTGCCTATCTTTCAAAGCCCGAGCCAGCATCGTATCCGGCCTGTTTGCTTTTTCGTAAAATTTCCTCTTAGACCAACATAAAGAATTATCTGCCCGGGAAGTCAATAGCATATTTAATTCAATTTTTGTGTCTTTTAGTTCCTGAGTCAGGATTGGGTCTGGGGTGTTCTTATGATTTGATTGCAGGGTATGCAATTTGGATTGAAGCGTCAGAATTTTAGAGTCTCTTAATTTTTTCCTTCTGGCCGTGGTGGAGATTAGTATGCCCCTTAAAGTTGCTTTGTGAGCCTCCCATAATACTATATGGGACTCTGCAGAGCCTGTATTTAACTCGTAAAATTGAGCTATTTCTTGACCAATTGTGTTACATATGTCAGGTATTTTGAGAATAGATTCGTTAAGTTTCCAGTTTGCGCCTGATCGACTGGTCTGAATATTGTTGCACCTAAGCTCGATTGGTGCATGGTCAGACCATGAAATATCATGTATCTTTGTATGTGTGATCTTAGGAACCAGGTGGCACGAAACGAAGAAGTGATCGATCCTGCTGTATGATGTGTGCGGGTGGGAATAGAAAGTATAATCTCTAGATGTAGGGTGGAGTTCCCTCCAAATATCAACGAGGTGATTGCCTTTTAAGGCACTGCGTAAGGTACCTTGGGCTTTTTTGTTATCTGAGTCGCTTCCTCTTGATCTATCCAAGGTAGATTGTAGAGTAATGTTAAAATCTCCAGCAACTATGATGTGCCCCTTGGCTACTGATTGTAACAAGCGGGAGAATCTATCAAAGAAAGATGCCTCTTGAACGCAGGGTGCATATACATATACCCCTTTTGTATCTAAAGCCCTCTCCCGCCTTAAATCTTTCTCACTGACTGCACCACACCTCTGGAATGCCCCTCCCCTCAATATCCAACTAGCACTCTCTGTATCCACCTTTAAGATCCACCTTAAAACACACCGGCTTAAGGAAGCAAATGAGTAGCTCCATGCCTGATACTTTACACCTCATACATAAACCTTGGCCCCTCACAGACACACTTACTGTACCAGAACGCCCTCCTACTGTCTCTGTACGTTCTTCTTATCACCCAATTAGATTGTAACCTCTTTAAGGACTCCTTTTCCTAAATGTTACTTTATGTATGAAGCAGAAAAAACAAATAGGTAGCGCTATATCCCACAGTGAGCTGGCAGCCTATGATATAACCCTGACCCCTAGTCAGGCTATGGAAGTGGAAAAAAAGTTATATCAGTGGCGCTCAACACTGTAGTAATCAAAACAATTCTAATAGATAATATAGAATATACAACCAGAGCCACGGACATCGCCCGTCCGAATGGATGCTCCACGTGGTAAGGGTGAACATGTAAATATACAAAGAAATCAAATCATAGCATAATACTGTAAAACATACACATAAATGAACAAACAACACTTAACAGACGCTGAGAACAACAGGTTACTAATCACAATGGCATTTAATATGGTATATCATTAATATCATAAAATACACTTATTACACATAAAATAGTACATAAAAACATATATTAGGTTCAGGCAAGATTCTCCAACTCGGGTGGGGGTACCTGCTTACCGAAAACAAGATGTAATCAGGCAATGGATAATTCAAAGAGTATCCCCTCTTATGGATAGCTGCTGCTGCTGCTGCTGTTGTTAACACCTGGGCTCAGACGAGGAGTCTCTTATGGGCAGGGACAGGTTTTTCCAGCTAGCTGCGTCTGCCTCAGTCCTCTCCCAGCACTGCGGCACCGTCCACGCACGGCAGGAGCTCCAGGACCGCACACACAGATACTTCCTGGTCTGCCCGCACCACGTGCACCAAACACAGCAATGCTGAAGTGCCGGATGTTCCTACGCCAGCGTTTGATTTCCCACAGCTCACAGCTCCCAGCTTCGGAAGGGTACAGCACTCACACCCGAGTAGTAGGGACCTCACGGAACCACCGTACGCGTTTAGAAAGTCTTGCTTTCTTCCTCAGGGGTAAAAAGTAATGAAAAGTAGTCCCTGTAAGTCCCGAAATATATAGTCCCGGTTTAAAGAGACAGTGCTTCCTTGTGATCCTGATCATGCGCAGATGAAAGGACTGGGACACTCAGCGTGTAAACACTCATGAACATGACATACAACAGTGAAAAAACATACATAAAAGAAATAAAAGAATATAACAATTAGTGCAATATATAAAATGCAGATGTGCATCTAATACCTATATATCCTCGTGGATAGGAAAAAAAATAATACATATATGAATAAAAAAGGATGATTACCAAGAAATAACCCTGTTATTCATATCTCAAATGGCCAAGACCTGGCCAAGCCAGGGATATGTAGAAGTATGCTGAGCAGAACTTGACCTTCTATGGGATAATATATACCACAAATGTGATCCCTAAAGTGAACTAATAATGTGTATATATCTATACTATGAAGTATAAAAATGAGTGTCTAATGAAAGTAGGAATAATAAGTGATTGAAAGTGAAAGTTATTAGTGATGGTGAAAATGTACCTTTCTGATGGAAATAAGATTGATACGTAATGGAAAGTGGAAGTTAATGGTGTTGGAGGAAATATAACCATCAAAGAATGGTATTGGGTGAAAATAAGTGATTAATATACGTTGTATAATATAAAAATAATATAATAAAATAATAATAAAATAAAATAATAATAAAAAAGTGATGGTGATTGCTACCTAATTGTTGAACCATCCACATAATGAATGCCTGGACCTTACCATGAAATGGAATGAACCACAGGTTACATCACATTGCAGCGATTACATTGTCAGCCCAGGAGACTGATTATCTCATCTATCAAGAAGGAACGGCTTCAGGTCAAATTCTATATTGAGTCCAGACGGTGCTAAAGTTTGTAGTTCGTAAATCCAAAAGGATTCTCTCTTACCTAACATGCTTTTGATATTGTAGATGTGTTCATAGAACCGTCGTTTGATAGGTCTGGTGGTCATACCCACATACTGCAGACCACAGGGACATTCATGGAGGTAAATAATATTAGTGCTATTACATGTGATGTGCTGTTGGATAGTATACTTCTTCCGTGTTTTTGTTGAAGTAAAACATAATTGTTTGGAACTGAATTTACATGCTGTGCATGTATTACATGTGTAGTAACCCTTAATGGCATTTTTGTTTTTATTTTTATTTTGCTGACCATTGGATTTAAGTGGACAGCTTGGGGCCAACCTTTGGCCTATGTTGGCTGCCTTTGTGAATATGATTTTTGGCTTTGAAGGCAGTATTTGTGCCAAATCTGTATCTTTTCTCAAGATTGGCCAATATTTCTGAATGGTTTTCTTTATCCCAGGTGCCATCTGATTGAATTGAGTAATGAATGGTATTTGCATTTGTGTATTGGATAGTTTAGGTTTATACTCTAAAAGTGTTGATCTTTCCAAAACCTCAACCTCTGATATAATATCGTCAAGGTGATTAGGTGAATATTTCCTGTCAATGAATCTGTTCCTAAGATCCTGTGCCTGATTTTGGAATGCGTCTAAAGTGGAGCTATTTCGTTTTAATCTGATGAATTGTCCTTTGGGAATGTTATCGATCCATGCAGGGTTGTGATGGCTATCGGCATGTAGATAATTATTCGCTTGAACCTTCTTAAAATGAGTTTTGGTGTGTAAAGTGTTGTTAGAAATATATATAATTAAATCCAAAAATTCTATAGAGACATTACTTGAAACAAACGAAAATTTTAAATTATACGGATTGTTGTTCATGTATTCTTGGAATAGGTGTAATTGCTGTAGTGACCCTGACCAAATAAAAATAATATCGTCTATGTAGCACCGCCATAGTACCAGGTCTGCTCCGTAAGGACAGCCGGACCAGATGGATTATGTAGCGCCGCCATAGTACCAGGTCTGCTCCGTAAGAAGCACTTCTTCCCTTTATGTGTTATTTGTATTATTTGTTATTTATATGATTGTCATGTGTATAAATGCTGTGAAGCACTATGTACATTAATGGTGCTATATAAATAAATGGTGACAAATGGAAGACAGGGCACATGGATTTGAAGTATAACCAAATAATTTATTGAGCACCGGTATTGGGCACCGGTAATTGTATCATTTATTTTTAATGCTATTTTTTGGTGTGCAGCACTTATCCATATTCGTATTGGCTATATAAATAAAGACATACATACATACAATTTGTTCAAAATATTGAATTGGGAAGAAAAGAGATTGTCAGCAACACCAAAGTGATGTTTAACAAATGTGTCAAGATCTAAATAAATAGAATAGAACTAGAAGTCAAAAAACAAAAGTCTACCTTAGCAGGCAATTATCAATGGATGGGAACCTTTCGAATTAAGTCAATAGGAGAATAAATCTTTCAGATGAACCTTCAACTTTGTCTTAAAAAAAAAATATTAATTTGTTCAAAACCAAACAAATATCTGCAACATCATCACAATGCCGAACAAATTAAAATGGCATTGAACCAAACATATCACAAGAAGAAATAACCATCATTGAACAAAGATGGTACATGATTAAACTCCAAAGATATCAAAAGACCAAGGGGCCTATTCTATAAGCCTCGATAATCCACTTATCGAGGCCTTTTTGGCCAAAATGCCTACTGCTATCAGTAAGCCTCGATAAGTGGGCGATAAAGGCATGAATCGACAATTTTTGCTGCTGTCCAAAAAATATAGCCGGGTGAGCGTCGATAAGCCACTTATCGGCAGATTCTGAAATTCGTGCAATTCTAGTACCCTCAATTAGTTTATCAAGGCTAATCACGGATCTAGAATGGCAAGTTTCTCCCCAAATCCTCACGCCAGGAAAAGTTGCCGAGAAGCTGGGGAGAAGCTGCTTAGAAGGCGGCAAGAGAAGACTTAGAAAAAAAAATGTTTTTTTCCTGCATCAGATTGATGTTGGGAGTCTCCAGAGCTGATACCCATTAATATCAGCCCTGGAGACCCCTGGCATGAATCCCATGCAATAAAAATGCATTTACAGGCAACTTCATTACCTTAGTGGCTAAACGCTAAGGCAATGAAGGGGTTGACTAAAAGTGCCATGTTTATTGTGGGTAGCGGGGGTGGGCCAAGGTGTAGTTGGCCCTTGGTGGGTGTTTAGGCCTTGCGTTTAGGGTTGCAGGTGGAGTTAACCCCTTCATTACCTTAGCGGTTAATACCTCTAAGGTAATGAAGGGGTTAACCCCTCCCGCTACCACCCAGTAGGCCTAAACATCCATATTTGGGGCTACTACCCCCTTCACCCAATCCCTCTACCCACAATAAACAAAAATACACACAACAACCCTACTACCCACCTCCTCTACCCACAACAGCCACCACCCCCCTCCCCCAACACATACAGTACAGTAATGGGCCAAATAACTATTATCCAGATATGGATAATAGTGTATTTTCCCATTCAAAAGCAAACCATCAGCCAGCATAAATAAAGTAAATAAAACGTTAAACTTATACCTGCCATCATGAAGGGCATTCTAATTAGCATCCATGTCCTTGTCCTTCGTGGGCAGCAAGAGCACATTTAAAAATACAATCTTATGGCCCCTAACCACTTAATCACCATAGCTATTAATAACCACTATAGTAATTAAGGAGTTAACCCCTGTCCCCCGCTACCAACCCGGGAGGCCTAACCACCGACCCTGGCCCCACTATACCCACCCTCTACCCATTGATTGGCACAGTGGTACATCATACTCATATAAAATGTGCATGATAAACCACTATAGCACAGTAGTCAACCTAATAATAATCATTAAGGCCCAAAATACATATTAATAAAAGAAGTACACAAGCACCTAAACACCCCAACAATAAAATAACTAAAAAGCCTAATAGTACACATGAATAAAATGTATCTATCACCAAAACAGATAAATAATTAAAATTATGTTATTCCAAAACATAAGAATACAATTAAATAAACACCTATCCAACCAATTCAGAAAATAAAAGCACTAGCTAACAACTGAATTAAAAAAATAAAACCACTAGTCAACAAAACTATTAATTAATTTAAACCACTAGCCAACCCTAAAATGTACTAAAAACAAGCCATCCAAATTCCAAACAATTTAATGAAAACAATAAATTGAAATAGAAAAAATATCAATTCAAAATAAGCATTTGCCAAAAAATGCATTGCCTGTCACTATATTTATCTGTACCCTAAAAGGACAAAGATTAATACATTAGCAATTAATGGGCAATGAAAAACATAAAATTAAATAAATACACCCCAAAAAAACGGAAAAAAAAAAAAAGACATTTATGTTTTTCATTGCCTATTATATTAATCTGTGCCCCTTTATGGTACAGATCAATACCATTACAGGCAATGCATTTTTTGGCAAATGCTTATTTTGTATTGATTGGTATTTTTTCTGTTTCTGTTTATTGCTTCGATAAAATTGTTTGGAATTTGGATTACTGGTATTTAGTACATTTGTGGATTGGCAAGCTATTTTATTCTTGATTTGTTTTGTTGGTTAGGTGTTTCTTTAATTGTATTCTATTATTTTAGTATAATATAATTTGTCTTTTTTAGCGGTTTTGGTGTTAGAATAATTTTATTGATGTGTATTTGAGGCTTTTTATTTCTATTATTGTTGTGGTGTTTTGGTGCTTGTTTATTTATTTAATTGTTGTGTATTGTGCTTGATTGTTTTAATAGGTTGGCCATTGACAGCTATGCCCATATTATATGAGTATGATATACCACTGTGCCAATCAATGGTTACAGGGTGGGTATACTGGTCCCAGGATGGGTGGTTAGGCCTACCGGGTGGGTAGCAGGGGAGGGTAGGTAACCCCTTAATTACCATATCGGTTATTAATTGCTAAGCTGATTAAGGGGTTAGGGCACATTAGATTGTATTTTTTCATGTACTCTTGCTGCTCATGGAGGACATGGACCAGCAGTATGCTGATGAGGACACCCTTCATAATGGCAGGGGTACTGTAAGTAGAACGTTTAATTTACTTTATTTACTGTATGCTGGCTGGCTAATGATTTTGAAAGGGCCAATGAGCTATTATCCATATCTGCATAATAGTTATTTTGCCCATTACTGTACTGTATGTGTTGGGGGGGGAGGTTGTTAGGGGTAGAGGATTTGGGTAGTAGTGCTGTTGTGTGTATTTTTGTTTATTGTGGGTAGTGGGATTTAGTGAAGAGGGTAGTAGCCCCAAAAATGGATGTTTAGGCCTACCGCGAGTGGTAGCGGGAGGGGTTAACTCCGCCAGCACCCCCCCAGCCCCCCCCCACCCCTGCAAGGCCTAAACACTCATTAAGGTTCAAATACCACCCTTACCCACCCCCTCTACCCACAATAAACCGGGCACTGGTGGTTAACCCCTTCATTGCCAGTTTTGCTCCTCGCCAGTTTTGGGCATTTTGATATCGCAGGTATTCAAGGCTTACTGAATACCGTGATACAAAGCTCAAAAAACTGGCTGCGTAAACGGCCCAGCGATTTTTTTTATGAAGGCTTCTAGAATAGGCCCCCAAGACAATTACTAAAATTAAGATGGGACCATTAAATTTGGAAATTTGCTAAAGCAATGTGGAGAAAAGAGGCTTGTAACGACAGTGCCTGGTAGAACATTGAGGAGGCGCCTTCCTTCAGCAAGAGGTCAACAAGGGTTGAAGGTGATATAAATATATATATATATATATATATATATATAAAGTATGTATGTGTGTATATATATATATATATATATATATATATATATATATATATATATATATATATATATATATATATATATACATATACACACATACATACTTAGTTAAGTTATGGTGGGTAAAAAAAGTGACAAAAACCCTCCACTGCAAAATATAAAGCAAATGGAAATATTACTGTATGCTCATTTGCATGTCTTAGACACGTCTGCAACCCCGCCTTTCACCATTATCACCCAGCACACAGCACTTCCACTGCAGCAAGGGATTCTGGGAAATGACATGCAAATGAGCACACAGTGCCACCTTTTACTTCAAAACCATAAACATGGTTCCCTATAGGCTTAAGCTTGCTGCATGGTCACAGCTATGAGCCCAGACAGGGTTAAGATGCATAGCCAGTAAAACCACCCACAGACAGCCGTTTCGACCTTAAGGTCGGAACGGCTGTCTGTGGGTGAGATTACTGGCTATGCATCGTAAACCTGGCTGTGCTCAAAGCTGTGACCATGCATCAAGCTTAAGCCTTAATCGGTACTATTGCAGTTTAATAAATAACCGCTTTGTCTTATAGTGGTTTCCAAATAGTACTGTATCTGTTTCCTTTTTCCTTTGGCTTTCTGCTAAGGACACTCAATGATGATAGTTGCATCCAAATAATCATAGCAAGCAAATAATAATTGAAAACCATATGATTGATCCTTGCCATTTAAAATTAAGACGATAAAAACAGTATAATGAATAAACTGGTACAGTAAACAAGAAATAAGACTTGGTCAAAACATTATGTATAGTATTCCAACAAATAGTATTTCATGAATTTGTGAACGAATCACCATTTCTCCAAAAAGAAGAGAAAATGACATACTGAAGTGTGGGAAGGTGGGTTTTGTGCTCTTATAAGTAAACAGAATTTAGGAAAAGAAAAAAGAAAATGAAATATTCTAGACATACAGATGCAGCGGCCGTTATTCGAACATATCACACGTTGTATACCTCGGAATACCCATGTCATGACACGTCATGACCGCATGTTGACTCATTTTTATCGAATGCAGAAAATGGCATTTTAGTGTTCTAGTTTTTAAACACCTGCAAATTGACACAGTACTGTACTGTACACATTACAATTCATTCATTTCTGCCACAGAAACACAAAGAATGGTACCCAAAGAAATCGGAAACAATGAAATTCAAACAAAGCAACCGCGTGATTTGCCACGAGGAGTAAAGCAGCGCACACGAAAACGGCTCCGTGATATGTTCGAATAACAGCCGCTGCATCTGTACACTGTATTCAATTGGACAAACATGGAGTGAACTTGAGAAAATCTAAGTTTAAATCAATGGAAACATGTGAAAGCTGCCGACCAAGCAATATCCTATATGTGTTTTAATAAATCAGTTCTGTACTATGAGAAAATAATTATAGCATTTTTTAACAACTCTGAATGACATTTTTAATGTATTATAATGTAAAAAGCATTTTTTATTTATATAGCAACTATTTACAAAGTCACATCCCTTTCAGCTTCTGAAATAAGTTCTGACATACCCCTTTTTGAGCCCTACCCTCTCTCTAGTAGTGCACCAATTGTATCCAGTAACTGCGTGGTCACATGATCTTCCCCACAGAAATTTGCCTCTTTGGTCCCCTTCTGCTGCACTGACGGCCATTTATTGAACCCCCGAGCGAAATCTTTGCAATCGGTCACAGGAGAATGAATCGATCATCAACTTAGCTAATTATGCATCATTGTGTGGATTGTATTCATGCACATATTAAGGGGGGGGGGGAGAACAGCAGATTGGACTACTGCTTTAATAGTAATAGTTTTTCTTTCAATTATCTACTAAGTTTATATCCAGAGATATTTAACTAAAGGTAACATATCTCTGTTCATTTAATGTAACCATGTATTGTTAGCATAACTCTGTGCCCAGGACATACTTGAAAATGAGTGGTAACTCTCAATGTATTGCTTACTGGTAAAAACATTTTATAAATAAATAAATAAATTTATGTTACTGAGTCTGAAAGTGGAAACAAATTCACATCTGCAAAACTAGGGTCTCCAATTCTTAAAAGTAACTTCTAGCTACTTTCTAAGGATAGCTTTCTTTATTCCATACTTCGTTTATGCTTGAAAATGTCCAGTTGATATGATTGTAATAATACCAAGACTAAAAGTGTGAAGATATTCCAATGGCATTGAAAATTGAAGGGTTTACCCTAGAGTTTCTGCTAGTATAAAATATTCTCAGTTATGGAAAAAAAACATGAGAACAAGAGTTTGAATCATTCCTTTGAAAGATGAATCATGGAAGACAAGCAATGAAACTTTTAGGATTTAAAAAATGGATGGTACTGTACAAACAGAATAATAATTTACCATGAGGAACACATACTGAAAAAGTCTTCTTTCAAACCAGAGGGGGGGAGGCAATAAAACAAAACTTGCCTACTGTACTTCACACACAGACACAAATAAAAATCAATTTTAAAGATATCTTCTGTGTTAATCTAGGCTGCTCCTTGATATAAAATAGTTTGAAACAGCAATCACACCTAAAAAAAATATTTTGCTACTATCATTTTCACATGAGGTCCTCTGGAGCGGAACCATGTCATTTTTAGCTCAGAGGACCCCTTATCTCCAAGATACTTACTGGTTTGATGATGTTCGCCCTAGACATTTAAAAAGGTCATCCATTTGGAAGCCACAAAACAGATGACACATCAGATTCCTATCGTCCCCACTAGATTTAGCACCCATTTTTATTTCCTTGTAAGGAGCAAGAACTCCGGTAACTACACCAGTATACAGTATATCTCTGGAACCAGGGGGTTCCCAGGGCTAAAAAGAGCACAGTTCAGCTCTGGAGGACCCCACAGGTTTAAAAACTGTAAAAACAACATATACCTATATAATTTTTTTAAGTCTCCTCTCCCACCTCTTCCACAGTCGATATCATTGGCTGCTATCATGCCCATTAACCATTACATGTCCATAGCACATTGGAGAGGAACCTGCCAGGGGGAAGTGCGAGTGTGCGGATCTCAACAAACAGGGGGCTACATCCTCCCCTTCTAAAATGTTGATGCCCCCATCAACCGGGCTAAAGTCTGCTGTTACACACAACACGTCTACCAAACATATATCTTCCTCTCTATGTACAGAGAATCATATGTAGAGTTGACCCACACACATATAATTTTTGCAAATAGCAGTATTGTTACACCACATTGTCCCACAGTTCCCAGGGTCACCTATCTCTAGGGTCATAGGTATTACCCATCTAGCCTCTGCTGACACCCCAGAGAATTATAGGCCAATCTCATGGATGGTTTAGTCACCCTTTTTGACATGGTGAGTACACTGGGAATACTACTGTTACTTCCCTTTGCCTTTCAGAGGATATACATGGTCTGGTGGATCGTGTTCTGTGGACCCTGCACTTGAGGGGTGCTTACAAATATCTAACTCTACTGCATCTTCAGTTTCTCTATCCTGTTCAAAGGGACCCACTTGGGGGACTTTCTTTGCTTCAGGGTCCAACTCAATGATGCCATCTCTTTCTCAGTCCTGAGGCCCAGCTGGTCACATTAGGGATACCTCTTGAGGAGGATGCCGCTGTTCCTGATCCATGATATTCAATAGGTACCCTAATATTCTCCCTTCTTGGTATTCCTCATCACTGTTCTGCCTACAGTGGCTTGGTGAGCTACTCCCAGGACCCTGTCCTCGGTTTAGTCTATCACATTTCCTAGGTTTACTAGCTACTCCTGGAGGTACTTTCTTTCTCAAGGGATCGGACCAAGTGACCTAGTGGGAGAAGGTGATTCCTATGCAGGTTCTTCTCTGGCCCACTTCCTTTTTATAGCCTTACTCGATATACTGGTAGTTCTCTTAGTTTTTCTATTACCATATAATGTTTTGCTTTCCCGCGATTCCCTATTTTGTGTTTACTGAGAATGCCCATGTAGCTCTTGCCCGTGCACTCTTTTGTCATAACAGCTTTCATTGCCCTGATTGCTCGTATAGGCCGCAGTAATGGCCAGTCTGTACGCTTCTAGCAACTGTTCCTTGAGCCTCTGTACATACTGCATGTACGTGGTCAGGGATGTGCCATCTGATGCCACTCAAAAAAACAAGTCAATTTGTAACCGGGCTTCCTGTCCAAACATCAAGTAGCAGGGCGAATACCCTGTAATTACGGGTGCAATTATACACATACTCCACATGGTGCACATGCTGGCTCCATCGTTCCTTTCCTTGATTATTTAATGTGCCCATCATGTTAAATAGGTTCCTATTGAATCTCGCAGGTTGAGGATCTCCCTGTGGGTGGTAAGGCATTGTTCGTGATTTTTTTTTTTCCACGGAGGCGCCTTAGTGAGTCGGCTTTCAAAATCCCGCCATTGATCGGAATGTATCCTAGCTGGCAACCTATAATGGACAAAGTACATGTCCCGCAGAATCTTCGCAGCAGCAGTAGCTCATTGATCCTTTGTCAGGAATGCTTGAGCATAAAATTGTTCATGACCACTAGGATATTACTTGTGTTCTTTCTCTCTGGATCTAGTGACAGGAAATCCAATTCAGGCCAAATCCTGTGGTCCGTAGCTGTTGATATTTGTTAATGATGGGGCCCTTGAAGGCAAAATCTTTCTAGGCACGCACCTTCCACAGTTCTCGGAATATTCTTCAATACCCTGAGCCATTCAGGGCCAATTGAATCAGTCTTTCACTAATCCAATGTCTTATCTGTGTCAAAGTGGCCATGAACATCATTGAGAGAATAGAGTACCACTTGCCTATACTTGTAAGGAAGTACAAAATCCATAGTCAATGTGTTGGGACTACTTTGCTACTCTGAACATTACTCCACTCTTGATCACTAGAATAGGTCATTTCTTTATGAGGAGTCGACTATCAGGGTGCATACTGGTGACCATCCTGGCTGACTTCTGATTCTTGTGCTTGTACTAGGTCCTGCCAGTTTTAACCCAGGTAATCTCTCAATGGTTAACTCTGCTGGTGAGAATATACAGGGGTAAGGCGGTGGGGGATATTCCCAGACTGTCAGCTACTCTGTTCAGATTTGCAGTCATGTCCGGTCTTGGCATCTAAATGTGTTAACACAATGTTCATTTTCTGATGGCGTATCTTCTTCTCACTGTCTATCTATTTCCCGAGTGTCTCTCTGAATTCGATATAGTACGTCAGCATCAATGATTTGCTTCCCTAGTCTGTATTTCAGGCTGAAGTTGTAAGTGGCCAATGCTGCTATCCACCTGTTACCAGTGGCATCCAATTTTGCAGAGGATAGAATGTAGGTGAGTGGGTTGTTGTCCATCTGCCCTACGAATGTTGCTCGAAATAGGTAATCATGTAGCTTGTCCACTACTGCCCATTTTAATGCAAGGAATTCTAGTTTGTACCCTGGGTAGTTTCTCAGTGAATGTGCCAACCCCAGACTCACAAATGCCCCTTGGCGAAGCCCCTCAGGATGTTACTGATACAGAACTGCCCATAGTACAGTTCTCAGAGGATAAGAAATATGTAGTTCTCAGCAAAAAGAGCATTTGGGGCACAAGAACTGTGAGGCATGAGGTTTCTCGACAGAGAGAAGAAAAATGCAAGAGTGCAAGAATGCAACTAAGTGCAGAGCAAGTTGTAGAGCGGTGCGAAAGAGTAGTTACGCCCGCTCAGACTCTCCAGCGACAGTCTGAAGAAAATGGGACAAATGATGTAAATTTATGGGAGGGACCGAAGTCTAAGCCCTCCCTGTCAGTGCGAGACTGTGGGGCTAGGTACTTATGTAGCTCTGTACCCCTAGAACAGGCTGCGACTGAGCCTTCTACTGCCTCCCCCGGGACTGCATAGGAGATGGACATCTCGGCTGGGGGCTCGACGGACCTGCAGAAACAGTGTTGGATCCACCAGCTGAAGGCACGTTGGTGGAGGCTGACATGCTGCCCTCGGCCAAGGTGCTTTCTGTGGATCCCGCTCAAGGAGACCTGTTGGACAGATAGTGAACCGGTGGTCCAGTGTTCTGTGGAGCCTGAGTGCACATCCATAAAATATTACCTTGGCACCTCTGAGAAAGGTGGAGAGACTGAAGGGTGGAGTCTCCCCTTCAATCCTGGTTGAAACTGCACTACCTGACTGTAGTAACAGCCAGGAGATTCCTGCCTCAATGCTATGTCTGCCATGTGGTGTACCTATGGAGATGGATTGATTCCCAGTGGGTAACCTGTCCCCAGGTTAACCCATCTGAATTTTGCTGACTGCATGGTCCGCGATCGGACCACAGATACATGGGGGGTCTGACTAACACTCCTATAGCTTTATAGGAGAAGGAGTGGCTCAGTGAGTAAAATACACTGACTGGCACTGAGAGTTTGAAGCAGGGGAGCCTGGTTCAATTCCCGGTGTCTACTCCTTGTGACCTTGAGCAAGTCACTTTATCTCCCTGTGCCTCAGGCACCAAAAAAATAGATTGTAAGCTCCGTGGGGCAGGGACCTGTGCCTGCAAAAAATGTCTCTGTAAAGCGCTGCGTATAAATAGCAGCGCTATACAAGAACAAGCTATTATTATTATTATAAACAGTATGAATGTTGTTAACATTCTATGTTTTATGTTTTCAACAGGTCCACTAATGACTATCGCTAATGCTGTAAATGATATGGGTATTTCTGTTGCGGTCCTTGTTAACAGTTAAGTGTATGAGTAGATGAGCATAAGTTATAGCTGCCAGGGGTATATGAGTAAACCCCCATGGTCCCAGATCCTGCTCAGGCTCGTGAGAGAGTACTGTGCTGTATTAAAAGAAATGTGGTATATTCATTTATTTCGTGCACTTACATGTCAGCCATTCATGTTCTAATTTGCAGTTTCACAGAAGTTGTGGCTGTATTCAAAGTATTGGGCCAAGTATATTATGGGAATGTTTTTATGCAAAAGAAAAAACAGTGAGAATGAGCAGTGTCCCTGTTAGGGATACGTTAGAGTTAAAAGGGGTAAGTAAGTAGCCCCAAAGTCTTGTGTAGAATAGGCCCCAAGATAGGGAGTACAGGCGGTATTGTTAGTAGAGTTATGCAGGAGGGTACTCTAGCACTATTCACTACGTATGTTGCATAAACGCCACAGTGTCCATGGTTTCTGGATAAAGCAGTGTACTAGTCTGCCATAGCTAGTTTGCAGAGAAGCTATAAATTAGAACCAGATGTGTTCTAATAAGTAAGGTAACTGCCATATGCCCTGATTGTATATCATGCAGGTATAGAGATGTTAGTAGTTACCAGATAGATTGTAATAGGTTACTTAATATGTACTCGGTACTACGTCCAGATGTTATTAGTACCTCCATTAACCATATGTGTTTAGTTGAAACATGGTACACAGGTTGTTTGAACATGTTATGTGTTGCGCTGTATAATATGTTATATACATATCCCTTGTATAGGCCAGAGAAGTTGGGGACGACATCTATAATTTGTAAGGGGAGATTGTAACCCCCCTTTGAGATTACCCTATGGGGTTAAAAGTTTTGAAGGAGTTAGATATTGAACACCTGCCCGCTCAAATGCCTGGTCACACCCTGTTTCTGGAATGTGCTGTATAGATCACCTGGTCTAGGGTGATTCAGCAGAGGTGAAGCTCTGCCCCTTTTCGGCCTGGAGATAGGGCGATTTAAGATAAGCTATAAATAAGAGAAGGAGAAGGCTCCATCCTCAGATCCCTGGAGGAGAAAATCAGAGGGGTCTCACAATGCATATAGCACTGTAAAGATTTAGGAAAGGGTAGATTGCTCTGTTCTTTATTTTCTCAGATAAGGAAGTGCCCTTATAGTCAGGCTCCCGAGAAAGATGAGGGATATAAGTATAGACTCCCAAAAGGAAGGCCTGTGTCCCAAAGGGCAACGCTGCGTCAAATGACACCACAGGGTCACGTGATGTTGCATTGCCATGGCAATGTGACATCACGTAACCCCGCTGTGTCATTTGACGCGGGAGACATAGTAAGGAGGGGGACACGAGCAGGGGGGCACTGCAGACAGGGGGCGCAGGGTGGAAAGTTTGTGCACCCCTGCCCTACCCTAAATGGTAACTGTGGGACTCTTAGAAGAGTAGCAACTTATATCTTTGGACACCTTCCTGCTGTAAGCATCCCAAAAAAAGAGTCCACTTCTGCCATCCTAGCACTGAAGCGCTACCAAAAGGATGGCCAGAGAAAGTTCCAGAACCCAAGGTTTCATTGACCAACGATATGAAGGGGTAGCCCAAGCAGGGACCTAGAAACTATTAGGAAAGTATGTACAATGAGGAATAAGTTATCTTTTATGTTTAAGCAAGTACTTCAATTGTTATAAGATTGCGCCTCTCCAGGAATGCAGTAATGCATGTGGGGAAGTTGTGTTTCTAAGCACCTGCTAATATATTCAATCTTGTTCATAGCTATAAAGTTTTTTGCACATATCCTTTCTCCATCACCACCCAGCTACACGGATCCAGCACCCTGGAAAGGTAGTACACTGAGGAAGCCAAAAATGCAGACTATCCAATGTAGACTCCCTAGAAATCGGACAGGGAGGGTTACAGTTGTATTTGGTACTAATAATGGTGTGGCCACATGTCAAACAATTAAATAAAAGCCCAGAGCTCTGCATATTGAAAAAAGGTATACTAAAGGATATACTTTATAAGTCAATGCCTAAGGTCCAAATTTGCTAAGCAGTGTTTCTCCACATGACATTTTCTAGTAAATCTAAATATGGCCCCCTACACCCATTAAAGTGAATGGGCTGTAAGGTGTCTTCCATCACAGAAGGTATCTTATGGAGTAGTACTTCTTAATAAATATTATTATTGATTATTTGTAAAGTGGCAACATACTGCACAGTGTGATACAATGGTGATACAAAGTATGTACAGTATATTACATAAACAGAATGACATACCAAATAAGGACAAAGAAAATTCAAATAGATTCAAAAGCTAATGCGGGCCTGTGACGTGGGGGGTTATGATATCGTTGGGTTGTACCCTGAAGATACGGCCCACGTCATGGGAACATGTATATAAATGTATTATTGCTGTGTTCCCCTGTGAATGTATGTCCCTGTCCCTTATTATGTGTTTTTATTGTATTGTTTGTGGGCTAAGTGGGATTGGACCCATTTCTTAAGAAGCCTGTTTGGGGTTATAACTCCGGAACCGTTGGGGCTAGCAACTAGTTTCTTGTACAGCCACACCTTGCTAGAAGGGGCAAAACTTTGTGGGGGAAAACCCAGAGTCTCGGTGAGCCCCTTCATTGTAATTGAAAAAAATGATTATTTTGCTGGAAAGAATCAGTGTTATATCCCTTCCTCTGAAACGCCCCAATCTGCTAAGTTGCCCTAACGTCAGTTCCGGAGGTCCTAGAAACTCGCCGCAGGGGTCCCCTGATAGTGGAACCTGGGAGCCAGTAGAACAGCCTATCCCCACAAATGCCAATCCTTAAAGGGGTTTGGGGTTCACCCTAGTAACAAAGTGGACATTGGAAGTCTTATTCCTGCATTCCAAATGAAGGACCAAGTGGTCAGGTGACATCCCTTCCTTGTATACTAATGCCTCTGCTTGCATGTCTAATGAAGCCAGTTGGTGGGATCATCAAAGGGTGTCATCTAACACTTGTCAATGCATCCCCAGTCTCATCAGTCTCGCAGACCCTGTTCCACGCTCCAAGGGAATAGAGTGTCAGCAGCTTGTGCCTAACTCAGCCAGATCAAAAGAGGCCAGGAAAACTATTTGATGCGTGCAGACATTCTGGCATCTCTCTGAAGTTTGAGGTATACTGTAACTGAAAGCCCCAAACTATACTGGTGTGTGTCTTTGAACAGCTCAGCCTGTGTCAATCTGTCTGCACCAGGTTCTAGTGGGGACTGTATCTGTATACAGTACCTTGTGGGGTGTACTGTGAGTCTCTTGCGGGATACTAAGTTCCTGGGTCCTGCATGCAGCAGGACTCTGAGTGGACTAGCGGAACTAAGCCCCTGTTCCATATGCTCCATAAGGCCTGGTTCCATATGTTCTGGTGCATCCTGAGCCAAGAAACTAAGCCAAAGAAACCAAAGTCTTTTTGAAGAATTTCTACAGCCATCAGCTTCTGCCTGCCACAGAGAGCTGATACCATTAACCCTTGCACAAACTAATCAGTGGGGGTCAGTCCCCGGACTAGTGGGATACTCTACTGGTAATTGCACCAAGGACAGGGACTGTTTTTATCCGTTGTGCACTTACTCTCCAACTGGCCCCCAGGACATTGCTGTACCCCATAAAGGGCAGTTTGCCCCAACCCAGAAATAGAGGAACTATTGCGGCTACTCCTGGAACTACCTCCTGGTAACTTACTCTGTGAGGAGAAATCCAATCCCTTCCGAGGGTAGAGGTGGGTTACAAAGTGGGTAAATGTGTGTTTTGTGTAGGTTTGTATGCTTCTATTCTGTTGCCCTTTGCAAATCAACATAGTTTCTTGAACTCCGTGTCTTGGGTTGGCGATCCCACAAAATTGTGGGGTCTGCTCAGTACCGTTATGTGACAGGGCCCCTACATGAGAGTTTACAATCTAGAGGGAATAAGGGCAATGTTGAAACAAAAGTTAAAATGGCTGCTCATGGGGCAGAGTATATCTCAGAATACAGTATGATCCAGCCGCACAGCTGATGCCATTTAGGTTTACGGTCGTGGATGTCAGGGTGTATAAGCGTAGAGTTTGGTCCAGCCGCACTGCAGGTTCCAATATGGTTGGGGGGGAGATTTTAGGGGTATGCCAGATATGTTTCCTTAAAAAGGGGGTGGTGGGGGGGGGGGGTTTCAAGGAGTTTTTACATGTCTGAATGCTGGGGGAATGTCTGATGGTGCATGGTAGGGAATACCAAAGAGAGGGTGAAACACAGGAAAAGTCTTGTAAACAGGAGTGAAGGGAGGTAATAAGGCAGAAGGAAAGGCAGGTGGGTGGGGGTGTTTATTTAGGAATGAGGGCTCAGATGTAAGGGGGGCAGGGTTGTTGTAGCTTTGTAAGTCAGAGCTAGGATTTTGAATTTGATTCCAGAGGATATGGGAAGCCCGTGTAGGGATTTGAATAGTGGTGCAGTAGAAGTGGAGCGGTGTGTGAGATACTGTAAATGAGTCTACTAGCAGCATTTTGTATGGACTGAAGTTGGGACAGGTGGACAAGGGGAATGCCAGCTAGGAGAAAGTTGCAGTAGTCAAGGCAGGACCAGATGAGTGAGTGAATTCGAATTTTAGTTTCATCATGGGTGAAAAAAATGACCTAATGATATTTCAGCGGTGGAGATGGCAGGACTTAGTGAGGGAGTGAATATGAGGAATGAAGGATAGGGCAGAGTCAAAGATGACCCCTGGGCAGCAGGCTTTGGGTATTGATGAGATTGTAGTTTTATTTAAGGTCAGGGAGCGTGTGGGTGTAGCTGTGGAAGTGAAAGGGGAAAGAGTATTAGTTCTGTTTTGTCATGTTAAGCTTCAGATAAGAATGGGACATCCAGGAGGAGATTGCGGAGACACAGTTGGTGACGTAAGACGAGAGAGGGGAAGAAGTCGGGGGAGAAAGGGTAAATTCAGCTACTATCAGCATAGAGATGATACTGAAAGTCAAAAGATTGTATTAGTTCACCAAGAGAAGAGGTGGAGAATTAGAATATCAGAGGGAAAAAGACAGAGCCTTATGGCACCCCAACAGAAAGAGGGAGTGAAGGGAGGAGACACCAGAAAAGGAAACACTAAAAGAGTGGTTGGTTAAGTAGGATGTGAACCAGGAAAGGGCTGCATCTTGGAGGCCAATGGAGTGGCGAGTGTTTAGAAGAAAGGGGCGATCAATAGTATCAAAGGCAGTAGATAAATGCAGGAGAATTAACATGGAGAAGTGACCCTTAGACTTAGCTGTGAGTAGGTTGTTGGTCATTTTTTGTTAGTGCTGTCTCGGTGCAGTGTACAGGATAGAAAACAGATTGCAAGGAGTCAAGCAGGGAGTTGCAGGAAAGAATATGGCCCTCAATGTATTGTTTTTGCACATTACATCACACTATAGAGAGCATTTCTTTATTTGCTCAGAAATTGTAGGCTTGAAAAGTAACAATAACAGAGTAAAATATATCTATCTATCAGTTCTGATCAAACTATTTTCTGATATTTTTTTTAGGGATTTGGTCACATAATTGCAACTTAATATTTTCCCCTCAAACGAACATTTAATAAACTACTGTAATTCATTTAACTAAAGTTATTCACACCTTTTGTAGACTGATAACTTACAAAATGTAATTTGGATCTGTACTTTTGATCCAAGTCACCTGTACAAAAGTAACATTATCTTAGCATGCGCTGTATTAAAATTAACTATTTCTTGAATCATAAAGCAAAATACACCTCAGGATTGACACAGAGTTACCTTATTCTTTATGTGCGAGCATGAAAGGTTTAGAATATCACTTGGGAAACAAAAGGAAGAATCATTAAAGGTTTATTCAGTACATAATGAGCAATGGTCAGGGGAATAGTTGCATTTATTGTCTTAGAAAAACATTTAGATAACTGTAATAATTGTTTTTATTTTATTCTGTAGCTAATTCATTTGCATACGAGTTATAGTTCTTCAAGCAGTGGATGCAAACTGTGTTTTTTTCAGACACATTTGCAGCATGTGGTTCCCTTCTTTTATAAAGCTTATTGTAGTCCTTTTGAAAAGCGCTAGTAACATCTATTGCTGTTCACGTTATTGTTTCAGGGGATACATTTTTTTTTTTTACTGATTGCCGTGTTTTCTTTTCAAATCTTTCAAAAGTCGTATTGGCGTTTCTATTAGTAATTCTCTGCAGAAAAGAGATTGTTGTCATGGAAACACCCCAAAATAGCTAACAGATTAATTTTGTCTTTCCCAGCAAATATTTATGGTTTTCACAAGAATATAAAGACAGTTACTTTGAAAACGTGCTTACCTGTAACCTATTAAACAACCACCTGGCACTGTATACCATAACAACTACTAAAAACAAACGCTCAATTATTTTGTTCTCGAATGTCAGAAAGTAGAAGTTACAATCTTCCATTGCAGGAATCAGAAAGTACTCATTTATTTCATTAGTCAATGAATAAAGGCACCTCCTATGCCCTCAATGAAGCTATGGCAGTGACACATTTGAGTTTGAACTAGGTGACGTATTTCTTTACACAAATTGGACACATTTATATATTTCTTAATGAAAAAAAAATATTTGAAGCTTGTTTGTAAACATTTAAGCTTATTTTCCTCGAGCTACTCACTTATGTGTTAATCGCTGTGTGCTGAACAGCCGTTTGCACAGACAAAGCCATACATTATCCTTTCTCCTTAATTTAATTAGCCCTGTAACAGGGACTGATGTCCAAGAATAGTATGTGTGGGTGCACAGCAGAAAGGAACAGGTCACGTGGCAATGATAAATATTTATTAATGCTGCATATTAAAAAACAGTGGAGGATACAACACTCCTATGCGTTTCGTGCTTGTGGGCACTTTATAAAGGAGTTACCTATCAAGGAGAGGTAACTCCTTGATAAAGTGCCCACAAGCACGAAACGCGTAGGAGTGTTGTGTCCTCCATCGGTTTTTAATATGCAGCATTAATAAATATTTTTCATTGCCACGTGACCTGTTCCTTTCTGCTGTGCACCCACACATACTTTTCTTGGACATCATTGGACTTTGGATGAGGCTGCACGCCTGTGGACATTAAGGGGCAAAAGTGAGCACTTCATTCTGTTTATGGGACTTTCTAAGGAGGAGGAAAAGTTATTACACTTTTATCCCATACCCTCAGACATTATTCAGTCTATCTATGTCAATATTTAGTATTACACTACTAATATGTATACCCCCTAATTTGTCCACATCAATATGGATTAATGGTGGAACCAAGCATTTGAGCTCCCACATATCCAATTAATCACTGTAACAGGGACTGGTTGGGCTACAGCAGGGGTTCTCAACTCCAGTCTCAAACCCCCCAGCATGTCAGGTTTTCAGGATATCTCAGCTTCAGCACAAGTGGCTCAATCAGAGGCTCAGTCGAAGACTGAGCCTCTGATTGAGCCACTTGTGCTGAAGCAGGGGCTGATTAAGCCACCTGTACAGAAGCAGGGTTATCTGGAAAACCTAATCTGTTGGGAGAGCTTGACGACTGGAGTTGAGTGCCCATGAGATAGCGTTTAGGAACGTAGTTGCTTGACGACATTCCCCTATTCAGAAACCTTGGTGGAAAAAAACTTAACTTCCAAAAAAGTAAGAACACCCAAATGTTTGTTTTATGTGTAACCCTTCCTCTTTTGGTTACTAGAAGTAATACCAGAAGTAATATTTTCACTATTAGAACCATGGCAGTACTATTGTGCCATCTGAGGAGTCAGGTAGCTATAAAGGCAATTGAGGAAGAAGGATAAGGTCAGGCCACTAGTAATGAGCATGAGGATGATAATGATAGGAGACCGGAGAACACAATGGAAGGATGGGAAACTACTTTCTCTCTCACTCTTTCTCCTCCCCCTCTCTCTCTCCCCACCCTTCCCACTGACTGTTTACTTACAGAATAGACTTCAGTGGTCTCCCACTCTCAGTCCAACTCTGTGCCTCTCCACATGTTCTTTCTCCAAGTTCCTCTCAGGATATTGGTTGTACCCTGGTGGTCATGATGATATGGGATGTGGATATGGCACTGGTTCAGGACAACTGCCTGCTTGTGTAATGTTAGTAGTATAGCTCCTCCTAGTTCTGGTGGTAGTGACCATCTTGCCTGTCTAATGGAAGACTGCTGCCGGTGATGCTTCCAGGTCTCCCTGTGATGAGTGTAGAGGTGGCTGTCTATGGTGATGGTCCCCTACAAATGTTTGCATTACATACAATGGAGTGGAGCTTTCCTGAACCATGAGGTGGCAGACTAAAATATGTACACACCCAGGATGATGGCTTCCATGTTGTCATATTCTCTAGCCTGCTGTACCCATGCTTGGCCACCGGGACTGCTGCCACTCTCAATGTATTGTTCTAGCCTGCAGTACCTATACTTGTCCACTGGGATTGCTGCTGCTAAACTAAGGAACATTACAAACTCTGATACCTGACACACCTGCACCTGTGCTCCCTCTCAGCCTGCATATATAAACCTCCCTTTCCTGTTCCTCCCTTGCCTCTGTTTCAAGTCAGACGCCTATGCACATGCCTCTGATCCTGATCTGTTCCTGTACCTGTATTTGAGTCTGTTCGCAGTAAAGGCCCTTGCTGGTAATTTGTCTTGTCTTTGTTTGTTCCCGTTCTCAGTCCCTGCTCCCAGACCTGTCCCTGCTCGCCTGTCCTGTTCCAGTCTCCTCATTGCCGACCTCTGCTTGTTACCTGACTTTGCTACCTGCCGCCTGCCTCAGACCCCTTCTTGTTACCTGAGTTCGCTACCTGCCGCCTGCCTCAGACCCCTGCTTGTTACCTGACTTCGCTACCTGCCGCCTGCCTCTGATCTCTGCTTGTGACCCCTACTACGCTCCTGCTGTTCCGGCCACCGAGATCCTACCCGCCACAGGAGTCTCCCATGACAGAAAACAGAGGCCACTTCTGGATCTCGCTGGAACAGATTCTCTGCCTTCCTGCTTCAGCAGACCCCATCCACTTGGAGGAAGATAAGTACTTTTTTTTTTTTTTTTAAATCCCAGTTGGGATCCTGAAGGTTTTGTTGCTGCAAAGGTTTCTGCTGGGCTTTTTGTGCCACTTTCTTCCAGAGAAGAATTCCCTTTTACAAAAAAAAACAAAAAAAAAAACTGTTTTTGCCATTTTCAGACTTTCATTACCTGGACAAGAATTGTCTCTGCATTGTGGGTGGGCCACTGCAGATTTTCAGACGCACATTTCTATTTAAGACGGTTACCTTGATTTACTGCTTTCCCTGGTTGGACCACTGCTGTTCACAGGGTCCCCATTTCAAAAGACAAAAGTGCTCCCATTATTTTGTTACTGCATGCTGTGATTTTCTTGCAATCTGTAGTTCTTCCTATGATTGGTTCTATGGTTTCAGGTTTACCTGCAAGTTCCCCTAAAGTTTGTTTCTCTGCAACCTGTGATATCCCTACGCCTGATATCAAAAGTTTCAAATTTAACTGCAGGGTTCTCTGTCTGATATCCCTACGCCTGATATCTAAAGTTTCAGATTTAACTGCAGGTTTTCTCTGTCTGATATTCCTATGTCTGATGTCAAAAGTTTTGGATCTAACTGCAAGTTTTATCTGTAGTAGTTTCCTGCTGTCTATGATATTTCTATGCCTGATTTCTAAAGATTCAGATTTAACTGCAGATTTTTCTCTGTCTATATGATGTGTAAAAGTTTCAGATTTTACTGCAGGGTTCTCTGTCTGATATCTCTACGCCTGATATCTAAAGTTTCAGATTTAACTGCTGGTTTCTCTGTTTATGTTTTTTCCTTGCATTTATGATATCTTTGTGACTGATGCTAAGGTCTCAAAAGGGTCAGCTCTCCTATATTGACTCTCTGTGTCTAATATTTCTGTTGTTCATTCTAATGCTTCTGCTTTAAAGACAAATTTCCTCTTTACTGGTTTCTTGGGAAGCGTGGTTTCCCCATGTCTGAAATTATGGCTCCTAATCAAAAAACAGTCTTGAGCAGTAAATGTGAACACAGTACCACTGATTCTTCAGAACTTCTCAAAGCAAGGAAGAAGAAGAAAAAGAAGGGAGGTATTACTGTGGAAGTTGAAATTAAGGATGAACCTTTAACCCCAGAGTCTGCATTTGATGAAAGAGATATGCTGCAGTTTAAGGCAACTCACAGACTTATCACAAGAATAGTGGAAGAAAAGAACGATGTATTTAATCCAGGAAAAGTTGCCCTAACTCAGACACTTCAATCTGCACGAAAAGAGATTGATTGTCTTCATAAACGTTTAGATAAAGCGCAAGAAGCCAAGGCTGCACTACAGAGCTGTCTATCCTCAGCAATTGCTAAGTGTATTCTCCAGGAAAAAGAAAAGCACCAGTTGGAGAGTGACCTGGATGTCATGTCAGGTGAGCTGGAGAGGGCATATGCTGATGCTGCTGAGGATCAGCGCCTCGCTTCTAAAAGTAACGAATTCCTGGAAATCTCTATGAAGGAAATTGGCAGGCTTAATACAGAGCTTAAAGTCTCCCAGGAGGAGATTTGCTACTTCAAAAAAGAGATGGAAGTCGTTCGGGAGGAGAGATGCTACTTGAAAACAGAGATACGTTCTATGAGAGACGCCTCCGAAGAGTTAAATAGTAGGTTTGAAACTATAAACCAAATGAGTAAGAACTTCTCTGTCCAAGCCAGTGAAGGAGATAAAAGACTCCATGAATCAGAAGAGGAGAAGAGACTATTGATTGAAGAAAAGTCAAGGATGCAATTAGCACTGGAAAAAGCAGAGGGTGAGTGGGAAAAAGAAAAATATCAGTTGGAGAATGACAGGGTGATCTTGTCAAGTAAGCTGGAGAAGGCCTACGCTGATTCTGCCCAGTACCAGACTTTCATGGCTCAAGTTGACGCAGCACTGGAAGCATCTCAGAAAGAGGTTCACAGGCTTACTACAGAGCTGGAAGCCTCTAAGGAGAAGAGTTGCCACTTCAATACAGAACTATGTTCATTGAGAGAAATCTTCGAAGGGTTAAATATCAGTTTTGAAACTGTAACCCAAGAGTGCAAGAATCTCTATGTCCAAGTCAGTTAAGGAGATAAGAAACTCCATGAATTAGGAGAGGAGAAGAAACAGTTGGCCCGGGAAAAAATAGACGTGCAGACAGCACTGCAGGATGCAGAGAGAGTACTGCAAGAAGAACGTGACTCCATGGAGCGGCGCACACAAGCAGAAAATATGCTACAGAGTCAGCTGCAAGAACTGCATACACATCTGCAAGACATGAAAGAGAAATGGGTGAATGCTGAGGAAAAGCAGCGAGTTCTGCAGGAAGAAAGTTTCCAGACTGCCTACAAGGTAAAAATGCTGCAAGAGTATCTGAGTACCCAGTGTGTCCCCAAAGAGCAGCATGAGGAGCTGAAGGCCACACTGAGCATAACCAGAGCCTCTCTGGAGGAGGAGCTTAGAGCCCAGGTAACCCTGTTTGAGAGGGAGCACAAGGCGGTCCAGAAACTGAAGCAAGACTTAGAGGAGCAGAAACACTGCTCCATCCCTAACAGCCAGTACACCCAAGAGAAAGAGACCTGGAAAAGACAAGCTGCTGAGATCATAGCAAAGGAATTTGCAGAGCTCCAAGACGTGATGAGGGATGCATGGAAGCGACTTCAAAATGATCTCAGTGAAGAGATGAAAGTCCTGAGAAGAGAATTGCAATATGCACTTAACCAGGGATCTCTCACTGAGGAGTGGAAATTGCAACAATACCTAAAAAAGGAAGAGCTAAAGCTGACAGCTGAACATACATCACAGTATCTCACAGCGCTACAGGCGCAGATCGCTGAGCTCAAGACACAGCTTGCCAAAAAAGAGAGGGCGGAGGTGTCCGTCCGTCAAGTGGTTGGCCTGACACTGCGCTATCAGGTCAAGATGGCTGAGGCCTGCAAAGTGTTGAATCACACAGCCCATGAGAAGGCCCGGCTGCAGCTGGAGCTGGACAAGGTCTGGGAGGAGTACCGGCAGCTACAGGTCAGAAATAAAGAAAACGAAATACATTTAAGCCTTGTTCTAAGTCAGCTGGGAGATATGGAGTCGCGACTCAACTCCAAAGAAGCTGAACTGACAACTGCTTTGAGTGGGAAAAGAAGTGCAGAAGGACAGCTTCAAGAGCCGAAAACTCAAATAGCTGGTCTTTCATTCGGTGATGCCACGAAACAGCAGTCACAAGAGGAGAACATGGAGAGCGAACTCTGTGTCCCCACTGACTCATGTGGAAAGGCTGCACGCGTCCTTGATGCCCACGTTCCTGATGTCTCTGCCCCTGTTTTTTGGTTGAGCGCACCCATTCGGAGGTTCCCTGCAGCACCCAATGTACCTGTGGAGTACCCTCTGCCCGCTGACAAACCACCAGAGGTGGGTCACCTTGAGTCCACTTTTCATCAAGGCCTCCGGGAAGAGCCTGGAGGATTGTCCGGAGAACGCTCTTGGGAGGGGGGAGTAATGTCATATTCTCTAGCCTGCAGTACCTATACTTGTCCACTGGGATTGCTGCTGCTAAACTAAGGAACATTACAAACTCTGATACCTGACACACCTGCACCTGTGCTCCCTCTCAGCCTGCATATATAAACCTCCCTTTCCTGTTCCTCCCTTGCCTCTGTTTCAAGTCAGACTCCTATGCACATGCCTCTGATCCTGATCTGTTCCTGTACCTGTATTTGAGTCTGTTCGCAGTAAAGGCCCTTGCTGGTAATCTGGCTTGTCTTTGTTTGTTCCCGTTCTCAGTCCCTGCTCCCAGACCTGTCCCTGCTCGCCTGTCCTGTTCCAGTCTCCTCGTTGCCGACCTCTGCTTGTTACCTGACTTCGCTACCTGCTGCCTGCCTCGGACCCCTGCTTGTTACCTGACTTCGCTACCTGCCGCCTGCCTCGGACCCCTGCTTGTTACCTGACTTCGCTACCTGCCGCCTGCCTCGGACCCCTGCTTGTTACCTGACTTCGCTACCTGCCGCCTGCCTCTGATCTCTGCTTGTGACCCCTACTACGGTCCTGCTGTTCCGGCCACCGAGATCCTACCCGCCACAGGAGTCTCCCATGACACACGTCTTATGGGGGTTGGATGTGGTTTCCCCTCTGTATACTGTGCCCCACCTCCCATCATTTTCATCAACACTACCAGAGCCATGAGTCACTCTCCTCAGTAGTGGCCTGACGTTGTCCCTTTTTTCAATGGCCCCCTTGTCTGTGGATTCTTCCTCAACTGGCACAATATTGGATTCAAAAGGAGCAGCAGGAAAAGTACAACCAGTTAAACCATGTTCAGGTTTTTAGCATGGTGTTAGAGCCTTACACTTGGCCCCTGTCTGTGGTCGCTGCCACGCAGACACTGGCTCTTCACCTAACATTCTCATAAACTCCTAAAATTAAAGGCGCTTGATGCTGGATTCAGGGGAAAGATCTTGTACAGTTTGACATATTGCAACTTATTATAATATCTTGTACAATTAACATGCGTCCATGGCCAGTGTACATACAGTATTCCTATGTAACACCTCCCCCCCCCTCCAAGGGAGATTTTGCTGTCACAGGTGTACCTTAGTGCTGTATGGGTTCACCTGTTGTCTGTCAGGAAGCCTGAATTTCTGCGTTGGTATGGGGAACGGCATCATCTGGGGCAGCGCCTCCATCCTGTAGGGATCTGCCAGGGGCAGAGAGTGACCCCAATAGAAACCCCTTTCCTGTAAGTTAGACAGGAGACATGGAACGTTGTACCATTTATTCCATCTCCCACGCAAGAGAGGTACTTCAAAACACCCTATTGATGAACACCTTCCCTCGCATCTTGCAGTCATTTTGTACCTGACTTGGTCCCCCAAAAGCTTGAGGCCCTTTGGGCTAGTCATCACCCCCTCACCCCCTGATGGGGTGAGGTAGAACCACCTCACTCACTATGGAGCAAGCTACATCTGCCCTTGATATTATGTATATTATGAGTCTTGATAATAAGAAAGTATTACATCCCACAAAGTATTAATTAAATGTGCGGGCAATGGCTTTGTAGCAATGGCTGGTCAAGACTGCCTCTCTGCCTCCTGTCACCTAAGTCCTTAGTAGCTACAGCCTGTGGCAGACTATCTTAGGGGCATTGACCCCCCCCTCCTCATGCTGACTCTCTGAGTGACAGGAGTGGTGGTGACACAGGGTCTGTGTATAGCCAATAATGGTGCAGACCATGTGCCCTCTCCTGGTGTCTCAGAGAGGAAGTGCTAAATTATAGTGAGTTCAGCTCCCACTCTCCTGGGGTGAGGAAGCAAAGAGAGTTCTCTTCCACCCCGCCAAGGGAGAGGAGGTATGTGCAATCTCCTCCTGGCTGGGAGTGAGACATGCCAGGCAGTCCCTCATTGCAAAAACGAAATATCAGGGGAGCGTCAGTCCCTCATTGGCTGACTGAGAGAGAGATCATTGGCCGCAATGTTATCAGAGAGCCAGGCACCATCCAGAGGTCTGGGACCCAGATCAATCTACTCTGCATACCCCTGCCTGAGTCTGCAGTCTATTGGGCAGGGGTGTAGGAGAAGTCTGCTCTGGTGGGGACTGTCTCTGGGAACCCTGGAGCCCACCAGAGCTGAGGTGCTGACACCCTGATGAGAGGAACCTAAAGATCATCAAAAGCCTGTCCTGTTCCCCACACCATCACGGACTACTCAGCTCTCCTGGACTCTTGTAGGTATGCACGCACCAAAGACAGCAGTAGCCAGCAGTATGTCTTCCAGAGAGGGGAGAAACACGGCTACAGCTCTATGATTAGACAAAACAGTATTTTTCTTTTTGATACTAGAAGGTTCCTGATGGCTACATAGAGAGTTCAAATATATTATTGATAATCTTCCAGAATGTTGCAGGTTTTGATCAAAATTGTCATACTCTATACATATCTTCCAATGGATGAACTATAGGGTAGTTATGGGTTGTCACTTCTAGTCCTGAATGACTTTTTACACAATACTATAATAAGTGAGGTATATGATTGTCTGAGTGAAATACAGTATGGATGAGTTATGTCCTCAACTTATTTTGAACTGTGTCCTAAGTATGTCTGTCAATCTAGGGCTGGTTGTGCAATATTTTCATCCCTGGATGGTCTTGAACTAAGGGGCTTAGTTTGGGGCAGTGAAGAAGTTAATGTTACTAAAGTGATTTCATTCCAAGGTGATCCTATATCTTTATCAGTTCACTTCTCCTTTTCATCCAATTATAGGTGTTACACGTTATGAGTATTGAGATGGTATCTGTGGAGAAAGATTTAATATCTCACAAAGTACTGCAGCAGTCGGTTTGAGAGGGGGATCACGCTGTGGATTTCAAGAAGTCAGACACGTGTGACTGACGGAGGATAGGTCTTGATTACCATAGAAACCATGCTGGCATCTACCCTGAGAGATTGGAGCCCCCATGGAATTCTACAGAAACTGATGTGAAGGATTGTGATGCTATGGACACAATTATGTCAGACATTTTTGCCTTATAGTGGAGTGAGCTGCTTATCGTGGTAGTCACTTACCAGGAACACTAGACCCAGGCGGACTCTCGTGGTGATCGCTACAGAAACTGTTATAGTTGCAGTGGATACCTTACTCTAACACCGTGAGCAGCTGGGATTTAATGCTTTTCTCTTTGGATGAGACAAAGGACACTTATGAGGGAAGTATCACTGAGATGTGGGAACGGGCTTGAAGAAGGGCCATAGTGCCCGAAATGTAGCCCTCCTTTACTGGACATTTATTTTTTCATATTAGATAGGCCCTGACATTCTTGTGTATATTTATGTTTATAGCAACGTTTCCATTGGTGATTTTTTACTACTTGTTTCACTGTAAAGTGCTTTTTGTTCTTTTCTCCCAAAATGTTGGAGAATACAATATAGTGTCCCACAGACCCCAAGTGATAAAAGTGGGGTCTTTGGGACACTGTGTTGTCAGTATCATCTGTGGTACAGTATATATTGTTTACTTGAGTAAAAAATAATTAGCAGATTGCAAAATCTTTAGTACTTTTGTGTGCTAGTTTTTCTTAGAGTGCTGAGGGTACCTCTCTATCCTTATATATATTTAAGAATTTGGGACAGATTCTCTTACCCCCGTGCACCCCTTCTATTGTAGTGATACCAGTTTATGGTTGTGCTGCCTTATCCTAGATAATATAATTACATACAATGTGCTCTACGAGGAAGAACTTTGCAAGCTCTTTGGGACTGTGATTTATTGATTGTCGTCTGTATATATTATGTATTATGCATTTGTAGTATATTCTTCTCTTTATCAAATGTATGTGTAACCCCTCAAATATCACTGTACCTCGGACCACACGCATGATGCTGAGTTGGGGGCCTAAGTCCATTTACCTATGTTAGCTATCCCACAGGCATTGATTCCGTAAGGGACACAACATTTGGATGTACTGTATATAACAGATTTATATATAAGTGTAGCCCTTTTTGTGAACCGGCCTGACCCACCCAATCTCACATTGGCCCCTGTGGTCTAACCGGTCCCTTTTCTAAGGGACTACTGGTAACTGTATCACACCTGTGGCTCCAGGAGATCTGAGCCTCCGCTATGCTGGGAGCCTGGGGAAACCCTTACCATTTACCTGGTGCAGCGTCTCCACTTACCCAGGATCCCCGTTATGAAAGATAGCCCTGGGTAAGAAATACAATAACACACATAACGATAGATATAATACTAACACTTTACTGAGAACACAGCAAACCATAACACGACATAACCTTATGCTCTATCCGTATCACCTCAGCCCAATGTCTGGTGTTCCCACACAGTGTCCTTTGATCCCCCACACCCAATGTCCCGTACTCCTACGGAGGTCGTGGGTGACTGCGCAGTCACTAAATTATATATTAGGCCTGTTGGTGCACATAAGTAGATATACCTTCCGAGCACTCCGATGCTCGGGCCTGCAACACTCTTCTCAAAGGGTCAGACGTGCGATGCATCCGTCTGATCCTTTCCAGGTGAAATTCTCCGTGGACCCCTACGTGGATCCGAACTCCTGCACGTGCGGACCGCTAGAGCGGTCCCACTCTGGAACACAGTCTCTGTGGACCCCAACGTGGGTCCAACCGTTTCCCGGGAACAGCAACCCTAACCTAGGGCCGGTCCCTCTTGTACCGCAACCTATGGTGGCTTGGGTAACTCCTAGGGCCTGCGGGGTTAATAACCTGCCCCCCTCCCCTACTACCCAAGTCCCTAACTGTAACCTAATAACTCACTGATACTAACAGCGCCTGCAGCCGACACACAGCTCTCACAGTCAGCCTGCAGACAGTAACACACGCTGCACACACACTGCACTCAGTACACGCAGCGTCAACATGCAACACTCATACACAGCAACCTGGAACCCGCAGCAAACACACTGCACACACTCAGCATCCGCTGCACACCCTGTGCCTATTTGTCAGTGCTCACAGCACTACCCGCTGTGGCACTGCCAAACCTGCACCCTCACACACCTAAGGGTGACCTTCCCTATCTAGGGCCGTCCCTCTTCAGTTACCCCCTGCCCTTACCAGGAATTGGGGCCTGCCTGCGGACCTAAGGAGAACCCTTACCTGGTGCAGGAGCCACTCGCTCCCTACACCCTTCCTACTCCTTCCTCTGCTTCTTCCTGACTGCCTGAGCAAAGCCCGGGAAATGTATCTATTTTCCCGGGCTGAGCTTCCTCCAGCCCTATTGGCCGCATTGGAGCACCTGACCTCTGTCTCCCTATGCCTCCTGGGAGTTGTAGTTCCCAGGAGGCTGCCTGAGTTTTGGGGCCGCGTGCGCACTTGCCTTGCGCATGCGTGAACTACCAATGGCCGCACAACGTCACTCTCCTCTTCCCTGCCCTCGCGCGATCTACCTGGGGCCTTCCCTGCGCATGCCGGTCCCTGCGCATGCGCAAACCTACGCGCAATGGCGGCGCCCTCTTCACCAGCCTCCGGGCCAGTGGCAACGCAATCGCGGCCTTAGCGACGGCCCGATCGCGTCCCCGGCAACCGGCCTGCGCCTCAGAGCACCGCTCTGCTCCCTGCACTGGCCCCCACCCTCGCGAAGTGCCGGCGGGTCCGTCGCAGCCTCCGGCGGCACCCGCTACCACACGGCACTCGCGGAGGGGGGCCAGAAAGTTTAAATTTACCTCTTGGCTACATAAGGTATATATTACAGACAGATAACAGCAACCTTGTGATCCTTAGAAATAGGATCACTGCATACAAATCACAATAAACATTATCATCACATAAGCGCTGCGCATGTGTGTCTTATAGACAACTTAATAGGCCTCCCAATCATGGGTAGTCAGGCCATATCTAGATTACTGGTACACCATTGGAGCTCGTGTATTGTCACTATGTGTTACAGGCATGTACTTCGCAAAGGTTGTCTTTTGGTACAACTATTCCAATGATCCGTTGGGGGATACCCTTCACCACCAGTCTATCTCTTGGGGCTCCGGTTCTCTGAAGCTAGACTCCACGTCGGACACGTGCAGGTCCAATTTCACAAGAGGCTCTAGCACATGGAATAGCAAACATTTATGGTTTTGCCCCCGTCTGCTCTACCCCCCTTGCTTGCCCCCCCCAACTCCGTCCTGCCACACTTTGCTACATCTTTATTAAAGAGAGTGTTTCACGCTAAAATATTTTTAAACGTATAGTTTCTTATAATTTAACATTTTGAAGAACAAAAGGTCAAATAAACACATAATTTTGCTCCTTACAGAACCATTAGAAACACCCTCATATATTTGACTGTTTGAACTTAATTTTATTAACATGGAAAGTTTCATGTGTGTATAAGTTGCAAAGGTTGTGGTTGCTGACGCTGTATTAGAACAGTTGCAAGAGCCCCTAGGCTGACGTTTACAAAGATTTGCCCTTTAAAAGAGAGGAAACCAGGGCTGCTTTAACACTGAATTTTTCAGACAGCATATGGCACTGCAGAGCCCATGAAAGCTGCTCTCCCCTAGCTTTTCTCTATATTGTGGGTAGGTGTTTATTTCTGTTATGCATATAGTATGGTGTTTGTTTATGTTGCATGTACACGGTGCATCTATGAAGTGTTTGTACCTAGTGCATGCATATGTGTGTGTTTCTGATGCATATTTGTTGTGTGTGTGTGTGTGTGTGTGTGTGTGTATATTGTGCGTATATATATGTGTGTGTATATAAAGTGGTGAGGGCAAAAAAAAGAAGAAGAAGAAGTATAAATTAATAGAATACAAATGGTGAAGTATAGCTAGACCAAATAATGAATAAGGGAAGGGGAAGGGAATAGGGAGGGAAATGACAGAGGGGGGGAATAAATAAGAATAAATATCTCAACACTCACACGGCCGTGTGTGAGTGACAGCCCATAAATGGATATGTCTTCTCTGTGGAGATGCCTCTTGGATTCACAGCAACACTTGCTTATATGTCAGTAAGAGCGTTGGTATGCTTGGTACACTCAGAAGATAAAGACAAAATCCCAGATTGGTGCAAACAGCGAGTAGGGATATATGACTGAATGGTAATTGAATAATTATAGCTATACTCACATGGCCATTTGTGAGTAAGGTACTGTACACTCAGAGAATTCCGCTCCATACCTACAGTAGTTGGCAGTATAACATCCAATGTCACTCGTCCAGAATTTAGTTGTAGATATCAAAAAACACAATATTTATTCACAAAAAAATTATATATGGAAACAAAAACAAAAGGGTTTCACAAGTGGCACTTACACATAGTGGATGCACTTGCTGGCTCACAGCAGCGTCCCTCAGCATCCTGTCCGGTATCTTTCCCTCCCTCCATGTTCGGATAGTCAGGTCATGAACGGTTGCCTAGGTCTGCTACGGTGGCCAGCTGTGTCCAAAAGACATCCGGAGTAGCAGACCTAGGCAGCCGTTCATACCCCTGACGAAGTCTTAAGGACGAAACGCGTAACGTGTAACGCGAAACGCGTTTTGGAGTACATGTGCAAGTACCCCCTGAATTTTATATGTCTATTTGTATGCACGATCATACTACAGGACCTTTTAATTCTATACTAAGAGCGTAGCCCATGTACTGAATGCAACCAATACAGTGAGTCACCACTAAGAGGAGCTACAGCCTATCCAGGAGTTCCCTGTGACGTCACAAGTCACGCGAGATTTTGGTGAGAAGAGAGGCTGGAGCAAGGAAGTGCACGGAGTACTTGGTATACGGAAGCTTTTCACCTACTCACCGGCCCCTGCAGCACATGGTGGAGCCCTCAGACGGACACCTGATACTACTGGGACCCTGCAGTCACTGTTGGTGATTGAGCTGAGACTCATACATGCTTTTATTCCTGTGATGTTTGTGAGTGCGCAATCTATATTTTAATAAGTCCCATATCATTTTTTGATACCTACTACACTATGAGTGCACCTGTTGTTTGTTTTTCCTTAGATATTCTTGAGGGATTGGTGGTCCCTTTTTACAGGCTGCAGAGACTCTGAAGGACAGTGTTTGGGATTGGACTATTATTTGTATTGTATATTTTCATGTGTTTTTTATTATTATCCAGTTATATATTTTTATAAGCATTGTCATTCATAATTGTATTTTGCACATATATTGTCTCCTAACACCATTGGTCACAGTATTACTTCACGGTATTGCTATATTTGTGTCAGTTGGGGACTGGAAGGCGCCACTACCTATTTTTTTGTTTTATATATATATATATATATATTTATATATATATATATAAACTGATCCAGTGGCCGCTATTTGAACAATTAACGCGGTATGTAGATCGTTTTGTCCGGATTAGAAAATGGCATTTTAGCGTGTTCTGCAATACAGTCGAGAAACTCAAGTGGGCAATCGCGAGTTGTTGTCATCAAAATCCAATAGCAATTCAATGTCACGATTACCATGTTGGCTGAAAACAGCTGTAATGCCTGCCACGCATGCACGCCATAAGCCCTTCAAAGCTTCTTCTATTGTGCTGTGCCAAATCATCTTGGAGTTCACCGCTTATCAACAACACAACACCCCTCCTCCCCCACAGAACTGTTAATAAGATTACCGTACGGCCTTCAAAACTGGCCCCCCACACACACACACTTTAGTAGTTGAATCAAATCATTAATAATTGTTCTTTAGAATTTTATTGGGTAAGGAATCATACATAAATGCAAAAATACAAAAATACAATAATTTGTGTACAGGCTTGTGTTTCCTTCGTTATGGTTGCATTGGATTCTGTATTGCTGTACTGTACAATACAGTACTGAAAATAAAAACCAGAAATAATTAATTGATTAAACAAGTATGGATATTCTGAGATTCAAGTTTTACAAATGCAATACAGTATACTGTATATTTTTGGGGGTTATCACCATGGGCTTGCATACTGCAGCAATTATGGATATTATGAGAATCAAACAGTTCTGTTGCTTTATAATTCCACACTAGTCATGTACGTTCTTTCTGAGGTGGGTGGCATACTGTAGTACTGTGATTTTTATTTGGGATTGTGGGGATCAAAACATTAAGATGACCTGTTGAAAATATGTCTTTGAAATACAGCTTGGAACTTCGTACAGCTAGCACAGCTCGCACCCCCTCTCCCCCCACCCACACACACGGCTCAAGGATTTCAACCTCTTATCAACACCTCTGACAAACCATGCCACGCATTCACAAGTGCGCTAAGCTAAGCCCTTCTAACTTGCCTTTTCTTCAACACAACACTCCCCCCCCCCCATTAGTAATAAGATTAACATGTTGTGTAAGATACAGGCCTAGCTAAGAAAGCCCTTCTAAAACTGCTATTGTACTGTAACAAAACAAGTCAACTTGAAGTTCAAAGCTTATCAACACAACAACAGAGCCCTCCAACAGAGCCATTCACATAAATGTACTGTAGCGTGATTATCATGAGCTGGGCAGAAGACATGTTGGATAATCCTTAATGCAGGAAAATAGTATTTTTCTACAGCATTTTATTGCATTATTAACAGAAATGATTGATTAAACAATAAAAATATAATAATTTTTAAAAAGCATTTTTTGTTTTTATATATATTTTTTCCCAAACTAATGTGAAGCGCAATGCTTTGTTTGTTGAACTGTTCATAAGAATTTCAGGTCAGCAAGAGGGGTTTAAAAAATAGATTTTATTTTTTAATGCATAATACAGTACAAAAATACAATACAGTAGCTCTTGTCTTTCTCTTCGTTATGGCATTGTGAGATGGGAGAGAGGTGGCTGCAGCTCTGAAAATACAGTATTTCAAAAGATTTTTTTTAAAACATTTTTTTTAAAACATTTTTTTTGGCAAACACGAATTTCTATACAGTAATTATTATCTTACACATCCCCCCCCCCCCCTTCATTGCTTGCGGCAGTTCTGAAAATGAAAAGAAACAATAAATTCAGACATGGTTAGTTTTAGTGCCATACAGTACTTACAGTGCAGTAAACTGCCTGTATCATACACTGGCGACACACTTTATTCGAGCTCGGCTAGTCCCACGAATTCGGGTATACCCGGGTGTATTGAGGTTTGTGACTGTTTTCTGCCCGAGTGCATTGAGGTATTTTCCAGGCAGGGATTGAAGCATTTTATTCCCGCTGGCTGCAATACTGCACAGTATATATATTTATACTGCATTAGAATTCATGAATTTATGCCATCTGGTAGACACGCGAAGCATTGCAGCCTATTAAATCCTAATCATTATCATTTAACAGATCAGCCGCCCGTCAGCCAGGCATGAACCCAGGCTGGGAAGGCAAACGCAACGGGGCTTGTCAGAGGTGAGGAGTGGCGCATTCCAGGTATCTGCCAGGTACATACTGGGTATTTGCTCGAATAAAGTGTGTCGGTGCAGTACTTACCTGTGCCTGATTAACAGAAATAAATGGTTAAAACAATAACAATACAGTATTTATTTCAAAAGATTTTTTGTAAAACTTTTTTTCTTTTTGGCAAACACAAATTTCTATACAGTAACTATTGAGAGAGGTGGGAGAGGGGGGGTTTGTGTAAGATACAGGCTGGTTTGTACATGAACACCGTACTATTATCTTACACACACCCCCCTTCCTTGCTTGCGGCAGTTCTGAAAATGAAAATAAACAATAAATGCAGACATGGTTATTTTTAGGGCCATACTTACCTGTATCTTACCTGTATACTTACCTGTCTATGGAACAGAAAAACCCGGGCGCTACCTGTAGATACTTAAAAGTTGAATAAGGGTGTAATAGCAACCTTGGTAGTGGGCAAAGTATCCCTCTGTTTCTTTTCCTCCTGTGACTCTAACGACCCCAAAGGAGGATCTACCCAGGATCCTTCAAAGTAAAGGCGACAGAAGAAGGGAATGGGGGAGCACTGGTGGAATAATAAAGTATGGTACAATCTGATTCAGGTGTGTATGACTCTGAAGTGCTGAGGTGGGTGTTATAAATCTAAAATAGTTTCAAACACTCACACGGCCTTGTGCGAATGCTTGAGCATCAAGGTATCTTTGCGTCCTCTCTTCTTTTCTTTATGGATTCGATCTCCGCTTCTCGTCTGGGCTCTTCCTTTCTTTCTTTATTGGTGTGATGTCACCTTCTTTGTCCTGTAGGTTCGGTCTCCGCCTCTCGTCCGTGCTTTTTCTCTCCTTTTTCTTGTGTGCGGTATCACCCTCGAAATAAATGCATGGAAATAGGAACAGAATATGAACAAACAAGAACAAATTCTAGGGGAACAATATAACCAGAGATGATCTTCAAAATTGAGATATGTAACTAAACACTCACACGGGCATGTGTAGGTGCACTCTAAGGGATGGTATCTTTGGGCTCCCAGGGGTAGTCCCACTGCTCCAAATGACAAAACTTGACTCAGTGGCAAGTGATAAAGGGGATGAAAAAGATCATTCAAAGTATTACTACTCACACGGCCAAGTGTGAGTGCACACTTGGAAAGGTATCTTTAGTTATTTCTATCGTCCTAGGATGGAAAATAGGTAGCCGTCTCTAGTGTTGATTACTCCCAGCTACGGAGCCTGAGGAAGCCCATAGGGCAAAACGCGTTGCTCGAAATCCCCCAGCCATTTTGATCTTTTGCGGCCACCGTCGGGAGCAGGACAAGGAAGTACAGAGCTCCATCCGGACATGGAGTGAGCTACTGCAGCACCTCGAGCCCTGCTAAAGATCCCATAGAGACTGGCCTTTAACCCCATTCCACACCGCAGCACACTGGTTGAGCAAGCGGGGGGTCTGTTGTTTATCCTTGTTTTATTGTTTAAATAAAGACTATAACCTTGACTCGCTGGACTCACGATTTTAATCACCATTCTGGGAGTAATCAACACTAGAGACGGCTACCTATTTTCCATCCTAGGACGATAGAAACAACTAAAGATACCTTTCCAAGTGTGCACTCACACTTGGCCGTGTGAGTAGTAATACTTTGAATTATCTTTTTCATCCCCTTTATCACTTGCCACTGAGTCAAGTTTTTCCATTTGGAGCAGTGGGACTACCCCTGGGAGCCCAAAGATACCATCCCTTAGAGTGCACCTACACATGCCCGTGTGAGTGTTTGGTTACATATCTCAATTTTGAAGATCATCTCTGGTTATATTGTTCCCCTAGAATTTGTTCTTGTTTGTTCATATTCTGTTCCTATTTCCATGCATTTATTTCGAGGGTGATACCGCACACAAGAAAAAGGAGAGAAAAAGCACGGACGAGAGGCGGAGACCGAACCTACAGGACAAAGAAGGTGACATCACACCAATAAAGAAAGAAAGGAAGAGCCCAGACGAGAAGCGGAGATCGAATCCATAAAGAAAAGAAGAGAGGACGCAAAGATACCTTGATGCTCAAGCATTCGCACAAGGCCGTGTGAGTGTTTGAAACTATTTTAGATTTATAACACCCACCTCAGCACTTCAGAGTCATACACACCTGAATCAGATTGTACCATACGTTATTATTCCACCAGTGCTCCCCCATTCCCTTCTTCTGTCGCTCATACTTACCTGTGCCTTATTACTTTCCCGAGGCCTGGCCATTACGTTGTATAACAATAGGCAACACAGTTGCAATATGATCAATATATTTATTACATCTGGCTACGGTTAGTATATTGTTCCAGAAATTCAGTATCACCTTTTCCAATTCTTCCTTTTTAGACGGTTTCCACACTTTTCTGATATAATCCTGCAACTCATGCCATACCATTTTGATGGGATTAAAATCTGGTGATCTGTAGGAGGGGAGAAAAAAGGTGAATTATGTAAGGAGATATACAGTAAACTATATAAAACAATGCGAAAAAGTTACCCAACTTACTCCGCTGGCATCTTAATCCAGTTGATACCGCTGGCAAAAATGTTAGCCGTCGACGCTGTGTGTTTCGGATCATTGTCCTGGAAGAACCGGTGACCAGATGGGAAATCATCCTTTATGTATTCAACAACATGTGTAATTATGTGATCTTGGAAGAACGCTTTATTCATGATTCCTGGAAACAAGAAAAAACATGTAACATTAGGGTACAAAATACTGAATACAGTACAGCTGTCCAGTGCGTAAGGCCACAGCATGTGTATTTGTGCATTATTTTACCCTCAAAGATAATGATGTATCCTGGTCCTTGTCTAGAGAGGGCACCCGACACATGCATCTTCACTGGGTGCTTGGGACGTGGCTTCAGAGATTGGCGTCCTTTTTTGTAGAATCCAAAACGGGCAAACCTCTCAAGCGCTACAGTTGTCTTGTCTGTAAAGATGACATCATTGAAAGTCTCGCCACTTTCAATCCATGCCCGTGCCTGGTCCACTCTTTTTAATTTGTTGGCTTCCCTTATCATAGCATACGCTCTGTAATGACAAGGAAAAATGTTAGAGCCACTAAATTCTGGACATACAGTACAGTATGATACTGTATTAGGAGGGAGCCTAACATAAAAAAAGAGGGCATGGGTGACGTACTGTATACTGTACTTACTTAAAATGCCCATATTTCTATCCCAATTTCCATCTCATCAACCTGATACTGGTCTCTGATGCTTTTATTTTGTGAGTAGCCTCCAGTGCATTCTTTACCCTTGTGGCACACGTCTCATCATTCGCGTCACTTATTTATTTATTTAGAAAATATTTTACCAGGAAGTAATACATTGAGAGTTACCTCTTATTTTCAAGTATGTCCTGGGCACAGAGTTAAGACAAATAATACATGGTTACAAATACAGTTATATAAATGAACAGGGTATACATTATATACAAGACATTGCATGCACAGTTAAAGAAAATATATATTATGGGCGTATGAAACAGTTACAGACCATTTGGTCCACCAGAAGAGTGTTCGCCCTAATGTGTAAAGAAAAACAGAACAATTTGTTGCAGTAGGCAAATTAAGCATCCCAATAGCGCACAGATTTCTTATTGTCTGATGTTGCTGCTGCACTTATTGTACTGTGAGTACAATACAGAATCTTTTGAAATGATTACACTATGACACCACCTCCTAAAGTACAGAAGACAGTACAGTATATTACTGTAGAGTTGACTTAAAAAGCTAGTGACTGATTGTAAGAATGGCAAAAATGTTAATTTTTACAGTACCTTTCGACTGTACAGTATAATAAAATATTGAACACAGGCATACTAGTACTGTACAGTTCAGTACAAGACGTTGGTAGAGTTATGGCGGACAATACAGTAAGTACTTACTCAATAGTGACAGTCGGCTTTCTTTTGACGTTTTTTGCCTTCCTATGCGCATGATAACAAACAGTGCTTTTTGCTAAACCGAGGCCCGAAGCAGCTAACCAGCGGTGGATCTGTGCAATGCTGTGTCCATTCTGGTACATATCCTTTATTCTCAAGCTGAGATCTTTTGAAATCCTTTTCTTTGGCATCGCTGCTGATAGAAAAAAATTGCAAGCACACACAGAGCAATTCAATGTGAATTCGATGTGTATTGAATGTGCATTGAATACACAAAATGGATGGTGTATTTATACTTTAATTTAATATGCCTCAATGTCACTCGACAGGATTAGTACACAGTCCGCCCACTTTTAACACCTGCACCTCGTGTCCATGCCCGCGAAAAAATTTCAATAAAAGGTGAGACAAATTGCAAAGACTCTCACACACCAATCTCTATCTGAACTTGCTCTTGTCCAGATACTGCATTGTGCATTCGTCCATCTGTTTCCATGGATCGCCCCCGATTCTACGGACGCAGGAACCAGCTTTCTTCTGCCGTGCTGGCCAAGCAAAAGGCGTAAGCTGTTTCCCAGCCAAAACCTAAGCGAAAACCAAAGCAGAATAAAGAAAATGTTCCGAAGGCTCCAAAGGTTTAGACCCTATGGCCTTATTTTGTAAAGAAGAAGATCGGTGCACTTAGCACTGTGCAAGTCAAGAGGAATCACGATTCTCTCCTTGCAGCCCCCCGCTCAACTGCTCCCCAACCCATCCTCGATGCTGCTGCTCTCCTGGAAACCCCCGGCTAACCTGCTCCACAACCCATACTTGACGCTGCTGCTCTCCTGTCAACCCTGCCGACTGCTTCACAACCCATCCTCGACGCTGCTGCTCTCCTGTCAACCCCCTGCCGACCTGCTCCACAACCCATCCTCGACGCTGATGCTCTCCTGTCAACCCCCTGCCGACCTGCTCCACAACCCATCCTCGATGCTGATGCACTCCTGTCAACCCCCTGGTCACCTTCTCCACCACCCACATACGCCGATGTCTACAGCACGGAGCAAAAGGTTGATCTTCTTTTGGAGACCATGTTGAGTATGGATATGCGCATGGAGAAAATGGAAAGTAACATGGAGAAGATGGCAAGGAACATGGAGAAGATGGAAAGGAAGATTGTGGGGATGTATTCTTTCCTGCGAGTTCCTGTCCCTGTCCCTGTATGTCCGACGCAGGATCAGGAGGGTGGCCAGCATGACGTGACCTTCACGCTTCTCTCACCACGCACCCCACGCTCAGCCCATCCATCAGAATACGTGTGCCTGTATGCCTTTGAGGACAAGGTGACAACCCCGGTAAGGTCACAACAGGAGGAAAGCATCCTCCCACACCGCCTACCCCCGCTGCCAGAAGTACACCAGCACCCAGGCTTCCAACGATGCCGGACATCATCTTGACCGACCTGGCCCAGCACGACCGGGAGAAATACAGGACTGGATGTGCTGGTGTAACCCAGAAATTTGCCCTGGCAATTTTTAAACACCACGTCAGTTTTGAGATGTACAGCGGTTGGACCCACAGTGTAAATTATGAAGAAAATAAAAGAAAGAGGGCCCTGCCAGCAAATTTAAGAAATAACATTTTGAATGAATTGGAGTGTTATTTCCGTGTTACCCCTACCCTTATGAGAGCTGTGAGAGACACTATAAATGGCCTGTTGAGGCATACAAGGGCTCGTGCTTGGAGTGGCACCCCTCTTGCTAATGATTTTTCCCAAACTCTACAGTAGTGCAAAAGATTTTGATCCCCAAAAAAAAATTTTTTAGCATTGTTTTATTGTTTAATGTGTTTAATCATTTTCTGTTTATTTTTTATGGTTTTGAAATATTGATATTGTGTAATCATTTATTTCTGTCAATCAGACACAGGTAAATATTTTACTGTATAGAAATTAGTTTGTGCAAAAAAAAAAAAAGGTGTTTTTACATGTGTTTTTTATAATCAAACTAACCATGTCTGTTTATTTACAGTATACAGGATTTTCAGCAGCTGCAGTGAAAAAGGGAAGGGGGGGGGTAAGATTGTATTGTATGTCTTTATTTATATAGCGCCATTAATGTACATAGAGCTTCACAGTAGTAATACATGTGGTAATCAAATAAATAACAGATAATATAAATAACAGATCATGGGAATAAGTGCTTTAGACATTAAGGAAGAGGAGTCCGTGCTCCGAGGAGCTTACAGTCTAATTGGTAGGTAGGGAGAACGTACAGAGACAGTAGGAGGGAGTTCTGGTAAGTGCATCTGCAGGGGGCCAAGCTTTATGTATCATGTGTTCAGAATAGCCACAGTGCTATTCATATGCTTCTTTAAGCATGTGTGTCTTAAGGTGGGTCTTAAAGGTGGATAGAGAGGGTGCTAGTCGGGTGCTGAGGGGAAGGGCATTCCCGAGGTGAGGGGCAGTCAGTGAAAAAGGTTTAAGGCGGGAGAGGGCTTTAGATACAAAGGGGGTAGAAAGAAGACATCCTTGAGAAGAACGCAAGAGTCTGGATGGTGCATAATGAGAAATTAGGGCTGAGATGTAAGGAGGGGCAGAAGAGTGCAAAGCTTTAAAAGTGAGAAGAATGGAGTGTGAGATGCGGGATTTGATCGGAAGCCAGGAGAGGGATTTCATGAGGGGAGATGCCGAGACAGATATCAGAAAGAGTCGAGTGATTCTGGCAGCAGCGTTTAGGATAGATTGTAGGGGAGACAGGTGAGAGGCAGGAAGGCCGGACAGCAGGAGATTATAGTAATCAAGACGGGAGAGAATGAGGGCCTGAGTCAGCGTTTTAGCAGTTGAGCAACAGAGGAAAGGGCGTATCTTTGTTATATTGCGGAGGAAAAAGCGACAGGTTTTAAAAATGTTTTGAATGTGAGGGGCGAATGTGAGAGAGGAGTTGAGTGTGACCCCAAGGCAGCGTGCTTGGGCTCCTGGGTGAATGATCGTAGTTCCAACAGTAATGTGGAAGGAGGTAGTAGGGCCAGGTTTGGGAGGAAGTATGAGGAGCTCTGTTTTAGCCATGTTGAGTTTAAGGCGGCGAAGGGCCATCCAGGATGATATAGCAGAGAGACATTCAGAAACTTAGGTTTGTACAGCAGGTGTTGAAAAGTATATTTGTGTGTCGTCAGCATAGAGGTAATAATTAAACCCAAAAGATGTTATTAGGTCACCTAGAGAGAGTGTATACAGAGAAAAGAGAAGAGGTCCCAGGACAGAGCCCTGGGGTACCCCCACAGAGAGATCAATAGAGGAGGAGGAGGTGTTAGCAGAAGAGACACTGAAAGTACGATGGGAGAGGTAGGATGAGATCCAGGATAGAGCTTTGTTCCGAATGTCAAGAGTATGGAGAATGTGAAGGAGAAGAGGGTGGTCCACGGTGTGAAATGCTGCAGAGAGGTCGAGTAATATGAGCAGAGTGTAATGACCTCTGTCTTTGGCAGCATGGAGGTCGTCAGTTATTTTAGTGAGGGCTGTTTCCGTGGAGTTAGCAGTGCGGAAGCCAGATTGTAGAGGGTCTAGGAGAGAATAGGTGTTGAGAAAATGGAGCAAGCGAGAGAATACAAGATTACAGTACTGTGTTTACTGTAATTACAAACAAGCCTGTATCTTACACAAACCCCCCTCTCCAACCCTCTCTCAGTGTTCCAGTACAGTAACTAACTGTATAGAAATCCTGTTGGGGGGAAAAAATGTGTTTTGTTTTTTTTCAAAATCTTTTAAAATGTTGTTATTGTTTAATCATTTCTACCAGTAATTACCAGGACTTGTTTCTTACTTGATTCTTTCTACCATATTTTCAGGGCAGCAGCCCCCTCTCTCCCCCCCCCCCCCCATCTCGCAATGCCATAACGAAGGGAAAGACCACAGCAACTGTTTTTTTGTATTACTGTATGCATTAAAAAATAAAAGTATTTTACTGTATGACCGACCCCCTATTGCAGACCTGAAATTCTTATGAACAGTTCAACCAAGCATCGCATTTCACATACAGTACAGTATGGAAAGAAAGAGCATTTCTCGGTTATTAAAAAAAAAATTAAAAAAAAAAAATGAATGCATACTGTATGGAATAAAAGATATACATTTTTATTTTTGGTGTTTATAAGAAAAGTTGTGCAATGCAACGTACTGTAAAACAGTAGTGGTGATGACAGTACTGTACAATGTAAAAAAAATAATAATATTAAAACAGCAGCATGCAGTACTGTACAGTATAAGGTTTTCTATAAAGCTCACAATTGTTCTATAGATAGATAAAAATGGCATTGTCACTAAATGTTTGCCCACTTGGCAAACAATGCGAAAGCAACTTTTAAAATAAGCGATATTAGAGGTCCATCCAAATCCCTTCTTTTGTCTTTTTGCGCTGGATGACAAAGTTTCGTTTCTGGGGAAAAACAAAAAAATATGCTATTATTATTGGTATTGCGCATGCGTCAAGTCGCTTCATTGGGAATTAAAGCAGCCGTTCAACCGTTGTGGACGATGAGAAAAAAATTCTGATTGGCTCTGACTCTTGAGCCCCACCCTCTCCCTACATTTGTAAGCTGCACTGCAGCAGTGTCACGTACTTCAGCGGCCAATCAAATCATTCTTCAAAGTGCACTCAACAGAGAAACATCTCCTCAACTCGCATACAGTAAAGTACTGTATTGTATTGATACATATAAGTACAGTAGTACTAGTTCAGTAATGTACTGTAAAATACATACAGTACTACTGTATTGGTTTAAAAATACATTTTATTTTTGACACACGGCAGCTTGAACTGCAGTTAAAAACATAAGACTAGCATGTACATTATACTGTAGTACAGTGTAATACAGTGTAGTACATTACTGTATACTGTACCTTCTTTATAAGCTTTGCCAAATGGGTGGTGATGAACATCCAGTCACTGTCACCCACCACCCAGTCACTGTCACTCACCACCCAGTCACTGTCACTCACCACCCACTGTCACCCACCACCCAGTCACTGTCACCCACTACCCAGTCATTTTTAATACTAGTGTATGGGAGCAGGTGGGTCTCCAGAGCTGAACCGCATTAATTTCAGGTCTGGAGACCCCCTGCTTCCCGAGATACAGGCCCCGGTATGGCGTGCCGGTATCTCCTATGCATTTAAATGTCCCAGTCACATGACGAAGGATGTTTAAACATTGCGGGGATACCAGCACTCCACACCAGAGCCTGTAACTCAAGATGCAGGGGTCTCCAAGGCTGAAATCAATGCTGTTCTGCTCTGGAGATCCCATGCTCCCGCAAACTTGTATTCAAATTTAAATAAAAAGAGCTTCATTAACTTATTGGCTAGCCGCTAAGGCAAAGAAGGGGTTAAACTTGAGTACCCTGTTTATTAGGATCAGAGGGAGTGAATGAAAGTGGTAGTTACCCCAGGGTGGGTGGTTAGGCCAGATTAAGGATACGGGAGGAGTTAACCCCTCACTACCATAATAGTGGTAACCGCTACGGTAATGGAGTTAACCACTCCTGCTACCTGCTCAAGAGGCCTAACCACCCACCTTTGGGGCAACTATCCCTTCACCCAATCCCTCTACCCCCAAGAAACAATAAAAAACACAACAACCCTACTACCTACCTCCTCTACTCCCAACAACCCCCGTCAACATATACAATGCAATAATGAGCAAAATTACTATTCTCCAGATCTTATTAATAGCTTATTTGCCCATTCAAAATAAAACACTATGCAGCCAGCATAAAGTAAATTAAAGTTGAATTTACCACTGCCAGGATGAAGGCCGTCCTCATCAGCATCCTCCGCGTCCATGTCCCCGTGGGCAGCATTCCGTGGAGTGTCAAAAAGTTCCTGCTGCTGCTGCTGAACTGGGAATTGGAGGGTGAAGACGTCAAAAATAAGAAATACATTCATTTGTTTTGTTTTTTTAAATTGTGCTTTTTTTAGATGCTTGGTTTTTTAATTGTGTTTTTTTGTATAGGTAAATGGGCTATTATCCAGACTGGATATTACTAATTTTGCCCACTACTGTATTCTATGTGTTGGTGGTTGTTGGGGGAAAAGGGGGTGCCTATTCATTCCCATTGGGGTTATCTTTGCTCCCATTGTGGGCATAGGTAACCACACTGGCAATAGATGGGTGTATTGGCTAGTATTGTGTATTAATGTTTATTGGGGGTAGCGGGTGAATGGGTGTAAGTGGTATTTGGCCCGTGGTGGGTGTTTATGCCTACCGGGTGGGTAGCGGGATGTGTTAAACCCTTCATTACCTTAACGGTAGTAACCGCTAAGGTAATGAAGGAGTTAACTCCCCCCGCAGCCCTCTCCACCGCAAGGCCTAGACACCCACCATATACCAAATACCACGTTCACCCACCCCCGCTACCCACAATAAACCGGGCACTGGTATTTAACCCCTTCATTGCCTTAGCGGTTAGCCGCTAAGTTATTGAAGATGCCTGTAAATATATTTTTATTGCATTGGATGGAAGCCAGGGGTCTCTGGAGCTGATATTAATGTGTATCAGCTCTGGAGACTGCCGGCTTCAATCCGATGCAGGAAAAATAAAAAAATACATTCTAAGTCCTACTCATAAATCCCATCCCACCACACTTGTGGTGGCGAGATGAGATCTGTAATAAGATCGCTATTTCAGTGACCCAATGAGATTATCGAGGCTACTAGAATAGCGTGATTTTATCAAAATGGCGCTATTTTGCTTTTTTCAGCTCCAGCTCAGTGAGTTTGAACAGGAGCGAGACTGCTCGGGGAAATGCACTTCTCGGACGTGTTTGGCAAGTCATCTGAGCTGTCTGAATAGCAAACTTGCCAAATCATTCAGGAAGTGTTCACAAAGAGTTTGTTATCAAACTTACTAGAATAGGCCCCATTGTGTCTGAATCATCCTTGGCCCTTTTAGTGTGCAATTTGTGTAGTAGTAGTTACCTGCTGAACAGATTTAGGTATTTAACACATTCATATAAAATAAAGTCTGAAGATTAAGAGAATGAAAGTCTCTTCATCAAAAGAATCCGCTGATCAGAGCTAAAGTGTCACGGGAGACTCCTGTGGCGGGTAGGATCTCGGTGGCTGGAACAGCAGGAAGCGTAGTAGGGGTCACAATCAGAGGGTCCGAGGCAAGCGGCAGACAGCGCAGTCAGGAAACAAGCAGAGGTCCGAGGCAGGCGGCAGGTAGCGACGTCAGGTAACAAGCAGAGGTCCAAGGCAGGCGGCAGGTAGCGAAGTCAGGTAACAAGCACGGGTCCGAGGCAGGCGGCAGGTAGCGAAGTCAGGTAACAAGCAGAGGTCGGCAACGAGGAGACTGGAACAGGACAGGCGGGGCAGGACAGGGACTGAGAACAGGGAGCAGGGACTGAGACTGGGGAGCAGGAACAAACAGGTACAAGCCAGATTACTAGCAAGGGCTTTTACTGTGAACAGACTCAAATACAGGTACTGGAACGGATCAGGAATCAAAGACATGAGCAATACTGAAGGAGTCTGACTTCAAGCAAAGGCAAACACAACAGACAGGAAGCAAGCTATAAAGGACAGAGACAGGAGCAACAAGAAAACAGACAGACAGAGGAACCCAGAGCCAACAGAAAGCAGCAGCACACCCAGTGGACAAGGAAGCTATGGCTAGGCAGGAGGTCTAGGTGATCCTGACATTACTCCCCCCTCTCAAGAGCATTCTCCGGACAATCCTCCAGGCTCTTCCCGGAGGCCTTGATGAAACAGCGACTCAAGGTGACCCACCTCTGGTGGCTTGTAAGTGGGCAGAGGGTACTCCACAGGTACATTGGATGCGGCAAGGAACCTCCGAATGGGTGCGTTCAACCCAAAAGCAGGGGCAGAGATATCAGGAACGTGGGCAACAAGGACGGGTGCAGCTTTTCCACATGAGTCAGTGGGGACACAGAGTTGGCTCACCATGGTCTCCTCTTGCGACTGCCGTTTCGTGGCATCAACCAATGAAAGACCAGCTATTTGAGTTTTCAGCTCTTGAAGCTGTCCTTCTGCACTTCTTTTCCCACTCAAGGCAGTTGTCAGTTCAACTTCTTCTTTTCTGATCTGCAGCTGCCGGTACGCCTCCCGAGCCTTGTCCAGCTCCAGCTGCAGCCGATCCTTATCACGGGCTGTGTGGTCCAATAATTTGCAGGCATCGGCCATTTTGACCTCATAGCGCAGTGTCAGGCCAGCCACTTGACAGACTGACACCTTCTCTCTCTTTGGCAAGCTGTGTGTTGAGCTCAGTGATCTGCGCCTGCAGCGCTGTGAGTTGCTGAGATGTGTGTTCAGCTGTTAGCTTTAGCTCTTCCATCTTTAGGCGTTGCTGCAATTTCCACTCCTCAGCGAGAGACCCCTAGTTGAGTGCATTTTGCAATTTTCCACTCAGGGCTTTCATCTCTTTACTGTGATCATTTTGAGCTTGCTTCCATGCATCCCTCATTACGTCTTGGAGCTCTGACAATTCCTTTGTCAAGGTCTCAGCTGCCTGCCTTTTCCAGGTCTCTTTCTCCTGGGTGTACTGACTGTTAGAGATGGAGCAGTGTGTCTGCTCCTCCAACTCTTGTTTCAGTCTCTGGACCGCCTTGTGTTCCCTCTCATATAGGGTTACCTGGGCTCTACGCTCCTCCTCCAGCGAGGCTCTGGTTATGCTCAGTGTGACCTTCAGCTCCTCATGCTGTTCTTTGGGGACACACTGGGTACTCAAATACTCTTCCAGCATCTTTATCTTGTAGGCAGTCTGGAAACTTTCTTCCTGCAGAACTCGCTGCTTTTCTTCAGCATTCACCCATTTCTTCTTCATGTCCTGCAGATGTGCACGCAGTTCTTGCAGCTGACTCTGCAGCATATTTTCTGTTCGTGTGCGCCGCTCCAGGGAGACACGTTCTTCTTGCAGCATTCTCTCTGCATTCTGCAGTGCTGTCTGCATGTCTAACTTTTCCTGGGACAACTGTTTCTTCTCCTCTCCTAATTCATGGAGTTTCTTATCTCCTTCACCGACTTGGACATAGAGATTCTTGCACTCCTGGGTTACCATTTCAAAACTGCTATTTAACCCTTCGAAGATCTCTCTCAAAGAACGTAGTTCTGTGTTGAAGTGGCAATTCTTCTCCTCAGAGGCTTCCAGTTTTGCGCCAACTTGAGCCATGAAACTCTGGTACTGCGCATTATCAGCATAGGCCTTCTCCAGCTTACTTGACAGGATTACCCAGTACCTCTCCAACTGCTCTCTTTCTTTCTCCTGGAGAACACACTTAGCAATTGCTGAAGATAGACAGCTTTGTAGTGCAGTCTTGGCTTCTTGCTCCTTATCTAAACATTCATAAAGACAATCAATCGCTTTCTGTGCAGCTTGAAGCGTCTGAGTAGGGGCATCTTTCTTTTCTTCCACTATTCTTGGGATACGTCTGTGAGTTGCCTTAAGATGCAGCATATCTCTTTCATCAAATGCAGACTCTGAGGTTAAATTTTCATTCTTAATTTCTTCTGCAACTTCCACAGTAATGCCTCCCTTCTTTTTCTTCTTCTTTCTTGCTTTGAGAAGTTCTGAAGAATCAGTGGTACTGTGTTCACATTTACTGCTCAAGACTGTTTTCAGAGTGGGAGCCATAACTTCAGACATACTGTAGGGAAACCAAACTTCCCAAGAAACCAGTAATGCAGAAAATGTGTCTTTAAAGCAGAAGCATTAGAATGAACAACAGGAATATTAGACACAGAGAGACACAAGATAGGAGAGCTGACCTTTTGAGACTTTAGCATCAGTCACGGAGATTTATAAATGCAAGGAAAAAACATAGACCGAGAAACCTGTAGTTATATCTGAAACTTTAGAAATCAGGCGTAGGGATATCATACAGACAGAGAGAACCTGCAGTTACAGTACCGACACACTTTATTCGAGTGTGGCCGGTACCGCAAGCCGGGAGATTTCCCGGCTTGCTAGTGGCCGCCCCTCGACGTGCCGCGCGTCATAGACGCGCGGTCACGCGTCTTCGGGAGCGTGCGCCCCCTGCACGCGCGTCCAGGGGCTCCCCGAGGGAGTCCTGGTGTCCCGCGATCGCGGGACAGCGGCAGGGGGTTCCGGGGGACCCGGCGGACCCGGCAGCGGTAGGGAGAGCACCCCGATCGGAGGGCGCTCTTCCGCTGCTTCGGCGCGCGCCCGTCACTCTCGGGCGCGCGCCAGGCTACTGCTGCGGCCAAGAATGGGCAAATGCTCGAATAAACTTGGCCGCAGCAGTACATCTGAATCTTTAGGCATCAGACGTAGGGATATCATATAGACAAAGAAAACCTGCAGTTGAATCTGAAACTTTAGATATCAGGCATAGAAATATCATAGACAGCGGGAAACTAATACAGAGAAAACTTGTAATTAGATTTGAAACTTTTGACATCGGACATAGGAATATCAGACAGAGAACCCTGCAGTCAAATCTGAAACCTTTGATATCAGGCGTAGGGATATCATATGTTGCAGAGAAACAAACTTTAGGGGAACTTGCAGGTAAACCTGAAACCTTAGAACCAATCATATGAAAAACTATAGATGCAAGAATATCAAAGCATGCAGCAACAAAATAATGGGAGCACTTTTGTCTTTTGAAATGGGGACCCTGTGAACAGCAGTGGTCCAACCAGGGAAAGCTGTAAATCAAGGTAACCGTCTTAAATAGAAATGTGAGTCTGAAAATCTGCAGTGGCCCACCCACAATGCAGAGACAATTCTTGTCCAGGTAATGAAAGTCTGAAAATGGCAAAAACAGGTACTGCAGGGAGGGTTTTTTTTTGTAAAAGGGAATTCTTCTCAGGGAGAAAGTGGCACAAAAAAACCCTGCAGAAACCTTTGCAGAAACAAAACCTTCAGGATCCCAACTGGGATTTCAAAAAACAAAAACAAAAAAAGTACTTATCTTCCTCCAAGCAGATGGGGTCTGCTGAAGCAGGAAGGCAGAGAATCTGTTCCAGCGAGATCCAGAAGTGGCCTTTGCTTTCTGTCACGGGAGACTCCTGTGGCGGGTAGGATCTCGGTGGCTGGAACAGCAGGAAGCGTAGTAGGGGTCACAATCAGAGGGTCCGAGGCAGGCGGCAGACAGCGCAGTCAGGAAACAAGCAGAGGTCCGAGGCAGGCGGCAGGTAGCGACGTCAGGTAACAAGCAGAGGTCGGCAACGAGGAGACTGGAACAGGACAGGCGGGGCAGGACAGGGACTGAGAACAGGGAGCAGGGACTGAGACTGGGGAGCAGGAACAAACAGGGACAAGCCAGATTACTAGCAAGGGTTTTTACTGTGAACAGACTCAAATACAGGTACTGGAACGGATCAGGAATCAAAGACATGAGCAATACTGAAGGAGTCTGACTTCAAGCAAAGGCAAACACAACAAACAGGAAGCAAGCTATAAAGGACAGAGACAGGAGCAACAAGAAGACAGACAAACAGAGGAACCCAGAGCCAACAGAAAGCAGCAGCACACCCAGTGGACAAGGAAGCTATGGCTAGGCAGGAGGTTTAGGCGATCCTGACATAAAGATAGTTTTGGATAGGTTGAAGATATGTAGTGAATCTGCCTTTTGATTTAACACGGTTGTCTCTTCCAGTGAGGTTGATCCTCTCTTTCTCTTAGGGTTCTTTTTCCCTCAACGGGTTTTGTGTTTGCGTGTGGTATTTCTAAACAAATCCACATTTCTAGAGAGAACAGATTTATGGCCCTTATTTCTCAAGAAATCAAGAGGTTTATTTGTTTGCGTTATTGATTCACACTCAGAGATTTCTGCTTCAGATGAAGAATAGTCAACAATATTACTCCACCTGTTTTGTCTCAGGAGATACTCATAGATTGTATCCTGTTCATAATTATGACTGTCTCAAATGAATTTACTGTGTTTTCTGTCGTTCAGCTCGGTTTTGAATTTGTCCATATTAGTCTCTAATCTCCATCCATGAGGTTTATTTGCATCATGGCTGCAGACTGTTCAACTGTCAACTTCATCCATAGACTCTGCAGGGGTACACACTGCTGTTTTTTCTTCATGCAGTGTGATATATGTGGCAATCTGGTCCGCTTAGCCTGCATGCATTGAAAATAGAATTTGGATCTCACTAGAAGGTTATAATTATGTGCTTACACACAAGAGGCTGCAGCAATCACACTTTATAACATACTGCATGTAGCTAAATTGTGGTCAGTATCAAACCCCTATGCAAAACGCTACATGTGGCATTTAAGACTACTCACCTTGTACTTATTAGTAGCAGCAGTTCATTTAGTGTTTAGCCTGTTTCCCATCTATGACCTCTTGCTAGCTCCACTTACAGCTCTATAGCCCTCATTTGTGGAATTTAACATTCCTATTAAGGAAGATTACACTGTATTTCTTTAGCTCATCAGTGAATTAAAGTACTTATCTCTGACCATCCTGAGCTTTATTGAAACACTCCACAGTTTATTCCAGTGCCTATATACCCTACTCATACACTTTTTAATTATTGTTTCAATTAAAAAACAGTGATACATGTTTTAACTTTGCGTTATTAAATGTTATGTTTTATTAGGGTGGTGTGCAACTAAGTGAATTCTTTGGAAAAGCTTATTTCCTTTTGCCCTTCATCCCCTTTTGTTATTCACTAACAATTCACAACTTTTCACTCACCAATATCACTAGTATCGTTTACTTATTCACCCAGGTCAATTCAGTATAGTATTATAGTTGATCATCAACCCCTCTCGTCATTTTTTCATAATCCGTTTCCAAATAAACCACATGCTTTTTTTTATAAACTCTTTAAAATCTATAGTAATTATATATTTACATCTGGGGACGATCCAGATAAGTTTACTCAATGATATTCATTTTATGACTAATACCACTTTATCAAAAGAGGTTAATAAACTACTTTTACAACTGATTGGGGGTTATCGATTAAACTACAATAGTAACAACCAGGGCACCGTCACATAAAAACTCCAATTTACTGCAATGGGAGTTTCTGTGTGATAGTGTCCTGATTGGCACTATTGCAGTGTAATGAACAACCCCCATTGTGTCATGTTGTAATTACACATGATGTAGAACATTCTTCTTTTTAATTGGCTCCAAAATGTTACATGGCACTGTAGGTGGAATCAGCTTATACAGTAGTTCTTGGTTCAGTCTCCATTACATTTTGGAACAGATGGGTTACATCTGTTACACTTTAGTTCTTAGGGAAGACTTTGTGGACAAGTAATACATTAACAAATATAGCATTTAATACAAAGCCTCTTTCAGTTTTTGAAAGAACCCCAGAGTGCAATCATTCAAGATTCACAACTGTATCTATCTAGACATCCCAAAGGTGCTTTCTAACAGCTGTCTAGTTATAGATATATTGTGTGGGTTCATTTCTTTCCTTGTATTGTTTTTCACTGCTTACTGTAGCTCTATGTCAGATTTGTTATACTATCAGATAGCAAAATGGTTCTATTGTGTATTCACTTTTATACATTTTTGTTTATATTACTATATAATCCCTTACAGTTATTTCTTCTTTCCAAATAATGTGTGTTCAAGTGCTGCTTTTGAATCCCTTTGAGATTTCTGATTGGCACCTGTACCACTCTAAATCTACTACAAGGTGGTCTTTCTGTAGTTTTCTAAACTTTCGCCTTTTTTTCCTTTTACAGCATCTACTGCTATAATTATAAATCAGCTTAGCTTGTACATTTATATTTTTCCTGTGGGGGAATTACCATGGTATTAAAATGTACTATCATAAAATAAATAGATTTTGATATTCATACATAATATAAAAACTATTTCATGTAAATCTTAAAAATATGTATCAATAAATTAAAAATTAAACGCATATGCGCTAGTTGGGATCCTTGGCAGAGGACTGAGGGCAAACAGACTCCAGTGGCAGACCTAGCTAAGATAAAGACCTCCCCCGTCCAGTTAAATATCCCACCCGAGCCAGCAGAGACCCTGAGGGACTGGGTATGAGGTTCTGCAAAATCCGTTCTGGTTTTCAGAGTCCGGTCCGGGATTTTACTCTTGCTCGCCCTCTGTGGCAGGATTGTCCATTTTTGCTCCTGGTAACTTCCTTTAAAAGGACAGCCCTGTAAGCAGGAAGTTGCCGAGCAAAGTTCCAGTTCATGGTGAGTACATGCAACGGGCCTACCTATTGTCTTCCTCGTTACAAGATCCGGCTCACGTACCTCGATTATCCTTGTCTTCAGCCTGCCACGACCTCTGCATCCACACCGACTACACAACTGGGCTGTCAGCCCTGACCTTCGGCCCACGACTCACTACTCTATCAGAACTCTGTCCCTCGGCTCAGGTTGGTTCTTTCACCTTCCTACCTCAGTCTTGCTGATCCATTTCCTGGTTGAGACGATCATTGTTACACTGGGTGACTGATCCAGTCCAAATCTACTGGCAATCTAGCAGGGATCAAGTTTATATCACCCACCCCTACCCCTTCTCTTGTCTCAATGTTAGTCCTGTCTTTCGTTTGTTTCGTGTCTCGTATAATACGAATACTAAATATCACCCTCAGTGGTCGACCAGACTAGTCAGGATTTATAATTGCCTCTCGACTGTTATTAGTATATCTTTTTCTAATCCTTGCTGGTGTATCATACTGTATAATTATCTTGTCCCTGGTCCACCCTGTCTTTGTTCTGTACCTCACCAAATCTTTCAATAAAGAAATAAGTTTTAAACAAATGTATGTATCTAACTGAAACCATTAATTGAAGCCTTTGCTGTGTGTATTATATACTATATGCAAGTGATCCAATGCTAGGTAAAAAACCATCTCTAAATCCTCATTGAAGCCTTTGCTGTGTGTACTATATAGTATATGCAAGTGATCCAATGCTAGGTAAAAACCATATTTGAATGTTGTTTTCTGTCTACCCCTAATCAAATTAAGTGTTGCCACCTAGGCAGGGAACACCCTGTGTAGAAAACCATTTGTTTGAATGTGCCTCAGATGTGCTAATTAAGCAGACAGAACCACACTGTCAGGTGACTTTTTAGGCCTATACACAGGCGGCACACTTTATTTGAGTACGGCTCATTCCGCAAGCCGGGATATGTCCCGGCTTGCGAGCCGCACTACCTCATCGGGTCAACGGGTGCCTGTGCCGCCTGTACGCGTGCCCAGGGCTCCCCGAGGGAGCCCTGGTGTCGCGCGGATGTGAGGACGGCGGCGAGACGTTCCGGGGGACCCGGCGGACCCAGTGAGGAGAGGGGGAAGCCCCGATCGGCGGGCCTCTCCTCCGAGGCTTCGGCGCGCGCCCGGCACCCTCCGGCGCGCGCCAGGTTACTGCTGCGGCCGAGAACGGGAAAATGCTCGAATAAACTCGGCCGCAGCAGTATAAACCCAGTCAGAACAGCTAGTCTGCCTACAGCCCATATCCAAGTGGCCCATTTTAAGTGGCATGACTACTAAACAACTGAAGTTTAAAAGGAAGTGGCCCATTATAAGTGGCATGACTACTGAACAACTGAAGTTTAAAAGGAAGTGGCCCTTTCTAACAAGTTCCTCTCTGTGCATGACTTCTTTCTCTCTCACTCCCTGCTTCTCTTTGCTATAACTGAGACCTGGCTCACTCAGTCTGACACTGCTCTGGAAGCTGCCCTCTCCTATGGTGGCCTTTCCTTCTCCCACACTCCGCGCACTGATGGCAGGGGTGGAGGCGTGGGGCTCCTGCTCTCCTCTCTCTGTCGTTACCGAACCCTTCCTATTCCTCCCTCTCTTGCTTTTCCCTCCTTTGAGGCTCACACTGTCCAGATTTTCTCTCCTCTCCCTGTTCATGTGGCGGTCATCTATCGCCCACCTACCTCTACTCATCCCCCTTCTGCCTTTCTCTCTCACTTTGAATCCTGGCTCTCTTTCTTCCTCTCCTCAGACTCCCCTGTTCTTCTCCTTGGGGACTTCAATTGCCACATTGATGACCCCTCTCTCCCTTGGGCTTCCCGCTTTCTCGCTCTAACCTCTTCTTTTGGCCTTCAACAGTGGACTGCAGCCAGCACCCACAAGGATGGCCACTACTTAGACCTGGTTTTCACTAAGAACTTCTCTCTCTCCGATTTCTCCATTTCCCCTTTTCCTCTCTCTAACCATCATCTCATCTCATTCTCTCTATCTCGCTTCTCCCCTTCTCCACCTCCATCTACACCCCGGTTCTGCAGAAACCTGCACTCTATTCACTTACCTGACTTTGAGTCCACTTTACGCTCCTCCCTCTCCTCTCTCAGCCCTGCTACAGACCCCGACAACCTGGTCAGGAACTACAACTCTGCCTTGTCCTCCTCTCTTGATCTACATGCCCCACTTTCTCTCTGCCGCACTCGCCCTTCTAACCCTAGACCCTGGCTAAATTCCCACACACGCATGCTGCGTTCCTCCACTCATTCCTCTGAACGCCTCTGGAGGAAGTCTCACACTCTCGCAGACTTCCTTCACTACAAATTTATGCTATCCTGTTTCAACTCTGCCCTCTCGCAAGCTAAACAAGCCTACTTTTCTGCACTAATCAACATGCACAAGTCTAACCCACGCCGACTGTTCTCTGTCTTTGATACTCTACTCAAACCACCCTCATCTGTCTCTCCTTCCTCCATCTCCGCTCAGGACTTTGCTGACTATTTTAAGGAAAAGGTGGAATCCATACGTCAGAACATCCCCTCTGTTTATTCTTCCCATCCTACACCTCTTCCTAACTCTCCTCCTGCCTTCCTTGACTCTTTTTCCACTGTCTCAGAGGAGGATGTGTCGCTGTTGATCGCCTCTTCTCCCTCTACCACTTGCCCTCTTGACCCCATTCCCTCCCATCTCCTAAAACCTCTTGCTCCTACTATAATCCCTACGCTCACACACATTTTTAACTCATCCCTCTGCTCTGGAACCTTTCCATCCTCCTTCAAACATGCAACAGTCATACCATTACTCAAAAACAGCAAGCTTGACCCTACCTGTCTTTCTAACTATCGACCTGTCTCCCTCCTGCCTTTTGCCTCTAAACTCCTTGAACGTCTTGTATTCTCTCGCTTGCTCCATTTTCTCAACACCTATTCTCTCCTAGACCCTCTACAATCTGGCTTCCGCACTGCTCACTCCACGGAAACAGCCCTCACTAAAATAACTGACGACCTCCATGCTGCCAAAGACAGAGGTCATTACACTCTGCTCATATTACTCGACCTCTCTGCAGCATTTGATACTGTGGATCACCCTCTTCTCCTTCACATTCTCCATACTCTTGGTATTCGCTCTATCCTGGATCTCATCCTACCTCTCCCATCGTACTTTCAGTGTCTCTTCTGCTAACACCTCCTCCTCCTCTATTGATCTCTCTGTGGGGGTACCCCAGGGCTCTGTCCTGGGACCTCTTCTCTTTTCTCTGTACACACTCTCTCTAGGTGACCTAATAACATCTTTTGGGTTTAAATATCACCTCTATGCTGACGACACACAAATATACTTTTCAACACCCGACCTTACACCTGCTATACAGACCAAAGTTTCTGAATGTCTCTCTGCTATATCATCCTGGATGGCCCTCCGTCGCCTTAAACTCAACATGGCTAAAACAGAGCTCCTCATACTTCCTCCCAAACCTGGCCCTACTACCTCTTTCCACATTACTGTTGGAACTACGATCATTCACCCAGTAGCCCAAGCACGCTGCCTAGGGGTCACACTCGACTCCTCTCTCACATTCGCCCCTCACATTCAAAACATTTCTAAAACTTGTCGCTTTTTCCTCCGCAATATAACAAAGATACGCCCTTTCCTCTGTTGCTCGACTGCTAAAACTCTGACTCAGGCCCTCATTCTCTCCCATCTTGATTACTGTAACCTCCTGCTGTCCGGCCTTCCTGCCTCTCACCTGTCTCCCCTACAATCTATCCTAAATGCTGCTGCCAGAATCACTCTACTCTTTCCTAGATCTGTCTCAGCATCTCCCCTCCTGTAATCCCTCTCCTGGCTTCCAATCAAATCCCGCATCTCACACTCCATTCTTCTCCTCATTTTTAAAGCTTTACACTCTTCTGCCCCTCCTTACATCTCGGCCCTAATTTCTCGCTATGCACCATCCCGACTCTTGCGTTCTGCTCAAGGATGTCTTCTTTCTACCCCCTTTTTATCTAAAGCCCTCTCCCGCCTTAAACCTTTTTCACTGACTGCCCCACACCTCTGGAATGCCCTTCCCCTCAGTACCCGACTAGCACCCTCTCTATCCACCTTTAAGACCCACCTTAAGACACACTTGCTTAAAGAAGCATATGAATAGCACTGTGGATATTCTGAACACATGATACATAAAGCTTGGCCCCTTGCAGACGCACTTACCAGAACTCCCTCCTACTGTTTCTGTACGTTCTCCCTACCTACCAATTAGACTGTAAGCTCCTCGGGGCAGGGACTCCTCTTCCTTAATGTTATGTTTATGTCTAAAGCACTTATTCCCATGATCTGTTATTTATATTATCTGTTATTTATTCGATTACCACATGTATTACTACTGTGAAGCACTATGTACATTAATGGCGCTATATAAATAAAGACATACAATACAATACAATTAAAGCAGCAACCCAAACATATGAGAAGGAACATGAGCCAATGGAACAAAACTACTTATTTCTTATAACTGGGGGATCATCTGGAGAACTGAAGGTCAATACAGGAAATACTGTACAGTCAATGAATTGAATCTCACTATTATATGCAGCATTCCTCTTGTTGATTGTTTTGTCGAGTCTGATGTCACTGTTTTTCACTAGTATTCCCTTAGGGAATTTTCTCCAGAATTTGTGGGTTCTCTGGAAGAAGGTAGTAGCAGTTCTGCTGTAGAAAACTACCAGGTTTGAGCAAAGTAATATGAATATATACTTAATTGGGGGAGATATCAGCTTTAATGGACATATTAAAGTTGTATTCACTCTCACAAATATGCTGTCATTTATTTCTTGCACCTTGTAATTACTTCATCTTCAGTTTTATGTAGACATCTTTACCTAAAATGTACCATTTAAAAAGAAGCTAATTAATGCCTACCCATAACTAACTCAGACATCAGCTTCTTCTCTCTTTTTCAATCGTAATTTTTTATTAATGCAAACAGGCAACAATCACAGTAACAGACATTTTTTTTAACACGCATAGAACTTTAAGTGTTAGCAATTTTGAGGAAATCAGAAAAACAATTCCAGAGTTTACAAGCCGAGCCCACTATAAAATACAGGTTGTCCAACTTCTTTACTGAACCGGAGGATAGTAAACGGATTTCTGGAGAATGACCTTGGGTGTTAGGTGATGTTGGTCCGCTGGAATGAGTAAACTGTTCCAGTAATGAGAACTTTTTGCATATTTTTTTAAATATTAAGGAACCGAAATGCTTTGTAGGATATATTTACTGTATATCCTTGTTCAGAAATATTATCACAGTGTTAAGCACTAGAACTAGCTAATTAACCAATATGGCATATCGAATTGTATATTGGCCAGATTACTGATGTGAATTTATTTGCAGTACCATACTCTAGGCGTTCATAGTAAAAACCCAGATTACAGTCCTTTTTTAAGGTCTGGAAGGATTGAACTATAAGTGTATAATATTGTGTCATTAGTATACATGAGCGTATCCAGATGGTGGGAGTGACAGCCAGAGTGTTAAATTCTGAGACCTTCCTGATAAATCAGAAGAGAGCCAACGTTTCATTAAAGTTCCAGTATGTTTTGGGTTTTTTTAAAGGTAAGATGTAGCATTGGATTTACACAGTATTAGAGAAAAATATTATTGCTATAAGTGAACATTTTTATTTTTGACAAAAAACAACAAATCAATTTTGTTTGGTGATTCCCATTTAATGTTCATGGGGTAAGGTTCTAAAGAATTACCTAGCTGATTTGTTAGTCTAAAACTGAAGGCAAGGTTAAAGTAACATAATTCAATATGTTATTTTTAACTACGGCATGCGTTAATGGCATTATAACAACTCATTCTATTACCAGGAATCTCACAAAGAGATATAATCACGACATTCATACTTGCATCCTTCTGTTGACATTTTCAGGAGTTTTCCATCTATTATCCTGTCTATAATGTCTACTACTTGTGTCTCAGTGATTTTTTCTTAATTAGCTACTGTGAAAAAATTACTTAAATGCAGTCAGGTAAATTGCTTTGTAAATGTACCCCATATTTATTGCATTTCCAATCAAAGTTTACCTTACACTGTTCTTTTTTTTAGTAAATTATTACGCTCTTAGGAGTTCTAAATACCTATTATAATAACAATTCATCAGGCAGCACTTCCAACTTGATGGTACATAGCTGTGTACTTCTATACTTCTGGTTTGTCAGGCTGTAGTGCTCAATGTTGAGCAAACAAGAAAAACAGAGCATTCCTAATTTTAACACCTCCAAAAGGTGCTTGTAAAGTTTTAATGGTCTTCGGAGACCCATAACTAAAGTAAAACACAAATAATATATGTAGCAGCTCTCAAAAGCATACTGTGCAGTGCAGAAACAAACCCCATTATTTCAGGGCATTTCTGACTCCATCCTAAGGTTACTCAGTAATGTTAAAAACAAGAATAGTATGCTCACATGAAAAAAAATCAAACCCTTTTCACAGCATTTTCCACTGTGGACATCTCAATGTCATCATGAGGGTCTCCAGCCTCACGTCTATTTCACTCAGGAGACTGTAGTACCACAACAGATAACCACTGCAAACAACATGCTATTAGCTGTAATATCTCTCACTACCTATGGACAATAAAAAACAATGTTGTTGTGTACAAGGCATCAATTAACACAGTGTTTCCCAACTCCAGACCTCAGGGAACCCCGTCAGGTCTTAAGGATATCCCTGCTCCAGCACAGGTGGGTCAATCAGTGGCTCAGTCATTTTGACTGAGCCACCTGTGCTGGATGAGGGATATACTTAAGACCTGACCTGTTGGGGTTCCCTGAGGACTGGAGTTGGGAAACAATGAATTAAAGCTTTGTGCAGAAAACAATAAGAAGACAATGTAGAGACAAAGATGGGCTACATCTATTTATGTGATAGATATTTATGTACACATAAAGACACATTGTATATTCTTGTGATACAATCACTGTCTCTATGGAATAGTGCAGTTAGTAGACTTTCCAGCGTGCAGGAGATTAAAGTCCTCTGTAGAAACTTGCTACAGCTGCAACTAATTGAGCAGGCTGGACTCCTGATTTCACAGGGAGTTGTCAGGAAATGGCTTGCTCAAAAATAGGCTGCCTTGAAAGGCTGCTTTTCCCGTGAGAAGGGAGAAGAGAGAGAGAGCTCCCCAGCTAAGAAGAGGATGACACAGTCCCCCTGTTGGTTGACTGTTGGATGACACAGTCCCCCTGTTACCTGGTTGGTAGTCGCAGAGTCTGCTGGGACTAACTGGGTCTTAATCCTAGAATGAAGAATGAAGGGCGCAAGACTGTGCTGAAGCAGGGATGTCCTGTCCATAACATTAGAAATACAGAGATGAGAGATTATCTGGACTCCCGCAGGGTTCAGAGGGAATTACCTAGAGCCCCAAAAGAAACAGATAAGAGATAAACACTATATTGATGTGCAGTGACTGAATATATTGTTTAGCGATAATAGTACATGTTTTGAGGTGGTAAGCAGCTTAGCTGGCGGCTGCCGTTAGAGACAGTTGCAGCTACTGTGTAGTTAGACTCCTATGAAGGAATAGGTGTTATTTTTATGATTTGTTTTGACTTAAAGGGACGGTGGGCATGTTGGTGTATAATTTAACCCTGTATATAAACCTTGTGTAGAGAAATACAATGTTTTCCGGCCTTTATCTGGGACTAAAAGATACTATGACGTGATGCAGACATCACAACGTGTACTGCAGGTTGGATTTTTGCTATGAGGTAAGTAGACTTCCAGATACTCAAGTACTGTATATTAAAATATCATGACTATTGTATGAATAAACCATTGTTGCAGAACAATCTGATTTGATTCAAACTTTATATTCAACATACAATAATTGTAATCATATCACAGCAATAAATCTTTATAGAAAGAAGCGCCTATATGGAAGGGAAGCGAAATGTGAATCGGTGCTCCAACTACTCTCGGAATTGAATTTTAAGGCTCTGCATGTTTGATGAAATAACAATATCTAAAAAATACTTTAGACAAAATTAATAATTTTAGCTTTATTGGTCCCTTAAAAATGTAAAAAAAAAAGGAAAATGTAGGTAGTATGAGATCTTATATTATACTGTACCAACAAAAGTTAGCCCTCGAACCTCACAGGGTCACCAATCAATGATAACCGTTATAATGTGCTATGAAGACACAATGCTTCACTAAGGTGGAGCTAGACCTATTGTGGACCACTATCAGAAACATTTTGGTGAACTTTTTTTTAAAAAACAAGCCTTGCTGCAAAGCAGCGCTTTTAAAGGAATATTTAGAATTTAATTAATGCTAAGCATGCTGTAAGGAGAATTAACATGCTGGAGAAGCATTGAAATGAAAACAAAATAAAATAGAAGTAGAAGCTGTCAAACCATGAAACTTCTGCCAGGATGACTAGAGGGGGACCACAAGTTGAGTTGCACCTTGGCCAGTCCCGAGGTGGTAAGCAGGTAAGGCACCGCATGATGGCAGAATGTCTTAGGGGCGGCAAGAGAAAAAGTGTAGCAGCACTTTTGCTTTTTTTATAATTACAGGATTGAAGCAGGGGGTCTCCAGAGCTGAAACGCGTTAATTTCAGTTCGAGGGACACACTGCTTCCAGAGATGCATACCCATAGGGGGTGCCGGTATCTCCTGCTCAGGTTTAAATGTCCTATGGGGAACATTTTGTGGGAGGTGGCCTGAATAGTTCTTACATAAGCGTGGCACATAACCTAGGGATGAGCCTGGAGCACCTCATGGACTTATGAGCGGAATATCATGGAGGGCATCTCGCCAGCACAGGTTGTGGAACTGCCTAGCATAGTTGATTGGTTGATACTGACCTGCAGGAGGAAGCTGATAAGCAAGATTAAAATAAAAATGACAATCTGTGTTAACTTTATAATGTAATTTGGAGACACAGTACATATATAAAGTAGGGTCTCCAGGACAATACACACACAGCCCCAGTAAGCTCAGAACCTAAACCCACCACACCATGTACTGTATATCTGTGTCAAAAAGTTGTGCTAATGAGATTGTGACCTCAAGTAATACTACAAAAGACAAAAAGTCACAGAGCTACATTCAATATGACAAATTATATAGTTAAATACTGTTTTTCTTTTCATAAATGAGGGTTATTTAGTTAAATTCTTTGGCCAAAGCATTTTAAGCTTGCAAACCATGTCACGGTATCCCCTCTTTGCAAGTCCTAACACTAGCTGCACCTGTAAAAGGTTCTCATAACCTCTCTATCGGAGGGTGAACTATCATTATAGACTGGTCATTCACAGATACTCCATGACAGTACTTCTAAAATTTACCACTTACTGTACATTCTAAAAATGTACTGGAACATTAACACACTTTAACATAAATAATAATTATCAACATGCTATCCTGTGCTGTATAAACTCATTATACGATATGAATGCACATAGGTTCATATCTACTAAAATATTATAAGCTAGCATGCCTTTTCTCCCATTTGTCTGAGGCCATAGCTATGTTACTTTTATGAATGGAGACTATCATTGCGATAAACGCGTTAAACAATGCACTACACATGCGCATTGGGAGAAAGTCGAACGTGCATTCGAAATTAACACACATGCTTTAGTGATGTGTTACGCATGTGCATTACTTAAAACAAGCCCATGGGCATGTTGCAATTTCAAATAAATACACATTACAAACTGAATTACTCAGCCTAATCAGCTAAACAGCTCAACTGTTGGCTGAGCAGTTATCCACCTCTGCTGCTGGATCTGCTTCAGTGTCTGATGCTGCAAGGATTCGCAGCCTGAAGTTTAATTTGGAAGAGCTAGAAATCCTAATCAATGGAGTGATGGACAATCACTCCAAACTCTTAGGGGCCTATTCACAAAGCAGAGATAAGTGGTATTAAGTGCGATAAAAGCCCTTATAGCGTGATACCTCCTGCTCTGCTATTCACAAAGCAGTGATAACAGTGCAGTATCACACTATAATGGCTTTTTATCACCCATAAACAGTCAGTGAAAAAAAGTCATCCGAGAGGCCAAAGAATTACAAATCTGCTGATTTTTGCCAGTAACAGCTATTCACAAAGCAGTGATAACTTTATCATACTATAAAAGGTCACCGTTTCTTTTCACCAGAAGGCTGGCGCAAAAGCATTTTTTTTACTGCACAGCATTAATTCAAGAGCCCTGTGGTGGTCACCGGGTGGTCCCTGTTGCTGTCTGGGGGCCCACGGGTGTCTGGGGGTCCTCGGATGGTTCCCGTGGGTGTCCTGGAGCCCCACAGGTGTCTGGGGGTCCTTGGATGGTCCCTGAGGGTGTCCGGGGGTCTCCAGGGGTTCAACGTGGGTTTACGGGGCCTCACGGGTGTCCGATGGTCCTCGGGTGGTCCCCACGGGTGTCTGGGTGTCCTCGGGTGGTTACTACGCGTGTCTGGGGACCCATCAGGTGTCATGGGGGTCCTCTGGTTGTCCCTGCAGTTGTCTGGGGGTCCTCGGGTGGTTCCCGCAGGTGTCTGGCGGTCTCCAAGTGGTCCCTGCGGGTTTCTGGGGCCCCACGGGTTTCCAAGGAGCCTTGGGTGATCCCTGCGGGTGTCCGCTGGCCTGCAGTACCAATCCTGTGCCAAAAATTAAAAAAGTGCAATACACTGCTATGAAGACCCCCCCCCCCTACACATACAGTACAGTAATGAAAAAAATACTATTATCCAGATATGGATAATAGTGCATTTCCCATTTAAAATAAAACATCAACCAGCAGCATAAAGTAAATAAAACTTGCACTTACCCCTGACAGCCTGCCTGGATGAAGGCTGTCCTCATCCTCATCCCCGTCCTTGCTAGAAACAATGCAATAAAAAATACAATATAATGGACCCTAACCCCTTAATCACCTTAGCGGTTAGTAACCACTATAATATTTAAGGGGTTAATCCCTGCTCCCCTGCTACTAACCCACCCTACCCAAGAACACCACCCCCACCCTTGCTACCCATTGATTGGAACAGTGTTAAAGCATGCCCATAAAATATGTGCATACTTTGCCACTATAGCAATAAATGGGGAAGAAGAAAAAAACAAGCCCAAAATCAAATTAATTACATAGATAAATCAACACATTAGAAATGCAAATAAACCAATTCATTGGCAAGTGGTACATCATACCCATATAATATGGGCAGGATTTAAGACTATGGCAGTCAATAGTCAACCTAAAAAATAAACAACCTCCAACAATATCCAATTCAATCAAAATAATCACCAAATCAAACAACAATAAACAAGTAAACACAACAAAATTACCATCATTCAATAAAGCAACTAACAAATAAACAACAGAATTACAAATTAAAACATCCCCCAAAAAATCAATAAATAAAAGAAAACTCCAAATAAACACCATTATTAAAAATCAAGAGACCAAAAATAAACCACAATTAAAAAGCAAACACCAAAAAAACCCAGAAATAAACAATTGAAAACACAACAAAAAAATGCCATAATTCAAAATCAAAACACAAAATAAATAGCATAAATATTCAAAAGCGAGGAACCAAAATACATTTAACTGAAATAAAAGCAAGCATTTGCCAACAAAAGCATTGCTTGTCACTGTATGTTTGTTTAACCCTAAAGGGTCATACATAAATACATTGGCAATCAATGGGCAATGAAATTTTTTTAAATAAATAAAAATAAAATGAAAAAACCTGCAAAATAACAATAACATACTGTACATTCAATGTTTTTTCTTATCTTTAGATATCGTTACCCTCCAATTCCCATGGTCTCAGGAAGCTCTCAAACAAATCCAGGATCCACAACAGCAACAGCCCTCAGGTAAAATCCAATGTTCTTTTCTTTTTTATTTTCTTCTTTCTTTATCTTCATTTGTTAATTGTAATCCAATTGGGGGGTCCTTCTTCTTCTTCATCTTTATCTGTAATGCCCATTTTAATCTTATTAGGGAGGAGGTCTTCACTCTCCAGCTTCTTGCCATCAAATGGGACTGCACAGGCTTGTATTCAGCCTTTGACGTCACATTTGAATGGCAAATGTTTCCCACGCCATCTGATTAACTGGGATACCCATGCAACTATTTTTATTTTTTTTAGACTGTGACGTCATATATAAGGGAGGAAAGCCAGCCAATCAGAAAGGCTATGCTTCCTTTCCCTTTAACTTGACGTCACCAAACCCCCCTGGTCACATGTTATTTCAGCCAATAAGATTGCGAGATGTATATCCCCAATCTTATTGGTTATAGTAGACCACGTGACTCCCTTTGGGTGACATCACATCCATTCCAAAAATTGACTCTGTCACATGGACTACTACAACCAATCAGATTGGGGATATACATCTCACAATCTGATTGGCTGAAATAACATGTGACTGTGGCCATGTCGGTTTGGTAACATCATGTTAAAGGGAAAGGAAGCACAGCCTTTTCTGATTCACTTCTTAGTGAATGCCACGTTTGGCGCGATAAAAAATGCATAGTCGGACGCAAAAGCACTGATTTTATCACTGCATTGTGAATAGGCCCCTTAGAGATTCATCCCCTTCCACATTAATGCTCTGAGGAACACGGTACACAGCGTGGATGTGCTGTATGTGAGAATTCGCCACCCTGGCGGCCGCAGACAGTCTCCTCACCTCAGACCTGCTGCAGTGTCAGACTCACTGGAAGCACAGTCGCGCAGTCCTGCTACGTGTGTGGGCTGTCTGCCCGTTCGCTGGTCCTGACCTCGCCTCTGGCTCTGGTGCTTGGCACTTGCGCTCGTGCAGCCTCCCCTCTCTGGCATGCCCCGGTCTTCGCCCCCGCTGACGGACAGTACCGGCATGGGAGTAACTTGCGCACCAGGCTCCGCCCCCTGAACTACGAGATGCACGCAGGTTGCCGCGCCTTCAGTCCCGCCTCCCTTCCTGATCAGGCTGCATCATAGGGCACACCTGTGTGCACCAGTAGCCTATAGGAGTCAGTTTCCTGGTTCCCCCCGTGCTTACCATTGGAGGATCTTCCTTTATATACCCTCTTGTTCCTGACTCTCATTGCTGAGCATAGTCTAGAGTGGCGCCGTGCCTGGCTGCATTCTAGTTCCCGTGACCTTGCCTTGCCTGTTAACCTGTTGTTGCCTGACCATGCTTCTCTCATTGGACTACGCACCTCTCCTATCCTGACCTGGCTTGCATGACCAATCTACATCCTAGGCGCGCCCGCGTGGCTGTGGGTTGGCGTTACTCAATTCCCTTCCTCAGCATCGCGGTCGCGCTTCGTTTGTGGTGAGCTACGCGTTACACTGTAAAAGCACTGGGCAGACAGCAAGCGCAAGTGCAAGCTGGCTCACCACGCTGCCCATGCCAAGAAGACTGCAGGCAGACCACCTGTTCCCCTTCATCTCACCCCAATAGAGTACACTTTGAATCATTATTTTAAGAGACTAAACATACAACTAGAGATTAGAAATTAGAAAAAAACAGCAGTGTGAAAAAAGTTTTCACAAGGAATAGAAAATGCTATCAACCTGAATATGAGGTAATAATAATAATAGAATAGATGGTTAAAGGTTACAATGTATCACAACATTAGTCAACACCAATAATGTAATGAAACTAGTTAGAAAGTGAAGTGAATGGCAAAAAGTTACAGTACATCACAGCATTAGTTAAAATCAACTTTGACATTCTCAAGCACAAGTGGTCTCTCCTTTCGCTATACAGTATGTACTGTATGTCAGTTATTATTATGATTTAAAAATATATTGATATGTTTCAAAATATTATAAACCACAAACTCTCCCACCTTAGTTAATGCTATATAGAATAATCAATCCTTAAGATCATAACATTCAATACATTGATCTCCAAAGGATTACATTTTGTAAAAAAAAACTTTAATAGTATAAAAAGACCTATAATTGCATGTCAGACCGAAATTGAGTAATTCCAATATAAATGGAATTGGGGACCAGAAAAATAAATGGATTCTCTTCTGAAGGTCTGAAGGTTGCTGCGAAGACATTGAGAGATTCCATTGATTTTGCTGGTCCCCAAATTCCACTTATATTGGAATTACTCAATTTAGTTTTGACATACAATTATTTTACATTTGATTGGAATCTCTATCTCCAACTCACAAAGACAGCAATGGGCTCCGATGTTGCTTTTGCCAACGTATACATGGGGCATTATGAGAGTATGCACATCCTTAGTGATCACAAATATAAACATCTCATTTCTCACTACACCAGAAATATCGATGATCAGCTCTTTCTATGGTCCGGGACAGAAGGCGAATTAGTAGACTTTCAAGTTTCTCAATATGCTCTCTAGCCCTATACGTTTTACCATTAACTATGATTTAACGGAGATCAATTATCTAGATACCCTTATCAGTAAGGTTGATTCTCTGTTAAAAACAGACTTACATAATAAACCTACTAACCGTAACATGGTCTTATTAGCCTCAAGTTTTCATCCTGTCCCACTTAAGAAGGGTCTTCCCTATTCTTAATTTGTTCGAGTTGCAAGAATTACCAGTACCATTGAGGATAGAACATCTCAAATTACAATATTGGCTGAGAAATGTATCTCCAGAGGTTACAACAGCAAAGAGGTACAGTACATAAGAGCATGAATAAGGATCTAAAATGAAGTAGAGACTCTCTATTGATCCCATACAGCAAAGAAAATGACACAAGATTACCTTACATTAAAACTTTTTCAAATATTTTGAACCAACTGAAATCCGTATCTCAAAACTGGTCTATATTAGGAATGGACACCAAACTACTTCGTCCAATGTAATGTATGGAAAAACTGTTGACCAAGATGTTAAAAGAAGAAGACTTGGAAAAGGTGAGGCAGGAACCTAAGCCCATCATGAAAAGACTGTTTTGGAAAAGTCCTCGTTGAGCAACTAAAGAGCGCTGATTTGAAGCACCTTCTTGAAGAGACAGTAGTTACCTGGAGAGGGCTCTTATCTCAGCATGACTGAGGGTTCTCTCCTTCCATTCATTCTCATTCAAGCCGCAGGTAAATCTTGAGTGAGAGTGGAGGGATGGGCTGAATAAAAGTCATGGTTTAATTTCCCCAAATCTGTCTCCCTGGTTGTACCTCTGCACATGTCTCTTACACCACCGCTCTAACATTATTTTATTGATAAGAATCATCAACCAGCTACCCTTCATTATATGATCATTTGGACATTCAACCAAGAGGAAGTGATGTTAAGAAACTATTAAGAAACTATTGCTTCACTGAGAAGTCAAATCGATTTTCAAGTTGGATACTGTACATATGTGGTCTTAAGGAAGAACTTTGATTGTCTTGGTTTCTTTAATACTATGACAATCTGTGTGATGTGAATTATGATGATGGTTTCTACCTTTTTTCAATTATAATGTTTATGGTGGTAAACTATGCTGATTTGATGTTATCAATATGAAAATATCCTTTGACAACACCGAGGTTGTCTAGTTTGAATGAATTTGCCTTATAACAGTCACCAATTTGTGGCTGTAAGGAATCCGCTCCTGGGTTTTGCTGAAACCTTTTCCTTACAGAACCTTGCAGGTTCTAGATTACTCCCTCCTTGGTTCTGCAATTAGCATCACCTGCTTCTGCAATTAGACTGCAGCCTGCTTCTTGCGCCTCCTATGGCTGCCTGTTCTATTTAACTCCTTCCCCGCCCACCAGGAAGTTGCTGAACATAGACTTTCTCTAGTAACTGTGTTTGCCACAGCCTGTGTTTGGCCTGCCTGGCCTTCTTGTCATAGTTCTCAGTTACTGGCAGACTCCGCCGCGCTGCCGCGGTTACACTGAAGCCTCAGTGTTTCTTGTCCTGTCTGCAGTTCCTGTTCCCTGTGTCCTTCCAGTAGCCTCCACCACTCTCAGCTGTACCCGGCTAGGGGGTGCTGTTTTGTGCTGAAGCACTGGATCCCCTATCCCTCCTGCAGAGGCCTGCATCGGTGTTCCTGTTACCTGCTGCAATCTCCTGCTTCCAGTGGCTTCCACCACTCTCAGCTGTACCCGGCTAGGGGGTGCTGTTTTGTGCTGAAGCACTGGATCCCCTATACCTCCTGCAGAGGCCTGCATCGGTGTTCCTGTTACCTGCTGCAATCTCCTGCTTCCAGTGGCTTCCACCACTCTCAGCTGTACCTGGCTAAGGAGTGCTGTTTTGTGCTGAAGCACTGGATCCCCTGTTCCTGTTCCTTTCTACGTTGGAGCACCTTCGCTCAAGCACCCTGTTGCCGAACCCCAGCACGGATATCGTTTACCCAGCCTTCTCTAATCCTGACCCCGGCTTGTCCACGGATTATCCTGCCTTCTCCTGTCCTGACCTGGCTATGTTTGACCATGGAATTCGCAACCCGGATCAGGCTTCGTGGTCTAAGGTCGGTGTATATCTATCCCCACCTCAGCCCCGCGGTCCGGTCCAGGTTTGTGGTGAGCACGTACGTTACACAGGCGGCTTACTTTATTCGAGTGCGGCTCATTCCGCAAGCCGGGAAATGTCCCGGCTTGCGAGCCGCATTCCCTCAGCGTGCGCGGTTACGCATCATCGGGTGCCTGTGCCGCCTGTACGCGTGCCCATGGCTCCCCGAGGGAGCCCTGGTGTCGCGTGGATGTGCTGACGGCGGCGGGACGTTCCGGGGGACCCGGCGGACCCGGTAAGTAGAGGGGGAAGCCCCGATCGGCGGGCCTCTCCTCCGAGGCTTCGGCGCGCGCCCGGCACCCTCCGGCGCGCGCCAGGTTACTGCTGCGGCCGAGAACGGGCAAATGCTCAAATAAACTCGGCCGCAGCAGTTACAGTGGCACATTTTTAGATTCACTTTGTAAGAGACCTGTGCAGAGGTATACTCAGGTAGACCGATTTGATGGAAATTAAACATGGCTTCATATAACATGTCACTTTCAACAGCATCTTAAAGCAAAACATAATACAAAAAAAACAAACACCTATCCCTAAGTGAGGGCTGACTTACTTTCCAGCTCCTATCTTCAAGACTGGGAGGAAAAGCCCCTTTCCAGCCTATCATTCCAAAGTCTCAAAAAGGTACCTCAAGGCAGGTGGCCCTTCAGGTCAGTTGCTGGTTCTGGATAGCTGTCTGATGCCTTGGTGTGTGCTCAAGACCCTCTCCTCATGTCAGGACAGATGGGTGCTACGAAGTCCTCGTTTTCCTGTGTCAGCACAGTTGTGTGCTAAGGAGTCTCCCTCAGCAATTTCCCACGGGAGGCTTTTCTACAGTTCTGATTAGCCAGGTGGAGACTGGTTAATACACTGGCAGCAATTACCAGCTCCCTGATGGATTCCTCAGACAATTTAGAGGCAACTTTATTTAAACGGGTAAGTCCCTGTGACACTCTTCTATAAATCTTTAAGCATATTGATATCGCCCATGTTGTACCTAGGGTGGTTTTGTGATTTTCAATATCTGTTTCTCAATATCTATACCAACAACTCCCCATACAGCACTGTCCGTGATATTTTATAGCAGCCCTCTCACGTGTCTTAAAGTACTGCACCTTCACCCACAAATTTCTTCATGGAACTGTCTGTCATTTGGCAGGAGCCTATATACGTGACTTAAAGTACTATTAATCCTCATCATGAAGCTACAATATGTATCTTTTAGTCATTAATCTAATTTTCAAGTGTTTTGATTTTTGTGTTGCTCAAAGTGTCTGCTTCTACTTTCACCAATGAAGGTGATGATGGTGCTGACCATATTTGATTCCACATTCTGCATGTGACTTAAGGTACCTGAGGAAATTAATGGCATTTAAATATTTTGAGTATCAACACTAACTATATGGTGATTTTTGGTAACCATATCGCTATTACCTGGATAACATATTGATGAAAGTTAATAAGTAACAGATCTTGTGAAGATAAACCAAGATATACATATACAGTAGATAAAATCTGCTTTCTATCTATAGACACCAAGAGCGTACACAGTGGCATCTGGGTACTGAGCCAGATCGTTCACCCAGGTGTTGACCTATTCATATGCGACTCGGGCAGTTGAATCCACAAGACACATACCAGTACTATTAAAGTTTTTTGATACTATTACATTTTTTTCAAAACATAACCCTTTGGGGATCAATGTATTTGAACTTTATGATCTTAAGCATTATTCTATAACACATTAACTAAGGTGCCGGAGTTTCTAGTTGATAATATTTTCAATGTAATGTTGGAAAATGTTGCACACCAATAATCAAAATAAATATAGGATACTAATACTGGTGCTCTCTCACTTGATAAGGGAAAGACCGCTGCAACCCAGGTATAGGATTGTAAGGAGAATGAGATTTATCCTGGTTCTGATGGCTTAGGTGCATAAGGCAAGTAATGAGTTAACTTTCCTTGCTTCTTGTTAAAATGTCTACGATGGCTGAAATGATGTCTGAAATAACTACTGTTTTTGAAAAAGGATGTCAGCGTCTGGAACAACATGTCAAGTTCCACAAAAGTGATGTGTTTATAGTTTTGATAGGCACCAGTGGCCCCCCAGCTCCTGGGCTTTGTTTCCAGAAATCTGTTTCCTGAATTCAAACTATATACGTTTGCCCTCGGTGCAAGTTTAGTCAGAACCTCGCCTGTGAACAAGTACAATGGTCAAGCTGTGTCGTGTGTCCAGGAATATGCAGATAACATAACTCTAATCACCAGGCACCTGTGCAAGGTATGTGGGGGTTCTCTGGTGAAACTTTGCATGTGATATCCTGATGTCTAATACTGTCTGCATCTACTGTAATATTTCAATATAGAAACAAACAGGCAATGGGGGAGCGTGGGATTATGGAGGCATATGCAATAATAATGCTGATAGTAGTCACAAATAGTTAGGTAAAAATGGGGGATAGGTTTAATGTACTGAGGTACTTACACGGCCATGTGTAAGTAAACACAATGATTGGTAACTTTACGGGACTCACACACATGTAGGATGGACCCCTGGCCTCCTCACGCAGTCCAGGATCAGGTTTGAGCTGCTGTTTGCCATTTGAGCCTGAGGAAGCCGATGCGTCGGCGAAACGCGTTGCTCTACTCAACAGCTGAATCTGACCCACGGAGGCTTCCGTAGCCGGATCACAGAGCAGCCTTTGCAGCCCAGCAGGACAGTTTTTTCTCCCTGCATCCTGGACGCGGGACTGGCGCAAACAGCAGCTCAAACCTGATCCTGGACTGCGTGAGGAGGCCAGGGGTCCATCCTATATGTGTGTGAGTCCCGTTGTTGTTTTATTAATAAATGCATTTTCTGAATTTTACACGACTGAATCGTGCCTCACCTGTTTTCCCCTCCTCCAACCCCCATACATTATAACCTTGGGGTGGGGGGAGACCCTACCCGACGTCTGGAACCGGGTATTGAGACCTTACTAACCTGAAGTTTGAGGACAGTCCCCATTACGCAGACCAAGAGATGTGGACGGGTTAAGAAATTAACCCCAAAGTAACCAACCCCCTGCAACTGCTCACACTGGGCCGTGTGACTACAGATACTAATAGTTATTTATTTCCCCACACCCTATCAATTTTCATTGCTGGGAGAGACGGAGTTCGTCTTAAGAAAGTTACCAATCATTGTGTTTACTTACACATGGCCGTGTAAGTACCTCAGTACATTAAACCTATCCCCCATTTTTACCTAACTATTTGTGACTACTATCAGCATTATTATTGCATATGCCTCCATAATCCCACGCTCCCCCATTGCCTGTTTGTTTTTATGTTTCTCTAAGGGCTCTGGATTAACCCTTTTCTGGGGTAGAAGCAGGAGGGATTCTTTTGCTGGCTCAGAGCATCTTCTAGAGCGCCATAGTCGATGTGATTGCTTCACTGTAAGCCCACTTTTGTTTGTTACTCGAGGTAAGCACCTGGTTTTTTCTACCTGTAATATTTCAATAAACTATACTTTAATAGCAATTGGTGTGTGCGTGTCCATGTGTGTACTCGTGGGTGACATCGAAAATCCGAGCATAAGTATTTTCCCTGTCAGTGAAAGAAGCATTTCCTGTTAGAACAAGGATAAACTAAAAAGGAAGAGTAGAGGCTCCACGGATTTTATAAATGCAATAATTTATTGAAGCCAAATAAAATGTCCAATGTTTTGGCTGTCACAGCAGCCTTTGTCCAGGAATGGCCACTCCTTGACAAAGGCTGCTGTGACAGCCAAAACTTTGGACATTTTATTTGTCTTCAATAAATTATTGCATTTATAAAATCCTTGGAGCCTCTACTCTTCCTTTTTTCTTTAGCATATTTTCAAACATATCAATATATATTTTTAATCATATTAATATCCGACAACTGACATTCATACTGTATAGCTAATGGAGAGTTTGTGGTTTATAATATTTTGAAACATATCAATATATTTTTAAATCATAATAATATCTGACAACTGACATACAGTACATACTGTATAGCGAAAGGAGAGACCACTTGTGCTTGAGAATGTCAAAGTTGATTTCAACTAATGCTGTGATGTACTGTAACTTTTTGCCATTCACTTCACTTTGTTACAAGTTTCATGACATTACTAGTTTTGACTAATGTTGTGATACATTGTAACCTTTAACCATCTATTCTATTAATAGGTAACATATTTCTCTGGATGATAGCATTTTCTATTCCTTGTGAGCTTTTCTCACACTGCTGGCTTTTAGGATGGACATTCTTATGGTAGATTTCTAATGGTAGATTTCTGATTTCTAATCTCTAGTTTTATGTTCAGTCTCTTAAGATAATGATTCAAAGTGTACCAATTACTTTATGCAGTCTTTTTAACTTGTTCAAAAGTTTGTGTGTTTATTAAATAATATGTGCAAGTTTTTTCTTTGGGTAAACTATGTCTTCACTTGAAATACTTTTTGCATAAGCACAGAGGTTGAATGAACTCTCCACCTGTTTTACTTACAGTATGTTGCAAAGAGTTAAAGATGTGTGTGATACTGACACCAGGCAATGATTGCAATTTTTTGTTAGTAGGAGGGATTATGCTAACTTCACAGGTGTTTAATCACTTTTAGGTATATAAGCAATGTTAGGAATTCACATTTGTATCTTGACAAAGGTCTAAGTGACGGACGGAGACGTCGATTGTCTTCAATACATTTTGTAATTTTTCATTAGTTCTCTGGAGTGCTGCTATCTTCTCTTCATATATAGGAGATTTGTACATGCTACTATTCACACTGGTGGCGTTGGGCGTGCACTCGAGGATTTTTTTGCAAGACAGTGCCCAGTGAGTGCACTTTTATCTTCCCTCATACTTAGGCCTCGGCCATGTTTGCTGCTTGCTTGCGGAAGCGTGCTGACGTGCGCTCCCGCTCAGCACTGAGCCCCTACAGCCGCAATTAGAGCGGCTTTAGTAGGGGCTCACCTGCGCTTCCGCGCGCTTGCGGAAGCGCAGGTCTTAGGGGAATTTAAAATTCCCCCACTTGTTGGCAAGACAGGCCGGTCACGTGAGCGGTTTGCCCAATGAGGGCGAACCAGCTCCGTGACGTCATTGGCCCGCCCCCGGCCAGTGAAGCGCCCGCCCCGGACCGCCCCCGGCCCACCCCCTGACGGCTTGCTGAGAGCGCGTGCGGTAAGCAACCGCAAGGCCAGGGAAAGCACCCGTTTTCCCTGAGCCTCAGCGCGCCTCAGCAAGCAAGCAGGGAGCATGGACTCGGCCTTAGATGTGTGCCCTCATAAGATGAGAAAACACTATAGGCCGTGCCTTGCACATTGCAGCAAGGTAGCAAATCAGTATAAAGTTATTCTTTACCTATTTAAGGATCATATACCTGCTCATTAATTACAATAACACTAATCTACTCACCAGTTAAAGAGTCTCTGTATCGCTAAGGCTGGGGCCCCAGTAACTGCCACAGCGCACGGCACGGCGTGCGCTGTGCGTGTAAGCGCCGCCCCTCAATGGGGCTGGGCCCAGTAGTCACCTTCCCGCTGAAGGTGCAGCTGTGCCCTACTGCAAGGTTTTTTACAACTCAATGAAATTGAGTTTAGACCTTGCAACGGAGGCGTGGCCACGCCCCCACCGGCGGTTCACCCAATGAGGGTGAACCAGCCGCGTGACATGATGGCCACGCCCCCGCAAATCCCCGATCACGCCCCCTCCCATCGCAAGCTCCCTCTCTCCTAAAAAGGCCGCAGATCGCGGTTAGCGCTGTGCACGTGCCGCCTCCCTACCCCCCCCCCCCCCCGCCGGGCACGCGTGTCACAGTGATGACTTGGACCGCAGCCTAAGAGTTCATGTAAAACCATATTAATCCTATTTTGAATCGTATCTAAACATCCACTGTACCCAGCAATTACTGTATCTCCTAAAATTCACCGTCAGCAACCTGCATATACGGTAGAGTTAAGATTCACTGATAAATGTTTTTGTTGTTTCTTCTGCTGACTATAACCCCACTGCTTTTAGCTATTTACCTGTGTCCCTCAAATTATGTTCCTGTCTAAATGCATTCCAGACGTCCGATGTTTACCATTACAAAGATTTTAGAAATAATCACTTTTCAATTAATTGATGTAACTTAGTGCCCAGAACATACTTTACAATGAGAGGTCACTCTAAATGTCATTGCTCTCCAAAAAGGATGATGAACTTTAGCATGCTTCAGCTCACATTCCTGGGCCCGGGAGTAAAGGCCTTCTAACGTTTAGCAACAGTTTGTGGATCAGGGCCTCCATATACTGTAATGTACTGCTAAAATGATCTATAAACAAATAGACATGTTCCAAAATGACTGTTTGGGCAATCCAATCCTATACAAATGTCCTTACATGTACCCACAATGTGTATGATTCTATTTGATGATATGATGGGGTTTGTTTTTTACCATCTCACAGACAGCCAGTGGCCGAGGTTGCACAGCTTGTAACTGAGGCTTCACAGCCCCTTGAGGAGGACAAGGACGCAGTAATCCTCTTCCTAACAGATGTTCCTCAAGAGGCGATATAAGCCACTGCTCCAACTACCCAGTCACTGCTCCACCCGCTGTTAATGATATACCACCAAGTGCTCGTGATGCTACTCCAGCTGCACCAGCCACTGCTCCAGCTGCACCAGCCACACTCCAGCACCCTTGGGTAATAGCACCATTCTTATTGCTGGTGATGCAGTGATGCTGCTTTTGCAATATAAATGCTGAGCTCGATCGGATTGAGTCAACATCATGGTGAATTAAGGAGAGCTCACACCGCAGGGAACAAACAGCCCGCCACCACCACAGCATCACCACCTATATCATGTGGCAGAACACTAGTGCTATGCTAAATGTCATAGGGCAGATTGTGGCAACCCTCTATGGCTTAACGTGGGCTATGCAGCAGGGACTAGAGAACATCAGAGCACCCTCCATGCTCACAACAACGCCCTCTGCCTCCAGCGAGTCCCTGTCTACTTCAGGGTTTTCTATGTTGCTGGCAACTCCAACTCCTCTTCCATCCAGTGAGTCGCCAATGCCACAACACTGCCCATGCCAAGGTTGACATGGCAGGCCTTGCACCAGGGGGTCGAGTGAGCCCGATAGTTTGGCAGCTAACAGGAGGCGATGAACTGTGTAGATGGTTTATATTGTTCTTTTGTATATATTGTTAATACGTTTTCTATTTCTTTTCACACACAGTGATTTAACGGTGTGTGAATAAATGTTATTTTGCCAACTTCTGTATCCTGGTAATTCTTGTTCTAATATGTAGACACATTATTGTACACCCATACTTTATATAGTCAATGTTATATACCAAAGTAGGCCGCACAAACATATTCTACTGTACATTTCGTTTAATCATTAAAAAAAAATCATAGTATACTTTATTAAATGAAAATTACACAATATCAGATGCATCTAATGATCTGTCTGCAATTAATATGTTTAATCACATACATCTGTGTATGACACGTGTAATGAAAGGGTTTAGTCATACACCCAGTACAATCATATAGGTAGCACTTAAGACCTGCATTTTTTATTGTACTGTAGGCTCTTCCCCGAAATAATGATAATGATGGTCTAGGTGTGAGTAACGGCAGGTTTTGCTGTGATCTAATTATCGTTATTTCCATGTGCTAACATGAACGGAGGTTTGAGGAAATGCATTGCTAAGTTAACGGATCATTAGCATATGATTAAGCCAGATGTTCGTTAAAAGTTATCGATCCGATATTTTTCAGGTTAACGCTAATCACCTCTGTGGACATGCGGTACAACTTACTGTCACGTTAACCACATTTAATGGACTTCTGAGGATCTACAGCTGCAGCGGCCGTTACTCGTAGAAATCACGGCGCCGATTTCATGTGCTCTGCTGTACTCCACGTGGTATGAACTCGGCCAACCGCCCCAGGCACCCGCGCTTATCACGATTGCTTTGTTGAATTTCATGGATTCTGATTCTTTGGGTGCAATGAAATTAATGAATTGCAATGTGTACAGTACTGTGCTTCTGTGGTATTGTGTCAATTTAAGATGTTTAAAAAACAGAACTCTAAAAAGCCATTTTCTGCACTCGCCGCACTCGCGTCTTAAGGCGGATTGGAAGACATCAAATATAAGCCTCAAAAATTATAGGCAGGATGCTATTTGTACATGGAGAGCTACTTCATATCACGCACTGATAATGTTCATTACCTTACATAATGTATTAGGTTATTTGTACTCTTGTTATATGTCCCAGACTCACCCTTGTGTCCCCTTTGGTGATTTGAGGAGCTCTGTAGTGTCCCCCTTTATTTTTAACTTACTCCCCTATTTTTATCAAGTCAAATAATAAATTGTTATTTTGCATTAATTTGGTATACCTGTGTGCTCCATTTTGGTATTCATTTTGTTGGTTGTATATTATTATTATTATTATTCCAGGAGCACCGCTATCTATTATTATTATAATATACATTTGACAGCTTGTGGTAATCATTTTCTCACTTGAGGCATGCATGCGGTATTCTGTGTGTATGTGTAATACAGTATTTACATATGTAGCATGACATGCAACATTATACTTAATTTTCTCAACAAGGGTAGTGGCATATATTATTGCCACAACATTTATTTGGAAGTTATAGGGTGGGTATGACATTGGTAAAGGAAGATAAGGGTGGGTGTTACATTTGGTAAATAAGGTCATCTTTTTATAGTAACAGCAAAAAAATAGGTCAAATAGTCTGGCCCGGACTTGTCTCCCTCCCCCCGTATTATCCTGAGCTCCAGCTGTTTAGGCAAAATGATGCAGCTGCATATGGATATCATATTGAAGGACGGTAATGTAAGCAAAGAAACTCAGTCAGGTGCTGTAATTACATATAAGAATTTTCATCAGTCACATCAGTTATTACATTACATTAGTTGTCTAACATTGCCTACATTGTATTATTTACAAGTATTGTGGAATTGTTGATGATAACAATAACTATAGTTCCCTTTAGAATATATGTTAATTAAATATCGGATACATTGTTTGGAAATAATAATTTTATTCAATAATGCAATCTACATGATTTTCATATACAGTACAGCCCGTTTAGATGTTGGTAATGTTAGAATTAGACAGCAGTGGTACTGTAGTAATTGATATCTGTTTCTTTCATGCTATGTGAAGTTTATTTTTGACATAATGTCCAATACAACTTCGTTAAGGGTCTGCATGTGATTAACTTCAAGTTTAGGTGTGATCTAAACAGCACATCAATACAAAGTTGATTTACTGTAAGGCTGCGTCCATAGAGATGGGAGCAGTGCTGAACCGCGCTGACGCCGAGGCTCGCCTGCTGAAGCCTGTGTGATTTCATGCACATACAGATGAGCCAGCGGGCGCGATCGGGAGGCGGGGCAGTGACATCGCTGGGCCAATCGCCCGTGACGCACCGATGTCAATGTCACGGCGCCGACGTCACGGCACCGTGATGCTGCTTCGCGCTGATTGGATGTTTTCAGCCAACAGCGCGCTAAAAAACAGATTTGGCTGTCGGCTGAAAAATCCAACTCCTGAGCACGCCTGCGGACGCTCGCATGAGCCCCCTCTAAACACATCTTTATTGAGGATGCCGAGTCTCAGCGCAGAGTGTCCGCGCGGCTCAGCGCTGCTTGTCGTTCTATGGATGCAGCCTAATGGAGCTTTGTGGATTAGCGATAAGGGGACTGCCTCTTTTGCATATGATTATCATTAACATCCATTATAACTAAGGCGATGCCTCATCTTAACCAAAACTGTGCTAAACTTGTACTTACAGAGCTTTAAAGATCCCTGTCATCACTTACACATTAATCAGGCAGTCCAAGCTGGCACTTAAAAAAAATGCATATATTTTTTTTGTTTTAATAAATGCAGCCTTTAATTACCTTTATTGAAAACTAATTACCTAAGCTGTCGATCGATTCGTTCTCCCGTGAATGATCAGTGAAGATCCTGCTTCCCTGGGTTCACGTAATGGCCGCCTTTCAGTTTGAATCAACTCTTCACCCCGTGCAGCTACAATGTATCCTTGTAACATTGCCTATTGTACAGTTTACAGCTCTAACTGCTGTGAACATTTGCAACAAATTATCACAAACAGGAAAGTGTTGCAAATATCTTGCACTGAGGGGGCTTAGTGAAAGACAAAATTATCAATAGTGGCGCTCAAATTATCCGTGTGCAACAGAACAATATCAGTGCAATAGTGAAAAAACAATTATTTGCAATGTAATGCAATGCACTCACATGATAAAAGATTGTAACAAGCATTTAGATCTCACAAATGGATCTCGGCTGCAGGATCAATGATTGTAACAAGCATTTAGATCTCACAAATGGATCTCGGCTGCAAGATCAATGATCCTGCAGCCGAGATCCATTTGTGAGATCTAAATGCTTGTTACAATTTTGTATCATGTGAGTGCATTGCATGTTACCTACCTTTTATAAATCTGCATACAGTCTGCACTATGTCCGGTTCTTTTGTTCATTACCAAAGGTACCTGAGTGCATATCTCCATTGAGGCAAACACCCACCCTCACCGCAGCTGGCGGATCATCACCTAAAGACACCATTACGTGCACTTATCCAGCCTCACATTTGTGAGTATTCTACATATAGACTTTAAGAAAACATCTTCACTTTTTATTTCAACAATATTGCACCATCAGAATATTTCTTTCTATTTTCACATGTTTGCGCTTCCCAACGATCAACACTTCATCTACTGAGGGGGCTTAACCTGCTATAATAATCAAAGAATGCTCCGTATATTAAAACTCATTAAAATGGGATTGAGAGCTGAATTGAGGGGGAAAAAATGCAGTAAGTATTATCTAATACAACAGAACGGATGAAATGATAAAAAAAAAAAACAGAAAAAAAAACCGTAACATATTGCATGGATTGTTCCAGATAGCGCATCGTTGAGTTAATAATGGAGTTCTGAAGATCCGGGCCTAAAAGTTGTGCCCAGTAACTAATATGCAGCCGCTCACACTGATTTTAGGAGCAAAGTGATGCTGTACATCAAGGATTTAGATCTCTTCATTTAGAGAGGATGAGTATCTTTGAAGTTTCTTTAAAATATAATCTCTATAAATTTACTCACCATTATGCAGAAAGAAAAGTATCCCAATGGAGCACACAGATGTACCAAAATAGTCATAAATTTATTACATTTCACATGATATATGAGAACAATACAAAAAGAGTTAAAAAATATGGCATGGACACCCAATACAACTCCTGACAAATCAGAGAGGCTATATCCAGTAGGACCCAAAATGGTGGTAGCTCATTATAAATGGCATGCAAAAGTATATACACTGGCGACACACTTTATTCGAGCTCGGCTAGTCCCACGAATTCGGGTATACCCGGGTGTATTGAGGTTTGTGACTGTTTTCTGCCCGAGTGCATTGAGGTATTTTCCAGGCAGGGATTGAAGCATTTTATTCCCGCTGGCTGCAATACTGCACAGTATATATATATATATACTGCATTACAATTCATGAATTTATGCCATCTGGTAGACACGCGAAGCATTGCAGCCTATTAAATCCTAATCATTATCATTTAACAGATCAGCCGCCCGTCAGTCAGGCATGAACCCAGGCTGGGAAGGCAAACGCAACGGGGCTTGTTAGAGGTGAGGAGCGGCGCATTCCAGGTATCTGCCAGGTACATACTGGGTATTTGCTCGAATAAAGTGTGTCGGTGCAGTAAGTGGAAGTCCTTTTTGGAGCAGACGTCCCTGCTTCAGCACGATCTCTCCTACTTTCTTCCTAGGGGAACTCAGCCCCACTTTGAGCCCAGAGAACCCCTCTGTAGGTCGTCTATACCAGCTTCCGCAGCTGGTGAGCTCTTCTATCTCCCCTCCCCTAGGAAAAACAGTCTTCTCTAGGAAAACAGTCTTCTCTAGGAAAACAGTCTTCTCTAGGAAAAACATATCTCTCTCTCTCCTTTTTTTTTTTTTTTAGACCTGCAGACTCTCAGGAATCCTGCTTAATTAGGCTGCAGGTGCCTGCAGTTCTCCAGAAGTAGGGTAACTGGTTGAGTGCTGGACGGTAAACATATCCTCCATTCTAGCCTACTGAATCAGTGACTGTCACAATATAGTGCAGAATAAATTAGTTCTTCAGTATTAGGTGATACCTTTTTTATTTGGACTAACAATTTATGTCATAGGATAAGCTTTCGAGTGTTCTCCTCTCTTTCTCAGGTCAGCAATACTGGTTTACAAAGGGATCTATGGCTACAACAGAGGTTTGGAAAGCAGAAAAACAGAGATTTAGATAAGGTGGGGTGACAAAGGGATGATTGAAGAAATTGGAAGGGTAATAAAACAGTGACAAGTAACAGCATGGAGGGGGGAAGGGGGTGTTGTGGGGGGGGGGGTGGGAAGTTGTGGATAAGAACATTGGCAGAGAGGCAGGCAGGATAATTACAAACAATTGTGATAGTGTGTGAGAAACCCTATATCCGTATGAAGTCCTCTTTGTAACGTGCGCTCACCTCAAACAAGGCGAGACCGTGAGGCTGAGGTGGGGGTATTGATAGCCACCGTCCAACAACCGAGCAGCCACATTCAGAGTGCAGAGTGGTAGTCGTGTGGCCGGGTCGGGGTAGGAGAAGTCCGGTTGGTTGAGGTACTTGCCGTGGTCAAGGAGTGGAGATATCAGATACTCGTTTTTCACTTTGGCTTTATTTTGTTTATTTTTATTAAATAAAACATGACACGGTGTAATATGTCATGTGTTGTTGTTCATCTGAGATTGTATTTACCTAATTTTAAGACCTGCTAAGGAACAGGTGATTGTTATTATGTCCTGATATGTAAAACCATAGAATTCAAAGAGGGTGTACTTTCTTTTTCACACAACTGTATGTGTCTCTATATATATATATAATAAAAAGATCACTTGTGAGCACATTCACATGTCTTAGGCAGGTCTGCAAATGAGCACACAATGTGTCACCTTTTGTCTGAAAAACAATTGTTACTTGGAGCCCATATAAGCTAATGCTAGCTGTTAACAGTTTTAAAAGCACAGCATGGGAATCAGATATATACATATACATACATACATACATACATACATACATACATACATACATACATACATACACACATCTAGAAAGTCTTTAGTCATGTCTGTATGGCATTTTTATATCTCAGGGATATTTATTATTACCTTTAGTTCATTTTCTTTGTTATGGTTATGTATAGGTTACAGCACCAGTTACATATTCGTTGTATGGGAATAGACAGGAAAGGTTTTTTTTCTAGTGCACGCCTATTGAAAACATTGCTGAAGATATATTGCCGGTACCTGTAACCTGTGGGGATCTCCCTGCCTGGATCCTTTTAGTAATATGCAACATTTCACAACAAATTGAGTGTGGCACACGGACATATGCAATAAAATTAAAGATTTATTGAGCCCCTGACTCAATAAATCTTAATTATTTTCTTTTTTGCATGATTCCGTGTGCCACACTTAATTCCTTGTGAAACTTTGTATGGGAATAAACAGCAATGTAATTTTTAAGATATTTATATATATCTCTAAGATTATATCGTTATATTTTTGTAACAATTTTAATTGTATTACTTTGTGGAGGTACCCATAGCCTGATAAACCCTGAAACCAGATGTCTACAGTTATACAGCTACAGTAGTATCTAAAAATATTTAGATATTTAAATTTGTTGCAGTCTGTTTATTTAAATCAGTGACATCGTTTTGTCTTCTTTTGACCTTGTACTAGCGCTTGTTTCAATCATCAATAGCTGGCTCTGTCACAGCCAAAGTATTTTCACTCAAGCTCTAATAGATTGTATCTTTCACTTAACTCTTGCCACTGCTAAGCTTAAATCAATTCAATATCCTGCATGGGCCATAAGGTTATCATCAATACTGTAAGTATGTTGACATCATTAGTACTGTGTAGATAAAGTGGGCATCCTCATCCTAAATTGTGAAACAGCAAAATATATACTGAATAAAGATGTTCTGTCCTATGAAGTCAGTTTTCCTTGTACGAAGGGGTAGATGGAGAGAAAGAGAAGGGGAGGTAGAGGTGGAGAGAGTGAAGGGGGGAGAGAGGAGGGGAAAGGGAGAGAGAGGAGGCAGATGGGGTGAGGAAGAGAGAGGAGGCAGATGGGGTGGGGAAGAGAGAGGAGGCAGATGGGGTAGGGGAGAGAGGGGGGAGAGAGAGGGAGGAGTAGAAGGGGAGAAAGAGCTAGTGGTAGAGGGAGAGAGAGGAAGAGAGAAGGGGGGCGAAAGATAACGATGGGGGGGAGAGGGAGGAAACCGAGGGAGAGAGAGAGGCGGAGACTGAGATGGGTACAGAGGGAAATAAGGCATAATGAGGGAGAGGAGGCGGAAGTCATGGGTCTCGTCCTCTGTTAACCTGAATGGTCTTTAGTGGATAGGTGATGTTTGGTGGAAAGTCCCTTTAGCAAATGATTAGCACTAACAGCCAGAAAAGTTTAACCATATGTTATTTCAAGAAGTAACCCTGGGTTAATACTAGTTTGCTCCCTTAAATGGATATGCCTGTGATGAACCCAAAGTTAAGAGGATGTATCTGACAATCACCAATCACAGATAGACACCTATGTATAGCCCCGGTCCCCTCTGGCTACCAGAGACCCCCTCCTTTGCCTCAGCGCGGTCGCGGATGCCGCCGGACCCAGCGACGGACCCGCCGGATGTTTCCAAAGGTGGGGGCCAGAGCAGGGAGCGTTTTGAGTCTCGGGAGGCTCCGCGGCGCACCCGGCTAGCGGGGGCGCCATGATGGTTTGCACGCGCGGGCACAGTAATCGTGCATGAGAAGTGAAGTGCGGGAGTTGCGGCGGCCATTCCAAAGTCACGCATGCGCAGTGCAATTGCGCACGCGACCCCAATGTTACAGCAGCATCCACGGGACTACAACTCCCATGAGGCCTAGGGAGGAAAGCCCCAGGTGACCCAGAACAGCCAATAGGGCTCAAGGATTCTCGGCAGTTGCTTTTAGATACAAAGACAGTTTTAGCAAGAAAAGGGAAGTTGCGCCAAAAAGAATATCCTACTGTTTAATGTGTGGCTTCAGTTCTTTCCACAAAAGGAGATTCGCTGCCCGAGTCTCTCAGAGGTGATTCACCAACCTCTGTACAGGTGTAGGTAGAAAAAAGGGGAAGGGTCCTCAGGCGCGTTGCTCCACTTGCGGCTCCACGACGTGTAGAACGTATGAAATTGAAGGGAAGAAAGGGGAACTACAGCGAAAAACAACACAAAGGTTATACACAATTCACTTCTTGATTTAGGGGGAGGTGGGGGGGTAGACAATAAAAATTCACTTCTAGGAGGAGACACACTCACATCTAGTCTCCAGTAATGATTAGATGATTTCTCCTCTGTGGGTGATTGGATGGGGTGGGAATGAGGGGATGCCCATTGGCATATTTATTGGCATAGGAAGGAGATGTCGCCAGACTCCACAGCGCGTCCCTTTTCTGGGTTGGGGTGTCTTGTCTTGGCTGGTTCCCTGCTGGCAGGTTCTTTTCGTCTGTGCGTTGAGTTCAGCAGTCTGCAGAAAGGATATCCAAAAGCCCGTGCACAGGCTGGATCCCTCTCCGGCTGTCTTTCCCCTCTGCACACACGAAATACAGCTACTTTACTCCGCTGCGCATGCGCATGCGCAAACGGCAAGATGCTGGGCCAAATGGCAGGGAAGTCAAACTCCTCACTACGGTGGCTTGCGGTAACCAAAAAACGTCAGACGCGTTTCGCTATTGCTTCCTCAGTGACGTGGCACGCGGCTTTTAGATACAGTTGGCAGTTGGCAGTGAGCAGTTGGAGCAGGGAGCTAGTGAGTGAGGGTGCAGGGGAGCAGTAGCCCCTTGCACTAGGCCAGATAACCCCCAAAGGCCCCAGATAACGATTACCCTTGCCCCAGTTTGTTGGTTGCTTCAGGGACAGGCCTTAGAGAAGGAGATCTGCCCCTTTAGCTATTTGGTTAAGTAAAGATACACACTGTGGCACGCAGCCTGATTTCTGGGTCTGGGCTCAGACCCTTCTATATATACAGACTATCTTACCAGAGACTAATATATATATATAGACTATCTTCACGGAGGCCACGCTAAGCAGCAACTGCGGCCTGCCGGCTGCAGACGGATCCCCTTCAAGGTACAGACGTTGCTGAGCCGCGGTGATATTATCCACGCTGGAATTCACCCCACGCGTAGGAGGACATCACGTCGAATCCGGCGAATCCAAACCCAGTTGAATAGCGGCACCCGTGGCCTGGAGCCCCGGGCAGGTACCTTTAGTAGTGCACTAACACTTAAAGGGATAGCGCTATCTCCAACACATTGAGTGGGTGTGGACATAAAGGGACATCAGGGGATTGGTGCCCAGCACCCCAGGTACTTTGGAGGAGGGAATATTTATGGTGATGTGTGCACCCAGTGCACTTCTATGTGTATGACTATATGCATTATTCTGTGTGGTACAGGTACCGAAGTTATTAGTATTAGCAATAGTAAACAGTTATTAGCATACACTGTGTGCGTGTTTTATTATTGTGGTTCCTGTAAGAGGACCATCCCACTAAGGTGGGAGCCCTTACAGGTGGAGGCGCTGTGTTCAACGAATGATCATGTAACCCCAGGCTCCCAGTGGCGGAGGTTCAGGCCTTCTGTGAGCCTAAAAAAAATTGTTTGTTTGTGGGTTTGTGGCTTGGCCAAGCATTGGCGTATGGGAGCGTTGGCGTATGGGAGCGTTGGCGTATGGGAAACGAGCTTCTTCAAATTGCTGAAGGTACTTTCCCCACTCAGTCGGCCTCAGGTGAAACGGGAGCGCCGGGGACCGAGGGGGAGGGGGGGGGAAAGAACACGGCAGCCAGCCACGGGGACTGGGGGGAAGGAACACCCCCCCGCTACCACTCCCGCCCCGCACGGGCAGCAGGAGCGCCGGGAACGGGGGGAGGGGAGGAAGGAACACGGTAGCCAGCCACAGGGACCGGGGGGTGGGAAGGAACACCCCCCGCGGGCAGCGGGATCACCAGGGGGGGAGGGAAGGAGCTCGGCAGCCAGCCACGGGGACCGGGGGAGAAGGAACACCCCCCTTACCACCTTCTGCCCCACGCTGGCGGCCATCCACGGGGACCTGGGGCAGGAGGGGGGGGACACCGTGCAAGCAGGAGGAGCAGCAATACACACACAAACACCCCCATTACTTACCTGTGCAGGTTTCAAGTACTGGCAGCTCCATCCTGCGTCACGACTGGGTCAGTACACGTGGACATGAAATCCCTAAAGGAGCTTAGTGTATATAGCCTATTCTGTGGTGCAGATTCCACATTCATATTGTTTCCAGGTACAGTATGTCTTGAGCTGCACTTACCCTGGCATAGACCCTCCATTTTGTTCTTTAACCATTGCTGATTTAACTTTATACAGAACTAAATACATAATCATCTTTATATAACAGTAAAGAATAGCAATAATAATAAACACCTGTTTGCAAAAGTTACTTACAAATATCTCTTTAAGAGTGCTATTTTTAGACATTTTGTAATTGCTGAAAGTGACTTAACAAGTTAGCAATAATCATACTTAATTAAAATGTGAATACAACCACTGTTGTAATTGTCCTTTCTGCTGTCCCTTTAGCTTAATTCTAGTTATTCTAAGTGAATTCACATGAGTTACTTCAATTTCATTATGCTGTATTGTGGACATATTAAAGAATGACATTTTACAATTTTAAATTTGGGGTTGGAGTCAGTGGTTAGAGTTACAAAATATTGGTTGTTTGCTTGATTTCAAGAAATGTTAAGCAATTAGTCCATGTTTTTTTGGAAATGTTCCAGAAATGTTAATATAGTATTTATGTTCTGCAGAAAATGAGAGTGTAAAAAGGAACATGTAGGCTTGCTAATAAAAAATAATGGTCATCTTGATTTGTAGACAAAAAAAGAAGTGGCATTATGACACTTCAATCACTGCTGGGGATATATTCAGGGCCCCCAACAGAAATCATGGGGCCCATGACAAATGAAAGGAGCAGCAGCCCCCCTTCCCCCGCAACCCATAGCGCACCTACCACAGGGAAAAAAATGTAGCGCGCAACTTTTACTTACTGTAACTGTTTTCTTTTTATTGTAATACGGTAAAAAACATTACAATACAATCTGTTTATTACACCCCCACCCCCAATACATATAAAAATATACCCCAACACCCCCCCCCATACATACAAAAAACACACCTCCAATACATAAACATATACACCCACCCCCAATACACATAAAAAATATACCCCAACCCCCCCCCCAATACATATAAAAAAATACACCCCAAAAACAAATAAAAATCAGACTTAACTTGTGGATGGTTTCAGTTTAGGCCCAGTGGCTGCGGGGGGGCTGGTGGCTGCGGGATGGGCAGTGGCCGGTGGCTTAGCGAGGGCCGGTGGGCTTGTGGCTGCGAAGGCGGGACCATTGCTACGGGGGGGGCATTGATGCGGGAGGGCCGGTGGCTGATACGGAGGGGCAGTGGCTGCAACGGGGGGCAGTGGCTGCGTGAGGGCCGGTGGCTGTGAAGGGGGGGGGTTGCTTTGGGTGGGCCGGTGGCTGCTGCAGGGAGCGTTGCTGCGGGGGGGCGGTGGCTACTACTGGGGGGCATTGCTGCGGGAGCACAGAGGGAAAGGCGGATTCACGTAGGGGTGGGGGGGAGGTGGTTGCCAGTAAGGGGGCGGGAGGTTGAATGCCGGTAAGGGGGGGAGGTGGATGCCAGTAGGGGGAGGGAGGTGGATGCCGGTAGAGGGGGCGTGGAGGCCGCATGCACTGGGCCAAAAACTCTAGAGCCGGACTGGAGACAGCGCACGGCGAGCACGCAGAGGATGGTGCTGGTGCTGGATGCCGGTAGGGGTAGGAAAGGTGGATGCCGGGCCAGGAAGGTGGATGTCGGTAGGGGTAGGGGGGAAGGGGAAGGTGAATGCTGGAAGGTGTGAGGGGAAGGTGGATGCTGGTAGGGGTGGGATGAGAGGGGAAGGTGGATGCTGGTAGGGTGGATTCCGGTAGGGGGGTGGGAGGGGCCGCATGCCCTTGGCCCAGAACTCTAGAGCCGGTAGACAGCACACAGCGGACGCACGGAGGATGGTGATGGTGCTGGATGTCAGTAGGGGGAGGAGAAGGTGGATGCCAGTGGGGGGGAAGGGGAAGGTGGATGCTGGAAGGAGTGGGGGGAATGAGGATGTTGGTAGGGCAGGATGGGAAGGTGGATGCCGGGGCCAGCGGGCCAGGAAGGTGGAAGCCGGTAGAGGTGGGGGGGTAAGGTGGATGCCGATAGGGGTGGGGGGAAGGGGAAGGTAAATTCTGATAGGGGTGTGGGGAGGTGATGCCGGTAGGAGGGGGAGGAGATTTATTTTTTTGACACTGGCTTATTTTTTTTTCAGACATTTTTTTTTCTGATACACGGGCCTGGGACGCCAACCCCAACAGACCCACCCTGTTGGCGGCCCTGGATATATTCAAATATTGCACAAATAACAATTTTCAGAAAGAAAGTGGGAAAGGTGAAGTAAACTAAAAAGTCAGATTCTACACTTTATTGAATAACAATAAAGTGTAGAATGTGATTATTTCGGTTTTACTTTGCACGGGGACAGGCATCTTAAACACAAAAATGATAACTTGGGAATGTACAAGTATAGTGTGCTGTCAAACCTTCAAATATTTTGGGGTGAGACAAGTATCCAGGCCTGGGTCTGCAGACTGCCTTCCTCCATGAAAAGTGTTCCATATCTTCTAAACCATGGATCACATTCACATGTTCATCTTGTGACCCTTTATCAGCAGGAAGGGTGTCCCTATTTCATTGATTTCCCTCCCTCACTATTGTGCAGGCCTATTGCACCTATTGGCACACTCACAAAAATATCCAATAAAGAATTGTTGGCAAGGGACCGGCCCCTTGTATCTCAACACAGATTACCATATTTTCATGATTTTGTTCAAAGTTATTGTGTTCTATCCATCCCTTTGTTTCCATAGTGCTAACCTCACCACTTAAAGCAGCCTCAACCTTTCTTGGCTTTGATCGTGACCAGATTTCCAAAAGTAAAAACCGGGACACAATAAAAAAATATTTATAAAACAAATTACATCACTTAAAAATAAATATTATAATGGTATTTGTCCAATAGCATCCTCAATTATGCTGATTATTGTATTCTCTCTCTCCCCATCCCTCTTCTCCGTCTCTCTCCCGTCAATGTCCCCCTCATTCCACCCTCCCCTCCCCATCCTATCTCCCTCCCCTCACTAACCCAGCCACACACACACAAACTCACTTACTGACTTACCCAGCCACCCACTCACTCACTTACCCAGCCACATACTCACTTACTCAGCAAGCCACCCACTAACTCACTCATCCAGCCAGCCACCCGCTGACTCACTCACTTACCTAGCCACCCACTCACTTACTCAGCCCCCCACTCACCCAGCCACCCACTCATTCACTTACTCAGCCACCCACTAACTCACTTACCCAGCCACTTAGTCAGTTACCCACTTACCCAGCCACTTATTCACATACCAACTTACTCACACACAAACTTGCTCACTCACGTACCCAGCCACCCATACGCAAACTTACCCACTTACCAAGCCACTCACTTAAGCCGTGCTTATAGTGCCAGCGACGCGACGTCACCCGAAAACAAAAGCATTGCCGCCGCGTGCACTTATAGTGCGCGCGACGGCGACAATGCGACGGAACAACCATTGTCGGGACACCGGGATACTAACTTAAAAATTGGGACTGTCCCGGAAAAACGGGGACGTCTGGTCACTCTACCATACATAAATACCCACTTGTGAGGCCCATGCTTTAAACTTGGGCCTAAAGATCTTTCTTGGTGGCACTGGTAAAGTGGTAATAAAATGACAATCAGTTTACTTGTAGCTTTTCAAACAATACAATTAAATGTAATTTCCTTCTTGCAGGTAATCACAAGGCTTTACACCCACCACTGAGTCTTAATTAGTTAACTCAGTATGTGATGCCAAAGAGACAAATTAAATGGTTGCGGTGGAGTTTGTGACACTGCTCTGTAAATAACTGCTCCCATGTATAGAAATCGGCTAATGATCTGCTGAGTAAATAAAAATCAGCATCCTTGTTTTGAATGCATTTGATCAACATATCATTAGTGGGAGCAGCTTGTAATCATTCTGTGTCCTTAAACAAAGACAAATATAAGGATAGCGAAAACATGCCCAACCTATAGGCCAGACATTAAGATATTTATCATACTTTGTTATTCTTCATAAAGAGCCATTTTTAATCAGCTCTTTCAAATCCTTGTATGTGCCTCTGAATTACAATGTACTGTTTGCCTAGGATATTGTTTATAACAAGTGATTGCATATTCACTACCGCTGGCAAATGTTCAAAAATCTGATGTTTCACTAAGCACATTGAACTGGAAATCTCCAAGGGAAACCTGAAAAAAATGTTGCTTTCATTGCAGTTGAAAATTAATGCACATTAAACACTGAGGCCTTTTATAAAGGACACATTAGGAAGGTTTTTCACATATTGAGAGAGTTTGTAAATTCATACCGTATATTTGACCGTCTTCTGCCTTTGCTTGGCCAATTTGCATTTATAATTTAGAGTTAAAGATAACACACTAGTGTTATAATTAAGAACATTGCATTAAATTAGTAACCAACAATATGTATACACACATATAGCACTATTATAATATGACTTTTATTGATGGTCAAGTAGCCACAACACTGCTATATTCTAGGTATTTTTCATCGTATCACCCCATGTACATCTCAAATAATGCTTTGGAGTGACCCCCACTTCATAAACCTTAATTACAATATAGCAATGTACAAATTGTGCTCGTTAGCTGTTTGTAATTTTTGTTAATAAAGTCAATGACATGTTCTCTATGCGTTTTTGTATTGTAAATGCAATCACTTTGGTATTGATTAAAGATTTACATAAATAGAAAGTATCAACAATACTAACACAAACACAGAGAACATACTGCTTTTTATACAAGGTGCAAAAAAGGCCTTCCTGGTGTGATGGGAAGAAGACGAGGATATTTGTCATTGTTGCGAATGAGTTACTGCATAAATACTACATTAGAAAGGGGCAGGTGTAAAGATACATTTTGTTAACCTATATAATTAAGCCCTCTGTGCCACCTTGAACAATATATAATTACCCAGGTAATTGGATCTAGGCGTACAGAGGATACCCCTCTGAGTTTCACTGGTCGCAATTTAACATCTTTCTGTATGAGTGCCATATTTTCCTATTACTTTGTCATGTTTATATTACTCATTTTCATGGGGAACTAGTAAAATAAGATTACTGTATAAGTAAATACAATTACAGGCATAGCATAATATACAACGTCCTGTCACCCTAACAGATAATTACTGTTACTGAGTTGAACAGGTTCGAATGCATACCCAGACATGTACAGTATTTCCTTCTGATTGCAGTAAATAACTGGTTATCATCGCAACCTTCTTTATCACTTAATCTCTATGATTATTGTGCAGCGGGTCTCCAAATATACAGCAGATTGTATATATGGTGTCACATTTCCAGAAAAGGTGTCTGATGGTCTCTATGCAACCGCACATGACATAATCAGCTCATTGCATCATAGAGCATGGAGTGATATCACAATGTGAACGCTGGAACATTAGCCATCATGAGAAACAGCACATAAGAAAACGGAGTAGCAATGTTTTGTGAATTGGACTGAAATAGACATGTGGGAGACGAACATGTTGACAACTTAACATTAAATATGAGCTGAACGTTGACGATTAGCGAAAACCCCTACTTCTCACTTTTCTGTGGACTAAGAACGTCTGGCCAGAATAACGAGAAAGTAGCACACTCTCTGATTTACTTTCATTTGGTACTAAAAATTGAAAACCGATGTGCAAAAGGTAACTAACCTACAAGTACTGGCAACTGTTATTCATTAAACCGTTCCAGTGCCAATCAGGGCACTGCTGCACGGAAACTCCCATAGTTTTCAGTGGGAGTTTCTGTGTAATAGTGTCCCAGTTTAATGAATACCCCCTGTGGTTAGTAAAGGTCTTTTTTACATGAGCAAGAAAATGTGTGCGACTATTTCAACAAGAGTTCATTAGTAAAAACTTGCATGATATGTAGCATGATATACCTTTTTATTTAGACAAGCAGAACAAGCTTTTCTATTTTCCTCAAATAACGCAGTACTAATCCCGAAGTTATTTTTATCAAGTAAAAAAAGCAAGGAGGAGATGCTGATAAAGATCAGAAGGGTGAATGGGTCAGGAGACCACATACTCTCACCATTTTTTGTCTGAACGTTTAACTCCCTACACCTCACTTTGTTACTTTTAGGGCTTTATTCTACGTAAGCCGAAAAGCCATTCAGGCTGTTTTCGGACGTTAATCCTTATTGAAGTGAATGGGGATTTGCAGTAGAAAATGGCGGAACAGCACTCTGTTGTATTTAGAGCTACCCCTTAACCTCCTACCAGTGGCGGATTTCCCATTAGGCCCGATAGGCCCGGGTCTAGGGAGGCAAGATTTTTGGCCGGCAGACACCAGCGCTTGCTGCCTGCACATGCACGATTGGCGCTTGCCACCCATGTGATGTTCACTTGCCAGTCCCTCATGCGGCAACCGCCTGTGCGCGGCCGGCGCCGATTGTGCATGGGTGGTCGGCAATGGGACGTCACACGGTGTCACGTTGCCATGTCAATGGGGCAACATGGCATTTAATGACGCAAAAGGCAGAGGGCAGCACCAGGTAAGTGCCTAAGGGCGTCATTTTTTTCAATCTGCCACTGCCTCCTGACAATGTTTAAGTATATCCACTACCACTGTCTTTTACAACCATATTCTGTTACTAAGCATCTCCTCTTGTTGATCCATGCAGTAGATTTTATTACTTACTAGCTGATATACACGGCGTTGCCCGGGATGTAAATCCGTAATAGGTAGTATTATGTATAAATGGTGGAACAATAGGTGACTATTTGTTGTAAAGGTTGGATAATAATGTTGAAAAGAAAGATGGAAGAAAATGTAATACGATGTTGTATAAAAATGGTTTATTGTAAACACACCACAGTACAATGTATATTTTGGTGACATAAGTTATGTGAAAATGTGAGGCGTGTATCCTGCTAGGGTGTGAGCGTGTGTGAGGCGGCAGGTGGGTGTTCAGTACGGGTGGCGCGTGGGTAGTGAGTGCTGGCTATGGGTCGGGGTCCTGCTAGGGTGTGAGGCGGCGGGTGTGTGGCGAGTGCGGGTGACAGCTGGTCAGTGATATTGTTGCGTAGGGGCAGGATGCGGCAGGTGTGTGTCGAGTGTGTGGGGTGGGTGAGAGGCGGCGGGTGTGTGTCGAGTTTGGCGGGTGTCTGTTGAGTGCGTGCGGCGGCTGTGTGGCGCAGGGGTGTGAGCGGTGGGCGGGTGAAAGGCAGAAGTGCGGGTGGGCGAAAGGCAGAGGCGGGAGGGCGGACGAAAGGCGTTGAAGGAGGGGAGGTGAGGTCGGAGGGGTGGTGAGGGGGGGGGTGGTGGGGGGTGGTGGTGGGGGGTGGTGAAGGGGGGGCAGAGGGGAGGTGAAGGAGGGGTGGAGGGGAGGTGAAGGGGGGCGGAGGGGAGGTCGGAGGGGAGGTGAGGAGGATGGGTGGTGAGGAGGGTGGTGGGGGATGGTGAGGGGAGGTGAAGGGGGGACGGAGGGGAGGTGAAGGGGGGTGGAGGGGAGGTGAAGGGGGGGTGGAGGGGAGGTGGAGGGGGGGGGAGGTGGAGGGGATGTGGAAGGGAGGGGAAGTGGAGTGAGAGGAGGTGAAGGGGGGTGAGGGGAGGTGAAGGGGGGTGAGGGGAGGTGAAGGGGGGTGAGAGGAGGTGAAGGCCGCTCACTCACCCATCCGGCCGCTCACTCACCCGTCTGGCCGCTCACTCACCCGTCTGGCAGCTCCCACGTGGATCTGAGGCGGGAGGCAGCGTGTTGTGGCCGCTCCCCCGCTGTGTCCCGGGCGCGCGCTCGCTCGCTCCGCTCCCCCGCTGACTGTAGCGGCGCCGGGGGGGGGTGGAGGGGAAGTGAGTGAGGGGAGGTGAAGGGGGGTGAGGGGAGGTGAAGGCCGCTCACTCACCCGTCCGGCCGCTCCCTCACCTGTCCGGCAGCTCCCTCACCCGTCTGGCAGCTCCCTCACCCGTCCGGCAGCTCCCTCACCCGTCTGGCAGCTCCCATGTGGATTTAAGGCAGGAGGCAGCGTGTTGTGGCCACTCCCCCGCTGTGTCCCGGGCGCTCGCTCCGCTCCCCCGCTGACTGTAGCGGCGCTGGGGGGGGGGGTGAAAGCGCGGGAAACAGGGAGAGGCGGAGGAAGAGGCGGAGCCTCCGGGACCGGCAGGTAAGAGAGCGGGAGATGTGCTGCTAACACTGTGAGCCCCGCTAATGTATGTAACACCCCCCCCCCTAGTGTGTGTGTGTGTGTGTGTGTGTCTCCTTCACTCCGCCTCAGGCCAATGAGAGGTGTGCGGGGGCGGGCCAAGGGAGCAATCTCATTGGCCTGGCCCAAGGTCCAATGAGATTTCCGCTAGGGACACGGGGAGGGACACAGGGAGACACATACAGACACGGACACATAGGACACTTTCACAAATATATAGTAAGATTTAGAAATCACAGTTGCAGTATTATCCCCATTAAGTTTCACATATGTTTAACACCTTACTCAGTAGAGCAAAGTGTAGTTTGAAAGTGGTTGAAATAATGAATAAAAACCACAACACTTTACTTCATGTTTAATTCATCGCTCTCCAATTTTGATGCAGGCCCAAAATTAATTTGGGAAATGAAGCATCACAAATTCATATGTTACTCCTGCAGTATGTAGCTTTTACATGTCATCTGCCAAATGAGTATTTCAACTCCTGGTATCAACTTTTGAAAACATGTTACAAAGAATGCAATGTTTATTTTTTAGAGTTGTACACCTTTTTGAGGTTGGCCCACTATATGCAGGAATTTATCTTCACGTGTTGTGCCTCCCAAAGCACTAAAAAAGAGATTACTTACAAATTTGGGAAAAACAGTATATTTATGAAGAGATCCTCACATATTGCATAATAAAAGTTTCCACTCGCTCCTGCTGTGCACACTTGTAGATTGTTGGCAATGCACTATGGTTCCGTAACTTCCGTTAAGGAAAGCTGTGGCTTAAATGCGTTAAACTTGATTAACCAATGCTCACACTTTTGTATAATTACATTTCTACTTGCTTGAGCTTTATATACAGTATTTGTAGAAATGTGTCAATCCTCTTTATCCCTTAAATAACACGGTGGTTTAAAATAGTAAATTGCAGTTTTACCCTTTAAAAAGAAAACCGCCAAAGCACCCAAGTCCCATTCAGCAGATACAAAGTGAATTCATTGTAAATAGCTGACCACTCAACTTTTGGAGTTTTTTTTTTTTTTTTTAAATCACTGAAACTGGTTTTGAGGTCAGATAAATTGGGTTTCTCGAGCACATAATATATATACAAGTTTAATAGGAAAACTGCACAAGCAATTTGTTTTTCTGGCATTTAACAAATTGTGCGCTGCAAAGCCACAATTTCAAATACAAAGGATAAGGAACCCAGCTGCAAACATGATTTCTCCAGCCTGTGGAGTGAATGCATTCCTGGCTTCTTTATTATTTTGCCCTAATAATTTTTTAACATCTGTAAAATATAAAGAAGAAAAAAGATCTTACAGCACATTTTCTCAGTATCCATCCACAGAAGTTATTGTCAATAGTAGTGTAATAGTTTGCAGCATGCCTCATTCCTGCAAAAAGAACAGGAGCAATCTTAATACACACTGTGTAAGTTGTAAAAATACTGTAGTTTCTATAAGACGTTTACAGTCCTTCTTCTGCAAGCTCTGCAAATTGTTTGTGCTGTGTTCGGTGATATAGCAGAACCTCCGCTTATCTTTACATAGTAAAAAACCCAACTTTAATAAGTTATGGTGGGTTAAAAAGTGACCCAAACTCAAACCTGTCTGCAACCATGCTTTTCACCATTATCTTCAAGTGCTTCCACTGCAGCAAGGGATTTGGGGAAATGATATGCAAATGAGCACACAGTGTTATAGTAACAAACAAACTTAATCAAGACCCTTCATTTGTATTGGTTGTACATTCCTCACAACTATCAAGCATTTACCTCTGGTGTAATTACCAAACAGTACTGCTTCTATCAGTACTTCCAAAATTATAGTTTTAAGATTGCAGAAAGACAAGCTCAGCCACATGCTTTGCTCTCACATTGGCATTTAGAGCTATTTGCCAACAAAAGCAGTATCTTTAGTGGCTTCAAAATATTGATCCCCAGTGAGTGACTAGATAGCAAATACAGCGAATTGTTTGGGGCTCGCTATTTGTTGTAAATGCAGATACTGTACAGATGTGTTATTATTTATATAGTATTTTGCATGTTTATTTTGAGTAGATCTACAGGTAAAAATATATTTGAGTTACTTTATAGACCAGTGAGACCACAGACAACCTAGTAATATCAGTAAAAAAAAAAAAAAGTTCCAGACTTTTATCTTAACAAGCAAAAATTAAACCTTGTAGTATATTCACTATAACTTGCTCTTCGTTGTTGCACTGGATGAGGACCTCTGCATTTGCATAAACACACCCATTTTGTAAGGTTGCAAGTTGCTGGTGCACAAACGCTGCTCAAAAAACCGACTAGAAAACCTTTCATAAATTGTGTTGGGAAAACACCTGCAAAATGTAAAACAATTTGCTGTAACTATTGTATTTGTGCCATTTGTTTTTAGTTTGTACCATTTCTACATTAGGGTGTCGAACCTACTCCAGATTTAGTTTATTACATTTTGTAGAATGTTTTACAATTTAATAAAAATTACATTTGAAATTTCACAAAGTGTAAAATGTTGACATTTCTGCCAAATAATTAGTTAATTCGTTTTTGCTTTAAATAGGTCACATGACCAATGTCACAGCAAATATTTGGATGGACTTTTTCACAGATTTGTTTGTGACTTTCTAAAACCAGGACAAACTTGAAAAACAAGTAACAATGAAAATATTGCTAGGCTTCTGTAACTACAGCGTTAGTAAATGTTGATGGACCATACTGTAAATCAGAAGAAAAAAAATATTACCCCTTTAGCAATACAATTTCCAATTTTGGGGCCTATTCAATGGGAGTTTTCAGAGCTTATAGAATAAGTTTATGGAATTCTGCCATCAAAAGCATTTTTAAGAAACTTCTGTAAACATCACTGAAATACAAATATAATTTATTTATAAAATGTTTTACCAGGAAGTAATATATTGAGTTACCTCTCGTTTTCAATTATGTCCTGGGTATATTATATACAAGACATTGCATGCACAGTTAGAGATAATATATATTATAGATGTATGTAACAGTTACAGACCAGATTAAAATGTGAGACAGCTTTAGTTTTAAATGAAATTAGACGGATGATGGCTGTGAGAGTCTTCGGTAGATTGTTCCAGTTTTGGGGTGCGTGGTAAGAAAAGGAGGAGTGGTCGGATACTTTGCTGAACCTTGGGACCATGAACAGTCTGTTGGAGTCGGATCTCAGATGATAAGTGCTGCATGTGGTAGGGGTGAGGAGCTTGTTCAGATAGACAGGTAGCTTGTCCAGAAAGTATTTGAAGGGGTCAGGAAAGATTAACTTTGCGCCTAGACTCAAGTGATGACCAATCTAGTTCTTTGAGCATTTTGCAGTGATGTGTGTTGTAGTTGCATTGGAGGACAAAAAGGCATATTGAATTGTAGAGGGTATCATGTTTGCTAAGGTGGGCTTGGGGTGCTGAGCTTTATACTATGTCCCCATAGTCGATAATTGGCATTAGCTTCTGCTGTGCGATACACTTTCTGACCAGCAGACTTAGGGAGGATTTGTTCCTGTAAAGTACATCTAGTTTGTCATAGGTTTTGGATGTAAGGGTATCAATGTGCATCCCAAATGTAAAATGGGAATCAAACCATATGCCCAGGTATTTAAAACTAGTAACAGGAGTTAGGGTGGTATTAGAGTTGATTCTGATCTGGAGCTCAGTCATTGGATGCTTTAAAAGGTTACCCTTGTTCCCAAATACCATTGTTACAGTCTTGTCAGTGTTTAACAACAGTTTGTTTTGGGAAATTCAATTTTCAAGTCTCAAAAAGTCAGATTGAAGTATGTATTCAAAGTCGGAGAGGCTAGGGCTGTGTGCATATAAGATTGTGTAATCTGCATACATGTGTATTGAAGCTCCCTTACAAGCTGTAGGAAGATCATTGATGAACACTGAGAAGAGTAGGGACCCCAGAACAGAGCCTTGTGGGACACCACAGGTGATATCCAGGGGGTTGGAGTTAGAGTCTGAGATAGACAAATGTTGGGATCTAACGGATATGTAGAAATTAAACCAGATTAAAGCATGCTTCCCTATTCCAGAGCACTGGACTTTGTTAAGCAAGAAAACATGATCAACAGTATCAAAAGCCTTTGCAAAATCTAGGAATATTGCACCACTGAGTTGTCCCAGTTCCAGTCCACACTGGATTTCATTGCAAACTTTTAGCAGGGTAGTTACGGTGGAGTGCTTGGGGCAAAAGCCAGATTGGAATTGGCTAGGGAAATTTGTCTTGGTATAGTAATCGCTTAATTGGGAGTGAACACATTTTTCCATGACTTTGAATAGTATTGGGAGAAAGGGGAACCTGTTGTTCGAGACAGTGTTTTTGTCCCCACTTTTGAAGATTGGGACAACTCTGGCAGTTTTCCAGGTCTTAGGGATATGGCCTGCAGACAGAATAGAGTTGACTATGGAAGCAATTGGTTTGGCAATGGCTGGGGCACCAAGTCTTAGGAGCTTAGATTGTAGTAATTCAAATCCACATTGGCTGCTTAGTTTTAATTTGAGGAGTGCTTGTGTAATCGCCTCTTCGGATACTAGGACAAATTGAAAATTGTGAGCAGTGTTGGGAGAGGGTGGGACTATAAGGGTATTCTCGGAATGAGGTTCATGTTTGTGATTTGGGTTACAGTTTGCTAATAAGTTAGTAGCACACCTCACAAAGTAATCATTGAATGCATTTGCAATGTCAGTGGGATTTGTCGGAGTAATATCCTCCTTAGTGATATTACTTAGTTGTTGATGGCTAGAAGGTTGGAATATATTGTTGATAACCTTCCAGAAGTTAGCTGGGTTTGATGTATTCTGGAGGAGATTGTCAGAGTAATATTGGACTTTTGCATGTCCTGTTTGCCTTGTGCACATATTCCGCAGGCATCTGTAGTTATTAAGATCCTTGGTAGTGCCAGTTACTTTGTAGCTTTTCCACAAGGCATCCCTAAGATGGTAGAGCGATATAAGGTTGTTGTAACCCACGGAAGGTGGGCCCCTGTACTCTTATTCTGCGTAGAGGGGCATGGGTATCGCAGAGTTTTAAGAACTCGGATCGGAAATAGTTGAGTGCAGAATCAGGGTCGGGAATTAAGTCGATTCTATACCAAGGGTAGTTCGTCAGGTCAGCCAGAAACTGTTGTGGGTCTAAATGTCTAGTTAGAAGGAGAAAATATGTTTTCAATGTTAATCAAAAATGTAAGGATAAATGAAAAAATATTAATAATGCTGAACTACATGACCTACAATTTGTTAAATTATCAATGAAACATAGGAAGATACATTTTAAATTAGGGAGGCTTCGTCCAATCACAACATTGTCAAATGGAAGCAGATTGGCAGATTTGTCTTGCAGAGTTGCCTTTAATGCAACTGTTTTGTATTTGTAGAAAATAAATTTGCACAATCTTGAACCTTTGGAATTGTGGTCAATGTGGTTTTGCATTTAAATATAAACTTGGGATGTTTTGAGGGTGGAAAATAAAAGCATCTGTCAGATTTCCAGATCAAACATGAGCTAAATTGTTTCAAGTGACTGTTTGAAATCACAACTGTTGAACAGTTGTGTCCCCAGGAACTTTTATTTGCAGATGGAGATTTGAACAGCAAGTTCCTATTCATTACAATTACCTATTTTATATTTTATGATTTTTCCATGTAGTCTTTATGTGTGTATTGGGAATTCATTCTTCACCTGATTAAAAAAAAACCCTTAAACGTTGAAGTTCAATGCATTCCAGCATACTGTATAAGCAACTATTACTGATAATTGAATGTATTTGTGTTGTGCAATCATGCAAAGCAATTTACCAGATAAATAAATGTTTGTAGCTATAGTATCCCAGCTGGAAAACAGTTTTCTTGTATATTCATTTGCTAATGGCTTTTTATAAGCCAGGAAAATGTAAATCTTTGTCTCTATTATTCATATAACATTTTGTGGCAAGTCAAATTCTATGTTTTTTTCCCCTTGCACAATATACTGTATGTAATTGGTGGACAGGCTAGGCACTTGGAAAAGTACTTTCAGATGCAGCAAATAAGCTAAACAGTTGAGCTTGGTGATTACTACAAATGTAGCAAGACTTACTGTTTGTCTTGCCGAGCCCGATAGCGGCCCGGACAGATTAGCGCCGTAGGGAGATGAAGAAATGGAGAGGCAGTGCACACCAATGCGAAAAAAAGAGTACTTTTTGTTTACCATAGCTGAACTGTGTTTTGAGTCATTGCATATATGGTTTTTTGATGCAGTGTGTTTTGGGGTCATTCCCATATACTATTGTAGCCCTCTTTTCCCCTGACTAAAGGAACTACCAGTGCTGTTGTTACCTGTTGGATACCAGAAGCCAACAGGGAGCCTGGGGTGTAACTTGTTCGTATTGGTGCAGCGCCTCCACCTGTGAGGGATCCCAGCGTAATGGGATGAGCCCCTCACAGGAAACAATATAAACAGTAATTACACACACAAGTATAGAAGAACGGGTTTAACTAAACATAGATCACAGTGCCGTGAACCACACAGTAAATACAGTATATATATATATATATATATATATATATATATATATATATATATATATAATAAAGATCTCCGCCTGTGTGGAGATGTCAGAGAACAAAAGTGAAACAAAATACTAAAAATATAATTTAAAAAAAATATATAAATATAAACGTAATAATATATGCACTAATATAACATGATCAATAGATATCTAAACCATAATACATGAATTAATACATATGTGGTGCTGTGAAACCTCCTATGAATGCACAATGCAAACAGTCCTTTGGAGTCCAAAAAACAATGTCCAATGAAGGGGAATAAAAACAAGCACTATCAGGAAACAGGCAGCTTCTTGACGAGGGTGCAACGACCTCCCTCTCCACCTGCATAGAAAAAAAGAAGAAAAAAAGCGCCGATTCCTAGTGCATTACTGTGCAAAAAGATATTTAATTTCCCAAAAAAGGCTCATAAAATGAACTCATGAACATAAAATATTTAAAAGCATGTTATGAGATAATACTCATGCTCCAGAGGATCAGCAACCGCCGCTTCACTGCTATACTGCTCCGTGGCTCGACCGTGTCAGATCTTGCCCTTGTTGTTCACCGCCAGCAGGAACTCACGATATCAGGCTCACCGCAACTCCTCTCCCCGGTCACACTCCAACAGATGAACTTTGTTTCCCTCCGGGGACGATAGATGTGGCGGGACTGCAATTGACGTCACCCGGTAGATGTGAATGCCAAACGGGTTTGGATTTTCCAGCCGATCTGCAAGCAACGTTAGAGGATCCACTGCACAACTGTCCCTATGCTTTTCATCAGATAAACTGACTTCTTCAGGGGTGGTCTCTGGGTCTGATCTCAGAGCCTCACTGAGGATGTCGGAGGATGTCGTCGTGGATGGTGAGCTTCCTGATACACCGGGATTCGGAGGGTGAAGACTTCTGGGGCCCTTGGATGGAGCAGCTGGTGCAGCACGGCAAGCACAAGGCAGAGCCCTGCAGAGGCCGGCAAAGAAGCTAGAGAAGGGAGGAACAGATGGGCCAGGCTGAGCAAAGGCCCTTCTGTCCTGTAGGAAGGAAGCGGCAGCCAAGAAAGGAGAGGTCCCGGCAGCCAAGAGAGGAGAGGTCCCGGCAGCCAAGAAAGGAGAGGTCCCGGCAGCCAAGAGAAGAGAGGTCCCGGCAGCCAAGAAAGGAGAGGTCCCGGCAGCCAAGAAAGGAGAGGTCCCAGCAGCCAAGAAAGGAGAGGTCCCAGCAGCCAAGAAAGGAGAGGTCCCGGCAGCCAAGCAAGGAGAGGTCCCGGTAGCCAAGAAAGGAGAGGTCCCGGCAGCCAAGAAAGGAGAGGTCCCGGCAGCCAAGCAAGGAGAGGTCCCGGCAGCCAAGAAAGGAGAGGTCCCGGCAGCCAAGCAAGGAGAGGTCCTGGCAGCTAAGCAAGGAGAGGTCCCGGCAGCTAGGAACGGGTAGGGTCGGGCTGGTTCGGATGTAATTGGTTGTAATTCTTCGCATGTCTGCCAGATGGCAGATATTCATGAATTGTAATGCGCATGCGCTTCAATAATGTGTCGACTTGCAGGTGTTTCGTTTAATACCACACTGGTCTATTGTAAATTGGCCTTGGGACTGAAGGAAGAAGTTACAATAATGTATCAATTTAGGCTTTTCATATTAAAGAAAGACAAGCACCAGTTTCTGGTCTGGTTATTGTCCAGAGATTCCCGCCATGAGTGTACAAGTGCAGCCCGTGTTCCATAAACCCGACAGAACGTACGCTTATTTAATATGGGCCGCGATTAATGCAACAGATGATAAGATGGCAACAGTTGTTCAAATTTATCAGTATTTTATCGAAAACTATGACTTTTACAAATATTCGCCAGATCCTCATGTCTGAAAGCGTGCAATAAGGAAAAGGTTATGCAGCGATCCATGTTTTTTTCGTATTGATCCCGAATTTATTGGAGGGTATTGGTGTGTATCACCGGGTTTTTCCTGTATCTATGATCATGCAGACGGCAAAAGGCGAAAGGTCGTGTTAAAACCAACTAAGAAACGTCAGTCGCTGGCAAGCAATGCGCCAGCACCAGCACCAGCACCGGCTTCCAATAACGGTCCGACCATTAGTGACAACCCTTGCTGTCTGTCCACGCACGGATACCTGCAGCCTGAGCCGGATTTCGCGTACAGTTTCGAGCAAGCTTGCATGTACATAAGCGATTTCCAGCCTCATCAGCTGACTACAGGTGTAGACTACTACCCTGTCAACGACGTGTATGATCAAGAATACTGGACTGGCAGTGGCCCGGCGCCAGCTGATTGGAAAATTCTATGGTGAGTAATGTTGCCGTATTTTATTCTGTTTTTTTTTTATTTTGAAAATAGCAATATCGGTGCGATTCAAAAGTCAAGCGAGTCTCCTGTAAGCAATATCATTGGCTGAGCGGCTTCTACAGTAGATACTGCACAATTGGTGAAAAGCTAGGCGCATTCGCATTGGAACCTTCTTGAAACGCATATGCGTGTCATTACATCGGCAGTAGGCGCATGCGCATGTGAACAGGAGATGCCCCCCGAGAAAATTATTGGCGGGACTGACTGTGGGAACTTCTTTAGGGGGCTGACCATTACAGTAAAACTCTTACCTTTTTTGTTCCTCAGAAAAGAAAACTTTCTCATCTCATGCGGAAAACGGCAAATGGAGGATTCCGATGGATAATATCGCTTTGTGTAACAATGCCTGCACATTGTTGAATCGGATTTAAAAAACCACGTACTGGAGTCTACAGTTTAGTGGCCGTTGTTATTGATTAGGATAGAACACCTGAAACAGTATGCTGATGTTTTCAGACCGTATACAATACTTTTTTATATATACTGTATAATAAACCCGAGAAAATAAAAAGTATGCGTTTATTCTACATGTATTAATGTATATTTTAATACTCTTATGATGTACAGTACTGAGCATGCCTACAGTATACAGTACAGTATGCGTGGACAGTATTGTACATTCTAGAAACACTGTATTTTGTTACAGTATGAAAGGAGACAATGGAACAATTTAAAACAAATCAACATTTTCTTTTATTGGTGGAGTAAGTACAAAAACATTTATTTACAAATACTGTACAATGTAAAAACATTTTAAGTGTACAGCAATTCAAAACATCAACAGGTGTATGGTTTACTGCTACTGAAAACATTTATGTACAGAAAGTCAAAACATTTACAGTCAGTCAGTATGGTTTACAGTCACATGGTGTTATTAAAAAAATTCTTTATTCATAAAATATACAAAACGCAACATCTCCTTTATTAAAGTACAGCAAGTCAAAATATTTACAGTAGTATGGTGTACAGAACAGTCAGTCAGGCCTGCACAACTCCAGTCCTCGAGGGCCGCAAACAGGCCCGGTTTTCAGGATAACCTTGAAAAACGGGCCTGTTTGCGGCCGTCGGGGACTGGAATTGTGCAGGTCCTGTGTGTACAGTAAGTAAAAACATTTCTTTATTAATACAAGTTAAAACACGCAACATCTCCTTTATTAAAGTACAGACAGTCAAAACATGTACAGCACAACAGTATGGTGTTATTAAAAAAAATTCTTTATTCATAAAATATACAAAACGCAACATCTCCTTTATTAAAGTACAGCAAGTCAAAACATTGAACAGTCACGCAAATGCATACCCCACCAGATTGTCCTTACAGGGCCGATGCCTTGTATGGCGCAAAATGCCATTAATGGCATCTCGAACGCTTTTCATTAAAGGATCTGTAATTGAAAAATAGCGCCGCAATTCCTCCACAATAGTCTTTCTTAAATTTTCAGGAAGCGCCTTTTTGTCGCGATTTCCTTCATAGTTCACTTTGTAGGCCCACTCGCAGTACACCAAGTAGGACACGTGGTGCTTAAAAATTAACATGGCATACTTGTGGGGTAAACCAGCACTCATCACCCTATACTTCTCACTGAGTGGATTGGGCAGCTCGCACAGGATGATGTCGGGCACCGTATAGATGCAAGCGTATGTAGGTTGGGTTCTGTCAGCGGGTGTGCTTGTGGCGGCTGGCGAGGGTAGGTTGTCTGGGAGGAAGCTTTCCTCCTGTCTTGGTCGCCGTGTTGTCTCCTGGCGTGGTCTTGACGGGGTTGTCATGTTATCCTCCTCCTCCTCAATGGCATACATGTACACAAAATCTTCTGGTGGAGGGTGTGCGCTTGCTGATGGGAGGTGGTCAAAGGTCCCATTCATCACATCCATGCCACCCTCCTGCTCCGGCGTCTGGGATACAGGGGCATGAACACGAGCAAATTATGTATCCCCGCTATGTCAGTCTCTATCACCTGCATCCGTTGATCCATAGTTAGCATGGTCTCCAGAAGCAGATCTATCTTTGCCAGCACAATAGAGTTCCCGGGGATATCCAAACTTAACCCATTCAGCATGCGTTCTAATGAGCTGGTTCTTGTGCATGGCGTGCTGTGGACATCTGGGTGGATGGGTGCTACGGAGGATGAGATGGGGTTCCATGGAGAGAAGCGGCAGCGTCGCCGAAGAAGGGTGGAGGAGGTGACCTGTGGATTTCCGGGAGAGGAGAAGCGGCAGCGTCGTCGAAGAGAGATGGAGAAAGTGACCTGTGGATTTCCGGGCGAGAAGCGGCAGAGTCGTCTAAGCGTAATTGAGAAAGTGACCCGTAGATTTCAGGGGCACCAGCGGCAGCGTCGTCGAAGAGCAGTGGCGAAGATGGCCTGTGGGTTTCCGGGAGAGTGGCGGCAGTGTCATGGACGAGTAGTGGAGAAGATGGGCTGTAGATTTCCGGGAGAGCGGCGTCAGCGTCGTGGACGAGTAGTGGAGAAGATGGGCTGTAGATTTCCGGGAGAGCGGCGGCAGCGTCTTGGACGAGTAGTGGATAAGATGGGCTGTAGATTTCAGAGTTGTCGAAGTGTATTGGAGGAAGTGGTCTGCGGGTTCGATGGGTTGGCTGCCATTTGTTTTGCGTTGAGTGTACATCACCGTATTTCTTCTTGACATAATAAGGCTTACGTGTATTGAAACCCTTAGGCTTTGGGGTCAGCAGGTTTTTTTATTAGCCTTAGCCTGTCGCTTTGGCCTTGGCTTGGGAACGGCTCCTGCCTTTCGCTTTTTCTGCGTGACAGGCACGGCAGAGGTGAGTGGCTTCTTGCGTCTGTAGAATCGGGGTTGATCCATGGAAGCAGATGGCACAATGCAGTATCTGGACAAGGGCAAGTTCAGATAAAGATCATCGAGTGGTGGGCTATGCAAAGTGTGTAACCTTTTATGCATGCCGACGAGGTACAGGTGTTGAAAGTGGGCGTACTCAAATGTGAGTCATTAACGTATAAATACACCATCCATTTTGTGGATTCACTGCACATTGAATACACATCGATTAAACATCGAATATACATTCTTGTGTTTATATTTCTTTCTACTCGCAGCAATGCCTGTTAAAAAGATTTCAAAGGATCTCAGCATGAGAATTAAGGAGATGTACACGAGCGGACACCGAATTGCAGATATCCAACGCTGGTTAGCTGCTTCTGGCCTCGTTGTGCCATCAACCACTGTGTGCTATCATGCCCACGGAAAAAACAAACAACGCACGAGGACACCAACGGTAACTAACGCGTAAGTATATTTATATAACTATATAATACAGTATATCTATCATTGTTGATATTGCTGCATATTAATAGAACAATATATTGTGTAGATCTATCTAATTTTATAGTTATTTCTGTATATTTATATAACAACAGTATATATATTGTTTATATTGCTGCATATTAATAGAGCAATATATTGTGTAGATCTACTGTATTTAACAGTGTTGATCAGAAAGGTGATCAGAAAGATTCCCCCTCTATTGAGCACTCAGTCCTGAGGTGGTCTGTAAATGGACTAAAAATAATAAGCCTTGTAGATAATACTACACATTACTGGTAAGTTGCCCAGAATCACCGCGGAAATCAAAAATAATAAAATTTTAATATTATTATTTTTTATTATTTATTATTTTTGATTTCCGCGGTGATTCTGGGCAAGGTACCAGTAATGTGTAGTATTATCTACAGGGCTTATTATTTTTAGTCCATTTACAGACCACCTCAGGACTGAGTGCTCAATAGAGGGGGTATCATTCTGATCACCTTTCTGATCAACACTGTTAAAATCATAACAATATCCTCCTGAGCACCTCTCACTTTACATCACTTTCACAAAATTTGGTGATGCGGTCTCACACATCTATACACTGGTAGATCTACTGTATCTAATTTTATAGTTATTTCGGTATATTTATATAACAACAGTATATATATTGTTTATATTGCTGCATATTAATAGAACAATATATTGTGTAGATCTACTGTATCTAATTTTATAGTTATTTCGGTATATTTATATAACAACAGTATATATATTGTTTATATTGCTGCATATTAATAGAACAATATATTGTGTAGATCTACTGTATCTAATTTTATAGTTATTTCGGTATATTTATATAAAAACAGTATATATATTGTTTATATTGCTGCATATTAATAGAACAATATATTGTGTAGATCTACTGTATCTAATTTTATAGTTATTTCGGTATATTTATATAACAACAGTATATATATTGTTTATATTGCTGCATATTAATAGAACAATATATTGTGTAGATCTACTGTATCTAATTTTATAGTTATTTTGGTATATTTATATAACAACAGTATATATATATATTGTTTATATTGCTGCATATTAATAGAACAATATATTGTGTAGATCTCTCTAATTGTGTACTATTTTTACTGCACTGTAACTTACCAGATTGTTGTTTTTCTGTACATTGTAGGGAGACAACTCTTCTGGTCGACAAAATAAGTGAAGAGAATGATGAGAAGAGTGCATTAAGGGTCAAATACACTCTGCAGCAAAATCACAATCTCACTGTATCCGAGACCAGCATAAAGAAGATGAGATGCAGAATTGGATGGAAATATGGACGTGTGAGGTTAGTACTAGACAGTACAGGAGGTAAAAGTGTTGTTTAAGAAACTGTACTGTACCTCTAAAATTATTTATTCCTTGTCATTTACAGAGTGTACCCTATAATAAGGGACGTTAACATAATCAAGAGAGTGGTCCAGGCCCAGGCATGGATCGACAGTGGAGAAACTTTCCAGGATTGCATCTTCACTGACGAGTCTACTGTTTCGCTGGAGAGATTTGCCACCTTTGCATTCCACAAAAAAGGTCGCATATCTATGAAGCCGCGTCCAAAACACCCAGTGAAGATGCATGTGTGGGGTGCCATCTCTAGGCGTGGACCAGGATGCATCGTCATCTTTGAAGGTACAGTAAAATGTATGTCACACGCTCTTGCCTTACGCACTGTACTGTACTAGTGTGCACTTTTCTTTTCTTGTTATAGGAATCATGAAATAAAGCTTTCTTCCAAGACAAAATTGTGCCTGAGATTGTGGAATACATCACACATGAGTTCCCGGATGGTCACCGTTTTACCAGGACAACGATCCGAAGCACACCGCGTCAACAGAGCATATCCTTGAGCGCGGTATCAACTGGGTGAAGACGCCAGCGGAGTAAGTGCGGTAACCGTGTCTCATTTTTTCCCACTGTTTTTACTGTGTACTGTATCTCTTAAACTAATTGTCCTTTTTTTTCCCCTCCAATGACAGATCGCCAGACTTAAATCCTATCGAAATGGTCTGGCATCAGCTGAAGGACCATATCCGAAAAGTCGTGAAACCCTCCAAAAAGGATGAGTTGGCGCAAGGCATACTGAGTTTTTGGAACGATGTACTCACCGTGGAACGATGCAATAAATATATTGACCATATTGCGACTGTGTTGCCCATTGTGATTGCGCGTAATGGGCAAGCATCAGGAAGGTAGTATGGTATAGTACTGTAGTATTGTAAGTACAGTATGATACAGGTAAGTATGGCACAGATTTTTTCTTTCCTAGTAGTCAGAGTATACAGTAGTTCCAGTATAGACTAGTTTGACAGTACTAACTGCATACTGTAGTCAATATGGAGAAGCTATTTAGTACACAATGCCATAATACAGTATGCACCTAACTGCTCAATTTTTTTCTTTCCAGAGAGAGCAGCACCAGCCATCTGGTTACAAAGTATTTAACAGTAGTCACAGAATACAGTAGTTCAAGTATAGACTAGTTTGACAGTACTACACAGCACACAATGCCATAATACAGTATGCACATAACTGCACTAATTTTTTGTTTTCTTGTCTTTTCAGAAAAAAAGGATGGACTGGGGGAGAGGGGGGCTATAGTGTACAGTCTGTGAACTGGTTGTACAGTTAAGTGTACAGTATCTAAACTGCAGTCATGATGTACACAAAACCTCTCCTCTCTCAATGAATTACTGTACACAGAATGAGGAAGAAGATAAAGACGGAAAAAATTATATTACTATATATATATATATATATATATATATATATATATATATATATATATATATATATATATATATAATTATATATTATATATTATTAATTAATATTATTATCAATGTGCATTATTCATGATTATCCACTGGCCGGCCCTCAATTTCCATCTGACAGAAGAACTTAATAAAGACTGCATTATGTATTATTCATGATTATTTTTATATTTGTTTTTTTTTGTTCCTGATAAAATAAAATAAATATTAATTTACATTCATGATAATCATAATCATTGACAACAACCCCACCCCCACCCACACCTACTGTACACCAAAGGAAAAGAAAGAATGACAAAACAGCATGAATCAGTTAATGTTTTTTTTAATTCCCAATTCTCACAGTGCTGTGCAAATCAGATTTACACATCAAATTCGAGAAGGGATTTTCCAAAACGTTACCGTAAACAAAGCCTCAAAGGGTTGGGGGGGGGGTTGGGTGAGTCATGCGCAGTAATCAGCTAGCTCCCATCTCAAAGAGGATTACACGCAGGCGCATAGACAGGTGATGCACGGCTAGGGACGGATTAAAAACACAATGACAAGCTTCATAAACTGAATGACTCTGTAGATAAGAGTTTCAAATCCTTGAGCGAGCCTTGTGTGTGTGCGTGGGGGAGGAGGGTACAGGGTACAGCAGCATGAATGATTAGCTCTACTGCAGTTCAAATAAATGGCATATTTTCAAAAGGCAGGTTATCATAATAATTTGATCCCTACACCCCCAAATACAGTACTGTACATAAAAAGCACACAAATCAACCATGTGCAGTCAAACGCACAGTGTCGCAGTCAAAAGTTACAGCACAGATTGAATATCGTAATATCAAGATGGTTTATGCAGGCATGTGTGAAGAAAATAAAAATAAAAAACGAGGAGAAAAATTTATTTTTTTTGGTCACTCACTCAAGCAAGCAGTGGTGAACTTTCAGACGCATGCACAGTAATCATCAGCTATCAAGCAGGAATGTGATTGAAACCAGAAAGACACACATTCAAAGGAATGGTGTGGGAAAGGTGTACTGTACTGTAGATAAGATAAGAAGTTGAAATACTGCAGTGCAGTAAATTATCCTGTGTGTGTGCGGGGGCGAGCGAGGGGAGAGCACTGTACTGTATATGCTGAAATGTGACACTGTAACAGCACACGCCACACGCCTATGCGTTTCAACAATTTTCAAATGAGACATACAGCACTGCACATGCATGTATAAATATGCAAATTTACAATTACTGCACGTGCACACGCACACTGTACTGACGTAGGTTTAACTGCTAAAGTACTGTATTAGACTTCCAAGACAACAGCTCGCGAACGCCCCCCTGAGTTTTTAGACGGTATTGCAGTATTGCAGACAGCGTTAATAAAATGCTAATATTACAAGCGCTAAAATAACTCAATTCACTCCGGACCAAAAAAAAAACGCATCTGCCCACGATTATCAGAGCGCCGTGGATCCAGCTGCATTAGGATAAAGGTGGCTGCCACTGTATGGTAGCGCTACCCATGAACTGTTGGTGCACTTTGTTGAGGTACCTGCCAGTACTCCAGTACACGGTGCTGCCGACTAGCAACAGGGATCCACTGATCCAGCGACGTCTTCGTCCACCTCTGCATGGGGTGAGCTCTGGTAGGAGGGTCTCATCTTTAAGAGTCTCTTAAGTAGGTGATCTGGTCCAAGGCCACAGGCCGCAAGTCACCGTGTGGCGTCCTCGCTGATGCCTATTACTATCAGTCTACTGGGGAAACATCCCTATCTTGGGCCTTTCCCTGAAGCAGCCACAATCTATTAGGTGAGTGGGGCCTATCTTGGACCTAAGGGGTAATCTGGCTAATCTGGATGCCACTGACACCCAGAACCTACCTTCCCTTTCACTGTCCTGGCTCCAACTGCCAGCTCGTGAGCTAAGTGCGCCAAATGTATCTTTTCCTGACTGCCGAGATTGCTGCAGCCCTATTGGCTGTCTCAGCCAACATGAGGAGCAGCCCTAGAGGCTGCTGGAACCTGTAGTCCCATGCGGAGGCTGCCCCTATTGGCCACCACACCTAGATCCAGTGCGCATGTGCTAAGTCACTCTACGCATCCGCAATCAATTAATATGGCAGCTCCCGCTGATTGGGTACGCCGCAGCGCTCCGGTGACCCGATCGCTACTGGCTCTCTCTCCCTGCAACTGTGCCGGGTTCACCTTCCACTCTGGCGGCACCCAATGTCTCCCGGCAGCTTCCCCCCTCACGCGCAGTTGAAGTGGAAGGTAAGGGAACCACCGGAGACAAGGGGGAGAACCTGGCTACATCATCTAACGCTGTGGTGAGTCTGATCCAGAAGTATGGATCAGCGCAGTGCAATCGCGGCGACACTGTACCCAGCGCTGTGGCCTTTGCACTGGGGACAGTAAGTCTTGCTACATCTGTATGTGTTGAAATGTGACAAATTCTTCTGTTAAATAACATGCTATGGAAATAACAATTGTTTTCAAGTTATCCCAAGGTAATGGCAAGGACTCAAAATAGCAGGATCTGATGGAATGGTGTTGAGAAAGTTAGTAAACATAGAATTTTGTAATTTTGAAAAATGCTTTACGGAAACTAAATATAACTTATTATAATGTAATGTGCAGATTTACATATCTATTCATTGCAGCTGAGCTGCGTTCTACAGGAAATCCAACTTTGTGCCTAATCCCTTTTTTACTGGGTGGATCAAAATGATTTTATAGAATGAAGGTGAAGCTTTTGACCTCATAAATTGAGCAGCAGGAAAGGGTGGTCTTTTGTATTTTTTGCTTTAAAGTTGCCACCATTTATCTTGGAAATACAGTATCAATTTCCTTACAGAGGTTTATATTGCCACCAGATTTTCCATTATTCATATACAGTAGAACTAAAGAAGATTCATGCAGGCACAATGGGGTAATTTACTAAAACATTGTAATTGTGTAAAGTAATAGGCAATCACATTATACAGTATCTCTAAACCAAGGTTACACTATAATTATAGTCCTTGGGGGAAAATGAATGTCATTTTGAACATGTTAGAGAAATACTTTTATGTTTTTACATTTATGTGCCTTTATTTTTAAGTTTTTCTTAAAAAACGGAAGTGTAAAATAAGTTATAACTGCTTTCATACTGTTATGTACAGTATAAAAACACTGGTGTATTATTTCCATGATTGTCCAATAACAGGTATCAAATAAACTGAAAATAATGTAGCTATTTGTTGGACTATCCATACTGAATTGAATGTCACCGCTTCTGGAGCATTATAGCACATTCTTAAATCACAAAATATATAAAAAGATGTGAACAGACATGTGGTATCATCTATAAAAGATCTTTAATTTATTCAGCCGTTTCTTTGGCACAATTTCCCTGCTTACTGTTTGAATAAATTTAAAAGAAGTAAATTGGGTTGAAATTATATTTGATGGGTTACTTACTTTTCTACATTCATAACATGCATTCAAAACCTGCTTGTGCATGACCTACAGTACAGAAAATTAAAACGTGTTAGTCACCCTTAACAGCAGCTGTACTGGGGACGTAAGCTGCCTAATTAGGAATAAATAATTTTCACTTGCCCATTGATAGATGTAAAGAGTGAATTCTAATACACATTTAAATATGCAGTATACAAAAAAGTCACAGCCCAATATAATGTAGACACAGAAGTATTGAACAATGGAATGGCAGTAACCCACTGCATTTAGTAAATGAGGCCCAAATGTTTTAAAATGTACAGCATATTCACTTTGGACAATTTATTTGGAAAGTAACAGGTAGGTGTTAAGTTTAGTATAATTTAAAAAATAAACTGTAACCCGAGCTGTGCAAATGAATTTTGTTTTGTTATTTTCTGCAATTTCAATAAAGATATTTTCAGATTCACATCATTTTAGTTTAAGAGGTTTATTCAATAAGCCCTGAGGTGGCCGGCAGCACTACACTAAGCCAAAACCTCCCATTGACTTGAATGGGAATTTTCAGCTAAACTCGGTGCAACTGGCCAAATTGAAATTAATAGACTAATGCATTGGGGGCTAGATTCACAATGCATCATTAAATCAGCACTCATAATGTGATGTCACATAAAATAAGAATTGTAATATAATGTTGGACAATTTTAACCCGTATCCGCAGAGATAATTACATACTAAAATAACGTCCATTCAACATCTCATTAGCGTAGCTTACATCACGTTACCTAACCCTTAGCACATGTGTGTTATCAAATAATAAGCGTTAACGAAAACGTGCCCACGTGTTCAATGAGAAATTCCTGTGGAATCCCCCTTACAAAAACAAGCTGCGCATGCACGTTAACTGCCACGACAAACTGTGCATTATAAAAATAGTAACATGTACATACAATAAATAATTTACGTGCTACTTAAGTATAAACAATCAAGCATGTAAAAACATTGTGCAAAAAGAAATGCAAAATGTCTGTTATTCATAGCACACACCTTCGATGAGGGAGCAACATGTCTCAGCAAGGCTCCAGTGTTCCAATGGAGAGAGCTGCATGCATCAGGATGATCAGGTTCACAGATGATTAGCTTAAACTCCTGATAAATGGGTTAGTTAACAATTTCCCTAAAATGTTCAGTGAGCGGTGTAACCCCATAAGCACTGCAGAGAAAATTTGCATCTGGAGGGACAGCCTAACTACCATTTATGCACTGTGCCACGCCAAAGAAATGCTGAAAAATAGGTGGACTGACTGTAAGAGACAGCTCAAGAAGATTAAACATTAAATTAATGATGCTAGCTCCCATCCAGGGCCTGAAAGATTTTGCTTGAGAGAAGAGTAGAAAATGCTTTGCAAATACCTTGAACATTGTGACTGAGCAAAAATGGATATATGGCGCACAGCCAAAGAGTGGGTCAAAATAGAGTATAAAAAATTATTTTATTAGAATCACATTAAAAAACGGATGTCAAGCAACCCTCCTACGCATTTCATGCAGATGCACACTTTATCAAGGAGTCAGGCACTGTTAGTGAGATAGAAAAAAATCTGTGTGATGCTCCAAAACCTCCAGTCCAGTTGCTGTATTTGCCCCTAATGTGTATAGGAAATGCCTGTTATGGAATACCCCTATGGTATCAGATTGTATTCAATACACCTCCATAAAGACATCATGACCCACAATAATTCGATTTAGCTCACAGAGATACCACTGGCACTGTAGTAGGGAAATCAACACCCTCTGGTGTCCAGGCACATAAGCATCGATGGGATTAAATCATGAATGGTGTAGCCTCTCATCCTAGGGTAGGTGTGCCTCCATTTTCAGCAAGCATAGAGTGATAGAGAAAGAAAACTGAGCACTACTTCTGAAGGCTTTAGTAAGTCAGGCAAAAAGCGCACCCATGAAGAAAAAAACTATGTATTGGCTCATTGGTAAAAGCAGCATATTGGGACACAGCCCACATCTGTGCCTCCCCTGGTCTGGGCTGTGTCCCAATATACTGCTTTTACCAATGATCCAATTGTAAGGAATCCACACCTCAGTTTACTGATTACCTTGCCTTACAGACCTGTGCAGTCCTGAAACACTCCCCCTGGTATCTACTGCAGCTGTGCAAGCTATCACTGCAACTTAGCCTTGTACTCACTCATTGGTGCAGTGGCCTCACACCCTCCTCCAGGGATTGGCCCGCTGGCCTTTAAGTACTGCATCCCCACAATCCTTCTCTGCTGAGCATAATCCTTCTTGGCTGTCCTGTGTTTGCCACAGCCACCTGTCTTGGCCACCTTGTTGTTGTTTCTTGTTCTTAGTTCCTAGCCCATGTTCCTGGTTCCTGTGCTGAAGCGTTTGATCTCCAGTGTAACTTCAGCTTCCTATTTCCTGAGGCCTGCTGCCCTTCCCATAGCAGAGGCCTGTCTCTGGTTCCTGGGGCCTGCTGCTCTCTCTCCATTGCAGAGGCCGTGTCCTGGTTCCTGTGCTGAAGCGATGGATCTCCAGCGTAACTTCAGCTCCCTGTTTCCTGAGGCCTGCTGCCCTTCCCATAGCAGAGGCCTGTCGCTGAGTCCTGAGTTCTGTAGCTCTCTCTCCCCGCTCAGGCTCGTTCTGGACTCCTGCGCTGAAGCATTGGTTCACCAGTGCTGCCTGGTGGTGTGCCCACTCCGGTCAGCCTTCTCCTTCCTGAGACCGGCGCCATGGGCCCTGGACACCACTCGAGCTAACCCCGTTCCCGACCTGCAGCAATTTCGCTGAAGCAGGAAGACCTGCTTGATCTCCTGTTGCCGACTCCCTGCTTGGACTACGTTTACCCTGTTGTCTCCTATCCTGATCCTGGCTCGTCCACTGATTACGCTGCTCTCGCCAGTCCCGACCCTGCTATGTATGACTACAAACTGCGCAATCCGGATCAGCCTGCGCGGTCTAAGGTCGGTGCTTATATAACCCCACCTCAGCCACGCGGTCCGACCCTGGTTTGTGGCGAGCACAACCGTGACACCAATACATTTGATACTTTTTTTCTTCATGGGTGCGCTTTTTGCCTGACTTACCAAAGCCTTTGGAAGTAGTGCTCAGTTTTCTTTCTCTATCACTGTTTGTGAGAACAGTCCTTTTAAACTAAGCTGTTTCTGTAAATGCGCGGCAAAAAACATGATGATGTCATCATGTCCCTACTCCCCGCGCATAAGCAAGACGGACAAGACTACAGAATGGGGGAGAAATCATCCCTCAGATAATCTGTGCACACGCATGGCGCGTGCTTCGTGATGTCATAACGCCCCCACGCATGCGCACAAGCCCGGGGGCTGCAGGACTGAAAAATGAGAGAGAAATCACTCACACAAACAGTCCATGCACATGCACGGCATACACCCCGGGATATAGCGTCTGGCATTTTTATGGAGACACACATACCAACAGACGTAGATCTTGCAAAGTGAAAAGTTACATATGAAAGCAAAAAAAATAAACAAACAAATCTAGCGCACGACCATTATATCATTAAAAACAAATACATAAACAGATTACCTCCTCAGACACCTGTATGTACAGAACTGGACTCCAATTCATAGCATAGTTTAATGAATTATAAAATGTAATTAAAGAAAAAGGGGAAGAATGAGGAGGGAAGCGGGAGGGGGGAAGGGAAATTAAAAAGAAAGAGAGAAAGAAGAGAGGAATAGAGGGGAGAAAAGGGGAAGGAAAAAAGGGGGTGAGGAAAAGGAATACGGGGGGAAGGGGAGGAACGGGACAAAAATAGACAGAAAGAAAATGAATAAATTAATAAACAGACATATGCCTAACATTATAAAATAAATGAAATTTAGTAGATTAGCAACAATGAATCTTATGTAGCACTGTTTCCCCCACCCTCTGGGATATCCACTCTATTCCTTTTGGTGTTCAGCGCCTCCAGCTTCAGGGGGCTCTAGTAGTACCAGAGATAGCCCTCTCTGAAGCACATAAGTCATACAAACCATGCACTGACTCAATCCAGGCTGGTGTATGATTAGCAAAGGGGTTTTATTTAGCAGTCACTGCATCAGATGTTTACAGCGGTGCAAGGGTTCAGAGGGTTCCAACCTCTGGATGGTGCTTGACCCTGATAGTATGGGGTCATCTTCCAGATCAGATGTTCTCTCAGTCACAAGGGCTGAGGGTGAGCACACTCATCCCGGATGGGGAGACTCACAGCTCTCTGCTTCCATTCTCCCCAGAACCAGGAACAGGACTCCTAGTTTTGGCTCTGCTTCTCATCAGGAAGCAGAAGGGGTGGGCTCACGGTCTATACCTATCTTTGATAGGCTTACACAGGCCATGAGTAATCACTGGAGTCCTGTCCATCAAAGAGGAGCACAAGGGGGGTCACAAGCCCATAGAATTAACCTGTTACTGCCTGCAGCTAGCAGGGACTTACATAACAGGGGGGAAGACAGCTAGGAAGAGACATACCCTGGTACACTCTCCCCTGGGTGAAATTCCATGGTCCCCACTGGAACCAAATTTGCTGCACCATCCTTCAGTCAGGAACCTGCAAAATAATATTACAGGTCATACATTAGGACAGTACATATAACCATATACAATCAGAACCCAAATCACCCACTGGTGACAGCAATGATACTGTATATTACTAACTTTTCAACATAAAGAGTATGAGGCACTACTTGTAATATTTTTGGATCTCATCACCACGGAGAGATGGGACAACACCATGCCAGGCCTGGCAGAAACAGAGCAAAGGGCCACAGCATCCATTGATATAATGGAGTGGTCACAGCACTGTCCCGAACAGGGGTAATGTCATGGACAGGGGCAGTGATGTAGAAAAGGGCTTACCCCTTCCATAAAATGGAAGTGACTGTGCAGCCTTAGGGATCCGATGATCCTTTCCCGGGCAATGCTTCACATAAAAGGCAGCCTCTAGCGGAAGCAGGTCCACACTCACCGCAGCTGGCCTCAGCAGTGGTGCAACTGGCTCCGCGGAAGCCATCTTGGTGACGTCACAGTGCAGCGCCGGTCTCGCGAAACCACTGGGGCAGCTCAGGCTCGGCACCAGTGATGATGTCACTTCCAGTAAGACTGGAAGTTGGTCACTGAGCTATGCACCGGACAAGGCCGCACCCGGCGCCTCATCAAGGTAGGCAACCACCGGCTCCTGGGGTAGAAAAGGACTGGGAACCTCACCCGACATCAGGTGAGCAATGTCCCCGGATTCCTCCGCAGACAGGTCCAGCACAGTGGTGATGTCATCTGGGATCGCAGAGCTCCTTGGACGTTCTGGAACCTCCGCAGTCTCGGGGATGGATGCGACTGGGCTGGAACTCCTCTCCGGACGGCAGGTAATAGGTGGGCTCTTCTTCACACGTTCCACCCGGTTGAAGTCATCTGGGACAGCCACAGGTGGGGACACCTCCTCCAGGATGCGATGCCGGGGTGAGCCAGTCGCCCAGGTGACCATACTTATGGAGCTACCTTGCTCTGCGGTCACCTGGGGATTCACACCCGACACCCCTGGAGCAGTCCACTCACCCTCCCCAGACATGGATCCCAGTCCTGGGACAGTCGGCACCATCACAGCAGGCTGGAACGGCAGTTGTAGGACACATGGGCCCACAGCAGGGTCCACGGCAGGTGTAATGGTAGGTGGCACCGGACCACTTGGGCATCCGGCCACATTGATAAGGGCACAAGGGCCCACAGCATCCGTGACTGGGTAGTAAAATGAAACCACCCGGTTGGTATGGTGACACGTGAAGGAGGTATCCATACCTCGGTTGGTACCGGACTGGCAGGCCACAAATAGAAGGTGCCACAGTGCTGGCACTGCACCTCTATGGCCACAGCTCCTCCGGGCAGCCGACAATGCGAGCACAAACACCGCAGATTAACTTGATCTCCGATCCTCACTATTAGATAGCTACCTGGTAGGGAGTAGTTGGAGACTTCCAGATTGAGCGCTTCACTAGAGGCAGCCATTTTGGAGATAGTATCCCACAAATATATCACAGCTCCTCTCTTTTCTGCAGCTCAGTTAAGAATGATACTCTTGGCTAAACGAGTGACAGCTCCTCCTTTCTTAAGACAGTCTCTGCTTGGCTGAAGTGTTTATCTCCCCCCTGGGTGGAGTCAGAGACAGGGGTGTGATGTGGAAGCTGACGCGACTCAGGATGAGCCAGTCAGTAGAAGGGGCGGCACCCAACGATTGAAGCAGAGTGGATGCAATTTAGTTTGCAACTTTTGCAATTTTACACTTACAAACCCATGCGGTCTGCTTCTTCTTGGTGGGAGCGCCATTTTGTAGCATAGAAAAACCACCATGCGATGGCCGCCATTTTAGATCTCCTTTAAGACCCTTTTGAAAAGTTAATAAACACACAGATACCCAACAAGCTCTGAGAAACCACAAACATTACCACATAATATATACATGTATATGTGTCAAAAGGAGTGCTAGTGGGCATGGCTAAATATATACAACAAAAAACAAACAAAGATTCCCAAAGCTACTTCTAATGTGACAAAAATACACAGTGCAATACCTATATATTTTCTTGAAAAGGGGCAATTTAGTTTAACCCTTTGGCCAAAGCGTCTTAAGCCTGCTGCCACATCAAGGCATGACCGTTAGCAGGTCCTAACACTACCTGAGTTAAAATTCTTATATATCTGTATAATTACAGGAAGAATGATCTGCATTGGATCTGTCGTAACCCAGAAAAATTAAACAAACCTGCCAACTTGTAAAGAGCTTAAAACATCTTAAAACCACTTAAAAATCTCAACCCTCCCCACTCTGGGTGCTTTGGCTGTTTAACTGTCTGTTATATCACTTTCTATAGACGCGATTTACAATTAAGTAATAATCCCAGAAAACAGGGCATTACTGGCCAATAATGCCCTGGCTGGAAGAGTTGATGGCCTGAGGCAAAGCCAAGGGACTTTAACCCAGCCAAGGCATTATTGGCCAGTAATGCCCTGTTCTGAGGGGATTATTACTATTATAGGCTAAATGTATGCTTATTTATTTTTATTCTTTTACATTTTTCATTAAAAAAAACTTCTGTAGTCATATTGATTTTTATTAGCATGATTGTCTACATTCTTATGTTCTTACTGCAAGTTTATTCAAACGAAATTGTACATACACAAAGCCACCCTCTATATACATACACATATTGCAGCCGCCCCCCTTTACACACAAACACACTCTGCAACCCCCCTCTATATACACAAACACTCTGCAGTCACCCCCTACACACTCTGCAGCCCCCACTCCTCTACACCCACAAACATACACTGCAGCCCCTTGTAAACCCAAAAAACTGCAGACACACACCAAAACACACTCCGCAGCCCTTCTCCACCCTCTACATCCCTGACACACACACACTGCAGCCCCCTCTGCACCCACAAAAGACACTGCAGACACCCACCAACAAAACAGACTGCTGCCCCCTCTACACCCACACACACTGCAGCCCCCTCTGTAAACCCACAAACTGCAAACATACACCAACAAAACACACTCTGCAGCCCTCCTCCACTCCCAGGGTTGCCACCTCTCCGGGTTTTACCCGGAGATTCCGGGTTCCGGGCTCTTACCTCTGGGCTATGAGTTGCCGCTGTCAATCTCCGGGTGGCGGCGGGGTGCGGTGTGGTGCGGCAGCGGCAACTCCGGCATTCTCCTGCAATTCCCCCTCCAACTGCAGTGAACATGGCAGTCAGAATGCAGGGATTTTAATAATCCAATAAATGCAATTTAACAGCTTTAGCCTATAATTAAGTAATAATCCCTGAAGAACAGGGCATTACTGGCCAATAATGCCCTGGCAGGATGAGTTGAAGGCCTGAGGCGAAGCCGAGGGACTTTAACACAGCCAGAGCATTATTGGCCAGTAATGCCCTGTTCTGAGGGGATTATTACTATTATAGGCTAAATGTAGACACACACACACACACACACACACACACTGCAGCTCTACACACACATACAAACACATAATGTTAAATAATGCATCACATTAACAGGTGCAATAACATCCGCTACATGTGTATCTTGATATGTAGAATTTTGTTTTGCGATACTGCATTTTGTAGCAACTTTTAAAACTAAACATGTGTTCTTATTATTGCTAGAAAAAGTTAGCGTTACATGTCTATCTTTCTTGAAAATAATATCTTGGACTGCAGAGCAAGATTTCTCTGTCATGAAAAATACTCTGTGCCACAAAGTTTTACATTTGACCTTGGGGAATGGTTAGAATTATGGATTGATTCTTCTTAAGCAGAAACAAAATGTAACCAAGTTTCATCAGGATTTCACCTTCATTCCTGTAGGAGAAAAACATAAATGATCAAATGAGGATTTTTAAATATTTTTTAATGTCAATTGCACACGTATTATCTTTGACTACCACTTAGTTATTAAAATTGTAAGCTCTCTTAGGCAAAGAATAATTTCTGTGAAGCTTTAATTACTGTATGTACTACTGTGCTTCGCCCTTCTGCATTATATTAGTACATTGACATTTAAGTGTTTCAAATGTTGACAATAATACAGACCAAATAATACTAATTCTAGCTAAGTCGCTAAAATGAATATATTTAAATAGTAATTTTAGGCAATAGTTAAGATTGTGAATAGCGTAAGGACACTCCATTCAGTGTAACAAAGTTGCAAGATCACTGCTCTGTAGAATTGGTAGTTTGTAGTAATTAGAGACAGCAGGCTCTCAGGATTCGGAATAAATACTGGAGCAAAAACTTTACTTAATAACGAGAGAGAGAGGTGCTGGGACAATCTTCATTAAAAGTAGCAAAGCATCCAAAATCCTTTATGGTTTTATTTTTTTAATATATTAGTTCTGTAGTTTTAGATAACACTGACTGCATTTTTTCCCCAACTCCTAACGGCATTTTTAATGATCTTTTTGTTAATGTACTTATCATCCATTAGTTGCCATAGCACTCACCTTTTGAGCTCTGCCCTTTGCAACAGATCTGTAATAATTTGTTACCAGTGTTCCAAGCAGCAGACTGTATATTGCCTGCTTTAAGCTGTTATAATAACGTATTACACATGATAATATAATGTTACATTTTAGCTTCAGCATTGCAAAGACTGCAGCAGTCAAAAGTCAGCCATTTATATAGCCCCACAAGCAAAGTATTGACCTATCAATCACAGGAGAAGGGATCGATCGTCAGCTTAGCTAATTATTACTCATTAAAGTTACTCACATGCTGCATATAGTAAAAAAAAAAAGGTGTTTGCAGGACTGCTGCTTTAAGTTCCCCTTCCTGTCTCCTCTATACCACCGACACAAGTGAACCTACTCAACTCATAATACATATTCAACTAAGAATAATGTATGCAAAAATATGCAAAAGACCTGTATTTTTGTATTCACAACAGTTTTTCGTGTGTGAGATATGAAAGCCCTGGCAGTGGGCTTAAATATTGTTTGCTTGTCTTTCCATCTGTTGTATTCATGTTATGAGTATGAGAAGCAAATTGTGTTATACCCCATCATTTATTAAACGGTGGTAGCGGAAGTACCAATCAGGCTCTCTGGACAATATGGCTGCTAAGAAGTAAATACAGTTTGACAGAGGAGGAGCTACGTAAGTATTTTTGCACCCAGAGAAATTTCTACTAACAGTGATCACCCATCCCCCCTCCCCCCAAAAAATTGTTTTTGTTTTATTGAGCCAAGGAAAAACAATACAGTAATTTGTAACTGTATTTGTGAACCTTTTGTGTGTTCTCTCTCCCCCTTTCTCTCTCTCACACACAACTCTCTCTCTCACACACACACACACACACACACACACACACACACACACCGTCTCTCTTCCCTTTTCTCTCTCAAACACACACTCCCCCCTCTCTCTTCTTCCTTCCTCTCTTCCACCCATTTTCTCTCTCACTTCCCACCTCCAGTCTCTCTCTGCCTCATCCGCCCCACCAGTCCTCTGGGACAGACCCTGCCCCCCCCCCCACTTCTGCCATCACCCTCCCTCCTCTGCAGCTCTCCTCAGACCAACACACGCCCAACCTGCACCCCAACACTGCTGCCCCACTCCCCCCCCCCAGTTCCACCTCTGCAGTTTCTACATGTTACTTCTCAATTTCAGTTACTTGTTATTGATGTTGAGTTTCTGCGCAGACTTAACAACAATAACAATCCCATCTACTTTCTTTTTTTTTAAAGAATTTGAACCAGGGGATCCTCTGGAGCTTAACCGCTCCATTTTTAGGTTTGTGGACACCCAGTTCCAGGGATACTTACAGTTTTAGTTGACAGCGTTTCAGCTGCTATTTTAGAAACACCAGCAACTAAAACTGCACATCTCTGAATCTCCTGGCTCAGATTCTGTAACAAAAATAAATGAAATACGAAGTGTGAAAATCGACAGGTTTGCCTCTTTAATATTATGTGTATTTTTTTATTTATTTTTTACGTTTCAGTCTCAATGTGTATGAAAGCTGCAATTTACTAAAAACTATTTACTAAAAACTATTGAATGGTTAAAAACAAATACATGAAAGTTGAACGTTGATGCACTTTACACAATTTGTAAATTGTGGGCATACAAATATTTCAGACTTTATAATGATGTCCTCTGTACTGAAGTATATTGAAATTACTTATGTAATTCATATAAAGTACTGTATTGGTTTCTCTACAACACTGATACTGTTTTATTGGCTTTAAAAGGCATAAATCCATTTAACAAACAGAACATAACTAATATTTACACCATAAGACAGACTATTTTGTGAAACATAACATTTCCATTGAATAGTGTATAATGTCTAACTTAACAGCTCATTATGTATCTTTCAATATTTACACTGTTGAAATCACACAAGTCATCTACTATCTTGTTCATACTGTATATATAAAACTAAAATGCATAGTTTCTACTGCACGCGTCTTAGAGCTTCGTCTCCTTGTGGATTACTACTGGCAGCTGGTAGGTGTAAAGTTCTACAGTTTGCGGTAGAGGGATTTGCCCACTGTTTCCATTGTTTTACTTGAAAAAGCTTTGTAATGGTCCGACTTCAAAGGATTATAATCTCCCTTTGGATATATTTGTTAGTACTGTATGTAATGCTCGACATTGGCAACAGGCACTCAGAAATTGTGACTAGCAAAAAAAAGTGTCTCTTCATAACGAGTGAGAGACTTTTACACATATATATAAGGATAGCAGGCACTTCAGGTCTTCACCTCAGTTAGGATCGCCTTCAGGGACAAAAATGCTGTTCAACCGGTGGCTATTGCATTTTCTTAAAACAGGACACAAATCGCTCCAATCTACTATTTCAATTGAAAAGTTGGTGGATATATTCGCTGGGCACTGTGTCCTGCCGTGGACTGAATGAATACCTTCATTGGGTTGCTATTTACCATGAGAATATTCAGGACTCTGTTACCTATGTATGTGTTTTCTATCCACATCATGCTTCATTTTTCACAGGCTAGTATATTTGGGGTATTTCCACTGGACTATACCCTGCACTTGTCTGACCTTGGGACCAGAGATGGCTATCCCTCTGGGCTGGTCTTAGTCCTCTGGTTAGTTGACATAAGGGTTATCGTGGGTTTATGCTGTCCTAGCGGTTCCACAGCCAGGAATATGTGTTTGGGATGTTTACTGTATTGGCGGTGTATTGTCATGTGAAACATATGCATGTTAACTACAAATAGAACAGTTCCCAGCACTCAATAAGCACAATGTAGTCTAGGACTAAGCCAAATCCAGTTTTAATGAAATAACTAGTTAATGACATGTACACTGAAACCAATGAATGATAAAATCTCTCAAAACATAAAATAAATGTGAAATCTATCAACTAAGGGACATAGAATTCTAAAGGAATGCAACATGAGGAGAAAACAGGGAAAGGAGGGGTGCAAGCGAGGGAAAAATGACAAAGACTAGGGGGGGAAGGGAAATAGGGGGGGCAACATTTCGGGGGTGAGCCCCTTTTTCAGGCCCATTCCTAATTATCTTAGTGAACAATGGTACTTCCCTTAACCCTGGGATAAAACTCCTAAAAAACAAGTGATAATGAATCCTTGCACAATGTGAAAAACACAGGCACTAACACACAGTCAGCTGAACAACAGGCACAGTCCTAATGGATATAGGGCAACAAAATGCCCGTACAAATAATATACTGTATCAAATCAGTTCTGTAACAGCAGTAGTCAGCAAAAGTATGATGCAGCCGATAGCGCAACCAATCTGTAACCAAAGTCCAGATTACTCAGCATTATATGACACTGTCAGGGAGAGGAGAAGAGCAACACAAAGTTCCAATAGGGCAAAAACCATAAAAATGTTACATATTCATAGCACAGCCTCCTCTTGACAGCAGTGTATTTTCATGCTAAACTAGGCTTTGATATATATGCACGTTAACTGTTCCACTTCTGCTATATATACAGAACTATATCAGCAAATGTAAGCAAGCAGTAGCAAGGCTGAATGCTATGATGCCCGGATACACAGTGTCACAACCAACTCAACATATAACACAAAGAAGAATACCTGTATACAGGGTTAATCTCGGTGCTTGAGCTGTAAACCCTGGAACTATGTGCTGCTTCTTGAGACTTTGTAAATACTATGACAAATTATTGCAAGTTTTGGATTTGAGCAACATTGTGCATGTTATGCATGTAGTGCACGGTACTGCTACTACAGTATGTGTCTAGCTATAAAGTGTAGTGTTTCTTGTCTGGTATGATCAACTTCCCATGTGTCTCTCTCCTTCTCCCCCTCTCTCCCTATCCCAGTTGTTATTTACTTTGCTGTTCTGCTGGCCATGCTATGAAGCTACCTGGTATATAATGTTTTATTGTATGGCTGTTCCATTGTATATATTTTTTAATGTTCTTTTTATAGTTGGGGTATTGAGTATGCTCACACTTGTTTTCTACATATGTATACACAAATTGTGCTTGATTAAGTCAAAGGTGTTGTCAATTAATGTTGCTATGAAACACATACAGTAGGGTGCGTGACGGGCTCCCCATCTGTGTTCACTTTTTGGAGAATAGTGGGTAGGAGGAAGGGTATATAAGGATTTGTATATCACTGTGTGGTTGTCTTCCTGTGTATTAAACATTTGCTTTAAAGCGGTCTCACATTTTAATATGGTCTGTAACTGTTACATACGCTTATAACTTATTTTATCTTTAACTACAATGTCTTCATATTTAATGTATAACCCTGTTTACCTAATGTAATGCAATGTCTCTATATATAAAGTACAGTATATCCCTGTTCACCTAATGGACCCATATATTTCTAACCATGCAGCTATAACCACAACTCTGTGCCCAGGACATACTTGAACAAGAAAGGTAACTCTCAATGTATTACTTCCTGGTATAAATATAAATAAATATTTATACATTTTATTAAAGGAAAAAATAAAAAAATGATTCTGAGGATGAGCCTTGCTTGGCTGTTGGCTTGAATTGAGTACAGATTTTAAAATGTGCTCCAAAGTTTAAATTGGACTTTGAATTAAACCACACATTTCATAACTGTTCAACTGTAGTACAGGCTGAAAAAAAACTTAAATGCATGCTTGCTAATGCAAGAAACCTGACAGATAAAATGGGGGAGCTTGAATTAATAGCTGCAAGGGAGCAGTATAATATCATAGGCATTACTGAAACATGGTGGGATGAAACTCATTGCTGGACAGTTAATTTAGAGGCTTATTCCCTTTTTCGGAAGGATTGAACAAATAGAAGGGAGGTGGAATATGTTTATATGTTAAACCGGATCTAAAACCTATTATAAGGGATGATGTTTATGAAGAGAATGATGAAAATGTAGAGACTTTGTGGATAGAAATTAGCAGTGGAGGTAAAAGTATAAAGAAAATGTTTGTGAGAATATGCTATAAACCACCAAATATCTGTGAGATTGAGGAAGCTAAAATACTTTTGCAAATGGAGAAGGCATCAAAACTAGGTCATGTTTGTTTGCATAATGGGTGATTTTAATTATCTAGACATAGACTGGGGCAATGAGATTAGCATTACAACAAAAGGAAACAGGTTTTTGGGGGTGCTTAAAGACAATTATATGACCCAAATTATTGAGGAACCAACCAGGAGAGGGGCAGTACTGGATTTGGTCATATCAAACAATGTAGAAGTAATAACAAATATTCAAGTCCTGGAACATTTGGGTAACAGTGATCATAACATGGTCTCATTTGAAATAAATTATCAAAAAACAGATTACTTGGGTTCAACAAAGACCTTAAACTTTAGAAAGGCAGATTTTAATAAACTGAGGTCTAATCTACAAGTAATACACTGGGATTATGTTTTTTTGTAGGGAAAATGTAGAAGATAAATGGGCAGTCTTTAAAACATTGTTAGAAAAGTACACTTATCAGTGTATACCCTTGGGTAATAAGTATAAAAGAAATAAGTGAAAACCAATGTGGCTAAATAAACAGGTAGGGGAGGAAATGGACAAGAAGGGGAAGGCGTTTAGATTCTTTAAGTCAGAAGGGACGGAGACATCGTATCAGAATTACAGTATAAGGAATGTAACAAAAATTGCAAAAGGGCAATCAAATTAGCAGAAATGGATAATGAAAAAAGGATTGCAATAGAAAGTAAGGCCAACCCTAAAATGTTCTTTAAGTACCTTAATAACAAAAAAATGAGAAAAGAAAATATAGGACCCTTTCAGTGTGAGATGGGCAGGCAGATTATTGGAGATAAGGAAAAAGTTGAGGTATTAAACAAATTCTTTGCCTCTGTGTTTACCAGGGAAGAATCAAGTTCAATAGCAGTGCCGCAGGAGGAAGCCACAACCTCCATATTAATTAACAATTGGTTAACTGAGGAAGAAGTTCATAAGCGACTTGAAAAAATTTAAGTAAATAAGGCACCTGGCCCCGATGGCATACATCCAAGAGTTCTCAAGGAGTTAAGCTCAGTAATAGCCAAACCATTATATTTAATATTCAAGGACTCCATTTTCACAGGCTCAGTACCACAAGATTGACATAAAGCAGATGTGGTGCCTATATTTAAAAAGGGAGTTAGATCACAACCGGGGAATTACAAACCTGTAAGGCTGACTTCAATAGTGGGGAAACTACTTGAAGGTTTAATACAGGATAATATTCTGGAATACCTAATCGAAAACAAAATTATTAGTAATAGTCAGCATGGATTTATGAAGGATAGATCATGTCAAACTAACCTTATTTTTGTTTCTTTGAGGAGGCAAGTAGGAATTTAGACCAGGGTAATGCAGTTGATGTGGTCTACTTAGATTTTGCAAAGGCTTTTGATACAGTTTCACACAAGAGATTGGTGTACAAAATAAAGAAAATTGGACTCGGTAATAATATATTCACCTGGATTGAAAACTGGTTAAAGAACAGACAACAGAGGGGTGTCATAAATGGAACTTTTTCAGGTTGGGCTAAAGTCGTGAGTGGAGTACCTCAGGGATCAGTACTGGGACCCCTGCTTTTTAACTTGTTTATTAATGACCTTGAGGTTGGCATCGAGAGCAAAGTCTCCATCTTTGCTGATGATACTAAATTGTGTAAGGTAATAGAATCAGAGCAGGATGTAATTTCTCTTCAGAAGGACTTGAAGAGACTGAAAACGTGGGCAGGTAAATGGCAGATGAGGTTTAATACAGATAAATGTAAGGTTATGCATTTGGGATGCAAGAATAAAAAGGCGAATTACAAATTAAATGGGGATAAAATGGGGGAATCCTTGATGGAGAAGGATTTAGGAGTGCTTGTAGATAGCAGGCTTAGCAATAGTGCCCAAAGTCATGCAGTAGCTGCAAAGGCAAACAAGATCTTATCTTGCATCAAACGGGCAATGGATGGAATGGAAGTAAACATAATTATGCCCCTTTACAAAGCATTAGTAAGACCACACCTTGAATATGGAGTACAATTTTGGGCACCAATCCTAAGAAAAGACATTATGGAACTAGAGAGAGTGCAGAGCAGAGCCACCAAATTAATAAAGGGGATGGACAATCTAATTTATGAGGAGAGGCTAGCTAAATTAGATTTATTTACATTAGAAAAGAGGTGTCTAAGAGGGGATATGATAACTATATACAAATATATTCGGGGACAATACAAGGAGCTTTCAAAATAACTATTCATCCCAAGGGCAGTACTAAGGACTCAGGGCCATCCCTTAAGGTTGGAGGAAAGGAGATTTCACCAGCAACAAAGGAAAGGGTTCTTTACAGTAAGGGCAGTTAAAATGTGGAATTCATTACCCATGGAGACTGTGATGGCAGATACAATAGATTTGTTCAAAAAAAGGTTGGCCATATTTTTAGATAGGAACGGTATACAGGGATATACCAAATAAGTATACATGGGAAGAATGTTGATCCAGGGATTAATCCGATTGCCAATTCTTGGAGTCAGGAAGGAATTTATTTTTCCCCTTATGAGATATCATTGGATGATATGACTCAGGGTTTTTTTGTTTGCCTTCCTCTGGATCAATAAGTAAGTATAGATATAAGATAAAGTATCTGTTGTCTAAATTTAGCATAGGTTGAACTTGATGGACGTACGTCTTATTTCAACCTCATCTACTATGTAACTATGTAACTCGAAAATGAAATTGAACACCCAAATCAAAATTTGGATTTTTATTGCGCAAATGTACCCATCCTTCGCATAGATCTGTGTATGTATGCAAGTCCATACTGTATTGTAACTTTTTTTGTCGATTAGGGCCCTACAATAAGCCCCAATGTTCTGTTTTCCCCTAAGGTCCCTGGATACACCGGTCCAAGTATATTTTTCTGCATGTATAATTCTTCTTTGAAAACAACGCTCTTTCGCTCATCTAGCAAAAACTAATTTGCAAAATTGAATTATTTTTCAAAGCAATTTTAATTTTGAAATGGTATAGTATTATAGTATTGTGCTACAGTATAAAAATAACTGTAGGAAGTTTAGTTTACATAATTAGGTAGAGTAGAGACTGCAAAATCAATTATCTTCCAGCTATGTGTAATTAGAACATAAAATAGTGTACATTAGTGTAATACACAGCTTCTATCATGTTTCCTCAAGTCAAGAGACATTCTGACGGTGTTTATAACATAAGACATTTACATACCGTGTATATCTGTTTACAAAAGAAATCACATCTTTTTTCACATATTGAAATGTCTAGGAAGGGTGACCTGTTCTTAGCAATCTTATGACATTGTGTCCTCTGACTTTGGAAAAAAAACATAATGAGCAAACCATCCACTATGAACTCTCGATTTAGGTGACCTGCAACGTTTTACAATTCTAATGACTTTTCCAACATTCTTTAGGCGTGTTACAGATTGTAAAACATTTTATGGTATATAATGATAGTGATATAAATAGAACTCACGTACAAAACTCCCTTTCCTTCCGATTTCTGCAATCAAGGAGGCATTTGCTTTTGTAACAATTTGCCTAATCATTATCAAGAGATTACTAAATGTGCGATTTTGTTATAGTTCCCTTAGTCATTTCATTTTTAGTGCAAATTTACCATAATACATTCTTTGCTGTGCCATTTAAAACAGAAATTCCTTCTACACATTATTTGTTTTAATAGAATTCAATCCCAGGGACCCTCTGGAGCTGCAATGCTGTATTTTTAGCTCTGTGAGTCCCCTGGTTCTCAAGATATTTACCTGAATACTTGCAGCTATTTTTGTTCCATTTAGAGAAATCAAAATTGAACCAAATGTCGCAGGACCTCGGCCAATAGGAAGCTGCAAAGTCATTGGAAAAATGATGTTGGAACAACCTAAATTGATGGCTATTTAAATGTCCATTAGGAAACACCACTAAGTATCTGGGTGGTCCCCAGAGCTAAAAATACCGCAGTTTAGCTCTGGAGGACCCCCGGGTTGAATTCTGTAAACATATCCATACTTAAATTGGGCATGATTGCTGCTTTTATACAAATTTAGTTGGAAAAGAAAACTGTAAATTGAATATTCTGTTCTAATTGAAAATTGGCTACATCAGTGCATGTTTTAATCGACTGCCTTGAAATGTGCATATTGGTCATGCTTGTTCCATTATTGCTTCCAAATGTTCTTATATTCAACCATTGCTACTCTAAAAACGACATGTACTATAATGAATGGCTTTTTGTGAGTATATGCACTACACACGGCACATATTTCTCAGCAACGCTACAACCAGCAGAGAAAAGGAAACTGGTAAAGGACCTGAACATAATGTTATTTTGGTTGTTTGTTTCTTCAAACATATGGTTATTTCAATCTGTAAATGTGCAATATATATACACCTTATTATCAATATCATCATATAATTATAACGCACCAAGATATTTTTATTATTTCAACAATGCTGCTTTATATGTTCTTTCTCTGCAGTGGCACTTTGGACTACATGCACACAAATATCATCTATCTCTGCTGGAAATTTCCCTTCAAAGAATTCCTGCTGACTTTTTTTATCTACCTTATCTTTATTGTAGAAAAAAACATCATTTTATATGTGACAAAGGTGGACACTGACCTCTACTGGCAACCTTACTGCAGCCAGCATTTAGACAAGTTTCACAGTTAAGCCAGGCAGTAAAAACGCTGAGATATGCTTTGCCACAGTTAACAAATTTAATAGTCATGAAAAGACAAATTGTTTCTTTGTGACATAGGACATCTACAGATGATTGTGTAGATTTGCACACCACTGCTTCTCGCTTTGTATAAGATGTTACGTTCCCAAATATTATTATTATTATTATTTTCCTTTATAGGTAAGAGGACTGGAACATTTGTTTTCATGTGGATGCATTTGTTATGTTGACCTCCTGATAGTGTTAGATTTAAACCACTCCTACAGCAGAACAGCATTATTAATATGTTCCCCTATAGACAATGCATGTTCAATTTAGAGATGTGGGAATGTCTTGTAGTTTGCTAGGGGAATATTTTTGATAATTTTTCGAAAACTGAGGATGTTCTCAAAGTGTTTGAAGATTTGTATAGACAAATGTTCACGATTTCGCTGGAAAATAGTCACAATTTTCACTAAATATACATGAATATGAGCAAATACAGTAAAATAGCTATTCCTGTTTGCAGTGCTTGGAGGAACTTGTTGGTTTTCTCAAATGCCCTGCTAACCTGCCCTAGTAACACACTTGAACACTCAGTGGTTTAGAATTGTGTGGCCTGATGTTCAGGATTTCAGTCCCTATTTTGCCTTTCTCTCCAGTCCTGAGTGGGCAATTGTGCTATGGGTAGAAATAATTACAACCCCAATGTTTACAAATATTTACATGCGAAAACAATTGGCGGTTCCCAACGAGTTTGCAATTGTCACCAATCCTACACCAACGTGAGCGTATACATTTGACACCCAATTCAGCATCCATTCCTGTTGACAATGCCGAAGAGGAAATGAATGTTACTGTGCGAGAACCAATCTTTCTGCCAGCCTCACAGCGTTTCCTGATTATCTCAGTGAATTGATATTATATTTTTTCTATTTTATATGCGTTCCTTGTCGGCTTTATACTATTTTGTTAGGATAGTAGGCACTGTGGGGCACCGATTGCTTTTTCACTCCACCTTTGAAGTTTTTAAAATGCGCACAGGAGTAAGGTTCGCTCTCTGAAAGCCCTATACAAGACATTGAGATAGAAAGATAAAAAGATAGATAGCATCAAGTGCTGGGACGGGTTATCGCACTGTTATTTGTTGTTTGAAATGCTCATGTTCAGATACTTGATCATTATAGAAGTTTCTTTATTTCAATTTCTTCACATCTTGTAATAATAAACCATGTGTGTATGTTTTATGGATATATGCTTTACTGAATATTAAACACATTTGTATGCATTCTATACTTAATTGCTTTTCTTCCAATCTATTTGTACACCATTACTATACTGATTGATAGTGGATATTATTGAGTATGTCTTGTTACATTATGAAAACAATGCAATTAAAACTTAAATATACTTGTGAGAGACTGAAGAGTTAACTCTGTCTGTTCAGACTCAGGAGCAGTTAAGGACTTAGATTTCTGCTGCCTGTATGCTTGGGGGCGGCCCTCCTTCACAGTGTCCAACGTTAAAACATTGTCATGGCAATGCAACGTCACGGTGTCACATGACACGGTGTTGACATGGCAACATGTCATCATGTGACATTACAGCGTCATTTTACATTGGGTCACCATGACGACGTGACGCAAAGGAGGGGGCCCGCTCCAGAAAAGATAAGGCTTTCTCACACACACATTTACTCGCCCAAAATGAGCTGCCCTAGGCTATTGCCTAGTCAGCTTAATGCGAAATCCGCCACTGCTCTGGAGACCACATCCTAGTGTCAGGTTTCTTAAGCTGCTTCAAGTAAACTCCTGATTGAGCAGGGTTTAAAAGGCACAAAGTCACTGCCTGTCAGTTGTTCCTGCTCCTGAACCAGAAAGAGAGCAGGATCACAGAGGATTGCCTGTGGATCTGCCTGGGAACAGCAGGAACTCAGAGTTTGAAAGAAAGAGAAGCCTGTAAAGAAACCAAAGCTCCAGACCTGCTAAAGAGCAGCTAACCGTTTCTTGGGAACTCCTCCCAGCATCTAAGTAGCCAGGAGGAAGTCATCTCACACAGGATGTCCCTGGGATGAAAATGAACTTGCCTCAAACACCTAAAGTAAGCATATTGAAAAGACTGTGGGGCTATTCTAGTAGCCTTGATGAAATCGCTGCTAAATCGTAAGTTTGGCATGTTACTACTGGACATTTTGTCAGTTTAGTTATCACGGTATTCAGAAAGACTCTGAAGCCATGTGATAGTAAAATGCCCAATACGTACAATGTGCAGCGATGCGATCTCAGCTTCTCTCAAAAGTTCTCACCCGTGCGATCTGCTGCGATCTGGGCCAGCTGCATAGAGAGAACTGCACAGGGACAGCCGTCTCTGCCTGCACATATCTCGCCAGTGATCGCAGGGCTTTAATAAAAATGTTAATACTAGTGTACGTGAGCAGGGGGTCTCCGGAGCAGAACCGCGTTGATTTCAGGTCTGGGGACCCAACACTTCCCAAGATAGAGGCCCCGTTATGGGATGCCGGTATCTCCTATGCATTTAAATGTCCTGGTCACGTGACGTGGGACATTTAAACGCATAGGGATTCTGGCACCCCATAACAGGGCCTGTATCTTGGGAAGCAGGGTGTCCCCGGACCTGAAATCAATGCAGTTCTGCTCTGAAGACACCCTGCTCACGTACACTAGTATTACATTTTTTATTAAAACAGCTTCATTACCCTAGCGGCTAGCCGCTAAAGCAATGAAGAGGTTCAACTTGAATAGCCTGTCTATTGGGGGCAGAGAGGGTGGATGAAGGGGGTAGTAGCCCCAGGGTTAGGCCTGCCGGGAAGGTTGCAGGTGGAGTTAACCCCTTCACTACCATAGCGGTGGAAAATGCTATGGTAATTAAGGGGTTAACCAGTCCCGCTACCCACCCCGTAGGCCAAAACATCTGCCCTTGGGGTAATTACCCCTTCACCTAATCCCTCTACCCCCAATAAACAAACACAACAACCCTAATACCCACCTCCTGTACCCCCAACAATCCAGCCAACACACAGTAAAGTGATGGGCAAAATTACTATTATCCAGATAGGGATAATAGCTAATGTGCCCATTCTAAATAAAACATTAGTCAGCCAGCATAAATAAAGTAAATAAAACTAGCACTTATACCTGCCATAATGAAGGGTGTCCTCATCACCATACTCCAGGTCCACGTCCTCCGTTGGCAGCAAGAGTACAATAAAAAATACAATCTAATGGTCCCTAACCCCTTAATCAGCTTAGCGATTTGTAACTGCTATAATAATTAAGGGGTTAACCCCCCTCCCCCGATACCCACCCAAGAGGCCTAACCACCCAACCTGGGGGCACTATACCCACCCTTTATCCATTGATTGGCACAGTAGTACATTACACCCATATAATATCCACCACCAGTTTAAGTTCTTTCAAAACTAAGGCTGTCTCACATTTTAATCTGGTCTGTTACATAAGCCTATACAGGCATACCCCGGTTTAAGGACACTCACTTTAAGTACACCCGCGAGTAAGGACATATCACCCAATAGGCAAACGGAAGCTCGCGCATGCGCCTGTCAGCACGTCCTGAACAGCAATACCGGCTCCCTACCTGTACCGAAGCTGTGCGCAAGCGGGGAGATTATAGAGCTTGTTAAAAATGCGTTATTTACATCAGTTATGCACGTATATGATGATTGCAGTACCGTACATGCATCGATAAGTGGAAAAAAGGTAGGGCTTCACTTTAAGTACATTTTTGCTTTACATACATGCTCTGGACCCATTGCGTACATTAATGCGGGGTATGCCTGTAATATATATTTTCTTTAACTGTGCATGTAATGTCTTGTATATAATGTATACCCTGTTCATTTATGTAACCATGTATTATTGTCTTAACTCTATGCCCAGGACATACTTGAAAAGGAGAGGTAACTCTCAATGTATTACATCCTGGTAATTGTATAGTGGTAAAGTGAACACAGGCGCAAACAAATAAAAAGTGGACACTGTTAATAAGTGACTAATTGAAAACTTAAATAAGTGAGAAAGTGATAGTAATAAGTAAATACAGTTTCACCCCCTGCTCTGGAACCCACTGGAAAGGGTAGTCTTCACTCTTCCCCCATAGTAACAGTAAAACACACAAAATCCAAGGGGAGCATGGGGGAGAAACAAAAAAACATTTAAGTGCAGCAGAATGGCAACGTGGAAATAAAAGCCTCCACATGACTTGGCTCTAATGAATTGACTACTTACAAGATGTAAGAGTCAAATAATCAGGGTTGACTCAAACAGTCAGTGGCAGATGGGTGTTGCAATTTTCATCAGAGTGGATCAGGTTTCATCAGAGTGGATCAGGTCCTCAGGATGAAGTGCCCCAATATTGAGAGAAAGAAACTGGCATAGCACAGATCACTCAAGGTATAAAGATTTTATAACAATAAAATAATGTACTCACATTCTAACAATTAAAAACAGGCATGCCACACTGCAATAGTGTAGGAAGACTTTAGCCAGCCAGGCTCACCGTCTCGCAGCGTTCCCCACTCCTCCGCCTCAGCCTCCGGTCAGCTGTTACACTGTTCCCACTGGCGTCTGACGTCACTTCCGGTTTCGCCGCTCGGTAAGGGCTGGATCTTCCTGCAACTTCTCTGCTGTATGCTCCGCTCTGGATGAGGCTCCCACTCTACGCGTTTCGTCACGTGTTACCGTTGACTTCGTCAGGAGTGTGGAGTCTCATGACACAGTGCATACTTATATATCTTGGTGAACTGATTAATCATCAGGTGTATACTATTTCTTAAAGTGCTACTGGGATGGATGACACCATTGTATTCACTCATAAACATTGTGGATAATAGTGAATAAAGGTGCTCACAACTTAAAATATAAGTGTCCTTAAGTGCAAGTTAATAGTGCAGTTTACAATATACAATATGTGCTCAAAATAATGTATCCCTGCTCAAACCCTCTGGTGGAACCTGTTTCCCGGGTTCCAAGTAGAATGATATATTTCAGACAGTCCAGGAGGAGCATATATGGGGAAAAAGGAAACAAAAACAGTGCAAATTTAAGTGCAATTGGCAGATAGGGCTGCCACCCCAAGTGGATGCTGTATAATGTGGGATTCCCTCCAGGCTCGTCTCATCAGTGTGGCAATGATATATATGGAGGAGAAAAACAGCACTACATAGCGCGATCTGTCTTGTATTGAACTTTATATAAAAAATTAGACATATAAAATGTGCACTTACAATGTGCTAGCAATAAAATCGCATTTATCACATAAAAGTAAATCAAGTGGGTATTCCGCTGCTCTCACCGCCTCCTCTCTGGCTCTGGATCTCCTTCGTCTGCAACTCGGGATTCCAAACTCTGTGTGTCCTCCGGTGCGTGTGACGTCACTGCTCAGTGGATGGTGCAGCTACTGATCCCTCACTAGTCCAAAACACCACTCAACGCGTTTCGCCCACCCCTTGAAAGCTGTGTATGGCTTCGTCAGGCAAAATCGCAAGGAATGGGAGGCACTATCACAATACAAATTTTAACAAATTGACAACTTAAGACATGATCTGCCTTACATATATTTTCTGATCATGTCTTAAGTTGTCAATTTGTTAAAATTTGTATTGTGATATTGCCTCCCATTCCTTGCGATTTTGCCTCATTATGTGAGTTGATGTATTTATCAGCAATATTTGAGTACACTTCTAGAAATGATGTTAATCATCAATTACCAGTTTGAGTAGAATTATGAACTGCGGTTTTGTCCGTTTTTATCCTTTTATTGCACTACCATTTATACTGATATACTTACAATAGTATTCCCTTAATAGATCTAGCCTTCATTTTTTTGTATTTAACCCCATGTTAGCTGATGAGTGATTTTTTGTATTTAACCCCATGTTAGCTGATGAGTGATTTTAACCCTATGCACTTTAAGAAATAGTATACACCTGATGATTAATCAGTTCACCAAGATATATAAGTATGCACTGTGTCATGAGACTCCACACTCCTGACAAAGTCGACGGTAACACGTGACGAAACGCGTAGAGTGGGAGCCTCATCCAGAGCGGAGCATACAGCAGAGAAGTTGCAGGAAGATCCAGCCCTTACCGAGCGGCGAAACCGGAAGTGACGTCAGACGCCAGTGGGAACAGTGTAACAGCTGACCGGAGGCTGAGGCGGAGGATTGGGGAACGCTGCGAGACGGTGAGCCTGGCTGGCTAAAGTCTTCCTACACTATTGCAGTGTGACATGCCTGTTTTTAATTGTTAGAATGTGAGTACATTATTTTATTGTTATAAAATCTTTATACCTTGAGTGATCTGTGCTATGCCAGTTTCTTTCTCTCAATATTGGGGCACTTCATCCTGAGGACCTGATCCACTCTGATGAAACCTGATCCACTCTGATGAAAACTGCAACACCCATCTGCCACTGACTGTTTGAGTCAACCCTGCCTATTTGACTCTTACATCTTGTAAGTAGTCAATTCATTAGAGCCAAGTCATTTGGAGGCTTTTATTTCCACGTTGCCATTCTGCTGCACTTAAATGTTTTTTTGTTTCTCCCCCATGCTCCCCTTGGATTTTGTGTGTTTTACATCCTGGTAAAACATTTTATAAATAAATAAAACAAATAAATAAAATATGGGCATGATAAGCCACTATAGCAGCAAATGGCCAACCTATAAAAAAAAAAACATCAAGCACTAAAATACACAACAATTAAATAAATAAACAAGCACCTAAACATCACATGAATAAAATAACTAAAAAGCCTAAACTACACATCAATAAAATTAATCTAACACCAAAACAGAATAAAAATTATGTTATCCCAAAATACTAGAATACAATTAAATAAACACCAAACCAACAAAACAATTAAAGATATAAAACCGCTAACCAATCCTAAAATGTAATATAAAAAAGTCATCCAAATACATAACCCTTTAGTCAAAACAATAATCATAAATAGAAAAAATATCAATAAATTCAAAACAAGCATTTGCCAAAAAAGAAAGTCCTTTTTATTTTGACAAGAAACTACTATACTGTGTAGACTCCCAACTCACCTCCCTTGCAAGGCCGCTCTGTCCCAATACTGTACTTCTGTGGATTTTAATTATGCTGTATTCTTATTTTATTTACTGTAAATGGATATATGATACCTATTTCTCTATAAAAAAAACTAATATGTTGTGACTGTATTCCATTTCATAAATACGCAATCATATTGAAAATTGAGTGTTAATTGATTTGCTGATGTCATGTCCTTTTGCCCTTTGGAATGCATTTTTGTCGGGGACATCCTGTTCTTCAGTAACTTCGTGGACATGGTGGTAATAGAGGATTCCCACTAAAATATTGCCAGCCATATTCAAAATAAAGGACAAAAAAAAGCCTAGGATTGGGGATTATATAGATAGATAAAGGACAATATGTATGTATGTATATCTTTATTTATATACAGTAGTGCCATTAATGTATATAGTGCTTCACAGCAGTAATACATGACAATCGTATAAATAAATAATAATACAAATAATACAATGGGAAGACATGCTTAAGACATAAAAGGGACATTTAGGAAAAGGAGCCCATGCCCCGAAGAGCTTACAATCTAATTGATTGGATAGGATAACAAGGTGGATGTATTTATAAAAACAAGGTGCAAGATCCATTAAACTTTTTCAAATCAGGTAAAATAATGGGATGTTTCATAAAATCGGGTATGGGGTTCTTTTCCTTGAGTTAACATCTTATTCACTAACACAATTATATTCACATTGCCATTACCTTAAAGTCACGTCAGCTCAGTTGGTTAACCTTACTGTTGCCCTATGGCAAACAAATGCTTAACCACCACCTCCCTCCCCACCCTTCCGGGGGCACCTACCCCCAAACACCCTCTATAAGAATGACACATCCATATTAGAAAAATCAGAATAATAGTGCTATAGGCCATGGTACCAATAAAAATATAAACATACCTATAAAAAAGTATATATTAAAAAATATTTTTCAGTAGATATATATAAAAATTGGTAATTAACCCAGTGAGTGCCAGTGATGTTAACTAGGCCCTCTTTAGGCACCAAAAGGTTTAATGATAAAATAATACACTTTTCCCCATCCATGTTGGGCTCCTCCAAGATCTTCAGGGTCCAGGACTCCCAGGAACTAATCCATAAAGATCATTCAATGTGCTGATACCCAACCATAGAAAATCTTAAATAATATTGCCGTCTTTGACATTTGATGACGCAAAGAAAAAAAAATAGAAAAAAGTAAAGTAAACAGCTGAGGCCTCAAATTATACCTAATTTAGGGCCTGGTGGCTTAATTCCATCCACATACAGTACATCCATATTTCTTTTACCCCAATTCTCATTCTTGATTGAAGACATTTTTCCTTCAATTTAGGAAAGAATAAGCCTCCCAGGATATTCCTGGAAAAATATTGTTTATTTCTTCTGCATTTTTCGTATATAATGCCCATCCTTATAGTCCTCTCTCCACCGACAACTGAGGTGTTATGGGAGGACATGGCACATACATCGGGCCTATTGCCATCTAATAACGTAGTAGGATCTGATTGGTACCTCGTCAGACCGTGCGGTTTGACAAGGACAAATTCGCAGCTAGTAGAATATCCCCCCTATGCATTTTATGGGAGCAAATCCAGGTTAACGTTACATTATTTTTATTACGAGATACATTACCATTAATGTAACGTTAACTTAGGTTAAACTCACATTAAATAGTGTAATAGAGCTTAATGAATCTGGGCCTATAAGTACTTTTCTGTTTGTATCAACAGTCCAAATAGAAAAACAATAATGCCCAGTGCACTCTAAGAAATGCAAAAATAAATACTTAGCTTCCCATGGGGTACACACACATTGTTGAATCAAACATAAAGGAGGGAATCAAGAACATGCAACTTGGGATGCCCCAAGTACAAGGGGACATAAAATAGAGAGCAATTACAGCATGGGTGCTACAGGCAGGACACCTAGTCAGTGTACTAGCATAAATAGAAAATGGGGGAGCCGTGCACACCAAAAAAGAGATGCAGAGGAATTAATGCAAAACAGTCAGTTAATTACTAAACACAGTCACCAAAATCCAAATTCTGATTTTTGTGACTGTTTTTAGTCATTAAATGACTGTTTTGCATTAATTCCTCTGCATCTCTTTTTTGGTGTTCACGGCTCCCTCATTTTCCATTCGTGCACACACAAGGGCCAGTATCACAAACCGATCCCAAAGAGTACATAGAGAAAAAAAATATTCGCATCACTCGCCTGAGATATTAAGGTTTTTATTTATTCATACCATCCTGCAAAAAATATACTCCTGACAAGGAGCTTGACAAAGGGACTATTTTGGTCCGAAACGTCGCCATGTTTTTTGCCAGATGGTACGAATACATTACATTTTGAATATCTACAGGCGAGTGCTGCGGATCTCTTCTTCTCTAAACAGTCCAAATAGTAGCATAATAATAATGCTGAGTGTTCTTCTTTATCAACAAGTGTAGCCCTGGTAGGTTTGGACTATTATTCTATCCTCCTCCTGGCATAATTCCTGCATAAGGGCAGGTTTGCCAGGAGTAATCATGGGTTTTCCCCACTTCAGGCAGTACTCTGAGGCAGTGAAGGCAGGTCACCAGACTCTGTGTCCAATCAAGAAACACAGGGGCGGTGCCTGTTGGAGCTACTTGGGGTATTGCCATTTCCTATTTAGGGCCTTTGAGAGTCTGTCCTTGGAGTGGAAAGGACTAGGGTGGCATACCGAGCTGCCAGGACTGGCTAGCTTGAGGCCTTCCTACGGGGAGGGAGAGTGCACACCCCATACCTCCTACCCTGCATAGGGGGTAGGGGAAGAGCTAGACCCACTCTGGGTGGCCCTAAGCCTGGAGTGGTGTCAGGAACATCCTAAAGGAGGACAGCCTGCTGTGTAACTGTCTGCTGTGAATAAGGAAGGACAATAAAGAGCTTACACTTCACTCTCAGGCAGGAGTTTCCATAAAAGTGCATCAGGAGGAGGGGAAGGTATTTATTCTGTTGGTACTTCACCCCATACTGCTGGGAGCTGCAGGAGATGGAGGCGCTGCACCAGTAGAGAAGACGGAGGCACAACCCCAGAAGCCTGTCCTGTTCTCCCCCATGTCATCTCGGGAGACTCATGGCCCCCTGTTGCCAGCAGTTACGCACCACACAGACATGTAGCCTGAGCTTTAGATTCCCTAGGGGACCCTATCTGAGATTGGGTGGGGGTAACAGGGTTACACAGTTATAAAAACAAATATGCTAGAGTAGAGGAAATTAAATTTTTATTGCATGCAAGTAAAAATGTCCATTCAAGCAGGTGATTGGGAGTGAAGTGTTTGGTTCTAGATGGGTTGGTGGCCTCATTCTTATTCTCACTGAATAGCAGGTAACAGCAGAAAACCACAATTATTATTGTACTTTTAACAGTGAAAAGAAAGGTGTAGCATGATAGGATCATAGCATCTGAACTTCCCTCTCCAACTGGCATAACCAGAATAGGACATTGGAGGGGCAGAGCAAATGGAAATATTCACTACAACTGCCAATTCTTCTCCGAATAAATAATTAAAGTTGTTTAAACGTCAGATGCATTTTTATGTTTCAACTGCGTGTGGAATCATATGTCATTTTCCTTTTGTCTATCAGATCAAAGATTTTCTCATGCAGAATTTCTGTTCATGCTGATGATGGACATTTCCCCTCTTTATTTTTGGGACTGCAGTATGCAGCAGCTGTTACTGTGTTTTCCAAACATCCTATGGTATCCCATAACCACTATTTGTTTGGCTATATGTGAGTGTAAAACATTTTGTCCTGTAGCTCTATAAATTGCCAATTTATAACAAGACTATATATTTATTACAGAGTCTTTCTCTCGCAAGCATATGGCATTACAAGAATCTCCTGGTAAAGCCAATACAAATATACGGTATCAGAATGCATCCAATTGTTTTATGGAGCAATGAATCAAGGGCAAACTGCTGGTTACAGTACATTATTTGATGTAGTAACACAGTTTCTGTATTAAATATAAACTAATGGTTCTCATCAATTGTAGATACTGTAAGTTAAATCTCCCATTGCATCAGAAGGTGTGTACCACAGACCAGCTTCGCTGAGTAAACCCATCATGACATATGCTATCTGATCCCAAAAATTGTACAACTTGAGGAATAGGGGCTTGGAATTCACACAAGTGCTAATTTAGCCAAAGAATGAAAACCGCTTTCATGGGGAAATGGAGCATCTGTAGTAACAGAAACAAATGTTAAAACTAAGCAGTGTTTTCAATACTAGTACATTTTCTTAATGGCATGTGAAATATGTTGTAGTATTTAACTTGACATGTGGGGGCAATTAGCCAGAAATATATTTGATACAAATGTTTTTTTTTATTGCCTTTAACAACTACCCAAAAACATACAAATAAAGAAACAGCCTTTTCGGATATAAAACTTGTCAATATATTAATACTTTGGTTTTGTTTTTTTATGGGACCTGATCCCCAATCTCCTGAAGTCATCCCCTGCACTTGCTCTGCTCATGGCAGAAGCACAGTCATTTTTATTGCCTCAATCTTGGGTACAATAGTTGAACTTCACTATCTCAAACAGAACACAGGGAGACAAAACTAGTCATTGTCTCTCTCTATGAGGTTGATGTCATAATAATCTCAAGGTTCAGGCTTGTTCATTTGTGTTTTGCTTCCGAAAAGCCACAAAGGTATCCATGATCTAATTGATTGCTACAAATCTAAAGAAGAGAATTCTAATTATGTCAAAAAGGTTATTTATTTTCATGCAGTGCCCAGTGAACTTGACTGGTCACTTTGAAATGTATGAATGTGGGATTTTGGAAATAGAAGAAAAAAATAATAAAAAAAAGTCTAACAGGGACTTAGCCCTATCTAAACGGGGTTTCAATAGAAAGCCTCTAGTGGTCTGAGAAATTTTCCATTGATCATCCTATGTACAAATCTCATTGTGAAATAAAGAAATAATAAAGGAGGAGTTGTTCTTTGCACTGCCATTCTGGCATCATAAGGCTTGGGATATTTAGTCTTCCATGTGCCAAGATGTGTTCAGTTATTTGCTTTTATTCGCAATTATTCAGTTTTATTTACTAAACACTGACACTAGGTCAATATTTCATTTTTCTTTTTTTAACTGTGATGAATGTGCCATATAGCACTATAACGATCTATTAAATTAATTGGATTTGTGCATTGAATGCTGTTTAAATATCCTCTCTCAATACACTTAGAAATAAGGCACATGATGCTTGTCATACTTCTGTAGACTGCTGACATTATCACATACATACCGAGACGTTGTATTACAGCTGTTCAGTTCACAAGCAAATGCCCGGCCTAAATGGGCTCTAGTCTACTCAATGCAGTCTGTCTTCTGCCTCCAAATCCAACCGTTTTACTTGTACCACAGCTGAAATATGTTTCAGACAAAGCACTTGCCTTCTTCCTTCATCACCCTGGAATTTTTTCCTTCCAATATACTTGGGTCAGGCTCCTGCTGCAATACCAAGATGCTATGCTGTCGATATTTTCTAAGATTAAAAAATATATGTTATAGACCATAAAACATGACAACTATACCAAAATGAGTAAATAATAGTTTGTGGTTCTGGTAATTGGCATAAACTACTTGACTAAGAGTCATTTGTTTTATATGTCATGTAAGCCATGCAATTTTACAATGTGTTCATTATGCATGGTGTATGGTAGCTTACTTAGACAATCTGATTCAGGGACTCAGCGTATCATAATTTACATCTATAGTCAGATAAAAGACATGAATTGTGATATGGTGATAAAAGTTCTGAGCAAAGTATTGTTTTTACATGAAGTGTAATTGGAATTGTTGTATGAACAGCAAATTCATTTTAGCAACGTTGATCTTGTATCACATTCTCAGGCCGAGGCCCATTCACTATGGCTTCCACCTTGGTAGGGTCAATTGCCACTCTGTCTGCATAGACAATATGACTAACATAGGTAACAGAGGTCCAACAGAATTTACACTTGTCTAGGGACAACTTCAAACCTTCCTTCTGCAATCGGTCCAGGAACTTCAGGAGGCGCTCCTCAAGTTCCTCCACTGTCTGACCAAAGACGATAATGTCATCCAGGTAGACCATCAATAAAGAGTTATGTCTGCACACCTAAACATATATAATATAAGCAATATACTTGTGATTAGAGGTACTGGTGCTCCATGGTTCAGGGAAAAAACCTGTCTGGTGTAATTTCAAAGTATATGAACAAAGTGAAGGATCCAGGGCACTCTTCTACAAATCCATAGTGCCCCGGATCCTTAACATTGTTCACATCCAGGTAGACCAGACACACTCTGGGGTTCATGTCCCTGATGGTCTTCTCAATACACTACTGGAATGTGGTGGGTGCTCCACAAATGCCTTGAGGATCACGGGTGAATGATAGAATCCTAACGGTCAGATGAGCGCAGTCTTCTCTTGGTCATCTTGGTTCACAGGAACTTCATAGTATCCCGAACTCAGGGCCAGTACACTGAACCACTGACTGCCCGACAAAGTAATGAGGATCTCCTCGATTTGGGGTAGCGTATATTGGTTGGGAACCATGTGACGATTGAGGGTATGATAGTCCACGCATAGGCACAGAACAATTCTTCTTTAGCACCACCACAATGAGTTCCATGTGAGTAACAGGGTATATTTGGCCAATAATTTGACTGACATCCAACTGAACAGAGTGAGGCGACATATTTTGAATGGACACGGTAAATCCTTGAAGAAGCGTAGATTTCCACTTCTTCACTTCAGGTATCAACCTCCACCCTCTTATCTTATTTTCTCCGGGTATGGTTTCCAGAGAAAAGTACCAGTCTCTCTCATCATGACCAGGGTAGCTGGGCATAGCCCTCACATGTCTCACTCCCCCTGGTGGAATCTCTGTTACCCCCTTCTCGCTGAGCAGAGATCCAACAGCACTCTTCCTTGAAGGCTGGATGAATCCTCAGCGAAGAAAATGGCAATTCCCTGGCTTCTTTAAAGAACGCCCTGCTCACGGATCGCACCACATCCGCATTGGTTCCTAATATGATGAGGGAATTCGGATGTTCCCTTGGTTCAGGACACACCAGCACTTTTGTGTTGAGTTACGGTATATCCATCCTCACTCGGATCACGCCATCTATGGGGTAGTCATGCCTACTGAGGCCCCCATAATACCATTTTCTCCGCAGTCTGCAGAGGCAGATGCTGGAGGTGAAGATCATAGAATGACCGATAGATGCTCATTACTTGCGAACCGGTGTCAAGCAGAGCAGAGGTGTAGATCCCCTCAATTAGTACCCGTACTATAGCTAATAAAGACAAAAGTATCGAGCGCAAAATACTGTAAATAAATAAATAGTAGTCCGAAGTAAGTACTGTCCTGTAGTGGGTGCAGCTACTGTGGTGGATTCAATCCAGATCCACTTAGAGGATAACAGCAAAAGGAGTCAGAAGCGCACTCTCGTCCAGGTATTTATGTAAAAAAGAAAAACACCAAAAATAGTGTAGCTCAATAGCACACATAGAATATAATAGTAAAAAAATACTACTATTAGTCCCATTTTATGTGAACAATATACGCCTTTAGGTTGATCCGAGTAACCAACTCAAGTAGCAGGCCATCCACTGGAGGGACAGGATACTCCCAGGGAGATAAAGGAGAGGAGACAAAAATAATGTAATAACTTTATGAAAATGTAGTATAAAAAACAATGAGCACTTACAGGCATAAAGTCAAGTATGAGCAGTATGACCCCCTTGAGTCAGGGGAAGATGCGTCCAGGAGAAGTCTTTCTTATAGAAGACCCTCGTGGCAGACGTCCAAAAAGGTCACTGAGTTTGGGGGTTCAAACAACCTCAATGTTCCTCCACAGACACCTCTGCACATCAACTTGAATCTGTCTTTAATGCTGCCCTACGCATTTCGTTCTATTCTATAGCTGTAGGACCTACTCGACTATAGGCCTCCTGTAAATGCTCATTTTCGATGCAAGCCGAAGGGTTGCTTTCTGTGGAGGTGGCTGGCCGCTCCACCATTTGTGTGACGAATGTCCGGGCCGAATTGGTAGGGGTTGCAGACTGCTTGCAGTCCCTTGCTAGGTGATCTTCCTTATTGTAGGTATAACCCCGCGTACCCCGTATCGTGCCAGAACTGGATGTAGGGGCGTGTTTTCTCTCTCTTTTTGTTGCAGCGCCTCCATCTATGAGGATCCCAGATAGCGGGATTGGTCTTCATAGGAACACTTATACATTTATGGTATAGCCCAATAATACAACACAACAGGATTATATAATAACTCCTTTACTTCTGTGGTCCCACAGTAGGCAACAAAAGACAGAAAAGCCCAAAGCTACATCCAATATGACAAAAATACACAGTGAAATACCTATATATTCTCTTGAAAAAGCGTTATAAACCTGCTAGCCATATCAAGGCATGACCAATAGCAGGTCCTAACAATAACTGATTAACATTCTTATTTACCTATATAATTAGAGGAAGAATGATCACATTGTATCTGTCCAAACCAGCAACATGAAAAAGGCCTGCTTACTTGGAAAGTGGGGAGCGGCCACTAACCTCCAAAACAGCTGAGACCAGATGGACAAAGTTAATAAACAGAATCCCAGCAAGCTCGAAAAAAAACCAACATTAACATTGTTGACAGCAAGACAGGATACGGACCTGCAGAGCAGAGGTAGGCAGTAATACACCGACCTTGGCCTGGGAACAGAGACCTGGGATGCAGGGGTAGTCAGGTACAATTCTGGGGTCGAGGCAGGTGGCAGGCAAAGAGTAATCAGGTCTGGTTCCGAGGTTGTGGCAGGCGGCAAGCAAAGAGTAGTCATGTCCGGTTCCGAGGTTGAGGCGGGTGGCAGGCAAAACAAAGCTCAGACAGGACAAGGTAACAAGTACTTTGCACGAGCAAAGACTAGTAGCAACTGTCTACTATATGAAGGCCAGAGGCAGCTGCTGGCAATGAGAACCAACGAGAAGCTGATTTCCTGTCAGGGGAGTAAGGGCAGGATTTGCCAGGAAGCAAGATGGCCGTGGTGGCTTCGGACCAGATGATGTCACCTTCTGTCAACATTCATCCTGAATGTTCAGACAGATCCCTTATAAACAGTAATGAAGACTGCGGCATTATCAAGCCGTCGGGTGCAAATGTCAGGTGGTGTTCCTGCTCCTTCTGAATTTCTTGCTACAGCTACTTAAACTGTCAAACATCTAGCGTCCACTCTAGAAGGATATTCTGCACTGATGGCAACTATTGCAAGTGACGATCACAAGAAACTATTGCCAAAATACTTTGAGAAGCTGCTATTCATTATGGTGAACTGCAACATATTGTTCTTCTGCATATTATTCCAATAATAATTATAGATCCATGGAGATGCAAAGATACATTTTGATAAAGATGGAAAATATAAAGCAAGACAATCACTCAAGTATAATTGGCACCATTAATCATTCCAAATTTTTAATGTGCAAAATGACAGAAATACATTAAACAGGAAGCATTTATGTCAGAAAGAAATCAGCTTATATTGTTGTAATTTAAACTAAACTAGACTAGTAATAGTCAAGTAATTTTAAAAAGCAAAACCACCTTTTTTTAGAGCCAAAACACCAGGCCATCTCTTCTCTTTAATGTGTGAGCCTGGGCTGACAGAGCACTTTGTAGGGATATGCTACAGTACTTGTGCCATTAAACCGTTGTTTTATAATTTTATGTATTTTAATAGATTTGGAAATGTAGGTTAAGAAGCCAAATTATAACATGTACAATATTAAGTATTATTAAATATGCTATGACTTCTTGCTTTTAATTGGTTCTATGTAGTACAATACATGATCATATCCACATGAGCAAAGAATGCTGCTGCAGTTTCAACATATCTGTAACCAGGGCTGTTATGAAGCAGTTTTTAGGCATTCACAATTGTTTGAATATTTCTACAAAACAGAAAATTAAAGAAGAATTTCACAATGAAGAATGTGATATGGGTGATGAAGGTGAATATAAGCTAATTTGTGCAATAGAGAAGGTAGGAGTGAAAACCCCAAGTGAAGCTTCACAAAGAAATGTCCACATACACAAACATATGAGAATGAGTCTCAGCATATAAAAGAATCCCAGACAGTGTAATCAGATATTAGAGGAGATGTCCCACCATGTCAGCAAAAAATACTGAATTCGCTTTAAAGCACTTTGTATATTCGTTTAAGAACTCCCACTTAGCCTGCAGGTTAACTAGCCCAATCCCTATGGCACTAAAATGTTAACTCTGCAACATAATAGCACAGTGGCACATATTGATTGTGAAAAAAAGAGTGATTCTTTGTACTGAAGATTTTTACTCACTTCATTGTTGCGTGGATCCTCCTGAACTGTCAGCGTGCTCCTGCCGAAAGCAGGTCAATGTAGTTGACACAACTGAAGTTGTGAGGCGGTGCATCTGCTATGTGGAAAAAAACCTCTTACGCGATTCACGCAGACAACTGCGCTTTAACAAAGAGTACTCAGTACTCTTTGATAAAGCGCAGTTGTCTGCGTGAAACGCGTAAGAGGGTTTTTTCTCCTGGCTGCATTTTTATGTGCCAATAAATAGTTTTTGTGTTAGCAGACAGCAGTCCGGTTTATTTTTCCCCAGATGCACCGCCTCACAACTTCACTTCTAATTTGTGCAATAAAAGGAAAGTTGTGGTACAGATGCAGCGGCCGTTATTGAAACACTTCACACGGTGACTACCTCGGAATACCCATGTCATTGCGCTGGATTTCTTCCATCCTTACCGCCTTAAGACGCGAGTGCATAAAATTGTATTTTAGTGTTCTGGCTTTTAAACACCTGAAATCGACACAGTAGCACAGCAGTACAGTACAGTACTGTACACATTACAATGAATTAATTTAATTGCATTTATTTGCAGACAAGCCATGAAATGCAAACATAGCAACCGCGATAAACACGTGCGCCTGGAGCGATTGGCGGTGTTAATGCCGCGTAGAGTACAGCAGCGCACACGAAAACGGCACTGCGTTTTGTTCGAATAACGGCCACTGCATCTGTATGAAAGTAATACTGTGGCATTAAAGATTTAGGGCTATATATACAGATGTAGCAAGACCTGACTTTCTCCAGAGCCGTGGACAAAAAAGCAAAAATCTACAGCTCCAGATACAGTGTCTACTGATACAGTGTCTGCCATGGTTGCGCTATGAGGGGTCCATGGTTCTGGATCAGGCTCCTGCAGTGTTAATCGTCCAGCGCTGGGGCAGTCGTGTGACTGCAACTTACTCTGGTGCTGGAAATCTTTAGGTTTGCTACATCTATATTAATTGATGCAAATTTGCTACAAAAAAAAAGACACGAGTTGTGTCACTTTGCATCAGAGTATCAATGTGCTTTGCAACAATTTGGCTCCTCGCATGACCATTTGGAGTCGTTAAAGGAATAATCGGGATGAAATAGCGTAATCATGATAAAATGGATGAAAATTTGTGTCTGTATTTAGTGCAATTTTCCTTTATTTTGCCTCAATTAAACTAATGAGGTTTAGGTGGCATTAACCTCTCCCCGTAACTAATGTTAAATGTACAGTATGAAACACGATTAACAAGGGAATACAAAGGAGATTTTGATTTGAAGCAAAATGCACCATTTTATATTATATACCATTGTTTTGTTTTCAAAATAATTGTCATTTTGAGTGAGCATGCCTAGAAAGGCCTTCAGCATAGATTTCAAATCACTACTGCTGATCTGTGAGATGTAAAGTACAGTAACTGTTTCCCTGGGGAATACATGCTTGCAGAGTGGGATAATGCTGAACCTAAAGTATATAAAACAAATAAAAAGCATTATCACCAGGCACAAGCTTGTTTTTACAGACATTGTCCTGGCTGGAGCCAGCTCATTTTACAGGTTCCAGTTATCTTTCTAATGAACGTGGCTATCATTTTGCCACGGTAATTTCAAGGAAAAATAGAGAATTCGTTGTGGTAGCAGTGACAAGATTGAACATCCACTAGGAATAGTTTTTTTTGTGTGTTTTTTTATAAAGCACAGGCATTACTAATCGGGCATTTTACAGTGCTTATAATATCAGTTAACCCCATCCACATCATAAGACACAGCAACTCATTGCCCTCTAGGGAAGCTCAAGGGGTTACAAATATAGCAATGTATAAAAATGTAAGAAATGTGCGAGTTTAACTTCTTGTATTTGACACAACTTGGGGTGGGGTGTCTTTTGAGCAAATAAAAGTGTAAAAAAAAGGAAAAGATGATGCATTTGTGTGCCACATTTTTTTTACATCCCATAATATAATTTTGTACTACTCCCGAACTCCTCCTATTTACATTTGTTACATCACAGGCCTATTCACATAGAGTAAAACATAATACAATGATGCTGAAACATGTTAATTGGATTGCCTCTTATTTTATCTGTATTTGTACCAAAATTACTTTTATAGATAGATACTTGCAAAGTTTATTCCGTATTTTAAGGATGTTAACCCTTTTGCTGCTAGAGAGGCCGGTGATGGATTGCAACACAGGCACATTGACAGCTGTGAATCTGAAGGGAAAAAAACAATGTATGAAAAAAAAACTTTTTAAGATGGAGTCAATGAGAAGCAGGGAGGAATAAGCATCACAGGCTTCAGCATGTATCTGATAGCCATGGCTAATTTACAGCTCCACTCCTCAACATTCTATCCCCCAGAATGAAAAGCAGGAGCCAGCCCAGTCACAGGGAATTTAAAAAGCATTTAAAAAACAAGACATGATGTCAACATAGAACAGACCCTGGCATTAAAGTAACATTTTAGGTGGTTACTCCACAGCAGTTTTAGAATCTCTTGGATCTAGTTCAAGTATACTGCAGGGGGGTCTAGCAAATTGCCAACATGTTCAGTTGCTAACATATTCAAAAAGTTTAGATAGAAAAACTACAGAATGATGTCCAAATATAAGCTGTGGTGGTTATTTCTACTCTAAAATAAAGCACTAGGAATTTATATGTTTCCAGGTTAGGATGAGTGACTGTCAAATTGAGTGGAAAGTTCCTTAATTAACACCTGATGATAACCCGACTCCAAAGAGATATTAGAACGATGTCCATTTATAGCTCTCAGAAGTACCAAATATGTTATTTAATTTATTCAAACATACTTTGCATATTCAAATGAGGTTGTTTCCCAAGGTATCTTTCTCTTGCCTTAACGGCCTTAAGTGGATATGTAATGTTAGGGTACACTCCCCTTTTGCATATCATTAGCACTAATTTCAGGAGAAAACATTACCTACAGTAACATTAGCGTAATGTTGTCCCCTTAATTACCTTTGCGGTAGTAATCACTAAGGTAACTAAGGGATTAACTCCTTCCACTACCCACTCGGGGGTTCTAACCACCCACCCTGAGGCAACTACACCCTTCACCCACACCCTCTACCACCAAAAATCCAGGTACTGTTTTAACGTTTTGTCATCGAACCTTTATGGAATATTGGTGCTGGTGAGGATGAAGAGGGAATGGCCTTCATCCTGGCAGGGGTAAGTAAAATATTTATTAATGTACAGTGTTTTTTATTGTACTGTTATTTGAATGGGTAAAAACGCTATTAGACAAATTTAGCTAATAGGGCTATTGCTCATTCCTGTGTGTGGTGTTGGTTTGTAGAGCTGCAAGGCCAGCTTTAGGCTTTGCTGGGCCCAAGGCAGCATGCTGCCAGAAAGGGCCCCCCATGTATAAAAAAAAGGAGGGACTTACCTACACGAGTAGCCCTCCTCTGGCAGCATCGCGGCGGTATGACATCACGGTGTCTTGTGATGTCACATTGAAATGGCAATGCCACATCATATGCCACGTTGCTCTGCAGGAGGCAGCCCACTCTGAAGGTAAGAGGACACACACACCTCTCTGCTGGTCCGGAAGCCCCACACTCCCTCCTCTTCCTGTCGGTGCCGGGATCCAACTTCTGATTGGAGAGGGGAGTTGGAAGAGGGGGGCTCCATGCTCCCTTCTCCAGATCCCCCCTCTGGTTGAGTGAAAGTTGGATCCCAGCGGCAACATGAGGGAGAGGAGGGAACGTGGGCCAAACACTGTGGCCAATGATGGTGGTCTTGCTCGTCTTGCCCTAAAACTGGCCCTTGGGGGAAGGGGGTAGTTGTATTGTATTGTATGTCTTTATTTAAATAGCGCCATAATGTACATAGCGCTTCACAGCAGTAATACAAATGGTAATCATATAAATAACAAATAATATAAATAACAGGTCATGGGAATAAGTGCTTCAGACATAAAAGTAACATTAAGGAAGAGGAGTCCCTGCTCCGAGGAGCTTACAATCTAATTGGTACGTAGGGGAACGTACAGAGACAGTAGGAGGGAGTTCTGGTAAATGCGTCTGCAGGGGGCCAAACTTTATGTATCATGTGTCCAGGATTATCCACAGTGCTATTCATATGCTTCTTTAAGCAAATGTGTCTTAAGGTGGGTCTTAAAGGTGGATAGAGAGTGTGCTAGTTGGGTATTGTGGGGAAGGGCATACGAGAGGTGCGGGGCAGTCAGTGAGAAAGGTTTAAGGCGGGAGAGGCTTTAGATACAAAGGGGGTAGAAAGAAGACCTTGAGAAGAACGCAAGAGTCGGGATGGTGCATAACAAGAAATTAGGGCTGAGATGTAAAGAGGAGCAGAAGAGTGTAAAGCTTTAAAAGTGAGGAAGAGAATTGAATGTGAGATGCGGGATTTGATAGGAAACCAGGAGAGGGATTTCAGGAGGGGAGACGCAGAGACAGATTTAGGAAAGAGTAGTGATTCTGGCAGCAGCGTTTAGGATAGATTGTAGGGGAGACAGGTGAGAGGCAGGAAGGCCAGACAGCAAGAGGTTGCAGTAATCGAGACGGGAGAGAATGAGGGCCTGAGTCAGAGTTTTAGCAGTCGAGTAACAGAGGAAAGGGCATATCTTTGTGATATTGTGGAGGAAAAAACAAACAAATTTTAGAAACGTTTTTAATGTGAGAGGAGAATGTGAGAGAGGAATTGAGTGTGACCCCTAGGGAGCGTGCTTGGGCTACTGGGTGAATGATAGTTCCCCCAAGGTGTGTGGTTAGGCCTCCCGGGGGATAGCGGGAGAGTTATCCCCTTCATTACCTTAGCGGTTAACCACCAAGGTAATTCATCTCTGCTTTTATTTGATTTGTATTACATACAGTAAGATTGAAGCAGGGGGTCTCCAGAGCTGAACCACATTACTTTCCCCAGGTACAGGCCCAAGTATGGGGTGCAGTATCTCCTGAAAACGTAAATGTCCCAGTCACGTGACACAGGACATTTAAACTTGCAAGAGATATTGGCCCCCGATACAGAGGCCTGTACCTCGGGAAGCAGGATATCCCCGGACCTGAAATAATGTGGTTTCAGCTCCAGAGGCCCCCTGTTTCAATCTTATGTACTAAACATAAAAACAGCGCAATCGCATGTAAGAGCTGTGCATGGAGACTCAGAGAGAGTGCCCCACTTCTCTCTGCTCTCTCTGCGCAGCTCTTTCAGACCGGTTTGGCCCGGTAGGATTACCACAGCGGGAGTCCAATTCAGAAGCAGGGACCCACGCTGCTTTAATCCTTATGGGAAATTAGTCTAATGAATTTTTGGCTACACGGAAGCCACAATAGGGCCACGATTAGGTTCCGTTCAGCAGCAGTTTCTTGCGGCCAAATTTCATATATGTCATACTCCATCTGTATTGTTTTTTTTAAGTTAGAAAACAGAAATCTGTTAGATCAGTGTAGTGTCACAACAAATTAGCTTAATATTAGAAAGTAGAACAGTACAAATTAAGAGCACCTATCTAGTATTTTAGTAAAATAAGCTGGTAGGTTTACAAATTAATCAATCACATGCCCTGGTGCTTTTATACCAAAGCACAAATGAAAAAGCCTAATCTCATGGGTGGTCCCTGAATATAGTTCTTATGTCTTGCGCTTGTCCACCACAGTACACTAGCATTGTTCACGCGCAGAAGACCAGTGCTTCCCCAGTCCATTGTTACCCGTGGTGTCACAGTGTAACGCGTGTATGTCCCAATACATGGGACCTCTCTCTATCAACTCACAAGATGTACTTCGCACATTTTGCAAGTCTTCCGCTCTTCACAAAGAGACTAAAATCGGCAAAACCCCATAACAATGCTTAAAAGGAGTTTGGGAAATCTCATTTGATGAAAGAAGCACCACGACCTACTGTACAAAGAACCCACATTAGTCTGTTATTAAGGTCATAATTACTTGAGACTGTTTTGACATATGTAGCGCTGTTTCCCCCACCCTATGGGAAATGTGGCGGCTACTGAGTGTGTGGTGCTTTACCTGCGGCTCACAGGAGGCCTAAACCTCCGCTGCTGGGAGCCCGGGGTATACCTGATCCATCTGGTGACTGCCCCTCCAGCTGTGAGGGATCCTGACAGTGCCAGTTAACCCCTTCACAGGACCCAATGCAATAAGATCACACACTTGTATTTAATAACAGTTTACTGAACACAGGTACAACTAGATATATCATTAACCTACATACAATATAGGCCTCGCACGGCCGTAGGTTAGACGAGGGAGAGATGAAGCACTACTGAAGCACCTTGAGAAAGAGCGGAAGCTCGAAACGCGTTGGTGGGGGCCCGAGGGCTCCTTTTTTGTATACCATGCTCTGATCCAATAAACCTTTCATTGGGGACACACTCTCTAGCAATATTTAAACAGTAGTGCTTCATCTCTCCCTCGTCGAACCTGTTGCAATCTTTGGAGAACCGGCAGCACACACCTGAGAAGGAAAAAGACCCACTGAAGACCACTACAAAACCGTGAGTGATTTGCTCCTGTACACACCAAACAAATCCTATTCAATGAATGAGACTGGACACAAGCAAGTATGAGTATTCACCTATCAAGCGGTGTTACTCTTCCGGTTTATTGATATGTTGGATATGGTGTAACACTGGTTAATGGTTTATCAAGTTGTGGGACTCTTCAAGGAAATGGAATTATAGTCATCACATTCTAGGAACTAAGCAGCTGACTGGGTCTGTGTTAGAGCACCATACAGCCTTTTTTTTTGCTCTCGCACGGCCGTAGCCCCACCGTGCCCTTCAACCGGAGTGTCCACCCCTGATGGGATTTCCCCAAAGTACTGAGGGCCCCCTGGGCATCCAACCTCCCTGGTGTTCACAAGAGCCAACCCATCCAATGTGTGAGACAGTGCTGCCTACAGTAATTGAAGGTGGTATAGTTGGTGCACGTTGTGAGGTACATGCCCAGGTGCTCCAGCACCCGGGTATGGCCAAAAAGCAAAAGGGATCCACTGATCCAGCGACGTCGATATCAGCAAAGACTCCACCTCTGCGTGGGGTGAACTGCGGTAGGAGGGTCTCAACTTTGATAGTCTATGATAGTGCGGTGGTGGTCCTGCACGAGACCACAGTCCGCAAATCGCTGTGTAGCATCTTCAAAAGGCACCATACTGCACACTAACTGTATACAGCTATAGGGGAAATGTCCCTAGCTAGGGGTTTCCCTATACCAGCCACAATCTGATTAGGTGACTGGGGCCTATCTTGGACCTAAAGGATTAATCTGGCCTAGTCTGGATGTCACTGACACCCAGATCCTACCTTCCCTTTCTCTGTCCTGGCTCCAACTGTCAGTCCCCCTAACTGTCAGAACCCCAACTGTCAGAATTCTAACTGCCATGCATCTCTCAGTCCTATTGGTTGCCTGGCAACATGTGGTCTGCAGCCCCTGAGGCTGCTGGGACTTGTAGTTCCCATGCTGTGCTATACTCCTAATGGCAACCTCTTGCGCTGGCTACTGCGCATCCCCCCACCCCCCGCACTCTCCCCAGTCTCCGCTGCCTATGGAAAGGTAAGGGGACAAACAGGGGACCAGTGGGATCCAGGCTATACATATACACCCATTAATTCTGTCCACTTGCATTTTTACAGTTTGTAAAGCTTAATATAGTAACAATGTACACAAAATCTTACAATCTAGAATAGTGAACTCAATGTAGCAATACTTTACCAAAGTATTTCTTGAAGCATACGTTACACATCATCTCTCTCACTATCCTCAACAGAATGCCCAGAGAGACAGGAAATTATGTCATATTATAGAGAATGGGAGGCCCATCTGATAACTGCTACAGGCCACACAAGTGATCAGATGGGCCAGGAGAACTGCATGGTTATGTGACACCTGTAATATTTTATTGCCCTTGTAGCTTCATTAGTGTATTGTCCCTGCAGCTAACCAGGTGGCTGCAGGAGCATACTTGAATACACAATAGAGGGATCAATGACATTCAATCACTTTTATGGCCCGAGAGATGATTGAATCACTAGGGAGAACACAATCTGGACCAATCTTCCCAAGCACTCAGGTGCTGGTTATCTGGACCAGATTTCATTAGCTCTTGATTTCTGATTGGTTCTTGACTTCTGGTATAAAACTTTGCTACTGCCTGGAGAAGTAGGCAGATCAAGAGTAGCTCCCCCAGTGAGTTCTACAGTTCTGGCTCTTCACCAGCATTTCCCTGGAGATCTTGCACTTTGTTACCTGTAACTATTTGCGGTTATCCACATTCCATCACAGCTCTGCTACTGTACATCCAGATCAAGTTGCCTGCATTCCATAACAGTTTCTCTTACTCCGCATCCTGTTATCTGCAATGTTACAGAGCAGTCCTGCTTCTAACTATATCCTTTCACCTGTGTTCCAACACGCCTTTGCTAACTTGCTAAGTCTTTATCCAGCAGTATAGTTCTATTTTACTTTGCCTCACTCCACAGTCAGTCATCAGCTATCTGTCATCTTGCCTCATACCTACAGTGACACCAAACTAATCATCACACCCACAGATGCTCATAACCCTACTGTCTCTGTAAGTGACCCAACGTACAACTTTGACCCTCTAGAGAAAGGATGAATTTTCTATGTTGTGTCTGTATATTTCATGCACTTATTGCATTGTATTTTTCCTGCGTACATTGTTTGCCCTATACAAGTAAAAATATACAGTCATAAAAAATATAGGTAGAACACTATAAACTGACAGCAACAAAGGGGAAGAACAAGAATAGGAACTGCTCCAGTAGGCCTAAAGTCATCAAACGCGTTAAAAATTAGTTCATTCTGCACATGTAAAAAACTGAACACTGGGTGCGATTACCGCAATTTTATGATCTAAGTAATCAAGATTGTGGTAATATTTTCCTAGGTGTGTTATTTTTAGACAAGTCACAATGTGATAATTACTGTAACTAAACCGATAATTAGAAGTTAATTAAAATGCAGTCTTTTTTGCCGTTAGTGATTGGCACTTGATGATCAATACCACAATGACTACATTTGCTGTATTTAGTAATTTTGGTGTCGGTCCCGATATTTTTATTAGCCGCTGTAAAAAATAACCCTTTTTTGCTTATAATACCACACTTTTCCCTATCATAATTTGATGACTCTAGGCCATAAAATGCAGAACATTCCTTATATTGTCTATAATGGCCACTCTATAATAACTTTAACCAAAGGTTAATACTGTGAGGTAATCTGGGCTCATCAGTATTCATTAGAAATAGGAGTCAGCTAAAAATAGTATTGTTTAACAATGGAAAGGAGGATCTCTACATTGAGGCCATTCAATGTGCTTCATTTAACCCAAATCCTAAAGATCTGTGAGAACCAATTAAGGCATAGTGAGAATTTCTGACCGCACACAAGATTCAGGTGGCTTTTGTTCAATAGTAATATTCTATTTAACAAAATATATACATACTGTATAAAATCTTTTGCACCTAATTCCTGTATCAAATGTTGCAAATGTTATTCAGAGTTGTTAACACCTTTCTCTCATAGCCTGATATAAAGATAGAATCGTTTTGTAGTTTTCAAATGCATTTTAATTTATCCAAGAGGAGAAAAAAATCTAACAACTGAGTAAAATGTTTGCATGTTGTTAGTTTGTCCTCTGCGTTACTATTAGTTCTTTTTCCCTTGGAAGTTTGTGTGGAGACTCCTATTTTTGTTGGTATTTGACGTAGTATAGTTTACTTGTGTATTAATTGTTCATGCTTTTAAACCGCATTTTGGGATTGCATTCTGACTATTAAGTATGATAAGTCTGCAACCAATTCAAATAATTCTAACAAAATAATTGTCTGCTATGTATTTTCTTTAGTTGTAGGAGACACAAACTCAAGAGCTAATGATGTAAATAGAGGATGTAGGGAAGGGCAGAGAATGATAGTGGAGAGTTCAACAATTAAATTAGTTCCCTTGCTGTGCTATACTTGATGGTGAGAGAGCATGAACAGCAAGGAAATATTCTCCCTTAGACATAATTCTTAATAATGAAGCTGCTCATAGTGTCCCATAGAGAAAATATATTTCAGATCTGTGCACAACCAACCTTCAGAGGAAGAAACCTGCTTAACAAGTAGGACATGGCTGATATGAGCCAGAGACAAGATAATGTGATTTACTGTAAGGAGGATAAGGGGAGCCATGACAAGCAGTTAGAAAATAGAATGGAGAAGGGCTCCCAACATTTTAACATCTGAGACTGATAATATGGGACTTCAAGTCTGCCTGAACTAGGGAGGTTTGGAATTACGGATTTAGCTCCCCTGGCATTAAGGAGTTGATTGAATGTGTATTAAAGTGGCCGATTGGGCCATTTTTGGCTGAAATTCTACATTGAAGTCAATGGGGAATTGGGACCTCTACAGCACACATAAAATCTGCCCCTAAATCTAGAGCACAACTTATAGACTTTCATACGTGTGTTTTAAAACTTTATATCCTGTATCACATTCGAAGGAGCAAAATAAAATTCAATAAATTACAATTATGAACATATGACACTTGTTTCAAATAATCATGCACTCTAGTTATTTTATTATTTAATTATGATTCTTATAGACCAAATAGGATTGGGTATGTGCTTGTCTGCAGAATTATTTATGTGCAGATAATTGTATAAAGGAGCTTCAAAGTATTTTGAAATAACTCAGAACAGCTGTTGCACTAAACCTGTGAAGTGTTAATATGCATCTAAGCGTCTGTTTAATGTATCGCTCTGGTACAAAAATCCTTTGGTGCAAGGTTTAACAGTCTCCAAAATGTAGTATTTAAGGTTAAACTAACAAATGTCAAGCTTGGCAAAAAAAAAAGTGACCCACTTTTCAACCACTGCATGAAAATCTCTGTATAATGAGCTATATAATTACATACTTTAATACTTAATCCATATATTTGTTATCACATTGAATTTCTCTTGAATAGGTTGTAAGTTTCTCCTGGCACTGAATATAATGCTATGGCATACCACTGCTTGGTAAATATGGGCCATAATTCTTTCTGAATGTGAATAATGTGATACATATTTAAAGTGTAGATAGATAGATAGATAGATAGATAGATAGATAGATAGATAGATACCGATAGATAGATAGATACCGATAGATAGATAGATACCGATAGATAGATAGATAGATAGATAGATAGATAGATAGATAGATAGATAGGTAGGTAGATAGGTAGATAGATAGATAGATACGCAATGGGACCAGAGCATGTATGTAAAGCGAAAATGTACTTAACGTGAAGCACTACCTTTTCCCACTTATCGATGCATGTACTGTACTGCAACCGTTATATACGTGCATAACTGATGTAAATAACGCATTTATAACAGGCTCTATAGTCTCCCTGCTTGCGCACAGCTTCGGTACAGGTAGGGAGCCGGTATTTCTGTTCAGGACGTGCTGACAGGCGCATGCGTGAGCTGCCGTTTGCCTATTGGGCGATATGTACTTACTCGCGAGTGTACTTAAAGTGAGTGTACTTAAAGCGGGGTATGCCTGTAGTAATTAAACCCGTTCCTGTTTGCAATATACCTCCTTCCTGGTACGTAATCTTACTGGGGGAGAGGCAATAAGTTCTACCGTGGAAGATCAACTTCAGTTCCTGGAGTCTACGGCAGATGGAGGCGCTGCACTGCTAAAGATATATGTGGGGTATTAACACCAGAAGCCTGTTCCTGTGTCCCCACTACCATCGGCGGATGACTCAGCCCTCCTGTTGCATGCAGGTATATGCATCACACACCCTGTAATGGCCTCCATCTTTGATTGGGTGGTGGAAACACTGTTTATATATATATATATATATATATATATATATATATATATATATATATATATATATATATATACACACACATATACACACACACACAAAATGGCCACATACACTAGGTAGAATACCTCAGCAGCAGCAGAGGGGTAGGTGGTGCTCGGTAGAGGTAACCATTAACATTTAGTGGAGATCACAAAAGTGATGAAAATACCAGCACAGCACTAGGAGTTAAACAATAAGTGTGTATTTAGTTATTTAGTGCATCATGTAGATATATCCCGACATTACAGTCCCCAGGGGGACCTTAGTCAGGGGTCTTACTGAGGACCGAAACGTCAGTATATGTCTACATGGTGGACTAAATAAACACTTACTGCTTAATTCCTAGTGCTGTGATGGTATTTTGTGTGTGTGTGGTTGTGTGTGGTTGTGTGTGTGTATATATATATATATATATATATATATATATACAGTGTTCGACAATTAATGATAACCACACGCCCATGGCGTGTGGATTTAAGCCGCTGGCGAGTTAATTTAGGTTGCTGCGGCTCTTTGAATTCCCCTGCTCGCGCCAAAATTTTCACATTTTTTTTTAAAATAAATAAATCCTCTCCCTGATTGGTCTGGCGCGGGGGGGGGGGGGGGTGCGTGCGCGCACGCAAAGTTGGTTGCTTGGCTGCTGGATCCAGCGCGTCCCCGTCCGGCCACGTTTCCCATCGGGCCGTGCCCGTGCGGATGTCCCGCGCAGGCCCACACACAGCCCCGATGTCCCGCGCAGGCCCACACACAGCCCCGATGTCCCGCGCAGGCCCACACACAGCCCCGATGTCCCGCGTAGGCCCACACATAGCTCCGATGTCCCCCGCAGGCCCCCACTTACCCCCAATGTTCCCCGCAGGCCCCCACATACCCCCAATGTCCCCCACATGGCCCCGATGTCCCCCACATGGCCCCGATGTTCCCCGCAGGCCCCCACACAGCCTCGATGTCCCGCAGGCCCCCACACGGCCCCGATGTCCCCCGCAGGCCCCCACATGGCCCCGATGTCCCCCGCAGCCCCCACATGGCCCCGATGTCCCCCGCAGGCCCCCACACGGCCCCGATGTCCACTGCAGGCCCCCACACGGCCCCGATGTCCCCCGCAGGCCCCCACGCGGCCCTGATGTCCCCCGCAGGCCCCCACATACCCCCGATGTCCCCCGCAGGCCCCCACACAGTCCCGATGTCGCCCGCAGGCCCCCACATACCCCCGATGTCCCCCGCAGGCCCCCGATGTCCCCCACAGGCCCCCGATGTCCCACGCAGGCCCCCGATGTCGCCCGCAGGCCCCCGATGTCCCCCGCAGGCCCCCGATGTCCCCCGCAGGCCCCCGATGTCGCCCGCAGGCCTCAGATACCAACATACCTCTGGTGAGTGGGACTCCCGGCTCCATATCTTGTAGTGTGTGTGTGTGTGAGTGAGAGGGTGTGTGTGTGTGTGTGTGTGTGTGTGTGTGTGTGTGTGTGTGTGTGTGTGTGTGTGTGTGTGTGTGTGTGTGTGTGTGTGTGTGTGTGTGTGTGTGTGTGTGAGGGTGTGGGTGAGTGAGAGGGTGTGTGTGAGTGAGAGGGTGTGTGTGAGAGGGTGGTTGTGAGTGAGAGGGTGGTTGTGAGGGAGAGGGTGGTTGTGAGTGAGAAGGTGGCTGTGAGTGTGTGTGTGTCTCTGAGTGAGTGTGTGTGTCATCCTCTCCCTGTGTCACCCTCTCCCTGTGTCACCCTCACCCTGTGTCACCCTCTCTCTGTGTCACCCTCACCCTGTGTCACCCTCACCCTGTGTCACCCTCTCCCTCTCCCTGTGTCACCCTCACCCTGTCACCCTCACCCTGTGTCACCCTCTCCCTCTCCCTGTGTCACCCACTCCCTGTGTCACCCTCTCCCTGTGTCACCCTCTCCCTGTCACCCTCTCCATGTCACCCTCTCTCTGTGTCACCCTCTCCCTGTGTCACCCTCTCCCTGTGTCACTCTCTCCCTGTGTCACTCTCTCCCTGTGTCACTCTCACCCTGTCACCCTCACCCTGTGTCACCCTCTCCCTGTGTCACTATGTGTCACCCTCACCCTGTCACCTTCACCCTATGTCACCCTCTCCCTGTGTCACCCTCTCCCTGTGTCACCCTCTCCCTGTGTCACCCTCTCCCTGTGTCACCCTCACCCTGTGTCACTCTCACCCTGTCACCCTCTCCCTGTGTCACCCTCTCCCTCTCTGTGTCACCCTCTCCCTCTCCCTGTGTCACCCTGTCACCCTCACCCTGTGTCACCCTCACCCTGTGTCACCCTCACCCTGTGTCACCCTCACCCTTTCCCTGTCGTCCTCTCCCTGTGTCACATTCTCTCTGTCGCACTCTCTCTGTCGCACTCTCTCATTCTCTGTGTGTCTCTCTCATTCTCTGTGTGTCTCTCTCATTCTCTGTGTGTCTCTCTCATTCTCTGTGTGTCTCTCTCATTCTGTGCGTCTCTCTCTTTCTCTGTGTGTCTCTTTCTTTCTCTGTGTCTCTCTCTCTTTCTCTGTGTGTGTCTCTCTCTCTCTGTGTCTCTCTCTTTCTCTGTGTGTCTCTCTCTTTCTCTGTGCGTCTCTCTCTTTCTCTGTGCGTCTCTCTCTCTCTCTGTGCGTCTCTCTCTCTCTGTGCGTCTCTCTATCTCTTTGTGCGTCTCTCTCTCTCTGTGCGTCTCTCTCTCTCTGTGCGTCTCTCTCTCTCTGTCTCTCTCTCTCTCTGTGTCTCTCTCTCTCTGTGTGTCTCTCTTTCCCTCTGTGTCTCTCTCTCTCTCTCTCTCTGTGTGTGTCTATCTCTCTCTGTGTGTGTCTCTCTCTCTCTGTGTGTCTCTCTCTCTCTCTCTGTGTCTGTGTGTGTGTGTGTGTGTGTGTGTGTCTCTCTCTGTCTCTCTCTCACACTCTGGATCTCTTATTTACCCTATATATCTTAACTGCCCTGTACTACACCGAAATAACCTACACTGCTTTATTCCAGATCTGACTCAAGCTTCACACGGAAGACATCGGAATCCCCCCTAACCCAGAAGACAGGTAGGGAACAATTCCCCTCCAATGTATTACATTGCGGGAATACGGGTACCTGGACATTGAGGGACTGTGGATCAGGTAAGATCCCAGGCGGGATTGCTGCTTTAAATATTGTGACACGGGGGCATCCAGGCACTAGTTATGGGGTTCAGGAACATTTACACACACACACACACACACACGTAACAAGGACTAATTGTAGTATAATGTAATACAATAAATAAACTAATGTCAAAAACGAATGTTGTTCTTACTATGAATTTATTCTTTTTTTTTTAAAGGGGCGGGGTTGGGGCGGGACTAGGGCAAGGTTGGGGGCGGGACTAGGTGGCGAGTAGATTTTTTTGTGGGCGAGTAGATTTTTGGGTGATTTATCGAACACTGTATATATACACATGAAATTCAGTCAGCACACTGTAGTTGAAAATGTTGTAATAGCAGATGCTAGTCCCATAGAGAGTAAATATGATACGAACCAATCCAAAGACCAGTAAAGAGACAGCAGACCGCACGGGGTTAATCCAAAAGTCTATATTCACAACATGAAATACACGTAAGCCAAACGTGTATTTCATGTTGTGAATATAGACTTTTGGATTAACCCCGTGCGGTCTGCTGTCTCTTTACTGGTCTTTGGATTGGTTCGTATCATATATATATATATATATATATATATATATATATATATATATATATATATATATATATATATATATGTATGTATGTATAGTTAGGTCCGGAAATAATTGGACACTGATATAAATTTTGTTATTTCGGCCGTTTACCAAAATAAATTCAAGTTACAGTTAAATAATGAATATGGGCTTAAAGTGCAGTCTATCAGATTTAATTTGAGGATATTCACATCCAAATTGGAGAAAAGGTTTAGGAATTACATCTCTTTAATAGGTAGCCACCTTTTTTTCAAGGAACCAAATGTAATTGGACAATTGACTCAAAAGCTGTTTCATGGACAGATGTGGGCTATTCCTTCATTATTTCATCATCAATTAAGCAGCTAAAAGGTCTGGAGTTGATTCCAAGTGTGGCATTCACATTTGGAAGCTGTTGCTGTGAACCCACAACATGCGGTCAAAGGAGCTCTTAATGCAAGTGAAACAGGGCATCCTTAGGCTGCAAAAAAAAAGAAAATCCATAAAGTGAAGACTTCACGAGAGCAAATACAGAGGGTTCACCACAAGGTGCAAACCATTCATAAGCCACAAGAATAGAAATGCCAGATTAGACGTTGCCAAACAATATCTTAAAAAGCCAGCCCAGTTCTGGAACAGCATTCTTTGGACAGAGGAAACTAAGATCAGCCTGTACCAGAATGATGGGAAGAAAAAAGTAAGGAGAAGGCTTGGAACGGCTCATGATCCGAAGCATACCACATCATCTGTAAAACACGGTGGAGGCAGTGTTTAGGAATGGGCATGCATGGCTTACAATGGCACTGGGTCACTAGTGTTTATTGATGATGTGACAGAAGACAGAAGTAGCCGGATGAATTCTGAAGTGTATAGGGGTATATTGTCTGCTCAGATTCAGCCAAATTCAGCGAAGTTGATTGGACATGGCTTCACTTTACAGATGGACAATGACCCAAAACATACTGCGAAAGCAACCCAGGAGTTTTTTAAGGCAAAAAAGTGGAATATTCTGCAATGGCCGAGTCAATCACCTGATCATCAACCCGATCGAGCATGCATTTCCCTTGCTGAAGACAAAACTTAAGGCAGAAAGACCCACGAACAAACAACAACTGAAGACAGCTGCAGTAAAGCCCTGGAAAAGCATCACAAAGGAGGAAACCCAGCGTTTGGTGATGTCCATGCGTTCCAGACTCCAAGCAGTCATTGCCTGCAAAGGATTCTCGACAACGTATTACAAATTAACATTTTATTTATTATTGTGTTAATTTGTCCAGTTACATTTGAGCCCCTAAAATAAGGGGACTGAGTATGAAAATGGTAGCAATTCCTAAACGTTTCATACAATATTTTTGTTAAACCCCTTCAATTGAAGCTGAAAGTCTGCACTTTTACTGCATCTCGGTTGTTTCATTTCAAATCCATTGTGGTGGCTTAGGCCTCGGACATGTATTCTGCTTGCTGGCGGAAGCGCGCTGATGCTCGCTCCCGCTCAGCACTGAGCCCCTACAGCCGCAATTAGAACGGCTTTAGTAGGGGCTCACCTATGCTTCCGCTAGCGCGTGGAAGCGTAGGTCTTAGGGGAATTTAAAATTTCCCAGCTTGCCGGCGCGACAGGCCGGTCACGTGAGCGGTTCGCCCAATGAGGGCGAACCAGCTCCGTGACGTCACTGGCCCGCCCCCGGCCAGTGACGTGCCCGCCCCCTGGTAAGCAACCGCAAGGTAAGCCTCAGCGAGCAAGCAGGGAGCCTGGCCGAGGCCTTACAGAGCCAAAATTATGAAAATTGTGTCAGTGTCCAATTATTTCCGGACCTAGCTGTATATATGTATATACTTTGAAATTGGTCACTTTAGATGTAGAGGCGTTATGCACCAGTATCTCTCATCATTATGTGTAACAAGCTGTAAGGAAATGGGGAACACATCCTTTGCGACATGTTCCCTCCTTACCTGTCTTATCTCAGACCTCCACACTGGCACCAGCACGTGTGTGCACCCCCGCTCTGCTAATAGAGCGCGTGCGCATGCGCAGCTCTTCTAGTGTGCCACAGAGCTTAGCTCTGCCCCCTCGGACACGCCACGCTTCTCTCATGCACGGTGCGCACACGTGACAACGTGCACCGCTCCCCAGCTGCGTGGCAAGTATTCATTTAGCCCACTTGTCTCCTGCAGCCAATCCTGGCCTCCGCAGAGGCCCCACCTCTGCTTTGCCTCCCTTGCTACTGGTTTCTGTGTGCTACAAATACCCTTCAGTTCCTTTCCTACTTTTCTGAGCATAACTTGTTGTAGCCTTGAGCTCCTGCATCTGTTGTGCCTGGCTCCTTGTCCTGTGTTCTCATGCAGTTTAACTCTTCGTGTACCGACCCGGCTTGACTTTGGAACCCCTCTGGATACTGACCCCGGCTTACCCTTGACTCTGCAGACATCTCCAACCCAAACCACGGCTATACGGACCTCCACGATTCTAACCTCTCCAACCAGAGACAACAGCTATACGGACTTCTATGATTCTGACCTCCAACTCTAGACCACGGCTAATGGACGTGACTATTCTGAACTCTCCATTTCAAGACCTTGGCAAGTATCCACTAACCCACTCTCTCCAACCCAGACCCGGCTACATTTGACAATCCGCCTGCCAGGCATGCTTATACTGCTGTGGGTGTGTGGTTTACTACTTCCCAACCTCAGTACCGGGGTTCTGTCTTGCTCGTGGGCAGCGCAAGCGTTACACAAGCGATTGGTTCATTTTTGGTCACAAACAAGGTTGTTTTGTATTTATTGGATTTTTGTCCTCCACCATAACTATTTTGTTTTTGATTTGGAATTATATTCACAAGTTACCGATACTGCTATGGGAGCCACGTGTTCTCACTTGAGTTTGTCTCCATTTAGGTTGGTGGGAACATTTGTAGGTTTTACAGATGATATTGATCAATAGACTCAACTTATAGCCTCATGATTAAGATTTATAGATGACTTACTGTTTATTTATTTATTTATAAAATATTTTACCAGGAAGTAATACATTGAGAGTTACCTCTCGTTTTCAAGTATGTCCTGGGCACAGAGTAAAACAAAATAATACATGGTTACGAATACAGTTACATAAATGAACAAGGTATACATTATATACAAGACATTGTATGCACAGTTAAAGAAAATATATATTATGAGCGTATGAAACAGTTACAGACCAGATTAAAGTGTGAGACAGTCTTAGATTTGAAAGAACTTAAGCTGGTGGTGGATATGAGAGTCTCTGGTAGGTTGTTCCAGTTTTGGGGTGCACGGGAGGAGAAGGAGGAACGTCCGGATACTTTGTTGAGTCTTGGGACCATGAATAGTCTTTTGGAGTCTGATCTCAGGTGATAGGTACTGCATGTGGTAGGGGTGAGGAGCTTGTTCAGGTAGCTGGGTAGCTTGCCCAGAAAGTATTTGAGGGTGAGACAGGAAAGGTGAACTTTGCGCCTAGACTCTAGTGATGACCAATCTAGTTCTTTGAGCATTTCGCAGTGATGTGTGTTGTAGTTGCATTGGAGAACAAAACGACAAATTGAATTTTAGAGGGTGTCAAGTTTGCTAAGGTGGGTTTGAGGAGCCGAGCCATATACTATGTCTCCATAGTCAATAATTGGCATTAGCATCTGCTGTGCAATACGCTTTCTGACCAGGAGACTTAGGGAGGATTTGTTCTTGTAAAGTACCCCTAGTTTGGCATAGGCCTTGGTTGTCAGGGTATCAATGTGCATCCCGAATGTTAAGTGGGAGTCAAACCATAAGCCCAGGTATTTAAAACTAGTGACAGGTGTTAGGGTGGTGGTAGCGTTGGTTCTAATCAGGAGCTCAGTCACTGGAAGCTTTACAAATTTAGTCTTGGTCCCAAATACCATTGTTACAGTCTTGTCAGTGTTTAAAAACAGTTTGTTTTGGGAAATCCAGTTTTCGAGTCTCAAAAAGTCAGACTGAAGTATGTGTTGAAGGTCAGAGAGGCTATGGCTGTGTGCATACAGGATTGTGTCATCTGCATACATGTGTATTGAGGCTTCCTTACAAGCTGTGGGAAGATCATTAATGAACACTGTTGCTATGAGATGGGGAAGAGTCCCCGATTTGTGATTTTGTAGACAAATTGATTATTAATAGTTTGAATCTTAAATTAACCTAAAATTTAAGTAAAGCAATGGTAGTATTTTTGCATTTGAAAATAACTCATAGTTGCAACTTTCTGGTTACTGATGTAAATGGAAAGGCTAATGCTATGAACAGTTTGCTGCATGCAAAATCTTTCATACAAAATTACTTCTGACAAAAATACTAGTTTGACAATTTTTACACTTAAGACACAACTGCTTCTCGGATGAGCAGTTCAAGTTTGGGCTAACAATTCTAAGAGAAATTACTTGTTATATAATCAATCATGTAAAAATGATCAACCAAATATTGTTTTGTTTGGCATTGTTACAGTATGTATTGGAAAAGCCGTTGAGAAAATTCTGGGGTGTTTAATTACAGGATGAAAATGATCAACAAATGACTGTATGACAGACAGCAGACTTAAAAGATTTACTTTTAAGGAGTAATTTCAGTATGTCACAACCATCTCACTGGTTTAGTAAATAATTGGGATCATCAGTGTGTGGAAACTGTACAGCATGTTAAAAAGGAGCACACTTTCTATGTCAGAAAAATATTTTGTAGTCAAAATGTTTATTGCCTGCAAAGCAGAGGAAGCCATTTATTTACGTATTTGCTTTATCAATTTAAGAGACATATACTGTATTAGAACATGTGAGAGATTCAGTATTAGTTACAAAAACATCATCATCCTTTATTTTTAGAGTAAAAACACGCTTCCACTTAAGGGGGAATCGCAATGGCAAGGAGAGGTGGACTCCCCCGGAGGACCTAAGATCATAGCCAGTATTCCTCCGTTGCTTCAAGAGACTGTAGATAGGCAGCCCCTTGACCTTGCAAGTTTTTAAAGGCCATTATGGTCAACTTGGACCGAACCTGGAATATCACTGGAAGCCAGTGCAGATCACATAAGAAGGGAGTGATATGCTCAAAGTGAGAAACATGTCTCAGTATCCAAGCTGCAGCGTTCTGCTCAAGCTGCAGCCTCTGCATCAGGCACACCGGTAGTCTTACATATAAAGCATTCCCATAGTCCAACCATGTAGACACAAAAGCATGGACTAGTGACTCAAGGTTCGTAGATGATAGGAATGGACGTATGCTCCGAAGCAGTCTCAGATAAAAAAACAAAAACATGGCCCATTACCGGTTCTAAAGCCAGAATGCATGGGGTTGAAGAAGCTGGCCTCTCTAACACCTTCCCTACCATGGTAAGATTGGACAATAGTTGGTGAGAACATCAACAAGGGATGGACCAGCGTCTTTTTCAAGGCCAACGGCACCTCCCCCACAGTGAAGGATCTATTGATGATCTCCCCCAACCACGGAGCCACTGTATCAATGGTCTCATCAGGAGCTATGATGGACAGCGATCCAGGTCACATGTGGTCCATTTCATCCCAGCCAGGATTGAGCGGAAATCCAGGATTGAAATGATGCTGAACTCTTCCAAGACAAGCATTGATTGTGGGGTGAGGCAGACCACGGTGTGCATCTGGGGACGAATAGCGGCATGAATGAGTGCAATCCTATCATCAAAGAATCTATTAAATTCGCATCGCTCCTCAGTTGGACAAACCATGATGGAGGAGCAGTCTGGATAAACCAGGCTGCTCACCATCCTGAAGAGTTCTGCTGGGCTATTCCTTGTGGAGTTGATTCTCAGGGCAACACAGTCTTTCTTCACCCTGAAGACCGCATGCTTACACCCCCATTCACATGCCTTCAAGGCTGTCCGGTCAGCATCCTAGCGGGTGCTCTTTACTTCGATGAGCCTGCAGGAGGTCCCAGAGGTTGCAAAAATACCCCGACGCACTTGTGGAACTGCGAGCAGCCATTCTCCCAAGAGGGGCCACTTCATCCATGGATGCATGGAGAGACAAGTTGTACTTCTCGATGCAAACAGAGATGTTGTCGTGCGGTGCAAATGAGAGCAGATGGGCCTCAAGGGCAGCCTTAAACCTAATAGGCTCAAGCAGCCTCCTAGGCCATATCCAAGCTGTCTCGGGCCCACCAAGTTTAAGTGGTGGTGTGCCTCCAATTTGAGCCTGGATCACCCTATGATCTGTCCATAGGAGGGAAGAAAACATCACCTCCCAAATGGATACACCTGTGTGAAGATCATGTCGAGTGTAAGACCGTGCTCATGTATCGCGCCATGCACAAATTTACAAGATCTCGTGGATCCCATAGTATCCAAAAGATCTCTAGCCTCAGCATTGTCTGGGTCATCAACCTACAAATTCCCAAGCACCACAGAGCGAAAAACTCCAGTAATATGGGAGTGACAAAATCCACCAACTGAGACACAAAATCATCCCCGAGTCCAGGTGGCCTATACACCTAGGTGACATACAAAGCTTAATTGTCATGCATGGCACAGAGAGCAGTCATATGTTCAAAAGACTTGAGCCTGGGCCCAGGGTGCATGGTGCAGATAAGATTGGACTAAAATATCATGGCAACACCTTCCCCCCTCTCCTTACCGTCCTTAAGAACATACAACACAGATTACCCATCAGGGACAAGGTCACCAAAATTAATATCAATCCCAGCACTTAGCCAGGTCTCTGTGATAAATACAAGGTTTGCTTGACTCAAGACAACCATCTCACGCACAGTGGACAAAGGACATAACATTGGGGGAGGGGGGGAGTGGGGAAGGGGGAGGGGGGGCGTCCGTCATCTGAGGAAAGCAAATTCCCTGGTCTGTTCTGCTGTCTGCCGCCCTGCATTTTCAGTTAGCGTGCACGTCGTGCTAGGTATGTACATTTTCACTGTCTTGCTGATATTTGTTCTTGGGCCGTGCGGCGGCGCAGCCGCTTTTGATATAATCACGGCCTAACTCAAGGCTGCAGTTCTAGCATTGAACTAACCCAGATGCTGGGAAATGCTGTTGTAACAGCATACTTTTGAGATCTACTACTTACACCTTTACCCCCTCTCCTAGCTTCCTTTAAAGCAGCAAAACGTGATTTTTTTTTTACATAAATCAGTTCTGTTGTATTAGATAATAGTTACTTTTTTAAATTCAACTCTTAATGCCATTTTAATCCGTTTTAAAGCATTCTTTGATTTTTATAGCAGGTTTTAGCCCACTTCCCAAGCAGTGCAAGATCTTGTAACACTTTTCTATTTGTGAAAATGTTATCAATGTTTCCAACAGTTTGAGCTGTAAACTGTAACAACAGATAATGTTACCTTAGTAATATATGGATATATTGTAGCTGCTGAGTTACACTGACTGGAGGTTTGATTAAAACTGAAATGCGGCCATTATGTTAAGCACACAATCAGGATTGTTACATAATTATAACAGGAGCACCAAACGTTTGACAGCTGAGGTAAAAATGTAGAATTATACATTGTCACATGCTTTACATATATATATATAAAAAAAGTGTGTGTGGGGGGTGGGGGGAGGGGAGGGGGGGGAGGGGTGTGGAGTAGTATTTTTGCTTTAAAATCAGACCATTTCAACTTTCTGGTTGCCGGTTCAATGTTCCTTGTGCAAAAAGAATGAGCACACCTGAGAACCATGATATGTAACAGTGGAATTTCCAAGCATCTGGGTTAGTTCAATACTAGAGCTGCTGCCCTGAATAGCAGTGTTGTGGGTTATAATCCTGTTGGGTCTGATATTAGTACCCCCTTCATTAAAAGGGTCTTTAAACTGATTGGTCTTAAGGATATATTTTAGGATGCGGGACTCATTTAAATATATTTGTATACATTTTAGCATAGCTCCCATGGTATCTCAGGTATTTTCCTTTTTCAGCACAGGCCTTTCTCCTCAATTTAATTGGATGGAGGTTTAAGGGGACATATATACATCTGGAGATACTATTAGGTTAGGAAATAGTAGTCCTCCTGCTCCTTCTGCTTATAAATCAAGTACAAAATCAGGCAGTTTGTCACTTTTTATACATGCGGCTTAGAAAATGCGATTTGCAATAGAGTATACCATTTTTCACACATTTCATACTGTGAGTTCTGAACATGCCAAAATGTGTGATTTGACAATGACAAATTCAAAGCTACTAAAATAAATCCCTTTATATCACAGTCTCTATTTACATACCAGTACCTACACTGAGATATCTGTGTTTCTCAGTCTGTGTGTGTGTGTAATCTTAATATATAAATCTGAAGTTTGTGGGGTTGTAGATGTGGCCAATCAGATTCGTCCGTGGGTCTGCCCGCCCACCCGTGACTCTCATTGGCCTGCGTGGCTCTATGGTTCTGACGTCACCCAACTACCACTCTCTTCTCCTCCTCACCCAACTGCCACTGTCCTCTTCACCCAGCTCACCTCCCCACCCTTAGCCCCCCCCACACATCACCCCCCCAGCTCACCTCCCTGAGTTGCTGCTGCTGCTCCCATCACCTCACAACCCTCAGGGGCGACGCCGCAGCCGCACCACCCTCTCCCACCTCCTTCCCTCCCTCCTCACAGCCTGCAACATTCCCACCCACTGGCACTGGGCGCCGCCACTGCACCCTTCACATCACAGACCTCAGGAGCGCCACAGCCGCACCACCCTCTCCCGCCTCCTTACCGCCCCCAGGCCCGCCTGAAACACACCTCGGCGCGCACTTCACCCTCGCCGCGCCCTTAACATGCCGGCGGGGGGAGCAGAGCAGTGGCGGCCGCAGCGGGGCTGACTGTTGTCACTCCCCCCCCCGTGCACACACCCTGCCGCCACCCCAAAGGTTCCTCTCCGCTTGAGGTGGGGGGGATGCCCGCCCGCTATCTTCATGCCGCCTGAGGTGTGGGGGATGCCGGGACGCAAACTATTTGCATGCCGCTGCCACGTGAGGTATGGGGGTTGCGGGGGGGATGCCGGGCTGCCCTCTAGCTTCATGCCGTCGCATGATATATGGGGAGTGCGGTGGGGGGGGGGGGGGCAATGCCGGCCCGCCCGCTATCTTCAGGCCGCCGCCTCCGGTATAGGGGGGGAAGGGGAAATGTCACCCAGTCACTCACCCACCCAGTCACTCACCCACCCACCCAGTCACTCACCCACCCAGTCACTAACTCACCCACCCACCCAGTCACTAACTCACTCACCCACCCAGTCACTAACTCACCCACCCACCCAGTCACTAACTCACTCACCCACCCAGTCACTCACCTACCGAGTCACTCACCCACCGAGTCACTCACCCACTCACTCACTCACCCAGTCACTCACTCCTCACCCACCCAGTCACTCACCCACCCAGTCACTAACTCACTCACCCGCCCAGTCACTCACCCACCCAGTCACTCACCTACCGAGTCACTCACCCCCCGTCACTCACTCACCCAGTCACTCACTCACCCAGTCACCCACCCAGTCACTCACCCACCCAGTCACTCACTCGCCCGCTCACTAACTCACTCGCCCGCTCACTAACTCACCTGCCTGCTCACTAACTCGCCCGCTCACTAACTCACTCGCCCGCTCACTAACTCACCCGCCCAGTCACTAACTTACCCGCCCAGTCACTAACTCACCTGCCGAGTCACTAACTCACCCAGTCACTAACTCACCCACCCACAGAGAGAGGGCAATGGGGAGCGGAGATAGGGGGTGAGTGGACAGAGGGGGAGCAGGACCATTCAATCCCGGGCAATGCCGGGTATATCAGCTAGTAATAATAATAAAACAAAAATATATATCCTTTACTATCATACACTTCTGTAACTAGTCACCATACTTCTACCAATTTTTCAATATTTGTGTGGCTCAGTAAATCTCCTCTGTTGCTCACTACCATACTCTTTCCCTCCCTAACTCAATCTTTCTCTCTCCTGCGGTTTAGTTCCCTCTCTACCTCCTTGTCTCACTCTCTTTTAACAGGAAAGAGTCATAGGACATAAAGAGCCTGGATACACAGAGAGAAAGAAATATAATGATATACACTGCCTTGCACTCCAGAGGATCAGCTGCTGTACCCCCTACCCACCAACCATGCAAGACTCTAGGTCATCCCCTTGGTTAAAAATCCATACATTAAGTGGAGCAATGTCATAACTTGTCCATTCATTAAATGGTGCAGTGTCCAAACATATCTGCTCCTTTATGTCATTAGTACATTGCAGTCAATAAAAGACAAAAACACTAGCTAATTCTGCACTGTTTGCTCATGGCACTAAACATAGCAGCAAAAAGTTTTTTTTTATTTAATGACAACTATGATGGATTTGTGCTTTTAATAGAAGCCACATGTCTATTTATACAGACCAGCTAATTAACGAAGCACCTTTGCTCTGAATAAACACTTGATATATTTGAACATTTTAAACCCCCCCCCTCCTTTCTATCACCCTAGCTGTATATGTTGATATATTTTAATCTTTCCTGGTCAGTTTTATGATATAGACCAGGCACACAGTATCTCTTAGTAGTCCCTCTTTGGACTATCTCTGATTTATTTACAGGTATGTCCTTCTGGAGAAATGGTCTCCAGAACTGAATACCATTCTTACCAATGATCTCTAGTACCATCACTATCTCTCTTTGGTACCATAACATTTCCCCATACATTCCAGTATCTTGCTGCATTCGCCATTGTTTTGTTACACCTACACAGCTGAAATAAAAGAACCCCAGATGCCTTTCCTCTGCAGTGGCTGACATTATAGTGCCATTAATATTCTATTCTGCTTTTGGATTATTCTGGCCCAGTTGCAAGATTCTGAAATTATATTGTAGCCTTTGAGGTTTGGTAATATTTTTGTTGCTGTTTTGTTTAGCATGTTTTTTTACTGTAAGAATAAACATTTGAGTTGTATATATAATTTGTTACTATGTTGCAGTATAGCTTATACAGTAGCAGTACACTGTTCTATTGCTCAGGTTCTCCTCATTGTTGGATGTCTTATTTACCTGGTTGGAAATCTTCCAATAAAATACATGTTAAACTTAATCGACAAACAACTTATTTAGAAAACATCAAATACAACAAACAAGTTGTGAGTGAAATGTCTTTTTTTCCATTCAGACATTCCTGCATTTGGAACTGTACACGAAGTAAAAAGTAAAGTAGTGTTTTATGGTTGCCTTATAGGAGCTTTGTATCTTACTCTGGTTTTGGTATTCTGTTAGTTTTGTGTGGCCTGCAGAGTTTGAGTCTTTATTGGCACAGTACAATATAGAAATTCCAGATTGAATACTTAGAAAACATAACGATGTGTTTTTGCACAGTGTCAATGAGCAACAAATGTATGACCCTAACTTCCTCCCTCCCCCCCAAAACTAACTTCTAACTAAAGGAATAGAAATAACATCGGTAACAAGAAAGTGGTGGAAAAGGCCACAGCAATTTTGTTTTGAATGCATTTAAACAAAAACATCAACTAGTGAATCACCAAGGGATCGTGCTAGCCCAGCCAGAATGGACACTCTTGACTCTCAAAGAGGAAGGTTCAAGCAAAATAACATAGAACCACAAAAATCATCCAAGATGAAGATTAACCTAAGGCACTATCTTTCAGCCAAAAGACCCTCCCTAAGGCAACCCTGGCAAGGTCTGTACTCCCACCGAAGAGCTATAGCACTTTCTAAACTGTCTTCTAAGCCCAAATAAAAAATGTTGAGGCCCACATCTGATAGATTATTCCATCACCTCTGTAAAACGCCTCTTCCACCATCTTCTAAACCAGAATGTCTTACTATACCTCAGGTCCTTCTCCAGAGCAGCATAAATGTTCTGGTTTCTGTTAGTGTAAAGGATAATTTGGTATATGGAGGATATTAGATCAACACACTGGCCCCTCTACTGCATACCCTTTCAATATACATAGAGGGGTGGGTGGAGAAAGCCTTCTTCTTGGAGACAAAATGGGACATCTAGAGATATCTAAGCCACTTCCCATCAGGCTAGCCTTTTCTTCTCATTAGAATCTTGAATGGAATCAGCTCGTCCCAAGAAATCATATCTTTTCATTTGGAGCTACCAGCCAGGCTTTAAATGCTTCGTTTTGAACTCCTGCACGGAACTCTGGGTTTTGGAATAAGGCATCATTATATAATTTTGGGACATAAAGTTACTCAAATATCTTATCAGTATTGATGAAAGAGATTGGCCGATAATTCAAGGCCTTTGGATCCTTATTTTTTTTTTGTGTATTATAATATTAGCTGCAAGCTTTGATTTGGGTATCAGGCCCATGTCCAGGATGTGATTAAAAAAAATAGACTCGTGAGGTGAGGAGATAGAATTGAGGAATTAAAAATAAAACAATTATTGATTAAACTATCTGGACCTGTTTTTTTAGGGACTTCAAAACCAGCCTAACCTCCTCTGAGAGAAACTTGGAAGAGTGCACTAGTCCAGGAAAGTGCCTATTACAGCTTGTCTATTGGGCAGTTCAATGGACTTATTGTCTTAGTATAAAGTTTGGTAGTACTGCTAGGGTCATAGGAGAAATCACCATTCTGGAGACATATACAGTGGACGTCATTTTGGGACTGGCTAGCACTCAGTTTCTAGCCATGAGGCCATCTGCTTTATGCCCTTTTTGATAGAACTTCTGACTAGTGCATCTCATTGTCTTTTTCACTTTATCTATTAGGTATATGTTAAGTTCAACTTTGACAAATTCAGCTAGGGTTGACTATCTGTTTTAATTATTATTATTATTTTAAGCAGTTCTTAGGAGTCTGACTTTCTTCCTATGACTGGACATGCTCACTATGAACCCTCTCATTACCATCTTGTACACTTCCCAGAGAGTGGCCTGCAAACTCTATGGAGATTTGTTAATTTTAAAATACAACACTAGCTCTTCTGTGGCACAGGATACCACATCAGGGGCACACAGAAAAGTCATTTAGTCTCCATAAGAAGGAGTATATTATCTAGTGGCAACATTATAACATGGTCTGACCAGGTGATTGGGAGAATACACATCTCCATAGCATGGCTTAACAGGTCAGTTTATGAATCAGACTTGTTGAGGTAAAACCCAGAGCAGCACATGATACACAAAAATAGGAGCGCATGAAAGGAAACCAGAAAAAAACGAAATTAGTACATAAATTTTAATCATAAAATAAACAGATAACCACAATGGATTGTACCAAAATGGAGGCCACATGACACTACATAAAGATATAGACCACGAAGGTCAAAAGGAGCCCGTGACACACAGGGGAGTGGGGTGGAATTACTCAAAACCAAAAACTAATTCCACCCCACTCCCCTGTGTCACGGGCTCCTTTTGCATACCTTGGAATATCAGGATTCCTTATGAGTGCACACAGGATAGTGCGAAGCTTGGATGCCTGTGTCTGTAATCTCTAATTTAGGGTCAATTAGTGTATTAAAATCCCCTCCTAAAACAACCAGGGTGACCACGAATGGTTTGTCATGAAATGGTGGCTTTGATTTTACACTAAAGTGAGTTTCTTTCATCTAACATTGCAATCCTACACTTACGTGGATTAGTAAGGCTCCTGGTGTTGTGAGAAACTATTTTTAGAGAGTGCATGTTGTGTCTGAGCTCATATAGCTAAGAAATTTTTGCATCTAATGCCATTAATTCCACTAGAAAAGGTAGAGAACCTCGGTAAATGCAAAAACTTTGATACAAGTTATATTTATTTGCCAAAAAAGGAGAAAGAAAAAACAAAATAGAGAAATGCATATAAGGGTATTCACTGGGTTTGCAACAGGGGTAAACAATAAGGAAAAAAGTACACATATACTTTAACATCATGTGCCTCTGGGCAGCAGGCACCGACTGTGATAGGTCAAATCCTTGAGGAAAGGGGAACTGTAGTTCTGGACAGCCGTATCGAAGTATATATATATATATTGTGACAAACGGCTTACTCCGGGGCTCCGTCGTTTGTCCGGGACTGTTTAGAACACGGTCTTTTAGGGTAGGTTAAATGATGAGGCGTCACGTACTGTTCCTTTAAACAGGCTATGCCTGGTTTATTCAGTCCCAGGCACTGAGACTGCCACAGTGCATACAACAGAAAACAGATCAAAACAAAAGCTGCTCACCTGAGCGATAACTTAACTTAGATATCCCTGACTCAGGGTTGGAAGTGGCTTTTCCACTTCCAACATCAAAACACGGTACTTTTGCAGTCTTACACAAATGAACAGAAAGATTGAACCTGTTTGGGGAAGAGGCTTCTCCCCTCTGTAGTTCAGCAGCCTTCCAGCCTCCTGGCTCTTGTGGGGAGACCAGAGCAAACAGGAAATCAGTCTTTCATACCTGATTCCTAATTAGCATGACAGGTGACAGAAATCAGGCAGCAGACAAACTCTGGTCTGGATCTCTCATCCCTCAGTTCCAGCGCTTGCCAAACTGTGGGATGGAGTGTATGTATTATAAGGCTGCACTCCCAGGCCAAACAGGATAGAAACTGTCTAGTATCCTGGGAGCCCTATATACGGAATTTATTACCATCCCCTGGTTTCTGTCACATATCCTCCCCCCCAGCTCAGACCTCGAGGGATGAGCGACCATGGATATTAGGGAGTGCATCCTTGACAACCCGTCAGCATTGCCATGTTTGTGCCCTGACCTGTGTTCCACAGAAAATTTAAAGGGTTGTAGGCTTAGGAACCACCGGTCACTCTAGCATTCTTTTCCCTGTTTTGACACATCCAGGTAAGGGGTGCATGATCTGTGACCAACCGGAATTTTCTCCCCAACAGGTAGTATTTGAGCGTCTCTACAGCCCACTTTATTGCGAGACACTCTTTCTCTACTATGGAGTAATTTTTCTCCTGGGGATTTAGTTTCCTACTTAAATAAAGGATGGGGTGCTCCTCACCTTGAGACTCCTGGGAGAGTACCGCCCCCAGCCCTACCTCAGATGCGTCGGTTTGGACTACGAACTCTTTGGAGAAGTCAGGTGTGACCAACACTGGTTGGGCACAGAGAGCTTCTTTCAGGCTTCTAAAGGCCTGTTCGGTTTCGGGGGACCACTTTACCATTAGCGGTCCTCTTGCTTTTGTGAGGTCAGTTAGTGGGGTTGCCTTAGTTGCAAAATTGGGAATAAACCTTCTATAGTACCCAATTAACCCCAAAAAGGTCCTTACTTGTTTTTTTGTAACTGGCCTTGGCCAATTTTGTATCGCCTCCACTTTGAGTGTTTGGGGTTTGAGTAAACCTCTGCCAATAGAATATCCCAGATACTTGGCCTCCTCCAGACCAATAGTGCATTTAGCGGGGTTAGCAGTTAGTCCAGCAGACCGGACTGCGTCAAGCACAGCTTGGACCTTTGGAAGGTGGGATTGCCAATCTTCACTATGGATTACCACATCATCCAGGTAGGCGGCAGCATACCGAGCATGTGGTTTTAAAATTTTATCCATCATTCTTTGGAATGTGGCGGGAGCTCCATGTAAGCCAAAAGGCAACACCTTATACTGAAAGAGGCCGTCTGGGGTTGAGAAGGCTGTCTTTTCTTTTGCCCTTTCTGTGAGGGGAACCTGCCAGTACCCTTTTGTTAGGTCTAGGGTTGTGAGATATCGGGCTTTGCCCAGTCTCTCTACAAGTTCATCTACCCTGGGCATAGGATAAGTATCAAATTTTGACACCGCGTTTAGTTTCCGGTAGTCATTACAAAACCTTGTTGTACCATCTGGCTTTGGGACTAAGACTATAGGGCTGTTCCACCCACTTTGGGATTCCTCAATTACACCTAGTTTTAGCATTTTTTTAACCTCTAAACTTATAGCCTTTCTTTTGGCCTCTGGGATTCGATACGGTTTAAGGTTAACTCGGACCCCCGGTTCAGAGACTAGGTCATGTTCAATTACGCTAGTTCTACCTGGCCGTATAGAGATTTCTTTGTTTCTTTTCACTAAATTCTGAACCTCTCGTTTCTGATGAACAGACAGGGTTTCAGCTATGCTAACCTCTGGGTCAGTTTCTTGATTCTCTGACGGACCTGGGGGTACTAGGGTTAACAAGACTTCTCTATCTTTCCAGGGCTTGAGTAGGTTTATATGGTAAATTTGCTCAGGTTTCCTCCTACCTGGCTGTCTTACCTTATAATTTACTTCTCCCACTCTTTCCAAGACCTCATATGGCCCATGCCATTTAGCAAGGAATTTACTCTCCACGGTGGGAACCAGAACTAGTACCCTATCACCTGGAGAAAAAATTCTGACCCTAGCACCCTTATTATATGTATTCCTCTGTGCTTCTTGAGCTTTCTCCATGTGTTCCCTCACTATGGGTAGGACTGCAGCAATGCGGTCCTGCATCTGGGCAACATGCTCTATTACACTTCTGTAAGGGGTAACCTCGTGTTCCCAAGTCTCTTTGGCTATATCCAGTAAGCCCCTTGGGTGTCGGCCATACAATAGTTCAAACGGGGAGAAGCCTGTGGATGATTGGGGAACTTCCCTAATGGCAAATAACAGGTACGGTAACAAACAATCCCAGTTTTTCCCATCTTTATCAACCGCCCGCCGTAACATGCTCTTTAAGGTTTTATTGAACCTTTCCACTAAACCATCTGTTTGTGGATGATAGACTGAGGTTCTGAGATGCTTGATTTTTAGGAGTTTACATAGCTCTTTCGTTACTTGGGACATAAATGGTGTTCCCTGGTCAGATAGAATCTCTTTAGGAATCCCGACCCGGGAAAACAGAACTACTAACTCTTTTGCTATGTTTTTAGCTGAGGTGCTACGTAGGGGAACTGCCTCCGGATATCGGGTGGCATAATCTAATATTACCAATATATGCTGATGTCCCCTAGCAGACTTTATTAGGGGTCCTACTAGATCCATAGCAATCCGGTCAAATGGTACCTCTATTATGGGAAGGGGTACCAATGGGCTGCGGTACGCCTTGAACGGGGCGGTGATCTGACATTCTGGGCATGAGGAACAATAATTCGTAATTTCTGCCAGAACCCCAGGCCAATAGAAGCTTCGGAGAACCTTTTCTTTTGTCTTTTCCACCCCTAGGTGTCCCCCCAATGGATGACTATGTGCGAGGTGTAATACTATGTTACGGAATGTCCGTGGTACCAACAATTGTTTAGTTGTAACTGATTTCCTTTTATCAACCCGATATACTAGGTCGTTCTCTACCTCGAAGTAGGGGTAAGCAAGTGACCTATCTGGTTGGCCAGGAGTACTATTCTGGTCCCGTATATTTCCCCTTGCTACCGCTAATGTGGGGTCCTCCCACTGGGCCTTCTTAAAACTCCCAGGACTGACCTCTAGGTCAGCGAGGGTCTTATCCGGTTCTGGGTTGGTAAGTGTCTGCTCAACATCTTGATTTGGGGTATTCCCTACCAAAGTAGTGATGGGGAAGGGAATTTTACAGCACTCCTCCTTTTCCCCCTTCTTATTTGGGCCCTCGTCAACCTCCATTTCTGAAAAAGGGAAAGGATTTGTTTCTTCTAATACTTCGTTATGGTCCGCTATTGAACTCTGGGCGCTATTCTGAGCGGGGGACCACATTTTTAGAAAATGGGGAAAGTCGGTCCCTATTAACACATCATGTGCCAGTTTGGGTACAATACCCACCTTGAAATCTAAAGAACCAAACTCTGTTTCAAAAAAAACATCAACAGTGGAATATTCATGATTATCCCCATGTATACAACAAATTGCCACTCTTTGTGAACTGTTTCCCTGTTTCTTCTTAATGGGCAAGAGGTATTCGGACACTAGTGTGACCATGCTCCCAGAGTCAAGAAGTGCCCGAACCCTCTTACCATTAACCTTTACAAATGCCCACAGATGGTTATTCAAGGGGTCCTCTGGGCTAGGGCCCATACATTGGGACAACAGCGAATAAGGTTCCACGCTGTTGCATTGCATGGGCTCATCATTTAGTGGGCAGATTTTTGCTGTGTGGCCCCTCTCATGACAATTTACACATTTAGGTACATAGTCTGTGTCCCACCTAGAGCCTTTTCCCGGCTCCCCATGTTGGCTATTGCCCTTAGTGTGCGAACCACTGTTGCTGGTGCTGCGTGAAGGTGGTCGCCGCTCTTCAGCGCCCCTTAACCCCGGTACCCTTTTACCGTCTCTGGAAGAGTCCTGGAACCTCGGGTAGTGGGGTTGCTCCACGACTGTGGGTTGCGGGTGCTCTACTGCTGCATTGTACCTTTCTACGAGGGCCACAAGCTCATCCGCATTGTGGGGGTCACTCCGACTGACCCAACGGCGTAAGGCAGAGGGAAGTTTCCTCAAGAACTGGTCCATGACCAACCGTTCCACGATGTGGCTGGCTGAGTTGATCTCGGGTTGTAGCCACTTCCGGGCGAGGTGGATGAGGTCATACATCTGGCTTCGGGTGGCTTTATCCATCGTGAAGGACCATGCGTGAAACCTTTGGGCGCGAACAGCCGTGGTTACGCCGAGGCGGGCGAGGATCTCGAACTTCAATTTTGCATAGACGTTAGCTTCGGCTGGCTCTAGATCAAAGTAAGCCTTCTGGGGTTCGCCGCTTAGGAAGGGTGCGATTAGACCAGCCCACTCAGCTTCTGGCCATCCCTCTCTCTGTGCCGTGCGTTCAAACGTGAGAAGATAGGCTTCCACATCATCCGAGGGTCCCATCTTCTGAAGGTAGTGGCTTGCCCTGGTCATTTTCGGAACTGGGGCTGCCACTGCCAGTGGAAGGTTACTGATAGTCCCCCTCAGGATCTCGAGTTCCTGCTGTAAGCCCTGAGCGAACCGCTGTTGCTCCTCTCTCAGCAAGCGGTTTGTCTCTTGCTGGTTTGCATTCGCGTTTTGCAGGGCTTCATTCGTCTGTTGCTGGTTTGCATTCGCCTGTTGCTGGTTGGCATTCACCTGTTGCTGGTTGGCATTAATCTCTTGCTGGGCTATTAGCAGCTGTTGCTGGGCTGCATTCGTCTGCTGCTGGTTTGCATTAGTTTCTTGCTGGGCTATTAACAGCTGTTGCTGGGTTTCATTCGTGTCTTTCTGGGCAGCGACATTGCGTACCAGTGCACCCACCACGTCTTCCATCTTGTTTGCAGAGGATGAAAAAAAACTTTTTTTTTTTTTTTTCAAAGTTCTTCAACCCGCAGACCCCCTAGTGCTCTGCCCGCATTCTCCACCATATGTGACAAACGGCTTACTCCGGGGCTCCGTCGTTTGTCCGGGACTGTTTAGAACACGGTCTTTTAGGGTAGGTTAAATGATGAGGCGTCACGTACTGTTCCTTTAAACAGGCTATGCCTGGTTTATTCAGTCCCAGGCACTGAGACTGCCACAGTGCATACAACAGAAAACAGATCAAAACAAAAGCTGCTCACCTGAGCGATAACTTAACTTAGATATCCCTGACTCAGGGTTGGAAGTGGCTTTTCCACTTCCAACATCAAAACACGGTACTTTTGCAGTCTTACACAAATGAACAGAAAGATTGAACCTGTTTGGGGAAGAGGCTTCTCCCCTCTGTAGTTCAGCAGCCTTCCAGCCTCCTGGCTCTTGTGGGGAGACCAGAGCAAACAGGAAATCAGTCTTTCATACCTGATTCCTAATTAGCATGACAGGTGACAGAAATCAGGCAGCAGACAAACTCTGGTCTGGATCTCTCATCCCTCAGTTCCAGCGCTTGCCAAACTGTGGGATGGAGTGTATGTATTATAAGGCTGCACTCCCAGGCCAAACAGGATAGAAACTGTCTAGTATCCTGGGAGCCCTATATACGGAATTTATTACCATCCCCTGGTTTCTGTCACATATCCTCCCCCCCAGCTCAGACCTCGAGGGATGAGCGACCATGGATATTAGGGAGTGCATCCTTGACAACCCGTCAGCATTGCCATGTTTGTGCCCTGACCTGTGTTCCACAGAAAATTTAAAGGGTTGTAGGCTTAGGAACCACCTGGTCACTCTAGCATTCTTTTCCCTGTTTTGACACATCCAGGTAAGGGGTGCATGATCTGTGACCAACCGGAATTTTCTCCCCAACAGGTAGTATTTGAGCGTCTCTACAGCCCACTTTATTGCGAGACACTCTTTCTCTACTATGGAGTAATTTTTCTCCTGGGGATTTAGTTTCCTACTTAAATAAAGGATGGGGTGCTCCTCACCTTGAGACTCCTGGGAGAGTACCGCCCCCAGCCCTACCTCAGATGCGTCGGTTTGGACTACGAACTCTTTGGAGAAGTCAGGTGTGACCAACACTGGTTGGGCACAGAGAGCTTCTTTCAGGCTTCTAAAGGCCTGTTCGGTTTCGGGGGACCACTTTACCATTAGCGGTCCTCTTGCTTTTGTGAGGTCAGTTAGTGGGGTTGCCTTAGTTGCAAAATTGGGAATAAACCTTCTATAGTACCCAATTAACCCCAAAAAGGTCCTTACTTGTTTTTTTGTAACTGGCCTTGGCCAATTTTGTATCGCCTCCACTTTGAGTGTTTGGGGTTTGAGTAAACCTCTGCCAATAGAATATCCCAGATACTTGGCCTCCTCCAGACCAATAGTGCATTTAGCGGGGTTAGCAGTTAGTCCAGCAGACCGGACTGCGTCAAGCACAGCTTGGACCTTTGGAAGGTGGGATTGCCAATCTTCACTATGGATTACCACATCATCCAGGTAGGCGGCAGCATACCGAGCATGTGGTTTTAAAATTTTATCCATCATTCTTTGGAATGTGGCGGGAGCTCCATGTAAGCCAAAAGGCAACACCTTATACTGAAAGAGGCCGTCTGGGGTTGAGAAGGCTGTCTTTTCTTTTGCCCTTTCTGTGAGGGGAACCTGCCAGTACCCTTTTGTTAGGTCTAGGGTTGTGAGATATCGGGCTTTGCCCAGTCTCTCTACAAGTTCATCTACCCTGGGCATAGGATAAGTATCAAATTTTGACACCGCGTTTAGTTTCCGGTAGTCATTACAAAACCTTGTTGTACCATCTGGCTTTGGGACTAAGACTATAGGGCTGTTCCACCCACTTTGGGATTCCTCAATTACACCTAGTTTTAGCATTTTTTTAACCTCTAAACTTATAGCCTTTCTTTTGGCCTCTGGGATTCGATACGGTTTAAGGTTAACTCGGACCCCCGGTTCAGAGACTAGGTCATGTTCAATTACGCTAGTTCTACCTGGCCGTATAGAGATTTCTTTGTTTCTTTTCACTAAATTCTGAACCTCTCGTTTCTGATGAACAGACAGGGTTTCAGCTATGCTAACCTCTGGGTCAGTTTCTTGATTCTCTGACGGACCTGGGGGTACTAGGGTTAACAAGACTTCTCTATCTTTCCAGGGCTTGAGTAGGTTTATATGGTAAATTTGCTCAGGTTTCCTCCTACCTGGCTGTCTTACCTTATAATTTACTTCTCCCACTCTTTCCAAGACCTCATATGGCCCATGCCATTTAGCAAGGAATTTACTCTCCACGGTGGGAACCAGAACTAGTACCCTATCACCTGGAGAAAAAATTCTGACCCTAGCACCCTTATTATATGTATTCCTCTGTGCTTCTTGAGCTTTCTCCATGTGTTCCCTCACTATGGGTAGGACTGCAGCAATGCGGTCCTGCATCTGGGCAACATGCTCTATTACACTTCTGTAAGGGGTAACCTCGTGTTCCCAAGTCTCTTTGGCTATATCCAGTAAGCCCCTTGGGTGTCGGCCATACAATAGTTCAAACGGGGAGAAGCCTGTGGATGATTGGGGAACTTCCCTAATGGCAAATAACAGGTACGGTAACAAACAATCCCAGTTTTTCCCATCTTTATCAACCGCCCGCCGTAACATGCTCTTTAAGGTTTTATTGAACCTTTCCACTAAACCATCTGTTTGTGGATGATAGACTGAGGTTCTGAGATGCTTGATTTTTAGGAGTTTACATAGCTCTTTCGTTACTTGGGACATAAATGGTGTTCCCTGGTCAGATAGAATCTCTTTAGGAATCCCGACCCGGGAAAACAGAACTACTAACTCTTTTGCTATGTTTTTAGCTGAGGTGCTACGTAGGGGAACTGCCTCCGGATATCGGGTGGCATAATCTAATATTACCAATATATGCTGATGTCCCCTAGCAGACTTTATTAGGGGTCCTACTAGATCCATAGCAATCCGGTCAAATGGTACCTCTATTATGGGAAGGGGTACCAATGGGCTGCGGTACGCCTTGAACGGGGCGGTGATCTGACATTCTGGGCATGAGGAACAATAATTCGTAATTTCTGCCAGAACCCCAGGCCAATAGAAGCTTCGGAGAACCTTTTCTTTTGTCTTTTCCACCCCTAGGTGTCCCCCCAATGGATGACTATGTGCGAGGTGTAATACTATGTTACGGAATGTCCGTGGTACCAACAATTGTTTAGTTGTAACTGATTTCCTTTTATCAACCCGATATACTAGGTCGTTCTCTACCTCGAAGTAGGGGTAAGCAAGTGACCTATCTGGTTGGCCAGGAGTACTATTCTGGTCCCGTATATTTCCCCTTGCTACCGCTAATGTGGGGTCCTCCCACTGGGCCTTCTTAAAACTCCCAGGACTGACCTCTAGGTCAGCGAGGGTCTTATCCGGTTCTGGGTTGGTAAGTGTCTGCTCAACATCTTGATTTGGGGTATTCCCTACCAAAGTAGTGATGGGGAAGGGAATTTTACAGCACTCCTCCTTTTCCCCCTTCTTATTTGGGCCCTCGTCAACCTCCATTTCTGAAAAAGGGAAAGGATTTGTTTCTTCTAATACTTCGTTATGGTCCGCTATTGAACTCTGGGCGCTATTCTGAGCGGGGGACCACATTTTTAGAAAATGGGGAAAGTCGGTCCCTATTAACACATCATGTGCCAGTTTGGGTACAATACCCACCTTGAAATCTAAAGAACCAAACTCTGTTTCAAAAAAAACATCAACAGTGGAATATTCATGATTATCCCCATGTATACAACAAATTGCCACTCTTTGTGAACTGTTTCCCTGTTTCTTCTTAATGGGCAAGAGGTATTCGGACACTAGTGTGACCATGCTCCCAGAGTCAAGAAGTGCCCGAACCCTCTTACCATTAACCTTTACAAATGCCCACAGATGGTTATTCAAGGGGTCCTCTGGGCTAGGGCCCATACATTGGGACAACAGCGAATAAGGTTCCACGCTGTTGCATTGCATGGGCTCATCATTTAGTGGGCAGATTTTTGCTGTGTGGCCCCTCTCATGACAATTTACACATTTAGGTACATAGTCTGTGTCCCACCTAGAGCCTTTTCCCGGCTCCCCATGTTGGCTATTGCCCTTAGTGTGCGAACCACTGTTGCTGGTGCTGCGTGAAGGTGGTCGCCGCTCTTCAGCGCCCCTTAACCCCGGTACCCTTTTACCGTCTCTGGAAGAGTCCTGGAACCTCGGGTAGTGGGGTTGCTCCACGACTGTGGGTTGCGGGTGCTCTACTGCTGCATTGTACCTTTCTACGAGGGCCACAAGCTCATCCGCATTGTGGGGGTCACTCCGACTGACCCAACGGCGTAAGGCAGAGGGAAGTTTCCTCAAGAACTGGTCCATGACCAACCGTTCCACGATGTGGCTGGCTGAGTTGATCTCGGGTTGTAGCCACTTCCGGGCGAGGTGGATGAGGTCATACATCTGGCTTCGGGTGGCTTTATCCATCGTGAAGGACCATGCGTGAAACCTTTGGGCGCGAACAGCCGTGGTTACGCCGAGGCGGGCGAGGATCTCGAACTTCAATTTTGCATAGACGTTAGCTTCGGCTGGCTCTAGATCAAAGTAAGCCTTCTGGGGTTCGCCGCTTAGGAAGGGTGCGATTAGACCAGCCCACTCAGCTTCTGGCCATCCCTCTCTCTGTGCCGTGCGTTCAAACGTGAGAAGATAGGCTTCCACATCATCCGAGGGTCCCATCTTCTGAAGGTAGTGGCTTGCCCTGGTCATTTTCGGAACTGGGGCTGCCACTGCCAGTGGAAGGTTACTGATAGTCCCCCTCAGGATCTCGAGTTCCTGCTGTAAGCCCTGAGCGAACCGCTGTTGCTCCTCTCTCAGCAAGCGGTTTGTCTCTTGCTGGTTTGCATTCGCGTTTTGCAGGGCTTCATTCGTCTGTTGCTGGTTTGCATTCGCCTGTTGCTGGTTGGCATTCACCTGTTGCTGGTTGGCATTAATCTCTTGCTGGGCTATTAGCAGCTGTTGCTGGGCTGCATTCGTCTGCTGCTGGTTTGCATTAGTTTCTTGCTGGGCTATTAACAGCTGTTGCTGGGTTTCATTCGTGTCTTTCTGGGCAGCGACATTGCGTACCAGTGCACCCACCACGTCTTCCATCTTGTTTGCAGAGGATGAAAAAAAACTTTTTTTTTTTTTTTTCAAAGTTCTTCAACCCGCAGACCCCCTAGTGCTCTGCCCGCATTCTCCACCATATGTGACAAACGGCTTACTCCGGGGCTCCGTCGTTTGTCCGGGACTGTTTAGAACACGGTCTTTTAGGGTAGGTTAAATGATGAGGCGTCACGTACTGTTCCTTTAAACAGGCTATGCCTGGTTTATTCAGTCCCAGGCACTGAGACTGCCACAGTGCATACAACAGAAAACAGATCAAAACAAAAGCTGCTCACCTGAGCGATAACTTAACTTAGATATCCCTGACTCAGGGTTGGAAGTGGCTTTTCCACTTCCAACATCAAAACACGGTACTTTTGCAGTCTTACACAAATGAACAGAAAGATTGAACCTGTTTGGGGAAGAGGCTTCTCCCCTCTGTAGTTCAGCAGCCTTCCAGCCTCCTGGCTCTTGTGGGGAGACCAGAGCAAACAGGAAATCAGTCTTTCATACCTGATTCCTAATTAGCATGACAGGTGACAGAAATCAGGCAGCAGACAAACTCTGGTCTGGATCTCTCATCCCTCAGTTCCAGCGCTTGCCAAACTGTGGGATGGAGTGTATGTATTATAAGGCTGCACTCCCAGGCCAAACAGGATAGAAACTGTCTAGTATCCTGGGAGCCCTATATACGGAATTTATTACCATCCCCTGGTTTCTGTCACAATATATATATACTTCGATACGGCTGTCCAGAACTACAGTATATATATATATATATATATATATATATATATATACATATATATATAAAAGGGAACCCATATATCCAATTAAATTGTGTGTTATCAAAATTACTCCATGACTTGTATTGGGGAAGGGGGGATGGACGTTAACAGGAACATGTAACCTGGGCGAGGGGAACAAGGCAAGCTTTGGGTCATCATATGGTCCCAAAAGATTTAATCTGGGCAGAAGCACTAACTGAACTAAATACAGTAGGGCACCGAGTCCCTGGTGCCACCTACCCCTCTTGTACCACTCATAAATTATAGCTGGTCTAAAGTAAACCAAAACATCAAAATAGGATTAACATCATATTTATAGGACATAAACCAGTGGTAAACTTTGAAGTGGCAGGAGGCGTTGCGTCTGCTCAGCACAGCCACATCGACCACAATGTCTCTTCATCACGAATTTGATGGCATCAAGTCATTCTGTTTTTTTTGACTCCCAGTCCACGTCTGTCTCTTCAGCTTCCACCAGGGAATCCTTGTCAATGAAAAACCATCAAAGTATATCTTCTCCCTCTGCCAGGTTTCTAGCCATTGCTGTGCCGTCTTTGATGAGAAAGCAGAAAGGGTAACCCCACCTATATTTTATATTGTGCTGTCGCAGTGTTTGTTACCGGCTTCACCTTAGGGTTTGTCACATACGGCACCAAGCTAGCACGTGACCTGCATACGGGACAAGGGTTAATACTGACACTCACAAGCGCTCCCACTTTTCACCTCCTCAAAGGTCAAATGGACAATATCTCCTCTACAGGATCAAGGATTAATATACAGCTCACAAACTGCCCCACTCTTCACCTTCGCAAAAGTCCATCAAATGAGATATCTCTCCTAAATTCATCCCAATATACCACCGCCATGAACAGCACACAAGTGAGCATGTGACTTTGATATGCAACCAGAGATAATACACACAGCTACTCTAGACACCCCCCTTTCTCCTCCTCCAGCAACCAGTGAGTTAATATTAACCCCTACTCAATTGCAAATCATATCCATCTATCCACTTGCACCACTTGGGGATATGCAAATATGATAAAAGATATCAGACTAATATTTGCCCCAGGTCCCTGTTTATTATAGAAAAAACTATGCACTTTAACACACCAAAATCAGTTGTAGCAAAAAATGTGTCTGAATCGTAATTACCCTCCCAGAGTGTGCAATCAGTAATTCAGAGCACAAAGCATTACTTATTAAATTGAATAATCACTGAGGAAGGCATTGCCGAAACTCGTCTGATGTGTTTTGGGCACTCACAGCCACCATAGTTGTCTGAGAGCAGAGCTAATTCCTCACACAGTCCTCACGCAGCTGTTGGCGCATGGTCACGTGCGCTCGTGCACGTTTGGAGCACGAGGGGAGATGCAGCCTGGTGGAAGCAGAGAGGCCGGTGGAAACCGCCCCTTGCAAGGAAATCAACAGAGGACAAGTGAAGGAAGATCTGCCTAACAAAGACAACAGGAGCTGGCAAGCTATGCACCAACGCACTGCTTTATAGCTTGTTTGTGAGTGTTCCTACTTTTATCTTTTCCTGTAATAAACGTTATTATGCCTCTCTCTTTTCTTTTCCTAAAGTGGAACAAGTGTGAAGAGACACACCTATCATCTGGATCAAGTTAACCTGTTGATACTTTCTCCAAAGTGGACTTACTTTGCGGGACATTTTTACTTGGACATTTGTTTATGTAAGTGCACTTTTCACAGAGATTGGATATATTTTGCACTGTATATAGGATAGTTGTGTGTTTTAAAGGTTTAAACACATAGTGTTTTTTCACATTAGACCACATATTTAACCCACGCGCTGGTATTCCTTTTTATATTATTAAATGTTTTAATATATATTGCGGCATATGTTGAGGCATTTACAGTGAGATGGAAACAAAAAGAAAACAGCGCACAACGCCAAATAGTGAAGTAAGTAATAGAATGTATTACAATGTTAAAGGGGTAATAAATCTGCGTACATCAGATAGAAATAACATGTGCATTTAGTGCATAACACACTGGTTACCACTCTGTAGCTGTAAAACAGGACGGTCTGGCACTCAGCTGTCTCTGCAGGAGCCTCTATGATGGTTCTGGGGCATGGGATCCTTCATGCACTCCTCACACAGCAGGACTCTGCTCACAAGGGGATTCCTTTCAAGCAGCCTGGTAATACTGCAGATTCAGACACTTAGTGGGACCGCTCCTCAACCGGCGATATACTGCCTCCAGGGGAATTCCCCTACAGTCCCCCGTCTCTCCTGTGTAGATTTGCTGCTTTTCCCAGCTGCTATGATCTTAGGGCAGTCCAGAGCTGTTGGAATTGCTCTGCAAACACTTCCGCAGCTGCAGGGGCTTACACAGCGTGCCACGATGCCGCTCCGTCACGTGGTGTAGCGGAGTGACGTCACAGTTCTCGTGGCAATGGAGGAATCAATAGGGAGGAAGAAGGAGAGTCCCTTACAGTCTCTTACCGGCGCAGAAATCGCTCAGTTAGCACGGTGGCAGCCAATATAAGCTGATAGTGATACAAATCCAAAGGATGAATATAGGCAAAATTATGGCATTAATACATCCAACAAGTTTCGTAGATCTAACTACTTCTTCAGGGAATAATTTGGCCATTACCCAGAGGTCTTAAATACCTCTCAGAGATGTCTCATTGGTCAAACAATTCCAACAGCGTCCTGCTGTGTGAGGAGTGCATGAAGGATCCCATGCCCCAGAACCATCATAGAGGCTCCTGCAGAGACAGCTGAGTGCCAGACCGTCCTGTTTTACAGCTACAGAGTGGTAACCAGTGTGTTATGCACTAAATGCACATGTTATTTCTATCTGATGTACGCAGATTTATTACCCCTTTAACATTGTAATACATTCTATTACTTACTTCACTATTTGGCGTTGTGCGCTGTTTTCTTTTTGTTTCCATTTCTTATAGTGTGTGGGGTGCTGAGCCACCCCTAATGTTTATAGCAGCAGACGCCCTTATCAACCACACGGTTATGTTGTAATTTAATTATTTAATCACTTATTCACTGTGGTATTGTGGTTTACTTTATTTATATATGGTTTAGTCACTGCACTGTATTCAATTATAAGGAGATAGATAGTAGCGCACAGTTTATTTCTGTATTTACAGTGAGATGCCTTCGTTTTTACCCAGGCAAGAGTTCTAATACTGGTGGCCACAGATGTTGCATGTGTTATTACTGTACCACCATTAACGCTTGAAACAATGTGGTAAATATCAGCGATTTCAATCACAGGGTGCAATAATGTTTGATACATCTATATGACTCCTTCCAACTGTGCTGCCAAAGAGACATATGAGGGTTCAAAAGCTATGTACTGTACACTATAATTTTGTCTATAAAGAACTCTAATATTGGTCCATTAATAGGTTATCACAACAAACACCAAACACTCTTTGATAAAGCACACAAGTGCGCAAATCGCGTTAGAGGTCCCTGCATCTCTATTTTAAATGTTGCTGACAGCCAAAGAAATATATTTCCTCATTTTTCCTCTCAGGCAGTGCACCTCTACATCCTGTCCCCCACAGCAGATCTTCCGATATTCTACACCAAATCTAATGTGGAAACGCTGCTTGTTTCTGTCTTGCTTACTTGATTTTGTACAAAGGCAATATTGCCTTAATAGACTGACCAATATCATAAATAAATACAGGAGAAAAGTTTGTTTAACAAAGTGCAACCAAGCAGAGTGCAAAAGATTTGATATATTTTTAAGGAGAACCGGAAAGTTCCCTGAACACAATTGCTTGGAGTCCCTCGATGGAGCACATCAATGGCTCCACACATTACTCACACGCATTTGAGGTAATATGATATCATGTGGAATACATCAGTTTGTGATATGATTTGTCATTTAATGAGAAATGTAAGTGGGGCACAAACTCATAACTGGACATTTGCACCTGTATAAATGAATGTTGCAGTTTTATTTAACACAGAAAATATGTAGGACATGTCACACTTTAGGCTTATGGAAAAGTGCCAACGTTTCCCTCCGTACATACTAAAGCAGGGAAAATGCGAGGTATATTTTGAATTTAAATAGTTCACACCATTACCAAGGCAACAACAATCTATATCGTACACTGCATATTTCAGTTAGACTATGGGAAAGTTTATGCCAGACTATTAAAAATGTATATAAAGTCAGATTAAATAACAGGGCAACAATTAGATGCATCTTATAACATTCCAGTGTTGCAGGAGGGAGGACCTATTATAAAGCTTGATAAAGTATGATAAAGATTTGGAAATGCAGAGGAATTTTGTTAAGAATTACCAAATGATATGGGACACGTATGAGTTCAAAAAACATATCTGCTACAGAGGTAGAAGATTTTTAATAAAGACAAATATGCCTCGGCTGACAATTTAAAAATAAATGTATTGCACATGTGTCAATCTTTCAAACAGTGAGTGCCATTTCCTTGAAGTTTTTACGATTTTCTATTGGTTTCTTGTATTTCACTTTGACGGGCTACGGGAAGTACTAACAAACTCTAGGCATTCCTCCTATCTTGATTCATCATTAGTCTTGGGAAATAAAAAGTAATGATATGTGTAAAAATATATACATTCCTAAATAACTACATGAGTTTATAACAATATAAAACAGCGAGCAGCAGGATGGGGGTTTATCTGCACTTATGTGTAGAAGCACAACCCGTCACGAGAAAATACCACTGATAAAACAAATGCAGGGAAAACAGCCACAAAATATATGTATACAGAACACATACAATATGATACAGTCTCTATAAGAAATGTATAACCTATTATGTGTTGGATCTTCTTTACTTGGAACCTTTAGCACAGTTTTATTACCTCTTAATGGCACCATTTTTGCTTTGATACAGACCTCTTAACGCAGTAGTCTGCACTGATTACTTACTTTAATAGATCTGTCCATGCCCTTTACGAAGCTGGTTTTATTTTTAAATATGATGCTTCGTTCAGACTTTTGAAATATTAAGTGCCCGGGAGACTAAAATGAAGTTCCTCCCAGAGCCTATTGCAGTCTAAAGCATTAACCTCAGATGCTATAGAGTAAGAAAATCATGTTCTGTAACACTGAAAAAAATATATTTTTTTTTAAGTAAGAGCAGGACATGTTCAGGGGGGCAAGATACTAACATTATACGAGTTAAACTCAAATAGGCTTCTTGGAGAGGATTGCTTTAAAGCCAAAAAGCTAACCAAACTCACAGTTAATATCTATAGTAGAACACTTCACATAGTGGGAATTTATACACAAACAGTTCTGCTCTGTTACAAGTGTTATATACAGTATGACACTGCTCAATAAAAGTCATTACCAATCTGAGTTCACTTTTCAAACAAAATAACATAATATAATGCAAATTAAATTAGAATATTAGAGTGTCACATAATGCTGAATAGAACCATACACCTCTCTAAATCCAACTAGTTATTAAGAAGCCCACACCATCTATGAAGAGTGCCGCTGTCTTGTTCCTGCAACTAATCAATAATGATTAATTCTTAATACATTTTTGGCTCACTGGACAAGAAGTTATGAGAGGACATCCAAGTTGGAAAATCAGTCAACATAAAAAAAACAATCCAATATCTCTGGAATCTATGTTTCTTCCAGCATCGTACTTAAATAGTAAATCTCTACATTGGTGAATGTCTGTCTATTGGGGAATGTGTTAGGTAGCATTGCTGCATCTATTTTCACAAGCATTACATAAAATCAAATGTCTTATTACAGAAATATCATTGTTTCAATAGGTAACAGTTTTTTTGTTATGTGATCTGTTGGGTACATTCTTTATATGTCTGCACACAGGAGAATATACATATACAGATGTAGAAGCCGTTATGGAGATGTTCAGATATACTGTATTGTGTTATGGATTTCCCGCCAAAACGTATTGTCGGGGACAATAATGGCTGCTACATCTGTATATGGCACAACGAAAAGAGCAAGGGGATTAAATACACGTAAAGCAGTCATTTGCAAATATTTACTTATAAATAATTGAATTTATGTTAAAGCCATGATGGAACCATCATTAAATGTGTAACAAAAGCAGTATGCAGCTCTGATGTAGTAATTATTCAAGAGGTGCTCTAAGAGCTTCCAGGAAACATTACAAAATCATTCATTTGGCACATAAAACAATTAGGGTTTTTTCATTGAAACCACTGCATAACAGCGTGGGGATTTCACTGGATCAAACAACTTCACCAGTCCAGACCATGCTATGGTGTCCTAGAAAAAAAGATATGTATGATTAGTTAAGAGGTATCACAATAAGACAAACTAGCACACGGTACACTGATACTAGCACACTGATAACTGCTTTAAATATACAAAGCAGTTTTCAGAAAATCTTCAGGGAAATCAAAGGGCCAGTATTTTAAGGGTCCCCACAAAAATGTTTTTGAATCAAAACAGAAAACCAGGGAACTTAAACTAAAACATATTATTTGTATGAAAAATGAAAATGATAAGACAATTGACATGAAAATAGTTTTTCTCCACTTATAATGTAAATGGGAGTGAAGCTTTAAATACACAGATCTCAGACCATGCAGAATCTAAAAATCTGTGGTAAAAATTTAGCATATAGGTGTTTATATAAAAACAACAGTTTTGAACCTTAGGAAGCCAATGAAAGCGATCGTAATAATGACACTTTGAACCTACAAAGTAATTTCAGAATAAAAAAATGGTCAAATAGAAAAGCATGTAACAATTGAATCTAATTGTTAACTTTGTACAGCAAATAGAAATACTAGTTGTGAGCACATTCACGTCTCTGACAGGTATGCAACCCTACCTTCCCCCATTATCTCTTAGCATACAATGTTTCTACTGCAGCCAGGGATTCTGGGCAATGACATGCAAATGAGTACACAGTGTGTGACCTTTTAACTTTCCATGTTAACTTTGAAGTTCCAATATATGCAAGGAAAACATAAAATGTCTGCCCTTTTTCTATTACTATTAAAAGGGCGACCATCATTTAAGCTGGCACATGGAACAGCTTGGCGGTGCAGAATGTTATTGGAGACGTGGGAAGGGTAAGTGGCTTGGGTTACCTCTGTGTAGAAGTGCTAAAGAAAAATAATGTTAAGGTTTTAAACATAATGAGAAAAAGAAGAGGGTCAAATGCTTGTATAACTCTCGATGGCTCAAAAAGAAGTAGTGTAGTGATAAGAACATTGCCTCTGAAAGGGCTGAACTTGGTTGGAATCCCAGTCAGTTGACCTTGTGACCTTAGCCAAATCCCTTTTAGTCCTCTGTGCTTTAGGCACCAAAAAACGGATTGTTAGTTATACACGACAGGGAATTGTTGTGCGTGCAAAATTCAATGTACAGCACATTACAGTACATTGTCAGCGCTACAGTATATAGGAATAGTATTAATATGGTTACATAAGAACTAGTCCTTTTTTCATATTTAAAATACAGATAAGTACATTCCCTCATTTTCCTCTTTGTAGCGTCTCACAGTGCATCTGTATTATCCCAGGTGAGTACTCTAACTGTCCCTCCAATTGGTAGTAATTTAAATGTGCGGGAGATACTCTTTGCCAGTGTTGCTGTATTAAAGCAGGCCAACTTGCTGGGGAGACTGTGAGGAAATCATGTGTTTACTTGGTCACAATGAAGCTTAGTAAATCCATTATTGAATTCAATGAATGTTTAATGAAAAATATTAGTAAACATATCTAGACACTGATGGCCTTATTCATTAAACAGCCAATAGGAAGAAAAAAAAAATATATACACGGCCCTGAGGAAGGTCTCTCTGTGGGACCGAAACGTTGGCTTACGTGTATTTCATGTTGTGAATATAGACTTTTGGATTAACCCCGAGCGGTCTGCTGTCTCTTTACTGGTCTTTGGATTGGTTCGTATCATATTTACTCTCTATGGGACTAGCATCTGCTATTACTACATCTTCAATTACAGTGTGCTGACTGAATTTCATGTGTATATATATATATATATATATATATATATATATATATATATTTGTATCATGGCGGTGAAAATAAGTCTTGTGAGGGAACAGTCAATAGCAAGTTTTAATATTGTTGAAGATTTCCTTTGGTATTTTTTTCAAGATATCCCCCTCTAGGACTGACTCATTTTATCAGATATTGTTAGACATCTTTTGCGGCTTTGGTCAATGCAAAAAAGTGACTTCTAAAACAATGGGACAAAATGGTTATTAATACCTCATTTGCTTTCTATTTGCTTTGAAGGATAGTGATATAAATGTCTGATTACAAAAAAAACACCTGAGTTCTGATATGTAAAAAGGTTGAAGGATACATCCTGAGATAGATGCATGACAAAACCATAATTCCTGAAATCTTTTTTTCAGCCTGTATTTCAGAGCACAACAATAAGCTTGTAATAATGTGAAAACTAGGTCAAATAACTATTTGGTTGAGTGAAAGTAAATCAGTGCAGCATGGAGCATGGCTGATCTCCACTCTTGGAAATCACACAGATCTCTGATTTACATTGAGCTGGGAGCCAGGAAAATACATCATTATCTACATACTTCAAAATTGCTTTTTGTGTGTAAAAATACCATTTAGAACAAAATCAAACATTTATAGCAACATTTTGATTCCAAGTAGGGATTTGAAGGGAAGGTATTTCATCTGACACAATGTAACTGTTAAAATGTTTATAGTGGAAAAACGGGACTGTTCACATGAGTGTGTTTAATTTAAAAAGATTGCAAACATTTTTTTTCAGAGATCAAAGCAAAAGCTGCACAAACCACTTTTTTAAATTTCAACAAAACAGGCCAATATATTCGTAACTTGCTAATCTAATATAGGCTACTTTTAGCTCAGGGGCACACACTGATTCCCTTGAAATACAAATTAAGACTATTCGTTACATTAGGTGTCACCTATTAAAAGAACCGTGCATAATATTACAGACTTTGACAAGTTAAACAGATAACTTCATCAGTCCAGAAATGTAATTTTTTTTTGATTAAGCATGGTATCTACATATAGTTGCTATAAACATTACGCCTGGCATCTTGCAATTAGTCTTCAATTAAAATAACATTAAATTACTTATTAGACTTACCAAAAAGAACAACATGTGCTGGGCATATGTTTCAAGGCAAAATGCTTTTCTCTGCTTCAAATGATGTATATAATGAACCATGTTCTCTATGAAACTTTCCTTGCTCAGTATTTGTAAATGATCTCATCTAATGGAGGAACTTACTATGTGTCAAAAAATTAAACAGAAAACATACCTGTTCTTTCAGATAGCAGAGCCGGTCCAGAAGAATCAAGGCCTCAATACAAGGAGCCAGAATAACTTTGAGCTGAAATGAAGATTGATTAAGCATTAGGGAGGTTGAAAGGCAAATAATAAATGTACATATGAGGCTTGTTTTACTTCTCTGAAACGGTTTCAGATTGAGAATAATACTGTATATATTTCTAGTGTGGATAGAAAATGACCAGCCTTGGCTATAGGGTATGTCCTTATCTAGACAAAACATGCCAGCTGTACTACTTCCATAAATATCCAAATCAAGGAGCTTGCTATATTCCTTACATACCTAACCACAATGTGCCATATTAGTTTAATCCATCCTAGTGTGAGTTCAAGTCATTCAGGATCTCATAGATGCAGAAGGGAGAATCTACAACTGATTTAACACCATCGCTCACAAAATCTGATGTATTTATAATAGGACATCTAGCTGTATAACAAAATAGATATCAAATCAATTGATTATAGCATTTCCTCATGTCAGTATGAAAAGAACACTCACTCCTGACTTAAAGCAGCAAAACGTGATTTAAAAAAAAATTTTTTTTTTAAATAAATATATCAGTTCATGTATATGTAGAGGTATCTGTACCATGTTAGTTGAGCTTAATACTCAAAAACGAATTGACAATAATGTTCTGTGGCTAACTAAATGCTTTTAAATAAAAGCATTTAATTAGCCACAGAACTGTATCGTCTATTTGTTTATATTTGTTTATATATATATATATACTGTATATGGGTATAAATCGTCACATTTTAGCGTAAATTTTTATCTTTACAAAACCAATAGAACACAGGCCTCAGGTTCAGATTCATTTTAGACTTGCTGGTTCATTTGTGGAGACGAGACTGAAGAAATGGATCAACCATTTCCAGCAGCTGACCAGTGGAATAAGATTTAATCATATTTCCTATGAGTCACAGCTGTCTGGAAAACTAGAAGTGGGACTTATATTCCCCTACTCATGTCAAGCATTTAATCTGTATCTTTATGTATATAATTCTAGAGAGAAGGAACAAAATAATTGGATGGAAACAAGTGTGTATTTTGAGAGTTGCACAAAAATGTTATTAACTAAATACAATAACATATGGCTTAGCTGTTTAAAAGACATCATATACAAACCATGTCTTCACTGATATTAGACAGTTAGAAAATTATACTGTACACTTGAGAAACAAGGTCTCCTAATTCCATTCTGGGGCATGTACTGTATAATGTCAAAACCAATCACTTCTCCTTATAATGCAACTAGTTACAGTTATACAGTTTTAGACTTTTATGGGCATGACATAAAATGACTAATGCGCACAGGTTTTGAATGTTAAAAATAAAATAAAGATTTCTCATTTAGCCATGAGGTATGTGAGACATTTGTGTTGAAACTCAGTTATAATAATTACAGTATTGCAAGGAAAATGTGTGTAGCAAGCAAAATCTGAAATCCAAATCTTTGTTCACTTAAGTGTTGTACAGCAACATTCTTTATTATTTTCTCTTTGTTAAATGAGTGTTTTGTGTCTTACTACATAATAAAAGTTTTGTTGAGTTCCCATGTCAAAAACTGTTCAAATCCACTAATTGTGCCTTAAAATGCACATAAGACCTAAAAACACTGGAGAAAGGTTATTACCTAAAGTATAATTCCAGAATGTTTTTCTGTTTTTTTAATCAAGATATTTTGCTTACTTATTCAAACCTGTTTACCTATTATAACACATACATTTAATTTGTTTTATTTAATGCAATTTAGATTAATGGTGAAATACGTAGATAAAGACCTCCAGGGAACCTCCAAGAGATGTGAGACCCTGTAGAGGGGCGCTCATTGGATCCACAGGTAGCTGTTACCGAACGGACTGAAAGTGAGTCCGGCCTCTTGCAAAATTGGTGCTCTGAAAGTGCTGCTTCCGCATCAGCTGACGTGGCGTCCATAACGTCCCTACGCATTTCGTCATGAACATGACTTCATCAGAACGCGACCCCTGATGAAGTCATGTTCATGACGAAACGCATAGGGACGTTACGGATGAAACATCAGCTGACGCAGGAGTAGTAACTTTATGAGAGGTCGGTTTCACTTTAAGTCCGTTCGGTGGAAGCTACAGTACCTATGGATCCAGTGAGCGGCCCCTTTACAGTGACTCACATCTCTTGGAGGTTCCCTGGAGGTCTTCACAACGGGTCAGTCATCCGCTGCTGACACCTTCCAGCTAACATTGATCCCACGTGCTGGGCTTCTGTTTATATCTAACATGCGATTATAAGCTCAACCATTGTGAGTGCAAGTCTTAGAGGCTTTTTAATTTTTATTAAACTGTTTAACTATCAAGTTACACAATGCAGCTTGCCTTCTTGTTGTTTTCCGTTTTTTCTTTGTGATGTGGTTCATCACTAATTGACGTTGCAATTTAACTCCATGTATTTACAAATGTATTGACATTTATTTATTTACAATATGGCGTGATTATATTATTGTTAGTTACTTTATGCACTATTGCACTTTCATTCTTCGCCATTAGTTATCATTCTATTCATTATATTAATGACATGTTACTAATTTATTTAATCACATATACTGTAGGTTTAACGCTACTGTGTGTGTGTGTATGTGTACATATATATATATATATATATATATATATATATATATATTTATATATATATATATATTTTTTTTTCTTTCACAAAAATGCAAATTATCTTACTGTGTCTTGATACATGGTCAACATAATTTTGTATTAATAATATAACAAATACAAGTCATGGTATTTCTATGGAACACGATGGAGCAACCAGACCAATCCAAATATTAATTAAGTCCCCTCTACTTCAACATCCAAGGCTACGGTTCGGTGTCAGCGCTACACGTGCGCATGCAAGGCTGGTGGTGCGTGCAGCTCTGTTCCCTGGTCTTTGCAGAGCTGCAGGGGGAAACATAAAGAGGCGTGGCGGGGGGTGCGGCCATAATGTAACCCAACAGGTTTGCCCTCATTGGCTGAACCGCCGGGGGGCGGGGCCAGTGCTCCGTCGCCAGTTCTGAAGACAGTTTACCTGTCTTCAGAAAAATCTGGCCGCGCAGCGCGGTGGCCAAGGTAAGTAGCGGCCCCAGCCCTATTGAGGGGCGGTTCTTGTCCCTGCACCGCACACCTAAGCGCGCTGCAGTAGGCTGTGGGGACCTAGCCCAAGGTGTGCCATGTGATCACTACAGGAACCGTCACATGAGGAAGTGCCGGAGGTCTGGTGGCACTCTGGTGCTGCGGGACCCCCGGTACTGTAAAGGTTAACAGTTCGCTCAGCTTTTTGTTTCAGGTGTTTCATAGGGATATCATCCTTTTCGTAAAGGTAAAATGTTCCTAGTATATTGCATACAGCAGCTGAGATCTGAAAGGTAGCCAAATGAAAGAGACACCTCAGGTTCTATTGCCTAACAAGTGGCTTAACATGCAGTAAAACCTATTAACTTTTACTTTCAAGGGAACAAAAGTACTCAAAATATTTCATGAAGTGGAAAACGGAGCCACAGGCACTACAGAGCAAAACTGACATCGTCATATGCCCCAAAAAGTCAAGCAAAAAAAAAAAATCAATGGACAGCTCTTGAAAGAAAAAACCCCAGAAATATCAAGCCACTGAATGTGTAAAAATATATATAAAGGTTAATTCATCATATCACAAACAATTATGTGTGTTTCGTCCTCACCATGGCACTTCATCAAGTATTACCAGGACTAAATACCAATGGCTCCCCAAAAGGAATCATCAATAAAAACAGCTTTATTCAAAAGAATAACTTATAAAAAAAATGCATCATTATTATGTTTAAACAGGCAAATAGCATTAATGTGCAATGGAGAAATTCTAACATAACTATACTCCTAACATCTTAAACATCCATTGTTCCCCCAACGGACCATCAATAAAAAAAAAAACCCAACGCTTCAGAGAAATGAATGAAAACATGAAAATACACAAGTGACAACCTGTGTACATTTACAAAACGCCTGAAAAGGACAAAGAGGTGGTAAAAAAACGAAATATGTATCTATTGTAAAAAGCTTAATACTTTACTGTACTTCTTTTCAGTAACTATTTTTCCTACCATATACACATTTTCAATGGTTTTTTATCGTGATACTAAATTACATTTTCAGTAGAGAGAGAATCTTATTTGGTTGTCATTCTCTGTGATTTCATATGCTTTCTGCTGCTTTACTGTTCCTTAATATTAGTTTTGTGAATACGTTCAATACAATTCTTTGTTGTTCAAAGAGTTCCCGGTGTTAAGCCTTATTCTGGGATGCAGATCAAAAGCTCATATTTTATTTTGCAGAATACACATTGCACATTGTCAGCATCCCTCTAACTGCAGTTAAGGGTCATGTAACATATGATATACTTTCTACGACACAAATTGGACTATTTAATGCTTTGTCTTCATCCGAAGATGATATTACATTTCTCCAAAGTAGCTGAAAGTTTGTCTCCTGGATACGGTTTATGTTTAACCACAGGATGTAGTCCCCAGTATATCTTCGAGCTGCAGTATCTTGATTTTTGAAGAATTTGAAATGTGTACTGATATTGTTAGCAATGAGGAAACATGCATACATTACATTGTGTGTGTGGTTCACTTCAGCTCCAGCAATAATAAAGATATGAACAGTGCAATAACTGTGGGGTATTACCATGGTAAATGCGTTCAGCTCATTCATTCGGGGTTTATAATTCTCATAGTAGTCCATTATTTGCTTGTCTGAAAGCTGAAAATGAAAACAAATATGAGATCAGGTACAGGAATAACTTCTTGCAGTGTAAGCTACTGATACAATCCCAGAAGTACTGTAAGAGACTTGTTAATTACCAGTTTGCCTCATTTTTCTTTTGCAGCTATGAGTCATAGTAAAGTGAAATGTGAATTTTGTGTTGCTGTCTTTGATCATTTTATTACTATAATAAAAATACCAGCACTCATGCAGCAAAAAAAATAGATTATATTGTGATATATTATTGCATTATTGTAAATCACTTTTACATGATGCATGCATTTAATAATAATACAAATAGTAGTAGGTAAAATGTGACTCATTCATGATGAATAACCCACCAAGACACACAACTAGCAAAGTATTTAGTAAAAACCATGGTAAATATTATGTAGGTACAAACATACAGGCCCATAATTACTAAGCAGTACTCTAGCATAAGACAAGGGAGCGCCCCACAGGGGGGGCAAGGGATTTTCTAAGGGGGGGGGGGGGCACGGTGGTTGCAGAGCCCCCACGCTCTTCCCCCAGGCATGTAAATTAAATGCTGGGGGAGGCGCGAGGCCTCTGCAACTTCCCTTACCTGCTCTCAGCCGGCTGTTTAGTGACGTGTCGCCATGACAACCCGGCATCAAAATGACGTCGCGGGGTCAAATGTCAATGCGTGTCGTGATTTCATATGTCGCGTGGAGACCGAGAGCAGGTAAGGAGGAGGAGCACAGACAGGGGGGCACAAACTGAAAAGTTTGCCCATCCCTGGCATAAGACACCTTCTGGCACCGAAAGACACTTTACACATGCACTTAGGGACCATCCCTGCTTAGTAAATATGGGGCACAGTATTACATGAAACAGTTTTACATCTGCATTTCACAAGTACAACGATGTAGCATTAACAAAACCTGATACAGTGTGTTTTGGCACACTGCTCTATTTGAGAACAGTTGTGTCCTACTGTAGGCTAGAATACTTTCTTACAGTACATTTGGTCCAGGATATTTCTGTAGACTTACGCACTTAAATAAATCCCTTCTGTTGTATTAGATCGACTTCTAATTTCATTTTTAATTGAACATCCTTGGGTTACTATATCAGGTTTTAGCACACAGACCCAGTAGTGCAAGATATTTGGCAAAACAATTATCAAACAGGAAAGTGTTAAGTGTTCCCAGCAGGAGACTGTGGCTGTATTTGGGACATTCCACTGACTGAAGGATTGATTCAGCGGCAGCCATTACGTGATCTCAGAGAGCAGGATATTTCACTGATCGATCACAAGACAACGGATCAATCGGCAGTTTAGGTAATTGGTTTTCATTAAAGGTAATCAAATTATCTAGTTTCCAGATCTAGTGGCTTTTCATGTGCACTAGTGAGTAACAGGGTATCCAGAAATTACCCGGACACGCCACCAGCGGATTGGAACACGGTGCCAGGTAATTTCCGTTCTGCTCTGCTCGCTCGGTCCTCCTTTTGGAGAACAGCAGGAGCAGAGCAGCAGAAGACTTACCTGCAGTCAGCGGCGGAGGGTGAGGAGGGCCACGGCGACATCCTGGTGACAGTGGGAGCAGCGGAAGACATCCTGGTGGCAGTGGGAGCAGCGGAAGACATACTGGTGGCAGTGGGAGGAGTGCAACTTCTGACTTCTGGTGCAGCTCCTCCCTGGCTGTCCAATAGTAACTGTAGGCTGTGAAGGATGTCTTCTCCAGCTCCCACCGGCTAAAGAATGATGCCATCTGCTGCCACCGCCACCAGGATGTCTTCTGCTGCTCCCACCACCACCAGGATGTTGCCGTGGTCCTCCTCACCTTCCGCCGCTGCTGGGTGCAGGTAAGCCAAAACTACCCGTCCGGTATCCGGTCACCTGGCAATTTTGTTTCCCGGGCACCATGTAAGCCTTTCCCAATTCCTCCTACTGACTCTCCCCAAGTCGCAAGCTAGTGCACACAGGACAAAACTTCAGCAAAGTATTTTGATACATATAGTAGGGGCAGGATAAAAATGTTCCAGTTTTGTTTTAAAAATGTGCCTTTATACATACATTCGGCTGTCTTTTACAATAAGAAATGTGGACTTTTCCCAAAAAAATTTTTTTAAGAAAACGAGCCCATGCAAACTATCAAATACATGTTTCTGTGCCCCTGAAACTACAAACTGTACATTAACGTTACAGTATGGCTGAAAGTATATGACTAATAGCAAAAGTACATGTTTATCTACAATAATATTTCTGGTGTGCAACTGCTGCCACAGTAATTGTGAGACAAAGGGACAACCCCTTTTGGAAATCAAACTGCCACAAATTCCTTCCTGCTTCTCAAACACCTATGCCCAACAAGATTAGAAATCCATACAATGTACACTTTTCTGTGAGCAATTTCCGCAGCAGCTCCAGCTGTAAAAATTCCTTGTCAGATTAAACTGGAATCTGGCACCACTGCTATGTGGATAGGATAATTTATATCTGAAATATAAACAGTTGTCCTTGGAGCATAGAATTTGATGCTGAACACATACTATGCTCTATTACACAGTTCTACGATAAAGGCTTTTCAGAGTGATTATTCCATTCATATTTCTTCTTTGTTTCTACTGTATTTTCTACAGCGGTGCGCAAACTGGGAGGCAGGAGAATTTATAGGGGAGCGCGGGCGGTTACAGAGGCCCCGCTCTCTTCCCCACAGAAATTAAATATTAAATGCCGGGGGAGGCGTGAGGCCTCTGTAACTCACTTACCTGCTGCCAGCTGGGTCAGCGTCAAATGATACCACAGGGTCATGAGACATCATGCGTCGCCATGGCAACGCGCGTCAAATGGCGCGGTGGGGTCACGTGACGTCACATAACCCACAACGTCATTTGACGCCAAGCCATTGGGAGAGGGGGTTGGGGGGGGTGTGAACACTGCGGCTTCCGGCAAGGGGCCGATGCTCAAGAAGTTTGCGTACCCCTGTTCTACACAACCAAAAACTTTGTGAAAGTGCAGACATGCAAAGGGTTTTTAAATGAAGGGCCCCTTGTTGTAAATATAAAGAAAACGTTTTTTGTTGTTAACGCCCAACCCTAGGCTGCAACAGGTGCGATAAACCGTACTAGCACCTGATGCATGTTCCCTTTAAAGTAACAATTTTGCGAATTTATACCGTGTTAATTGAACATGTTTCAATTTGCCCGCTGAATTGAAGCATATCAGATACTTATGTTTATTTGTTAGCCTGATTAATTTAATGTAATTAAAAGCGAGGCAATATATCACAAGAATGAGTTATGAAACACGACATTCTCATTAATGATTTCCTGAGCCCATGCCTGGGTTTCTAGTGACAGCTTTCTGCTTTACAAACACATACAGTATGCAAATATGACATTGTCCCAGATTTTGACCCATGAACTCTCCTTCTGCGCTTTTAATTTCCCCCGTTTTATTTTGTTATGCTTATAGTGTAAAATTTTAGTTATATGCTTCGATCCTTCATTCTTTCATTTAATTAAAAAACACTGTACTACTAAGGCTGTGCTTACAGTGCCGGCAACTTCGCCCGAAAACAAAAGCATTGCCGCCGGCGCATGCGCTTATAGTGCACGCGACGGCAACAAAGCGACGTCGCCGTCGCGAAAACTGGTAGCCGGCAAAATTTGATTTTTCAAGGGTTGTCGCGTCCCGTGACAACAATCAAATTGCCGAAATTACGCTACACCGCCACCCGGCGAAATATAACTTTCAACCGCCGTCAACGGCACTATAGGCACGGCCTAAGTACACTATTTAATCCCATATTATAGAACAAATACAAACTATTGCGATTTATAATTATTGGTAGACTATTACAGTTGTAATACTATAGTTGCCGATTTTCCCCTTATGAAGTGTTCTGCATATATTCCAGGAATCAACACCAAGACAGAAATGGTCACCTCTGCCTTCAGAAGCTGAAATTCGTCATTCAGAAGAAAAATGACAAATACACAGGAATTAAATAAAGCAGCGATCTCACTTATCTAGGGCTGTTATATACTGTGTGCGGCCATGCGCGCGCGCCTGTGTGAAGGCGCGTAACGCACACGTTTTGTGTCTATACTGTGCGCGAGTGTAAGGTACTGTGTGTGTGTGTGTGTGTGTGTGTATGTGTGTGTGTGTGTTTAAATGCGTTTTCAAATAAATAAATAAATCCTTTAATATTTTTTTTAATAACATTGTACACACACACACACACACACACACACACACACACACACACACACTTAAATTTTCAGCAGCACAATTTCTTTCTTTCTCTCATCTTCCCCGTCGGCCGGTTCCATGCTCCCTGCCGTGCGTGCGGCACCATTATAGAATGGCTGACTAACCTCAGCCAACATAAACTGCCGCGCACGCACGCACTATAGAACCGGCCTAACCGGTTTTCTACAGTATGCTATACGATTCAATCAAGAAGATTAATGACATAACAATTATATTGTGCTAAAGCGATACAGTATATTGCCCCTCTTCCGGTTGCAAAGATATTCTACTGTAATACAATACATTGTATGTAATGAAATTGCTCCTAAAAGTGTAATCAACAAATCAATTTGCTTGCCACAATATATTGTATTCTGGTTCTTAGCATGGTTAGGTCTGTAAAAGTGGTGAGATAAATGGACACATTGGGGGTAATGTGTAATTGTGGTAGAGATGGCAATGAAAAACAAATCTGAATTCTGTTGTATATCTCTGTAGACAGAACGCTGTAACATGGTAATGCGCTACATATTTTTTCCAGTAATGAGACGGCTGTCTTGTTTCTGTTATACGGTACAGCGCACTATTGTTGCATTATGTGGGCATTGGCTACTTTGGAAGTCATAAAAATGATTTGTATTTGCTTAGATAAGAACATCTGGATCAGGCCGATTCTCTTTGCCATCCTGTTGCTTTCTAACCTTATGATTAGACAGCATGTATTCAGCACATGATGTTACATTCTCTGCAACTCATTTCCGAAGCACCTTCACACACTGCAGCACTTCATTGCAAAATCATTCCATGGATACAGGATTTCTGGAATAGGAATGCACATCTAATAAGGGATAACCTAAAAGTCAACTCTGTTTTTGATGCATTTTCACCTGAATTGGAAAAAAACTGAATAAACTGTTATTCTGGGTATTGTTTGGAGTAAGCCAAATGTGAATCCTGCCAAATGTTGTACTCATATTTTTACATAATCCCTGTTACAACCACAAACATGTAATTTCCTTGAATAGAGTTTCATAAATCCCACACAGGGTAACGGCAGAAAATATCTTTATTTTCAGAAGGGGCTGGGTATTCCTAAATGATTGTTAAGGGTGTTTAAGAGCAGCGGTGCACAAACATTTTGAGCTGCGGCCCCCTTTCTGGGAGCTGTAGTGTTCGCACTCCCCCTCTCCCAATGTCTCCATGTCAAATGATGCCGCGGGGCATGTGACGTCACGTGACCCCATTGTGTCATTTGACGCGCGTTGCCATGGTGACGCGTCGCCCAAAAAAAGGCTTATAACGCGGATCCACTTATAATGCAGTCCTAGTGTGGCTCCTGAACATCTTCTACCTTTCTTTTCCCCGGCACCACTATGCAGGCTGAAGACGCAACCTAGCTCCTCAAGTGGTGCCGTGCGAATGACGTCAGCTGGGGTTGTAGGTTTTTTTATTTTAAACATCCAACTTTATTGATAACAGACACACACACACGGGGAGACACACACACGGCCCTGTCGCCCACACTCCTGTGTTGGGTCCCATGTGGGCTCTGCTCGGGTCAGATACCCTCCTCCCTGATCCTGCCCCCGGTGCCCCTCAGCAGGCAGCCGCGGGTGTAATGAGAAAGGAAATGTCCGAAGCCACTGCAGTGAAGGCAAGTATGGACCCAGGTAGAAAAGCAAGGCTTTGATGCACAAAAAGAACAGGAGGGTTACCGGGGAGCCGTTGTAACGGCTGAAGCGCCCACATTTACGTGGATTGTGATGCGGATGCAGACATCAGGGACTCTTTTGCTGATAATAGCAACTGGATCGGAGGACAGACTACAGAGATAAGGACCATACAAATAACCTCTGAGTCCCAATCGCTGAACCTGACAACAGTCTTCTTCGCACCCTCCCTCTCCATACATTATTTATTAACACTACATTGTGTATTAGCAATTCACCAGAGAGCAGGACAGCACCAGGACTACTAGCCGCAGGTGTAATGCTTGCAGTCGCCCATTACGTCCCGCTCCCCGGAGGAGACTGAATGACAAGAGTGGGTAGAAGCTAAAGCCATAGCCATGTGTGACTAGAGGAAGCGGAGACTCCGGGGAGAGAGCGGGAGGGAAGGAGGGGTAATATATATGCACATCAATGCAAACAGGCAAGTGTGCGCTAATTTAAATACATCAATGCAGGCAGTCATGTCCACGGTGTGATTTTTACCGGGTAAGTCCAGATCACGGCGGGCCATTTCCCCCCCCGCTATCCCCGTTATAACGCAGTCATATATAAATATATATATACTACCAAATTCTCTGGTCTATTTTTAAATCAATGAAGAATAATAATGTAGAGAATGTGTTTTTTTTATGGTACAGAAATTGCCATTTAACAACATGAATATATTGTCAGTGTATGGGACTGCGAGGGTCAGGCGGGCAGCGCGCGCACACAGAAACAGAGCCTGGCCTCTCTGATTTACACTACGTCCCTTGCGGACTCCTCCCCCACCTATCACACAACCACTTATTACTGAGTTTCTTCCCTGCTGGCTCCCCATTGGTCCCTGGTAGTATTTATGCTCAGTCAGCCCCTTGGTAGATGGCTGAGCATAAGACTTCTTTCAGTACGAAGTGCTTACTGCATCCCTGCCTCGCTACCTTGTCCTGTGTTTACCTCTAGTTCTGCATCTGACCATTGGCTTGTACCCGGACTCAGACTCTCTCTGCTCCTGACCACGGCAAGTACAACAATCTGCAACTCTCCAACCCCTGACCACGGCAAGTACCTACGACGATCCACAACGCTCTAACCCCGACCCGGCTATTGACTAAGTCCCTGCACTCCGGACGCACTCACGTGGCTGGAGGTCAGTTTTATCCAACCCCCACCTCGGCCTCGCGGTCTGTTTGTGGTGAGCACTCCGTTACAGTCAAGCATTAAAGATCATTATAATATTACTGATGAAATATTGTTACTCTTAAAATAACACACACATAACACCCCCCCCCCCCCGATAGAAGATAGGCAGGCACTCAAAGGCATCTTAAATCAAAGTGCCAAAGTTTTGTTTATAGAACTAATGATTCGAATCATATGAGAGACCTTTCTCAATAAGATCACTGAAGAGTGCCAGCTACCAATATTATATCTACATATATAATGTGTGTTGTATGTATTTGTTCCATGTGTTTTCTAGACCAAAGCTATGTACTGAGATCACATACAGTACAGGTGCAGGCAATAATGTGGTGTTATGTTATTTAAACTATCACGTACCCAGCAGGACTTAATAGAACACAATTCTAAAAGTCACAATTATTACAGAAGAGGGTTTGAAAAAATGATCTCATGCATGAAAAAGGTTAATTAACAAAAAAAAAAAATTGTATGTATTTATATAGGTGACCGAATATACAGTAGCAATCAAATTGAATAAAACTTGGCCAATAATGTTTGGCATTGCAAGTTTTGTTTGTACCCGTTCCTTTCTTTTTCTATCCCGATGCATTGTTTGTATGTACTGTAACACATTAACAAATACAATCAACAATAAACATATTTAAACTAAAAGTAATTTTGAGGTTTCAAGGTCACTTATTCAAATAAGTAAAAAGTGTGGACTAAAGAGATGTGTATGAGGGAATGATGGAACACGATCTGGTGTCCTATATTGGCTTTTCTTCTAATTTCCAAGTAGAATTAGTGAGTATGAGCTGTTTATTTTTTTTAAATGCACTGACAATAGATTAATAAATCACTGACAAACTGAACATGAAATGTTATGTCTTCTTCGTCTTCTTAAGACTCACATGTATCTAATCTATAGACAGTAGCCCAAATACTGTAGATAGTTACATAGTTACATAGTAGATGAGGTTGAAAAAAGACATACGTCCATCAAGTTCAACCTATGCTAAATTTAGACAACAGATACTTTATCCTATATCTATACTTCCTTATTGATTCAGAGGAAGACAAACAAAAAACCCCAGTGTCATATCATCCAATGATATCTCATAAGGGAAAAAATGCATTCCTTCCTGACTCCAAGAATTGGCAATCGGATTAGTCCCTGGATAACATTCTTCCCATGTTTGCTTATTTGGTATATCCCTGTATACCTTTCCTTTCTAAAAAGATGTCCAACCTTTTTTTGAACAAATCTATTGTATCTGCCATCACAGTCTTTAAGGGTAATGAATTCCACATTGTAACTGCCCTTACTATAAAGAATCCTTTCCTTTGTTGCTGGTGAAATTCACTTTCCTCCAACCTTAAGGGATGCCCCCGAGTCCTTTGTACTGTATTTGTTATGAAAAGTTATTTTGAAAGCTCCCTGTACTGTACCCGAATATATTTGTATATAGTTATCATATACCCTCTTAGACGCACACAGGAAAAAACCCTACAGGTGTCACCCTTGAAGAAGTCCGCCCTATCGGACGAAACGCATAGGGTTTTTTCCTGTGTGCTCAGACTTTGTGAAGCAGTCAGCTCCCCTTCGCCGTGAGATCAGCTGTGCTGGTGTTTTGCATCTTCCTGCCTGTGCGTCCTGCATTGCCTTGACTACCACGGAGCCCGATGATCCTCCTCTATTGCTGGAATGCTGAGAGCTGGGCCGTGACGTCAGACCCCGTCTGCATGCGGAAGCGTTGGATATGTAGCAGCTGACCAGAGCATTCTACTGCGTCTGAACCCAGAGTGGTTAAATTGCCTTTATTATTCCTGGAGCATCTCATTTCAAATTTAGATTCCCAGTGACTTTCCACCTTGGAGAGGAATATTGCGCTTTGTGTCCTCCCCCAGACGTTACTTTGGGTGATTGTGAAATCACTCACACCAGCTGCATCTCCTCTTGGTGATATTAATTTTGTTTTTTTAATATTATATATATTGTTAAGGTTTGCACTTACTTTCCTTGCACCATTATGCAAACATGACCTAGTTTTGATACCTTCTCCATTTGGTGACACACTTGGTGCCCCAGCCATTGCCAAACCAATTGCGTCCATAGTCAACTCTATCCTGTCTGCAGGCTATATCCCTAAGACCTGGAAAACTGCCAGAGTTGTCCCAATCTTCAAAAGTGGGGACAAAAACACTGTCTCAAACTACAGGCCAATCTCACTTCTCCCAATACTATCCAAAGTCATGGAAAAATGTGTCCACTCCCAATTAAGCGATTTCTACACCAAGACAAATTTCCCTAGCCAATTCCAATCTGGATTTCGCCCCAAACACTCCACCGTAACTACCCTGCTAAAAGTTTGCAATGAAATCCAGTGTGGAATGGAACGGGGACAACTCACTGGTGCAGTATTCCTAGATTTTGCAAAGGCTTTTGACATAGTCGATCATGCTATCCTGCTTAACAAACTCCAGAGCTCTGGAATAGGGAAACATGCTTTAAACTGGTTTCAGTCCTACCAAACAGGAAGATCCCAACATGTGTCCATCTCAGGCTCTAACTCCAACCCCCTGGATAACACCTGTGGTGTCCCGCAAGGCTCTGTTCTGGGGCCCCTACTCTTCTCAGTGTTCATTAATGATCTTCCCACAGCTTGTAAGGAAGCCTCAATACACATGTATGCAGATGACACAATCCTATATGCACACAGTCATAGCCTCTCTGACCTTCAACACATACTTCAGTCTGACTTTTTGAGACTCGAAAACTGGATTTCCCAAAACAAACTGTTTTTAAACACTGACAAGACTGTAACAATGGTATTTGGGACCAAGACTACATTTTTAAAGCTTCCAGTGACTGAGCTCCTGATTCGAACCAACGCTAACACCACCCTAACACCTGTCACTAGTTTTAAATACCTGGGCTTATTTTTTGACTCCCACTTAACATTCGGGATGCACATTGATACCCTGACAACCAAGACCTATGTCAAACTAGGGGTACTTTACAGGAACAAATCCTCCCTAAGTCTCCTGGTCAGAAAGCGTATCGCACAGCAGATGCTAATGCCAATTATTGACTATGGAGACATAGTATATGGCTCGGCTCCTCAAACCCACCTTAGCAAACTTGACACCCTCTACAATTCAATTTGTCGTTTTGTTCTCCAATGCAACTACAACACACATCACTGTGAAATGCTCAAAGAACTAGATTGGTCAACACTAGAGTCTAGGCGCAAAGTTCACCTTTCCTGTCTTGCCTTTAAATTCTTCATGGGCAAGCTACCCAGCTACCTGAACAAGCTCCTCACCCCTACCACCTGCAGCACTTATCACCTGAGATCAGACTCCAAAAGACTATTCATGGTCCCAAGGCTCAACAAAGTATCTGGACGTTCCTCCTTCTCCTTCCGTGCACCCCAAAACTGGAACAACCTACCGGAGACTCTCACAACCACCACCAGTTTAAGTTCTTTCAAATCTAAGGCTGTCTCACATTTTAACCTGGTCTGTAACTGTTTCATACGCTCATAATATATATTTTCTTTAACTGTGCACGCAATGTCTTGTATATAATGTATACCCTGTTCATTTATGTAACTGTACTTGTAACCATGTATTATTTGTTTTACTCTGTGCCCAGGACATACTTGAAAACGAGAGGTAACTCTCAATGTATTACTTCCTGGTAAAATATTTTATAAATAAATAAAGAAAGAAATAATTTGAAAAATAATTTTAGTTTCCTCAACCTAACAGATATTTGGTGGTTTATAGCATATCCCTGCAAACACTTTCTTTATACTTTTACCTCCACTGCTAATTTCTGTCCACAAGGACTCTACATTTTCATCATTCCCTTCATAAACATCTTCCCTTATAATATGTTTTAGATCCGGTTTAACATATAAAACATACTCCACCTCCTCTTCTACTTGCTCAATCCTTCTGAAAAAGGGAATAACCCTCTAAATTAACTGCCCAGTCATGAGTTTCATCCAACCATGTTTCAGTAATGCCTGTGATATCATACTGCTCCCTTGTAGCTATTAATTCTAGCTCCCCAATTTTACCTGCCAGGCTTCTTGCATTAGCAAGCATGCATTTAAGGTTTTTCTTCAGCCTGTACTATTATTTTATCTTCTACTTCCTTTCTGCACCAAATTGGTTTAATCTTTAGAAGTTTTCTAGTATTATCTGTATTTACTATGAGTGTCTCGCTGCTTGTCAAACTCACACTTGCCCCCATTCTACCTTCATAACCCCTTGTTTCCTCATCTATTCTATTTAGTTCGTTATCTGTTCATTCCCCTCCCCCCTCCATCCTAGTTTAAAATCTCCTCCAACCTTTTTAACATTCTCCCCCTTAGCACAAAAGATCCCTCTTCATTGAGGTGCAATCCGTCCCTTGAATAAAGATGGCACCTCTCCGAAAAGGAGTCTCAGTGCTCTAAAAACCTAAAACCCTCCTTCCTACACCACTTTTAGCCATGCATTAACTACCCTAAGCTCTGACTGTATTCCTGTGGTAGCGCATGGCACTGGAAGTATTTCAGAAAATACTACCTTGGAGGTCCTTGCCTTAGGCTTTTGGCCTAGATCCCTGAAATCATTTTTTAGGACCCTCCATCTTTCTCTAACTTTGTCATTGGTGCCAACATGTACCGAGACCGCCGGGTCAATCCTAGCCCCTCCCAACAATCTGTCAACCCGATCCACAATGTGCCGAACCCGAGCACCCTGGAGGAAACAAACTGTTCAGTTCATGCGGTCACGGTAACAGATTGCCCTATCTACCTTCCTAATAATTGAGTCCCCTACCACCACAATCTTTCTTTGCATCTAAGCATCATGAGTCCCCTCTGTTCCGGAGGAACTATTTCCCTGGCTGCTAGATGAAACAGTCTCCCCCAGCCTTGCCATTTCTGCCCTGACACTCCCAATATCTTCACTCAACATGGCAATCTATTGGGATGGGTCAGCTCAGAACTGGCCTGCTTCCCCCTATTGCCCGTGCTTCCCCTTCTGTTACCCAGCTACCTACCTGTTCCTCACTAACAGTGCCATCATGTGCACCACCAGTCTAAGCAAGGGCCTGCTCAGTGAGCACTAAACCCCTTTCAAGATTGTCAATGTCCCTCAATATTGCAAGTTTCCTCTTCAGATCAGCAATCTCTGACTCTAAAGAGACCACCCGCTCTCACTTCTCCCAGCGGTATGCTCCTTGGAACAGCTGCTCCAAGTGAACATACATGTGGCAAGATGTGAATGTAATAGCTCTAGAGAGGGCTGGTCTGGTGATAGCCAATCCAGCATTATAACTTTTCTTGCAGCCAATAGGATCATTTCATTAGGTCGTATAATGTCTTTCCTATTTTTTCCTTAAAGCTGCAGACCAAGCAATATCCTACATGTGAGATTTTCTTTTTTTTAAATAAATTAGTTCTGTACTATGAGAAAATACTTGTAGCATTTTTTAAAGTGAAACTTCTTTGCTGGCACCTACCACAAACCAAAATCTCAAAGGACTAAAACTGCTTTATGGAGACGAAAATCCGTCACTGGCAGGTGTATGCACGATCGTGTGTGCTCCTGCACCCCTGCTGGCTAAAATGTATGCAACACGTGGTTGTGTACGTGCTGCCAACTTATGCACAGAAATTCCCACCACATCCAGAGCGCACTCGCACGTACACGGATGCAGGAGTAATCTTCAAATTAAGGAAACACACAGCTGATTATATGTTCTTTCATTATGGTTGTACGTGTATAAGTGGAAATATGTATTAAGCAGAATTATCTTATCATTAAGAGGATGCACTATGTACGCTTTATTAAGAATACAGAACATGTCATGACTTCTGAACCTTGCTATTTTTAAGTCCTACATATATTTAAAAAAAAACAAAAACGGGGGGTGTGCCGAGAATGCATGTTCTCATTGAAACGTCTTTGTGTTTTGTCACTGAAATTTAATTTTGATGTTTTTGATTGAATGAAAGATTTTTGAGTATAATTACAATTTAAGTGACAAAACACAAAGAAGTTTAACTTAAAATGTGCGTGCTCGCCACACAGACTTTTTTTTTAACAGCTATGTATTTCATTTTTTATGTATTATAATGTAACAAGCATTTTTTGTTTCTATAGCGGCCATTTACAAAGTGACATCCCCTTACTCTTCTGAATAGGCTCTGGCACCCCCCTTTTGAGCCCTGCCCTCTCTCTAGCAGCGCACCATTTGTATCTAGCGACTGCCTGGTCAGATGATCTTCCCCACAGAACTTTGCATCTTTGGTCCTTTTCTGCTGCGAACTCCCGAGCCGAATCTTCACCGATCGATAACAGAACGGATCGATTGGCAACTTCGCCAATTACTTATTGTGTGAACTGTATTGATGCAAATATTAAAAGGAAAAGAATGCAGCATGGACAGCTGCTTTAAAATGTTCCCATATTAGTATTTGGTTTGATCTATGTATTTCGTTTTTCTTATCAAACTCCTTCCAGAAAGCTTATAGATTCTTTATAAAATTCTAATTGGCAAGATAATGAAGGAATCTCAAAGTACTGGGCCACTTCCTACCGTAGCCCACTTCCAAGTCCATTGACACTGGCGCGTGATCAGATAGGACAATATCACCTAAGCCTATCTCATAGATTTTGCTCAATAGGAACTCATTTACCAAAATAGTATTGATCCTTGAGAAGATATTATGTACATTAGAATAAAAGGTGAAGTCATTTTCCGTTGGGATAAGGGTCCTCCTATAATCAATGATTCTTTAATATACTGCATATTTTTTGTTTGGATGTTAGTTTTCGGAATAGACATAATTGCCCCATATCAATAGAAGAGCACTGAATAGCATTCCAGTCTGCCCTTATTATTATGTTTCTGCTCTTATAACTTAATATCGGAGATGTTATGTCTTGGAGGTATTCCATTTTATGGTAATTTGGCCAATATACGTTTCCCTGTAGATAGTCCTTACGCATTAATTTTATTTCGGTAGCTATTAACCTTTCTTCCTTATCTCCTGTGGATGACATCCCCTCAACAGGTACGTTTTTATTAATTAAAATTGCTACCCCTGCCTTTTTTCCTGGAGCTGGTGAAAATAGACTATGCCCCACCTAGTCTCTTTGTAGTTTTAAGCTCTCTTTTGAGTCCAGGTGGGTCTTTTGTATATATGTTGTCTGTTTTCAATTTCTTTAAGTAGTTTAATATTTTGTTTTGTTTAATGGGGTTTAAACCCTTCATGCTCCATGTTATTAGGCGTATAGGCATTTCTATATAGTATTATAGTCTGTAGTATCATGGTGCAGCCTTTCTATATCACCCTCCATCTTATAGCAAGTCATTTTAGTACTATGACATATACTGTTAACCCCAACATATAAACCTTTTACTAGAACAATGAAAACCACATAACTCTATACCCTCAAATCGATTGTGGGCGTCTCTTTTTTTTCCAGAGGAACGATGAACGCCACTTATAACGGTCACTTGCCCCTCATACCTTGTTCTCCATATGGGCCTATGTGTAGGCGTATATAATTAACCTTTTATATTTACCATGCGTCCTAATTTATTTTTGTGTTACCCTCTGTGCTCTTTTTCCACTACATAAAAAGCAGTCAGCTCGGGTGTACCAGCACTCTCTCTCCGTACATAACTCTCTGCTAGATTAAGTTCTCCTGGTAGCTAATCGCTTTTTCAAGTATGTTACAATTGTCTGACAGTTCTGACTGTGTCACTAAAGCCTTAGATATAGTACTTTCTCTATTTTTCCCCACATACAGTGCATCAGAGTAGATCACTTAGAGCAGGGAAGGAAAAGAAAAAAGTATGTTGAAATGGTCTTACCCGTCTCACTGTGTGCCACTAAGACCTTAAGTATAGTGTTCTCGCTATTAGTCAATTAGTGAATAGAAAAAAAGGAGGGAAATGTGTTAAGTGTACTTGTGACTGAGCAGCCTGGTAGGCAAGGTCAATAGAGAGTCTACACACAGTACTTCTGTGGAAAATAAGCCAACAAAAGGATTGTTTCAGCACAAGTAAACAGATAATTATATACACTGTCCCTTTAAGGCAAAACAAAACCATAAACTAACAGTCTACGCCACTTTAGGGAGACTGACTACACAGAACAGGCCCTAACTGACTGGTTAGCTAAGCTAATTATCAGTTCAGACAGAACATAGAATAATACAGTACATCTGTAATCAATAAAGTTATTTTCTGAGGTGCTGCCAATGAGTCCCAGGTCATCTTCGGTTGCCTTGCAGGCTTCTCTGTGATGTAGGTTATTGGTCCCCACTGTTCACAGTAAACCCATTTGGGAACAAGAAGCCTGGGTCGCTGCTGGCTGGAGATTGGTTGGTGCTGGGTTTGAATCCCAGCTGGGTCACAGGCTACTCTGTGACCCTGCTCTCTTGCTGGTACAGGAACAACTGACCGGCAATTACTTCCTGCCTTTAAAGCCTGGCTCAATCAGGAGTTTACTTGAAACAGCTTAAGAGATTTGATACTAGGGTCTGGTCTTCTGAGTCTGAACAAAAAGAATTAACTCTTCACTCTCTCACAGAACTCATCAGCTAATAGCTCTGCTGCGGATCCTTAAATCTCAGGGTTGTCACAGTCTTTTCCCATTGGTCAGTCTCTAGTGTGCAACACGCTCTCCATGTTGGCTTTCTTCAAGCTGAATCTCACTGCCCACTGCACTAATCTTCACCCTCTCCATTTATAGTCTTTGCCACTCATTTTTCAGCAAGCTTGTGGTTAAGTTAGAGAAAATGTCTGTTTGAATGGGGTTTTGCACACCCTGCTGAATGCCCTTCTCTTCTGGGAAACTGTGACGATGTAGTCTTGAAATAGCATAATGTTTTGCGTTTGTAAAGCAGCTGGTCAGACTCCGTGAATGCTCTTAGTAGTTTTAGTTTGTCATTAAAGTTTAATAACTTCACTACTATGGATTCTTTCAATTTTCATTGGATAGTCTTCAGAGGATAGACCAAAAATTTCCTGTAGCCATTTGTCACAGAATTCGATCAGTTGATTCTGCTTAAAGGTTTCTGAGACTCCTACAATTCGGATGTTGTTTAGTCTAGACCGGTTTTCTACGTAATGAAGTTTCTCTTCAACAACTTTGTTTTTCTTATGCAGATCATCCAGAGATAGCTGAATATCTACCAGGTCATCCGCGACTGTGCTTATCCTGACCTCGGCCTCCTCCACCTTTGATGTATGAGGCGTGAGTTCCCTTTTATTCACATCTATTGATTTTGGGATTTAATCAGTGTTGTGTTCTAGTTTTGTCCTAATTTCTCTTGAGACAGTGTTGGCAATTATATTATAGTCAGACTGTTGTATTTTTGTGCTAATTTCTGAAGGGTTACTTTCGATTTCCTTGTCCGTTAAGGTGTGGCTGTCGGCCCTCTTGGGAGCTTCACTCCTCCGCTCCCCTCTGGCGGTGCACTCTGCTGTCGGATGTGTGGTGCCAGTCTGGGGTTAAAATCTTCCAGTTTTGTAGCTTTGTAGCTGATACTGCGATATTTCCTTGGGGAACCAGCTGAGCTCTACTTTATTTGTCTCACTGCCCAGGCGCCATACTGGAAGTCCACAACTCCAGTTTTAAAGAAACTTTTTAACAAAAAATAATATTTGTAGTGTTGACTGCATTATTGATTTGCTAGGTAAGATGCTTTCTATTTGTAGCAATTTTTGCACTTCCAAAGAAGGGCTATCAATGTAATTCTACATTGTTGGTCTGGTTTTAACAAGTCTGGCACTTTATTTGTATTATTGAAAATAAATCATAATGAAAATAAAGCGCTATTTTAATCAATACGAGCAATGGAGTGTTTGTTCTGTAGCCATGTGCAAAATTGGTGTACAGATCTCTCTCATGCTGGCAGTAATCCTGGTAAGAAGGCAGGGTTGCCAGTAACTATCATGGAGGTTTGCCCTCAAACCCTTGTGAAGTGTCATATGTAGCAAAGGAAGTGACAGCATGATTTGTGTCCTCTGTTAGTGACGCAGAGGCGGGTCTTTCTGGAGTCTATATATTACACAGCACTACACAGCCAAAAGTTAGTGGGGTTTAAGTTGTCAAGAGAGAAAGAGTGTATGTTCAAGGGTAAGCTCTGCTGGTCAGAGTGGCAAGTGACAAGCTGAATACACACTTTGTCCAGGGACCTGGCACAGATGGTGATCTCCCTTAGGAGAGAGGTGGAAGAGCAACTCAATTAAGAGAGAAGAGGAACCTTCTGCATGGAGTACCTTCACGGAATGTGCGGCTAGTGTCGGCCGCTATGATGGGCAGTCTGCCACGAGACATGCAATTAAAGATGCCCGAGTTCAAGATATCCTTCCTGTGTGAGTCTGGAGTTATTCCTCAGGAAGATGCTCCAAAGTGTTCCCCGTCAGATACTCCTCCCTGCTGCCGTAGGGATCCTGATGGGGTGGAGGCGCTGTACCAAATGTGAGTAGGACTCAGAACACTACCTCAGACGTCTGTCATGGTGATATTCCCCATTACCAACCAGCGGGAGACTCAGGAGTCCTGTTGCCAGCAGCTGCACTACAACACACATACATGTAATTGGGAGCAGATTACGCCCACAGGGGCCAATATGAGATTGGGTGGGGGTCTGACAGTTACAGTTCCAAAAAATAAAACTAGAATCAAAGGTTGATAACATTTGTATGTAGTAAAAACCAGTGAGAAAAGTCTAATGGTATGAGGTGGTACAAAACGCCACCAGCTTTTGCTCACGAATGCATCAAACAGAAGACAATTGTTCAACAAGTTTCTTACATCTGGAGTGATCATTAGTTGGATAGGTTTATTCCTCCCCACCGCCCCAGTCCTGGCACATTTTTCTAAGTAAAGAAAAGGGATAAATACATTATATTATATTGTGTGCATCCAACATTACCCCGACGTGTAGGAAATACACAATTGTTATTCAATTAATAGCATTTCAACTTATTTTAAAGATAAGAAACATTTGCCTGCATCTTCTGATCTCAGATGCAAGTAGATTCCATAAGACTTTACCAGACTTTAAAGAATCACATAGTATATAAATGACATTATATGCATTATTCTGAGGATTATTAAAATCGCTACTCTCTGATTGGTCAAAGTTCCAGGCATTAATGATCCTATTTTGTGGCACCTTGCCAAATCAGAGATCAGGAATTTCATTACATGCTGTTTCAGAGGTGTGCTGAGAGGACTAGGGTGTGGGGGATGATCCAGATGTGAGGTGATGGAAGGGAGTGTGGGCAGATGATCCAGAGGTAAGGAAGGTGGGAGAGTGCTGTAAGGAATGGGGATGGGAAGATCTGGGGGTGCAAAACGTGGGAGTGTGTGGTGATGAGAAGGGGTGGGCGAATGATTCAGAGGTGCTGAAGGTGGGAGGTTGTAAGAAGCAGGGGTTATGATCCTAAGGTGCAGAATGTGGGCGGTTATAAGAAGCAGGGGTTATGATCCTAAGGTGCACAAGATGGCAGAGAGTGCTGTGGCTAGTGGTCAGATGATCTGAAATGGCGGAAGGTGGGAAGGAGTGTTGTGAGGAGTGTGGAGCAGATGGATGATCCACGAGGTGGTGAAAGTGTGAGACAGTGATTTGAGGAGGAGGGGACAGATCAATAATCTGGAGGTGCGGGGATAAAGAATGCTGTAAGGAGCAGGGGTGGGCAGATGATCTCGGGATGCAAGTGTGGAGGTGCTTTGAGGAGTAGGGGTTGGGGGGTGGTCTGATGTTTCTTAGGTGTGGAAGGTGGGAGGGTGTGCTGTGAAAAGCACTGGCCAAGCAGATGACCAGGAGGTGTGGAGGGAACGAAGGAGGAGGGGGGCAGTCCAGAAACCACACTACATGTAAAACATTTCTGTTGAAATCTATGGGATTTTCTTGTTTGATAAATTTGGTGCAGTGTTTTGGCACCAGTTTGCCCTGATTTTGCATCTGGGAGACGCTGATAAATGACCCCCTGCAGGGCAGTCAGTTATCAAGGTTTTCATGTGGCACAGTTATCAGGATTATCAGAAATGATCAGATTATCAGGATTATCAAAGAAGATCCGACCAAGAGTGAATTTATATTTTCCATTAATAAAGCTGGTCCTTGATATGGCACATAAACTGCACTAGGGAAATATTGATTTATGGCCTGCTGTATACATATTACAAGTACAAAAGAAATATAACCTTCAACCCTTTTAGCGGGTAAGAAGTTTAGTCCACTATTACAGAATCTTTAGATATTCACAAATTGACTTGAGCTAAATGCTCACCAATGCAAAATGCAGGCACACAGAAAGAGCAGACACATTTGCAAAGATGAAATGGCAAATTACTAGGAACGACAATGATCTATTGCAAACACTAAAAGTCCCCAGAAGTTGTTCATTATATGTCCTAGTTTATCTGGAGCAATGTAAGAAATAAATTGAATTATCCTGAAATCTAGCACTAAGAGCTGTTATTCTGACAGGACAGATACAATTGGATCGACACATGTAATTATCATTAGTTTGATCTAATTAATTACAAATTTGTGAGAATCAGTGTTTCATCAAACAGAAACCTTACATGATCTATAACAATCATGCCACAGACATGCAAACAAATGTCTTGGAAGGAAATATATCAATAAAGCATTCTGAAACACACTACATGGACTTAATCAGGTACCACTGGAGCAGGGGTCCCCAACGCGGTGCCCGAACCCTCATTTATGAAAAGAAAATCAGATAAGTATTTAACTATATAACTTGTCATATTATATTTAGCACTGATGCTTTTTGTCTTTTGTTATAATAGAGAAAGTCACAGATCTCAGTAGCACTTCTTTTTGACACAGATATACATACTGTATGGTGTGATGAGTTTGGGGTCTGATTTACAGGGGCTGGGTGTGTTTGTAAATTACAGTAGCAATAGCCTCGGAATGCTGTGAATTGAATTTAGGGTAGGCACAAACTAGCACTGCCTATCGCTACTGCAAAGTACTACGGCAGCTGCAAAATACCATTTGGCAGCCGTGGTCACAGGGCTGCAACATGGAATGAAGTGCCATGGAATCACACTTAGTTTTGCGCGGTCATAGGAACAGTAAATCTTGTGACATCTGTATATATCATACAAAAGAGAGGAGACTCTGGCCTCAAACGAGGAAACAAACGAGAAAAATTCTTCACCCTTTTCTGTACTCAATCCACAAAGTCAGATTTGAAATGAACTGACAGAAAACCCTCCAAAGTTATAAGATTTTATTAACAAAAAAGCACTTTCAACAGCTTTATTGGTTGAAAGAAAATAATTCCTCCATAGAAAGAAATCCATGGAGTATCTTCTTTGATTCTGTGCACTTGTAGAATGTGTATAGATAAAATCAATTTGAATCTTTAGCAAAAATAGGGGATACAAAATATTATAGTGCTAATACTTAGTGTGAAGAACAGGACAAACAGGTATACAGATAATTAAAATAACCAGTAATTCAAGACACTGATCTAGAGGAAAATGCTCCAGTGGGGTTGTGTTCTGCTTCCCTGACTGATTATATGGTTAATCAGTCAGAGAGTGGGATTGGCTGAAAAAAATTATTTCAAACAGATATCTGTATATATGTGGTTTGTAGGACAAAGCTAATATAGGCAGGCACCCCGTGCGTCAGCGTATGTGCAGTCTAACAGTTTCTACTCATGAGCTTGGTCTCCCCTGAAAAGAGGTGATTATTTGCTAAATGAAGCTAATATATATGACCTTGAGTTTAGGAATAAACAAGCAAAACATGGGTGGGGGGGGGGAGGGGGGGTGAGGCAGAAGGAATGCCCTATCAATTTGGTACACCACAGATGTAATGCAGCTTACTATATAGAGTCTGAGCAGGAATCAATTTTGGCAGCAGTTGTTGGGGTGCGGACCCAACCAGAGCTGTAGCTAAACTCTCCCTTGTTGAATACTGGATCAGCGCTGACTAACTGACGTCAGCACGTAGAACCGACCCTCGTTTTTGCATAAGCCCGCTGCTGCCTGGGTACGCCTGTATATACAGACATTTATAAAATATCAAAGTTACAAAGTGTTGGATCTTCAAATACAAAATCTGCACCTAACAAATTAAACCATAAAAGTACTACAAACTGGTGAAGTTCATTTATTAAACAGCAATATGTGTTATAATATTCAGGTTTTATAATATTATTGTGCAATCACTTATCATACGCAGGACTTCTTAAGAGGCATCAGGCTGGATGTACTGTAAAAAAACTGCCAGGTTTACAATTTCATGCAATTTATTTTTTCTGACCTGTAAGTTAATATCAATCATCCTTAGTTGAAAAAGTAGAAAGAAAAGAAGAAGATCGATGTCGCAGCCATCCAAACACAGGGACTCACCAGGAAAAATTAAAATAAGGTTTTATTGGAGTTACATTAAAAAAGGTGAACACTCAGGACGAACAAAAATAGAAGAACCTCCTCCCACGCGTTTCGGGCATGTACTGCTCTTTCTCCTTGAGAAAGGGCAGTACATGCCCGAAACGCGTGGGAGGAGATTCTTCAATTTTTGTACGTCCTGAGTGTTCACCTTTTTTAATGTAACTCCAATAAAACCTTATTTTAATTTTTCCTGGTGAGTAACTCCTTGAGAAAGGGCAGTACATGCCCGAAACGCGTGGGAGGAGATTCTTCTATTTTTCCTGGTGAGCCCCTGTGTCTGGATGGCTGCGACATCGATCTTCTTCTTTTTTCTCTGATGTTCCGGATCGAACTCGCGCCGGGGAGTGACGTCACTCATGTGCGCACGGAGGGACATGAGGAGAGAGAGAGTGAGAGCTATGGACTAATGGAGGACGGCTGCATCGTGAGTATTTGCAACTCCAAGCTGATCCGGTCTTGCTGCACTACACTACATGGATAATTCCTTGTCATACAGCAGCACACTCTCCAGTATTCTCTCCCTCTGATGCTCCTTATCTCCAATTGTAATCGCAAAAGGCATCTTGCCTTTAGGTACATTACCTTTGAGCTTACCAGTCGGGTTGTCTCTTCTACTCTTATTTCAAAAAGTAGCATTAAAAAAACCCCCAAATATTCGCCTTTCTTGTCGTTTTGGTCTACACGTTCAAATGTGTGGTATAAATTATGTATTATTACCCATTAAAATGTTCTTCTAGGTTATAAGCAATGTTTGACACTTCAAACATAAAACAGTTACAGAAAGGTTTCCACAGCTACTGAGCCACTTTTAGGAAATTAATGCAAACAATAAAAAAAGCCCATCACAACCATAAATTCAGGCTACAGAAAACTATTTTCTAGTGGCATGGGAGAGCTGCTCAGAACTGTAATAGATTTTAACTTTACTGTACCATGAATTTATGTATATATATTTTTTATTATTATTCTTTTACATGACCAATTTAAACTGACCCTTAACATCTAAATGAAAAGTGCAAAACAATACGTTTTGGTCAGTTCCCAAAAGTAATTTTAACAAAAGAAAATGAGGAATGTTAATCAGCTTTAATCATATAGCAAATCATTGTACGTAAACAACATGTATATTACATCAGTACTCCTACTCCAGCCAGAATATATGTTATAATGAAAAATAAATAAATAAATATATATATATATATATATATAAAATATATATGCAGATATGCAGATGAGCATACAGTTGTATTTGCACACACACATATATATATATATATATATATATAGTCTGTGGGTGGGTTTTCTAGCTATGCACCTTAACCCTGGCTGTGCTCAAAGCTGTGACCATGCAGCAAGCTTAAGCCTATAGGGAACCATGTTCAATTGGTTTTTGAAGCAAAAAGTGGCACTGCGTGCTCATTTGCATGTCATTTCTCAGAATCCCTTGCTGCAGTGGAAATGCTGTATGCTGGGTGATAATGGTGAAAGGTGGGGTTGCAGACCTGCCTAAGACATGCAGATGAGCATACAGTTGTATTTACATTTGCATATTTGCTTTGCTGTGGAGGGTTTTTGTCACTTTTTTTACTCACCATAACTTAACTCAGTATGGTAAACCCCATCCTTTAGCTTCTTTGCATACCCAGTTAACCAACCCCACACTGATGAGACCCATAAAGGTCGAAACAGCTGTCTGTGGGTTCTCGGCCTTTTGGCTAAGATCAAGTGCAGGGTCTGTCCTGTGAAGGATGGCCCTATTTGCATCACTTGGTCCTCTGGTCATGGGCTGAGGAGGCGGATGCAAAGTAGCCTGGGCATTTTTAATCTTGCACCCCAGGCTTGGAACCCCTGGGGAGCATCACTTGCTGCTTAACTTAACTCAGTATGGTAAACCCCATCCTTTAGCTTCTTTGCATACCCAGTTAACCAACCCCACACTGATGAGACCCATAAAGGTCGAAACAGCTGTCTGTGGGTTCTCGGCCTTTTGGCTAAGATCAAGTGCAGGGTCTGTCCTGTGAAGGATGGCCCTATTTGCATCACTTGGTCCTCTGGTCATGGGCTGAGGAGGCGGATGCAAAGTAGCCTGGGCATTTTTAATCTTGCACCCCAGGCTTGGAACCCCTGGGGAGCATCACTTGCTGCACTGTGGATGGCTGTTTGGGTGGCGGCCTCCACTTACGAGCACCTGATCTGCACAGATGATTTTGCACCGTCCCCTATTTTTCCCGCACTTGGCCCCCCTTATTGCCTTCCGCTGAGGGGACAAGCCATTATTTTTGTCACCGCCTGGCCTTGCACGGGGCCGGGCGTGCACTCGTGCACACCCTTTTTGTGTTTGTACGTCTGAGCACCTCCTGCACTGCATCACACAGAGCACTGGAGTACTCGCACCATGGATTTTGTTTCGATTTCGTGTTGGGTTATCGTCACCCCTCTCTCCGGAGAGCAAAGACTGAGTGCTGGCTAGTAGTCGCCATCCCTTCGGGGGAAGATTGCGGTGGGTTAGTAGGCGTCAGCCGAACACCCTAAAGACTTGAACCCTCCTGCGGCGTCAGCTGCACTAGGAGGGAACAGGATGGACGTCGGATTCTTCGGATGACGACGTCAATGTAACAGCAGGACTCCAAGGCTTCGGCTGGAGAGGACTGCTTATGGCACGGACTGGCCTACTCTCCGGAGCGGACTTTGTCACAAGTTTTGAGCACCTGGTCTCACTGGACCATGAGCACGGTTTTTGAGGTGGAATCACTTTTTTCACCACCCGGGCTACAAAAAAAATAAAAAAAAATCTGTCTGTGGGTGGGTTTTCTGGCTATTACCTTAACCCTGGCTGTGCTCAAAGCTGTGACCATGCAGCAAGCTTAAGCCTATAGGGAACCATGTTAAAAATGGTTTTTGAAGCAAAAAGTGGCACTGTGTGCTCATTTGCATGTCATTTCTCAGAATCCCTTGCTGCAGTGGAAGTGCTGGGTGATAATGGGGAAAGGCGGGGTTGCAGACCTGCCTAAGACATGCAGATGAGCATACAGTTGTATTTACATTTATATATATATTTATATACAGTAGAGGCAACGTTTATTCTAACATTTGCCGTAAACTAGCCGGGTTACATTCTGGGTATGTGCTGGGTATGTGTTGGGTATGTTCTGGGCTAGTTTGAGGCACGTTTAAGGCATTTCTGCATTGACTAACGACCCATAGGATTAACACAGCAGGGATCCCTGGCATTCCAATTCAGTTTGAATGGGACTGCCAGGGACCCCCGCTGTTAATCTGATAGGCCATTAATCAATGCAGAAATACTGGGGCTAGTTTAAGGAAAGTTTAAGGCATGTATTCAGAATGTACCTGGGTGTTTCCTGGGTTTTTTGGGGAATTGCCACTGGTTTTTGTTCGAATAAGAGTTGCCTCTACTGTATATATAATAAATACCCATTAGTTAAAGATGTATGGTGCAGTACAATTATTGTTATATCAATAGCGGTTTTAAACAATGTTTAATTATTTTAAGTATCTAAAAGCATTGCTAGGCACTATATACTTAAGATATGTACTGATAACAGAGAAAACACAGAAGCGCAGAAGTTCCGATGCACAGATGCAGACAGATAGTTTGTTGCGTAGCCGGCCAGCAAACTGCAGATGGCAGCTGCCTAACAACTGCCTGCTCTTGGAAACCCAGCAACCAGACTAATGGCCCATCAGGATTAACACGGTGGGAGTCCCTGCTTCTGAATTGAACTCCCGTTGTGTTAATCCTACCGGGCTGCCATAGTCTGGAAGAGCTGCGCAGTGGGATCAGAAAGAATCAGTCCCTCTCTCTGCGCATCTCTCATTTTATTTTAGTAACATAGGATTAAAGTAGGGGGTCCCCGAAGCTGAACCACATTAATTTCAGCCCCTTGCTTCCTGACATACAGGCCCTGGTATGGTGTGCCCATACCTCCGGCAAGTTTAAGTTTTTGTCCCGATCTCGTGACGCGGGAGAATTACATTTGCAGAGAGAAGCCTGTATCTCGGGAAGCAGGGGGTCCCAGGGCTGAAATTGATGCGTTTCATCTCCGGAGCCCCCCTGCTTCAATCCTATATTAAAATAAAAGCAGATTCATTTCCTTAGCGGCTAGCTGCTACAGTAATGAAGGGGTTAAGCCAAAGTAATTGGTTTATTGGGGGTAGAGGGAGTTGGTGAAGAGAGTAGTTGCCCCTGGGTGGGCGGTTAGGCCTACTGGGAGGGTTGCAGGAGGGATAAACCCCTTCATTAACTTAATGGTGACTACCGCTAAGGTAAGGAAGGGGAAACCCCTCCCACTACTCACCTGAGAGGTCTAACCACCCACCCCAGGGAATCTACCCACTTCACCCACCTGTCTACCCTCAACAAACAAGGTTCTTTAACCCCTTCATTACCTTAGCGGCTAGCCACTAAGGTAATGAAGCTACTTTATTAGACTTTGTATTAGATAGTATTGAAGAAATAGGTCTCCGGAGCTGAACCGCATTAATTTTAGCTCCGGAGAAGTTATTAATTAGAAACAACTTTATTTATACACACTACATATTTTTAAATTAGCTTTCAAAATGTATATATATTATATATATATATATACACACACACACACACACACACACACACACACACACACACACACACACACACACACACACACACACACTAGAGAGAGAACACACACACACACACACACTAGAGAGAGAACATAAAGTTTTAAGTAGAATACTTGAGATGTGTTAGCTACTACTGTACTAAACTTTTCTTGAACAGTCACATTTTTATAATCTAATTACTAAATATTTTCCAGACAAACAACCTTACAGTAAACTAAAACACTACCAAACCAAAGAGTTTATCATCCGTGGATGAGTTTATGGTTAGCTTTGCTGTGGCAAACACTTTACTATGTTGAATAAATCACTAATAATTATACTGTATCATGAACTAGTTGGCTTCATGAAGAACAACTTTTCTGAAACACTGGAGGTCCAGGAGATATTTATCCCCGTTGGCCAATGCATTCTTATGCTGAGTAAATAAACAAGAAGAATGATGATTAGGTAATGGGGAGAACCTTAACTGCAGATAGCTGCTTTAATAAAGGCCAATGTGTAGTGAAACCTTGCAGCACTTTATTCAGTTAAGCTCCCTACTGTACATAGAGCAGAGCATGACAACTGCATCATTACAGCATTTTCTTCCAAGCTTATGTTATTTGTTTCTTTTCAAAAACTATATCACATTCATCTTTCACAGCCAGTTACAGAAGTCTGAAATGCACCTTGTCCTCATTTGCATGCTGCAGTATATACATAATGGATGGCATCTGCAACGTTTCACATTGTATTACATTCAGAAGTTCGGAACCAGCTGTAACAAACTCAATGTAGCATATGTTGTTTTCACAATGCTCGGGCAAAGGAAGAGACCACAATACATTTCAGAGGAACTTCGCAACCATATAAGGCCTTGTCAGTTTCGAAGTGTCACACAAGGCATTCTCAAATTAGGTTCCTCTTGTGTGGGAAAGAAAGTTGGAACTGTCAATGAGGTAATTTAATGTATACAGTGTGTGTACCCGTCCCTAATGTATTGAAGGAGTAATCAATGCAATATCCTACATATTTTTTTTTTTTAACTATAAATTCTATAGTATTAGATAATACTTACTAAAAAATTAAATTTAATGCTTAACGCCATTTCTTATGAGTTTTAACTAGTGATGTACCGGGTCTAATATTTTTCTAAAACCGGGTAACGAGTACCCGGGCAAAATGAATCATTTTACCTTCCCGGGTACCCGGTTAGCTGGAAGGCACTCACCTGCAGGGTGAGGAAGACCACTACAGAGGGTGAGGAGGGTCGCGGCAACATCTGGTAGAAGCAGCAGATGTCCTGGTGGTTGTGGCAGCAGCCAAAGTCCTTGTTCAGCCGGCGGAAGCAGCAGGAATAGAGCAAACAGCTGATGCCTGTGGGAGCCGGGAACCATGTGACCGGAGCAGGAGCGTTCCTATTGGACAGCCAGGGAGAAGGCAGCTGTCCAATAGGAACGTTCCAGCTCCAATCACAGGTTCCTCGGCTCCCACAGGCATCAGCTGTTCGCTCTGTTCCTGCTGCTCCCGCCGGCTGAACAAGGATTTCGGCTGCTGCCACCGTCACCAGGATGTCTGCTGCTGCTCCCAGATGTCGGCGCGATCTTGCTCACTTTCCGTCGCGGCCTGCAGGTATGTGTTGAACTATTTTGAGCTGCACTGAAATTACCCGGCTGTCGGGTCTGGGTAATGTCCGGGTAGCTAGAAAAGCGCTGGGTAAGCCGGATACCGGATAATTTCCGGGTACTCGGTGTATCACAAGTTTTAACACATCTTTTCATTTCTAAAGCATGCTTTATCCCACCTCCCAAGCAGTGCAAGATCTTTGCAACACTTTCCTGTTTGGAATAAAGTTGTTGCCAACATTCCCTGCAGTTTGAGCTGCAAACTGTAACAATAGATAGAGTTACCTTAGCAATATAAGAATATATTGTAGCTGTTAAGTTACACTGACCGAAGGATTGATTGAAACAGAAAGGCAGCCATTTAGTGAACCCTGGGAAGCAGAATCTATGCTGATTGATAACGGGAGGATGAATTGATCACCAGCTTAAGTAATTAGTTTGCAATAAAGGTAATCAAAGGCTGCATATATTTTTTTTTTAAAGTATCACTTGGATTACCTCGTTAGAATTAAAAAAAAAAAAAAACATAACCCTACAACATAAGTGCTGCCATCAAAGGGAATATGACTCTAACCTGGTCAATGTTTCAGTGTTCAAAGTGTTTCAAGAGACTGATTTTTCCTTTTCTGTTGCTTATAAATGTACAAGTGGATATTTTTGAAATTACAGGATTCATCATTTTAAGCTGGACAGCACGGTAAATAGGACATGTGCAGGTGTATGTGCAGGGAGAGGGCAAGAATATTTTCCATGGTTTTCCGAGATACCTTTCCTGTGTCAAAGTTCAAATCTAAACAAAGATATGAAGGTAAAACTGGTACAATACGGTGACTGAAAACTGCACCAGATGTATCAGTTAATAAATCCTATTGAAATAAATATGAATTATTTTTCCTTCATGACAAAGATTTTAATATATGAATAGGGATTCACAGCATATTAAGTGAAGGCCATAGAGAAAAAGGCGTTCAAAAAAGAGTTCTGTTCACATTTTTTTTTGTACTTTCTCAACAAAAAAAATACAACAAAATAGGAGAAGTTTAAATTAAAATATAAAATGATTTACTTAACCCCCCCTGCATTATCAGACAGTAGTTAAAGTAATCAGATAATTTGGGATTGCAAAATGAATTCAATGAACTTGATAGCAAGTCCCAGGTCAGCAGGTTGGATATTGTTCAGAGGCTCTGACAAATATGAGTTATTGATATGATTGGATGATATTACACTTTGCTACTCAAGTGGTTGGTCAGTAATTAAATTGCTCCCTGAGCAGTTCACTTGTGGCTATATTGCTTCCATAAATCAAGCACTGAAATATACTCTCAAAATCACTGCAATATTGCTTTACACCCTTAGTTTTTAAAAGGCTCTTGTGATAAATTGATACAACTTAGTGGTACACAAATATTTAAGGTTTTGTGCTCTTACTGTATATGCACTGCATGGATAATGCAGCCTAAGCAAAGGTTTGGTAGGTATCACGCAGCATGGTATGATCTTGCTGCATAGTACTTATTATTAGATTAGCAATTATAAGATGTCTTAATGAAACCAAGAAACCAATCTAATATAAATGTATCCCTACTAACAAGTGCAGAAGATGCTCTGTGCCTTTCACATGACATCTTCCCCAAGACACCTCCTCCTCCTCCGGTAGTATGTGTTCCTGTCTGTTTCCCCCCGATGCAAATAATGAAGTGTTCATTGTTCAGGAGCCATGGTAGCTGAGGTAGTGAGCCTGAATTGTAGACATTAAAAAAGTAAATAGATGAGATGATACCCACCCTTACCGAATGTACAATAAGTTATTAAATCCGAATGAAAGTGTCAATAGGAAGTGCACATGCATGCTATAAACAGAAGTCAATGTAAACGGCTCAGTCTGCGATCCTCTGTTTACTTCCCCTCCCATGAATATGCGCTTACTATGAAGTTTTCATTTGAAATGTAGAGGCAACAGGACCTGCTTTGGAAGTGATAATGCCGTTTAAAGCAAATTACCATCCCTAAAGTATTTTTATTTCAACAAGCTACTTTTGTTTTATTTTAGTGTATCCTAGCTTGCAATCAACTGAAATTGTTGCAATACATTCTTTAAAGTTGCAGTTCAAGCAATATCCTACATGTGTTTTTTTTAGTTAAATAAATCAGTTCTGTTCTATGAGAAAAAACTTGTAGCATTTAAAAAAAAAAAACAATTTTAAAAGACTTTTTTAATGTATTGATATTGTAACAGGCATTTTTGTTCCTATAGCAACCATTTAAAAAGTCACTTCCCTTTCCCCTTCCCCTTCTGAAACAGCATCACCTTTTTGAGCCCGCCCTCTCTAGCAGTGAACCAATTGAATCGAGTGCCTGTCTGGTCACATGATCTCCCTCACAGAACATTGGCTGTCAGTGCAGCAGAACAGGATCCAAGATGCATTTAGTGAACCCCCAGCCGAATTTCAGCGATTGATTACAGGAAAACGAATCAATCAGTAACTTAGCAAATCACTTGTCAGTGTGTAGATTGTATTGATGCACATATTGAATGAAATGTTTTTCAGCTTTAACTGCAGCTTTAATAGTACAAATGTAAATCTATACGCCCTTTAAAAAAATGTATGTCAGTTATAAATTATTTTGTATCTTAAATACAATTCAGCAATCACTTGGTAGCAGGTGGAACTGACGCTTTAAAGGCTATTCTATGTCGAAGACAAAGAACAGAATAAGAGCACCAAACGATCAATTAACACTGCTCTGAAACTCCAAGAAGAAATAGGTTTCTCAACCCCCTGAAGTACGTTTGAAGTATGAAACTCATTGCTATGCGTGCCAACGTCACTCCAGCATGTGGTTACTGCAAATTAAACTGATTTTATCGGAAGCTTTTTACTCAAAATGACAGAACCTGATTTCAAATGTGTTATCTATACTGGACTAAAAGTCAATCCAAAACTACTCCAGGCGCAAATTTTAACTTAGCACAAATTGTACAAAAAGTAACAAGGACTGAAAACTGTTGCTAGATTTGGTAAACTTACAAAAAGTAGCTTGATGATTGCTCTTTTTATGTTGTAAGTTGTACACTAGTTTAACCAGTTAGTTGTACAGTACATTGGGGTTTTAAAGATGTCATTGCTCTTTTATATGTTGTACACTCGTTTTACCAGTTAGTTGGACATTGGGGACTTAAAGATGTTAACCAACAGCTTTGAAGTCAATTTTAACGTATGAACACAGCATTACAGAGAGCATATTTTTGTATTAAAATGGAAAAATAGCCCTATGTAGTATGTTAAACAGTGCTAGGAAAAGCAATAAACATAAAATGTATGCACAAAATATGACTTTGGTACTGTAGACTGCCACATTTGCCTTGGTAGGGAGGGTATCAGGGCCACATATTGTGCAGAATGAATCCTTCCTGCCAAAGATTCCATTTAGTGTTCCATGACAAAGAACCAGCTGCTATCATTTAGCTTCAGTTTGATACCCGCTGCAGGGGACAGTGGAAACAACATAAAAATGCTTTCACAGGCATTCTTTAAATAAAATTTAAAAAAAAACAAAAACAGGCTCTTCTCATTACTTTGCAAACCGCAAAAAAAACTCAAAAGTTTTTAAATAAGGTCAGACGCGGTTTGTTTTTCAGCGTGACACGAGTTATAACGTTTGAGTGGATATTGAAAAAGAAATTTCAACAAAACATATTTTAGCAGCCATAAACATATGCTATAACAAGATATACAATAGGAAAACTCCCTATGGTCCATCCAGAATCCCAGTGGGGGAATGACCTTAAACTTGAAATAAAAAAACAATAAAAAAATTGTTTGTTCTTGTATAGCGCTGCTAGTTTTACGTAGCGCTTTACAGAGACATTTTGCCGACACAGTCCCTGCCCTGTAGAGCTTACAATCTTTGTTTATGTTTTTAAAGTGACTTGCCCAAGGTCACAAGGAGCCAACGCTGGGAATTGAACCCTGCTTCAAACTCAGTGCCAGTGAGTGTCCTTCTCTAAATATCATTTTAGACAGCGTACCAGCCTATTGTTGTCCTTCTGAACAAATTGTTATACCTTTTATTAGAAAATATGTTACTATACAGTACATAAAGTGGCATGGCAGCTTTTATGAAAAATGAGTTAGCACTGTACTTCAATATACTGTACCTACTACACACCTAAACTTGTTTTATAGACTATAACAAAGAAAAAGGTGTTTTTTCTCTAAAGTGCATACTATATTGAGAATTTCAAAGTAAATCTCATGGTTGCCATGGCAACGTGACGACATGATGCCGACGTCAAGGTAAGGGGGACGGGGTCACAGAGAGAGGGGAGCAGCCGGCAGGGGGGCGCAGGGAAAAAAGATTGCGCTGCTGTCCTGCAGAATATTACATACAGGCATAACAGGTAACAGACTGCTTTTTATATACCTGCTTGTCCTTTGCTTTCAAGCTTTCAAGCTTTGGGATAGGTATTCTCGGAGGCACTTATTGCTAGTTGCAGCTGGCTGCAATTTAGAAGTGTTTCAACAGTGACTCACTGGCATGCCTATTTAAAGGAGCAATCCAAGCAATATCCTACGTTTTTTGTTGTTGAGTTTTTTCTTCATAAGGCATAGCAGGCTTTCATACATTATGAACTCTCTTAAGTAAATGTCTTACCCAAGCCGTATGACACGGAAAACACACAAACACACATAAATACACTTCCTTCCACCAGTCTCCTTATGTCTCTAACTCTATTCATATATCTCCATCTCTCCTTTCTTCCCCACTTCTCAGTTCACATGAACTCCTTTCTTACCCGCGCCCTCTGTCACCACACAGCTAAACACCCTGCACTAAAACACACCCCTACAAATCATCCGCACACATTCTCTTTCTTTCTATGCTTCTCCTCCTTGCTTCTGGGGATATCTCTCCCAAGCCTGGTCCCTGTTTTATTTCTACTTGATCTCGTCCTCGCCTCCCACATGCAACTTCTACTTCTTCTGGTGTTAACCCCTCCAACCTCATACCCATCCCCTGTCACCCTCCCTCCTCTCTCCCTTTCTCCTGTGCCCTTTGGAATACTCGCTCCCTTTCTAACAAGTTCCTCTCTGTACATGACTTCTTTCTCTCTCACTCCCTGCTTCTCTTTGCTATAACTGAGACCTGGCTCACTCAGACTGACTCTGCTCTGGAAGCTGCCCTCTCTTATGGTGGCCTTTTCTTCTCCCACACTCCGTGCCCTGATGGCAGGGTTGGAGGCGTGGGGCTCCTGCTCTCCTCTCTCTGCCGTTACCGAACCCTTCCTATTCCCCCCCCTCTCTTGCTTTTCCCTCCTTTGAGGCTCACATGTCCAGATCTTCTCTTCTCTCCCTGTCCATGTGGCGGTCATCTATCGCCCACCTACCTCTACTCACCCCTCTTCTGTCTTTCTCTCTCACTTTGAATCATGGCTCTCTCTTTCTCTCCTCAGACTCCCCTGTTCTTCTCCTTGGGGACTTCAATTGCCACATTGATGACCCCTCTCTCCCTTGGACTTCCCGCTTTCTTTCGCTAACCTCTTCTTTTGGCCTTCAACAGTGGACTGCAGGCAGCACCCACAAGGAAGGCCACTACTTAGACTTGGTTTTCACTAAAAACTTCTCTCGCTCTGATTTCTCCATTTCCCCTTTTCCTCTCTCTGACCATCACCTCATCTCATTCTCTCTATCTCGCTTCTCCCCTTCTCCACCTCCATCTACCCCCCAGTTCTGCAGAAGCCTGCGCTCTATTCACTTACTTGACTTTGAGTCCACTTTACGCTCCTCCCTCTCCTCTCTCAGCCCTGCTACAGACCCTGACAACCTGGTCAGGAACTACAACTCTGCCTTGTCCTCCTCTCTTGATCTACATGCCCCGCTTTCTCTCTGCCGCACTCGCCCTTCTAACCCTAGACCCTGGCTAAATTCCCACACGCGCATGCTGCGTTCCTCCACTCGTTCCTCCGAACGCCTCTGGAGGAAATCTCATACAATCGCAGACTTCCTTCACTACAAATTTATGCTATCCTGTTTCAACTCTGCCCTCTCGCAAGCTAAACAAGCCTACTTTTATTCACTAATCAACATGCACAAGTCTAACCCACGCCAACTGCTCTCTGTCTTTGATACTCTACTCAAACCACCCTCAGCTGCCTCTCCTTCCTCCATCTCCGCTCAGGACTTTGCTGACTATTTTAAGGAAAAGGTGTAATCCATACGGCAGAACATCCCCTCTGTTTCTTCCTCCCAAACTACACTTCTTCCTAACTCTCCTCCTGCCTTCCTTGACTCTTTTTCCACTGTCTCAGAGGAGGATGTGTCGCTGTTGAACGCCTCTTCGCCCTCTACCACTTGCCCTCTAGACCCCATTCCTTCCCATCTCCTAAAACCTCTTGCTCCTACTATAATCCCTACGCTCACACACATTTTTAACTCCTCCCTCTGCTCTGGAACCTTTCCATCCTCCTTCAAACATGCAACAGTCATACCATTACTCAAAAACACCAAGCTTGACCCTACCTGTCTTTCTAACTATCGACCTGTCTCCCTCCTGCCTTTTGCCTCTAAACTCCTTGAAAGACTTGTATTCTCTCGCTTGCTCCATTTTCTCAACACCTATTCTCTCCTAGACCCTCTACAATCTGGCTTCCGCACTGCTCACGCCACAGAAACAGCCCTCACTAAAATAACTGATGACCTCCATGCTGCCAAAGACAGAGGTCATTACACTCTGCTCATATTACTCGACCTCTCTACAGCATTTGACACCGTGGACCACACTCTTCTCCTTCACATTCTCCATACTCTTGGTATTCGGAACAAAGATCTATCCTGGATCTCATCCTACCTCTCCCATCGTACTTTCAGTGTCTCTTCTGCTAACACCTCCTCCTCCTCTATCAATCTCTCTGTGGGGGTACCCCAGGGCTCTGTCCTGGGACCTCTTCTCTTTTCTCTGTACACACTCTCTCTAGGTGGCTTAATAACATCTTTTGGGTTTAATTATCACCTCTATGCTGACGACACACAAATATACTTTTCAACACCCGACCTTACACCTGCTGTACAAACCAAAGTTTCTGCTGTACAAACCAAAGTTTCTGAATGTCTCTCTGCTATATCATCCTGGATGGCCCTCCGTCGCCTTAAACTCAACATGGCTAAAACAGAGCTCCTCATACTTCCTCCCAAACCTGGCCCTACTACCTCCTTCCACATCACTGTTAGAACTACCATCATTCACCCAGTAGCCCAAGCACGCTGCCTAGGGGTCACACTCGACTCCTCTCTCACATTCGCCCCTCACATTCAAAACATTTCTAAAACCTGTCGCTTTTCCCTCCACAATATAACTAAGATACGCCCTTTCCTCTGTTGCTCAACTGCTAAAACTCTGACTCAGGCCCTCATTCTCTCCCGTCTTGATTACTGTAACCTCCTGCTGTCCGGCCTTCCTGCCTCCCCTACAATCTATCCTAAACGCTGCTGCCAGAATCACTCTACCCTTTCCGAGATCTGTCTCAGCATCTCCCCTCATGAAATCCCTCTCCTGGCTTCCGATCAAACCCCCCTTCTCACAATCCATTCTTCTCCTCACTTTTAAAGCTTTACACTCTTCTGCCCCTCCTTACATCTCAGCCCTAATTTCTCGTTATGTACCATCCAGACTCTTGCGTTCTTCTCAAGGATGTCTTCTTTTTACCCCCTCTGTATCTAAAGCCCTCTCCCGCTTTAAACCTTTTTCACTAACTGCCCCACACCTCTGGAATGCCCTTCCCCTCAGTACCCGACTTGCACCCTCTCTATCCACCTTTAAGACCCACCTTAAGACACACTTGCTTAAAGAAGCATATGAATAGCAGTGTGGATATTCTGAACACATGATACATAAGCTTGGCCCCCTGCAGACGCACTTACCAGAACTCCCTCCTACTGTCTCTGTACGTTCTCCCTACCTACCAATTAGACTGTAAGCTCCTCGGGGCAGGGACTCCTCTTCCTTAATGTTACTTTTATGTCTAAAGCACTTATTCCCATGATCTGTTATTTATATTATCTGTTATTTTTTGATTACCCCATGTATTACTACTGTGAAGCACTATGTACATTAATGGCGCTATATAAATAAAGACATACAATACAATACAATAAAACGTTTTCACAAGTAGGGAGGAGGGAGGGATTATTTAGGGGGGCGGGGGGCGAGGGCTGTGTGCGGCGAAACCTGGGGGCGGGCAGAGTTGTGCACGGGTGGCCAAGCAGCTCAAGCTCCGTGCTGCTGCTTCTCTTCTGCCTGCTTCTCTGTGCTTGCTGCGGGGGCGGGGCCTTCCCTGCACACAGACAACTCCTCCTTTCTGTGTGGAGTAGCTACAGGGATCGTAGCAGAAGCATGCTTGTACTTTCCTCCTCCCCCCCACCCCCCAGATGAAAGTGTGTGTTTTGTCTGTGTTGGTTGTGATTGAGTTTTGTGTGTGTGTGTTGTGATATGTGTGTGTGTTGTGTCTGTGTAGTGTGTGTGTTGTGATTGTGTGTCTGTGTTGGTTGTAATTGAGTGTGTGTTGTGTGTGTGTTGTGATTGAATGCAGCGGTGCACAAACTGGGGGGCGAGACCCCTTGAGGGGGTGCAAGATTATTTAGGGGGGGCGCAGGCGGCGCGCGGCAAAACCTGGTGTGCATGGGCCGGCAGACGCTGTGCACGGGAGGGCGAAAAAGCTGTGCGCGGGCAGACAAGAAGCTGTGCGCGGGCGGGCAGCCGAAGAAGATGTGCGCAGATGGCTGAACATGATAGTGGAGATGGCGGTCACGTGATGGTGTGTGTGTGCACGCGCGGGGGCTTCGGAGGTACGGGGGCGGAGCACGCCCCAGCACTGTGATCTCAAACGCCCCACCTTCCGGGAATCTGCCCTACAATAGCGCTGTGGTCCTGCTCTCCTCCGCTGGCAATCTGCTTCGCTGCGATCCTCTGCAAGTGAAAGGGTAGGCTGCACCTATATCAATCATACTATGAATGTACAGAAATAATTTAAAAAAAGTGAAAACACAACATTGAAAACGGCAAACAATAAATAAAAAAACATAATACTGTAGGTAGGAGTTTGGGTGGCACTGGGGACTGCATGCCAAAGAGCAGGGAGAATAAAAAGGCAATGAGAGAAGGAAAAAAAGGAGGGGAAGGAAAAAAAGGGGGGCGGGAGGGGGGTCAGGGAAGGGAGGTAGCAAAGAGGTGGATGAATTCCCCCCCAAAAGAATTGCGTTTGTGCACATACGCTCTCCCAAGCTTGGCGCTTGGGGAGACAAACACAATTTACTTTAAAGCACACTCAGCAGCAGTCAATGCACACACACACACACACACACACACAGCCACACACACAGCCACACACACACATTCCCGATTCACACCCCCGGGTCGTGCTTGCAAAATTATGCAGGACACCCTGCGCTCATGGAGAGAATGGACGCAGCCTAATTTTGCAAGCGCAAGCTGTTGAAATTGATATATATTTGTATTTACATTGTATACCGCTAAATAAAGGTTTTTTTTTTTCATGCGATTTTGATTACATCAGGCAGGGGGGGGCTCGAGAAATTTCATGGATGAAAAGGGGGGCTCGGCATAAAAAGTTTGCTCACCCCTGCCTTTGAGGACTCTGTTCTTAACTTCTTTCCAGTTTCCATCCAGCAGATCCTTGCCAAATTCTTGTTCATAACCACCCATTGCCCATCTCTACAAGGTGACTGATTACCCAATACTGTGAGGACTTGAATCCCGACATTTGTTCCTAATTATAAACCTACAGCCATCAATCAAAGGAGAATACATCTAATCCTATCAGAGCCAGACGGTGGCATTGCTCACACCCTGGATATCGGTCTGCGTCAACCATGGTAACCAGACCTTTTGGAAATTTGGGCCAGTGTCAATTTCTGTGCCAGTGTCAACTCGTCAATTTCTCTAGCAGACAAACCAAATTCTGTTCCGAATCTTATCAATGGATGGAATTGTGATTTGGTTCCACACTGCTTCGATCTCGCACCTCGTGGCTCTTCTAAAATGCGCACCTAATTTATTGTCCACTCTCACTAAATCCTGTATCGGCTTGTTTAGCAGGAAGAGCCAGGGGTCCAACTGAATTTAGAGGTCCAAAATCTTCTGCAGCCAATTCCTAATTTGCACCCACAGTGGGGTTGTACGCGGGCAAGACCATAGAATGTGCAACAAGTCTGCCCTATCTCCACATTGCTTAGGGCACAAGGGGGAGTAACCTGGGACAAACTTGGACAATTTTACCGGAGTGAGATACCACCTCATCAAGACCTTATATGCATTCTCCTTTAATGTAGTGCATATAGAGCTCTTGGCTGCCGCATTGAATATCTCAATCCAATCTTCCTCCTCCAATGTCCTGTCCAAGTTCGACTCCCACTGGGCCATGAAATTTAACTTGTGAGTAGTCTTTACCTGAACGGGTCACTTCTCTGTACAGCCAAGAGGTTAGTCCCTGTGTGTCATTACCCAACAAACAGAGCATTTCGAAATTCATCAGCGGTGGCCGGGTTGTGTTTTTGGTATAGAATGCCCGAATTTGGAGGTATCTAAAGAATTGTGTGTTAGGAATGTCTTTTTCTGACTTAATCTGTTCGAACGTCTTTATGGTGATTCTACTCTCCAAATCCTTTAACCTCCCCACCCTTGCTGTCTCCAGACTTTAAAATTCCCGCTGTCATGCCCTGGAGCAAAGTCAGGGTTGCCATGTAAAGGGTCATCAGGGACTGCCTAGAAGTCAACAGCATTTAAATTTAGAGGCCTCCCAGACCGCAAGCGAATTGAGCATCGAGGAAAGCGGCATTTTAAAGTGCTTTGAGCCTAGATTTTGGGTACCAGATTAAGTTGTCAAGTTCCAAAGGGGTGAATAGTTCGCTCTCTAGAGCCACCCACCTTCTCATGTCAGGGTCTATGTGCCACTGAACAATTTGGCATAATTGAGCCGCTTTGTAGTATGGGAGCAAGCAAGGTACCGCTAACCCACCCACCGTCCTAGGTCTTTGCAGTGTTATTATTTTAATACAAGGTTTCCCTTTTTTCCAGATACATTTTGAAATCTGGGATTGTAAAACAAAAATGTCAGGTACAACTACAGGGATCAAAAGTGTCTGAAACAGATATAGAATGCAGGATATAAGGTTCATTTTGACACTGAAGATTCTTCCAATCCATGAGATACTAAACGAGGACCACTCCCTTAAATCTCCTCTCAAGGACTGCAAAAGTCTCGGATAATTTGCCTTATACAGTGATTTAACATGCTTTGGCTGCCAATTGAAAACGAAATTAATACCTATTAATTTTGAAACCTGATACTCTGTTAAATTTGCACAGAAGATTGAAGGTCAAAATAACATCATCCACATACAATGCCACTCTATGATCTTGTGATTCAATTTGGTTTCCCGATATATCCTGATTGCTAATAATTTGGGCGGCTGACGGCTCCATGCAGAGGGTGAACAACAGGGGTGAAAGTGGGCAGACCTGTCTTGTGCCACTTTTAATTCTGAAAGCCCTGATGGAGGACCCTCACAGCTGGTTTTGTATATAATGCTTTGATTGCCCCCAAGATTCTGCCCCTGAACCCAAACGCCCCAAGCGTGGCATCTAGATATGGCAAATCTATTTTGTCAAAGGCTTTTTCCGAATCTAAGCTTAACACTAACCCCTGGATCCTGTTGGAATTAATAAATTCAATTACGTCAATAATTCTCCTAGTGTTGTCGGCCGCTTGTCTATTATGGATAAATCCAACTTGATCCGGGTGAATCAGCCGCGGCAGTATAGAGCTCAATCTATTGGCCATTAACTTTGAATAGATTTTAATGTCCGAATTGATCAATGATATTGGACTGTAACTTTTACAATTTGAGGGGTTTTTACCGTTCTTATGAATTAATGAGATGGATGCCTGGAGCATCTGGTCCGGGAATGGAGCCCCAGCCAGGACTGAGTTGAACATGCGTAGCATATGCGGGGCCAGATTCCAAATACATTTTTTGTAATAAAGGTTAGAAAACCAATCCAGGCCTGGGGCCTTGGAGGATTTAAGATTCTTCACTACCTGTACTAATTCTTCAAGCGTAAAGGCTTTTTGTAAACTCTCTCGCTCCAACCTGTTCAATTTCGGTAATGCCGCGTCTGCCAAGAAACTCTCTAATGCTTTGTTGGTATTTACTTTATGTGTCACCTTCTCTCCATCATACATCTTCTCATTATATGCTTTAACTCTTACACAATGCGTTTGTGGTTGGATGTCACCTCTCCCCCCTGGGTCCTAATGGAGTGAATATAATAATTTGGTTGTCTATTTCTGAGCTTGTTAGCCTTAAGTTTTGATCTTCGTATGTTTAAATATCAAAAGATGGATTTTTATTTTTTAATGGTGTGCTGCTAATTGTCTAAAAGGCAGATTTATTGGGTGGAGGGTCATGTGACTACTTAGATGTATAAATGTAACACCAGTCTAAAGGACGCATTGGCTGGGTAGCATCGGCATCTTAAGAGTGATGCATTTTAAAGTGATAATTTTAAGTGAGAATATATAGTTAGACTATAGTTTGACTAGAGGTGACTGGGGACTGCATCTTTCTGCAAACTCTTCTACACAAGGCAACAAACGGTGAGCTACTCTGACCACACTATGATCTCATGCTTGTTAGCCTGCACAATTTAACCCCCCCTTTACACCTTATTTTACTGCAGCCTCTCCCAACACTGACTGCACACAACTACCCCCACACCCAATCAGCCCACTGCAAAACCTGAATAGACCATAGCATTGCAGCAAAACATTTGACAAGGAAAAGGCACGCCCCTGCCGTTTAGTCTGCACACACTTGGCTCATAACAGCTCCATGCAGCATTACCTACCTCTGGCATAATGAACCTGGTATATACCTCAACTTTGTTCTTTCTCGTGGCCTCATGGAAATGTTACTCCCTCTATCCACTACAAACTCCTCCCTCCTGGCCCACACCCAAAATCACCATACACCCTGGACTACTCAAAAGCCTTGCACTATCTACTGAATGTTGGTGGACAACTCTAAAAACCAGCACACCAAACACCGCTCACTCTAATGGCAAACGCCACAAATGTACAACTTGCAAACAACTACTCAAATTTCTACTCATACTATTATTACTCTCTTTAGCAAGTGATATTGAACCTAACCAAGGCCCTCTCATTTCAACTCTATCCCATACCCCTGAGACTACCCCCTTAAAATTCCAAAAATGTCTATCTGTCGCAAATATAAATATCCAGAGCCTGCTGCCCAAACTGGATGAACTAAGAGCATGGTGCCTTATGCATAAACCAAAAGCCATCATTCTCACAGAAACATGGCTAGCGCCTACAATTCCTGATGCAAATATCGTCATTCAGGAATACTCAATTTCTAGGAGAGATAGGTCAAAGAGAGGAGGAGGGGTGTTATTTTATATTGCAGACACCTTACAAATTACACTGTTAAATTGCCTCCCAAGCCCACCCTCTTTTGAATTCCTAGTTTTGCAGAATCTGCCTCCCCTTTTCTAAGCCCATCTTGCTTGCTGGCATCTACCCCCCCCCCCTAAAGCCCCTCTACAATCCCTAACTGATTTCACCCAGTTTCTTTGCTCCATTTCCTCTCTGAATGAGAAGACTGAGCTGCTAGTTCTTGGAGATTTCAACTTCAATTTGCTTGACCCTAAAAACCACGAAATCCAGATACAAATCAAGTCGCTTAACATATCGCAACTCATTTCCCAACCCACACGGACAAACCTGAAATCGCGCAACCATTCCTTGCTAGATTGGATTCTCTCCTCAAATCCCAGCAGAATCCAATCCTCTGGCATCCTTCCTGACATTTTCAGTGACCATGCAATAGTGTACTGTGTAAGGAAAATGAAACCGCCCCAATCAAGACCTAAAGTTCTCCTCACTAGAACATTTAGAAACTTTAACCCACAACAGTTTCTGTATGACCTTACCAACCGCCCTTGGCACAGAATCGATTTAATTCCTGACCCTGATTCTGCGCTCGACTATTTCCAATCCGAGTTCTTAAAACTCTGTTATACCCATCCTCCACTGTGGAAAAGCTACAAAGTAACTGGCACTACCAAGGATCTCAATCATTACAGATGCCTGCGGAACATGTGCACAAGGCAAACAAGTCATGCAAAAGCACAATATTACTCTGACAATCTCCTCCAGAATACATCAAACCCAGCTAACTTCTGGAAGGTTATCAACAATATATTCCAGCCTTGTAACCATCAACAACCAAGTAATATCACTATGGGGGATATTACTCTGACAAACCCCACTGACATTGCAAATGCATTCAATGATTACTTTGTGGGGTGTGCTACTAACTTATTAGCGAAACGCAACCCAAACCACAAACATGAATCTCATCCTGGGAGTAACCATATAGCCCCACCCCCTCCCAATTTGGCCCAGTATCCGAAGAGGAGATTACACAAGCGCTCCTCAAATTAAAACTAAGTAGCCAATGTGGACCTGACTTACTACAATCTAAGTTCTAAAGACTTGGTGCCCCAGCCATTGCCAAACTAATTGCTTCCATAGTCAACTCTATCCTGTCTGCAGGCCATATCCCTAAAACCTGGAAAACTGCCAGATTTGTCCCAATCCTCAAAAGTGGGGACAAAAACACTGTCTCAAATTACAGGCCAATCTCTCTTCTCCCAATACTATCCAAAGTCATGTAAAAATGTGTCCGCTCCCAATTAAGTGATTACTATACCAAGACAAATTTCCCTAGCCAATTACAATCTGGGTTCTGCCCCAAACGCTCCACCGTAACTACCCTGCTAAAAGTTTACAATGAGATCCAGTGTGGAATGGAACGGGGACAACTCACTGGTGCAATATTCCTAGATTTTACAAAGACTTTTGATACTGTTGATCATGCTATCCTGCTTAACAAACTCCAGTGCTCTGGAACTGGGAAGCATGCTTTAAACTGGTTTCAGTCCTACCTATCAGGTAGATCCCAACATGTGTCCATCTCAGGCTCTAACTCTAACCCCCTGGATATCACCCCTGATGAAGCCACTTCCGGCGAAACGCAGCGTTGGGCGTCCTCCACAATCGTCTTGTAAGACAGACCCCTGCATTTGGGCATCCCCTCAGCACCCCTCTGGCATCCAGCTTCATTTTGGACATTCTGGACACTTTATTTCAGCACCGCATGGGACACAGTATGGTGCACAGCATCAAACATGCTATGTTTATGGACAGTGCTATTCAACAGCAGCAAGGAGCACAGTGGTAATATCTGTAGTAACTGAATGCACTCTAGCTCTATCTGTTAATAATCCCACAGACAAGCATCAAGCAAGCAAGTACAGTATTAATACAATTTGTTTATAACAACCTGTGTGAGACCTTCTGCCTATTATACTATAACAAAGGCATACAGTTGGTTAATCATTCTCCGTTGAAACTCCAGACACAGTAACTTGCTTTAGCAGTAGAGTTGTCATCAAGTAAGAGGGTGCAATGTGATATTTTATTATAAATATCTACATGTTCTGTACTATACTGTGATAAATGAATGTACATCATGCTACTTTCCAGGACATTCCATGTAGTCACTGATATCTCACTGAGTTAGAAGTGTGTGTATTCACTTTGTAGTTACCATTTACCTTCTTGCGAGTCTACATCACACAGCTGCTCTTTCTCTCACCCCTTGCTTGTTTGCAGTTACACTGTTATATTGTAATTTGACACTTCAGTAAGTCTGCTTAAGGATTATAGGTGTGATTTTGTTGCAGTAACACTGTTGCATTGTTATCTGATACTTCAGTGAGCCTGTTTAAGGAATTAGAAGTGTTATTTTGTTGCAAGTTAGAAACATCATTGCATGTCCCTAGTATATCTTCTATTCACCACTGCTGTATGCCTATATAGGGTAATGTGATTTATTGATTCACCACTTACCTATAGTTACAACATTCTACTGCCATGTGATATTTCAGTGTATTTATCTTCTGAATGGGAGATTATTTATTTATAAAATATTTTACCAGGAAATAATACATTGAGAGTTACCTATCGTTTTCAAGTATTTCCTAGGCATAGAGTTAAATGACAAATAATACATGGTTACAAATGTGACTTTCTATTGCAAGTAAGGAACATAATTTCTTGTCTCTTGCATACCTTATACTTATTCAGTATTGTTTACCTTCATGGGTGTTTGCTCTGGATATAATGTAGCTACTTGCTTACCACATTTCTCCATGTTTGAATCATTGCTGTTCGTTATCTGCATTAGTAGCTGTGCTTGTAGTCAGGTGGGAGTGTCGTGTTACTCTGTATAACCCTGCGGTCTACCTGTTTGATGGTAGTTAGATCACCCTTATTGTGGGCATACATTAGATATTTATCTATATGTTATCAACACCTTTCTAACATATCTTCATTTTAGTTTGTTCCATCATGTATTAGAGATGGTCCACTAAATGTTTTTATTCTTGTCTGTCAGTTGTTTCCTTGTCCATTGTTTATTTAATAAAAGTAATGATTTTGTACCCACATTTAGTATGCCCAGTATGGAGTTGCTGTAGGTCTTGTCTTTTGGGACCTACCTATCTTTCTTGTTAGCTTAGACTGCTACCAAGTTGGTGCCAGTAAGTGCTGGACATCGGACTTCAAAGTAGCCAGAGGATGCCAGAGGTGTGAAAGCCATTTGGGTGGCAGGGAAGGGCTCAAGTACCCACATCCTGGAAAAAAGGGCAGTTGTACAGGCTGCCATTTGTTCTGCCAGATCTAGAGGAGCCTGACCCAGCGGGTGGCATAAGATAGCCAGGGACGGAGGTGGCAAACTTGCGCATGTCCCTTGGCAATTTCAGATTTCTCGCTGACCTGGCTTTCTAGACCAGCTTGGCTCTGATTGGCTACTGTGAAAGTTCCCACGCGCTGATTGGCTGTAGTATTTTGTTAATGAATCTCCAAGTACTATAAGAACTGTCTGAGCCATCAGGTTGGAAATTTCTAGCGTCAGAAGTGCGGGCGGGCTTTTCAAAGTTGTTCTTACACGAATAGCAGAGCAACCGGCTTTGATTTCAAGCCATGAAAATCTGCCAGACAGATTCTAAGTCCCGTTTTTAGCACCCAAGTTCTAATAATCGAACATAGCGGTCACGGCTGGAATTGCAAGCCGATTTTAGTTCCAGGAGTTTGGTACTAACACCTGGTCAAAAAAAGTCCAAGTTCTCAGAAGAGAAGGGAGCAGTGGCGTGTGGAATTTCACTCCGATTTGGGAACAAGAGGATTTTTCACTGTGTGTATGCATATTTCTGTGAATAAATTACAATTTATTTCATTATCTTGTTTTGCTCAATGAATGATCCTGGTAAAAAAAAGTGTAAACTGCATGGTCTCCCGTTACAATTAGTTTTTAATAAAAATAATGAAAAAGATTTTATTTTTTATTTTGTATGCTGATTGGATTGCCTCTAATATATGTAACTGGTAATAACCACCTTTGTAGGCTGAAGTTTGGGTATTTTAATGATTTATTTTTTTAATATAAATAAATGTGATAGTGAGTTTTAATGAGGAATTCCATTAGGCAGGGCTGGAAAGCAGAGCCTAGGTAGTGGAAGAGCATGCTAGTGGTGTTCTAGATTGAAATGGGGGATGAATCAATGTAAAGAAAGTGCGAATACCAGCTTGTTTTGATACATTGCTCCTTTTTCTGCATTTATATCACATGCAAGAAAGAGTTCACAAATTGTTACACTCCTTTAGACTTAGCAGATATTTCTGACGTGAACACAACATAAGGAGAACGGGAGGAGCGGCTCAATGAGTAAAGACACTGACTGGCACTGAGTTTGACGCAGAGGAACCTGGTTCAATTCCCGGTGTCGGATCCTTGGGACCTTGGGCAAGTCACTTTATCTCCCTGTGCCTTAGGCACCAAAAAACATAGATTGTAAGCTCCACAGTCTGATAGAGTAATAATAATAATAATAATACATCTCATTATATTTTGAGCACTTCTCCTGCACAATGCAGGCCACTTTGGCAGCAAAGGGTTAACATGCAAGATATACCAAAAACAATTTGTAAACTTGTGCTGACCTTTGAATCGTCTTGCCCAAGCTTTTTCAGAGACGTTCGCACATAATCAGTGAAGCAGGATGACTTGGCGAAAACCTTTCCAACACGTCTGTCACTGCAAAGATAAACCGTTTTTGTTTTTTTTTACTGGATCATATATTCAGAATAATCATTTACACATTGAAACACAGATACTTACATATATTACGAGCTGCTCTACGGTTTACATATCATTTCATCACTATTCCTTTAAAGCAGAGCAGCAGCCTACTCTCCCTTAGGGGCTGATTCTACAAAACGCACAGTGACTTGGATGGGAGTTACTGTGAATGGAGGCTTTTGGGCCTATTTAATAAGCTCCTTAGCCCCAACTAATCTGTTAAGTAGCAAGGTGGTTGGGACTATGGGAGGGCACCTCCAACATATATTGTAGAAATTACTAACGTGTTCAGTACAAACTGGTTGGTAAGAAGATTAAAATCATGTAAAAGGAACCAATTTCTTGAAAATGGGACTCTGAGTACTGTATATTGGATAACAGTTATACAAAAAGTGTGTTGATATACAACTAGACTGAACATAGACAGCTTATATGTTTTTAATAGCTTTTTATACATTACGATTAGTAGTTAATGCTTTTGTTGCTGTGGATTGCATTCCCTCCCCATTATCTCTATGCATCCTGCTGATAGACATAAAAAGGTACATGCGGGGCCACAGACAGATTTCCCGGGGCCCAGGACTAGAGTTACGACCCCTTATTTCACACCTCACGAGCCCCCTCTATCCCCCCCCCCCACTTCCCATGTATTTCTCTCCCCTCCGTCTCACTCCCTCCCTTTCTCTCTCTCCCCCTCCATCAATTACCCCACTTTCACTCAATCCCTCCTCCTCCCCCCTCCACAAACAACATACCAAAAAACCTATAAAAGATCCCCCGCAAATACATATTTAAAAAAACCCCACCAACCAAATGCATATTTTTAAAAAATGCCAGTCCGCTCACCTGCCGGGCCCTGGCTCTCCCCAGCTGCAGGCCTCCCTCGCTTTTTCCCCCGCCGAGCTGCTAGCGCGCACCGGGCTTCTCTCTCATGCTAGTGCGTACTGAAAGCTGAGCCCAGCTTGCTTCCGGCGTGCATCGACATCAAAGAGACCCGGCGCACGCCACCAGCTCCCCACGTGGGACAGAGTGAGGGAGGGCCATCGCTGGGGAGAGCTGGGGCCCGGTCAGAGGTCGAGCCCACCTTGCAGCGCAAGCCAGCCGGGCCCCTCACAGCCACCAGGCCTGTGACACCTGTCCCGGCTCTCCCCCCCGCCGGTGGCCCTGTGTACATGACATATGTGGAAATTACATTTTTGCTCTGTGTAATGCATTGCCATTTGCAAAATCTGCATTTCTGACTCCACTTTACAAGCCAGAACTACTCTGCAATGCAATCTTTATATGACCCCTTGAGGTTTCTTATACATGTCACTTGCTATGAACTTTATTTACATTGTTTGCAAACAATTTCAAGTTTGTTTCTGACAGCCATCTCAAATGTGTGGACGTTTCTGGTAATAATTAGGAAAAGTTGTAAATAAATTCCTATGCGGGTGTATAGGACGTATTGAAGCAAAGAGACGATCAGCAGAACTACATATAAGAAAGCCCGAAAAATGTTTTGAGGTTTCACTTGTACTCCTCTTCTTCGGGTACTAACCCCCTGACTGCAGTTCAGAGTGCAGAGTTCAAGCTGTGGTAGCCAAGGAGTAAAATTCCAGTTTTGTGATACTTTCTTTGCGTCAGTATGAAAACGATTTTGATTTCATTGTAATTTGTTTGAGGCAACGGTTAAGCAGAATGGAAATATATTTAGGGATGTATTTATCAAAGACACCCAGCATTAAGACTGAGGAAAAACTGATGCTAAAAAAAAACTGTACTAGATTAATAAAAAGGACAAGTTCCAATAGCTTTCTTTTAAAAATTTGTTTTTTTAACCAGCTTTGTAGCTGAAAACGTGGATACACATGCCAGTCTTTTAAAAAATAAACAGTGAAACATTCTATTCTTCAATTATTAAACTTTATCTCTGCAAATTCATATGTATCTAGTTTAAAGATCTTCCACTGATTTAGAGACTTAAAGGTGCAGTTCCGCCTGCTCAATCTTTTTTCTTCTTTTTACATACATAGGACGCAGGGGTCTCCAGAGCGGTGTGTTGATATTTCTGCTCCGGGGAGACCAAATATACTTGCCAGAGAAGGTGCCACTAGTACAGTGCCCTCCAGGGGAAACAAAATGGAGGTTTAAATATGCAGCATCATGCAGGCGAATAGGAAGTCATCTGTCGGGGCTTCCTTTTGGCCCACCTGACGACGCAGAGGTTTTTAACCTCCATGAAGCACTGGCAGCACTTTCTCTGGTTGGTATCTCTGGAAGCTGGGGTCCCTTGAGCGCAGATAAATGTGGGGCAGCTCCGGAGACCCTATGCTTCCAATGTTTATGGGAAAAAGGGGTGGGGCAAGGTGGGACTGTGCCTTTACATTGCTAGTAGCAGCTCAACAGTTTAAGTGTACAGTAATATGCATATAAATGTTTGCTACATGGAGAGCATCATTGTGCCATATTATATTAATTTACATTTTGACTGAAGCATTGACTTTAATAAAATCTATATGATTGAACATTTTGATGGATTACCTCATTACCTTAATAACCAAATACAAATGTTTATTTTTTTTTAAAAATAGGCGCTTTTAAAGTATGTGATGATATGTAGTAATAGAGATTATGAATGTGACTAATAATTCTGTAAAAAAAAGAACTATAAAGCAATAACATTCGCGACACCCATCTTTACTGTCCTATTATAGCCTATTTTATTTCACAAAAAGGCAAAAAAATCAGTTAATTTAGAGACCCATGTTCCTTGCATAGTGTAACTGATACTTGTCTGAAAGTTAACTGTAAATTTATAGCAATAAGTTATTTTTGGCCCAGCTGAAAACCTAGAGAAATCTGGATACATATATTTCTTATAGCTCTATGACAGTGGTTCCCTACCCTTTACATTGTGCACTCCCTCCTAGAAAATACTTGTTCCGTCAAGCCCTAATTAATAAATCTTATTGCCTACTCAGCAGCATATTGTTAACAAAGCTGTTTGAGTGCTCCCAGCCAGCACAGTGTCCTGAACACATGTGGGGAACACACACTTAAAAGGCACTAAACGACACGTCAGTGTGTGCACACTACATGGGTGGTATAGCTGTCAATTACTACGGAAGCTTTCAAAGTCACGACCCACAATGCCTGGCCTTTCTGGATGCAAAGCATTTTGGGGAGCGACTTTGGAAGCTCCTGTTGTAATTGACAGCTATACCATCCATACTAAGGTGCAGTTTGTGGCCTTACAAAGCACTCAGAAACCAACTATACTGCCTGGGATCTGCCAGTACATATTTTTTTGGGATGGACTATTATTATAATTATTATAATGCAGAAATGGAATAGCATTGATAGATTTCATAAGAATAGAAAGGTTTGCTGCTTCAAAATTCGAACTTCAGTGTTCATTCGGATGTCTGGGTCAAACTCCGGAAATAATTTTCAAATTCGAGTAGAGACATGGGAAAATGTATCCCCCCGATTAGATTTTATTGTTGGGGGGAGAGGAATCACGTTGGTGAGTGGAAAACTCACAGACTTATGTACAAAAGTTTACATTTCCCAAACATTTTAACAAAATATTCCTGTTAATTTAGTTTTTTCTTAATTTTTACTAATCCAAACCCTTAACCAAAACCAATTCCGGCAAAACCAAAAATATTTAGAACCAAAACACCAGTAAAAGTAAAAGTGCCCACAGTATTTCATTTAATGTTAATACTTTTTACATTCATACCTTCGGGTGAAGTCATAGCAGTCTTTACATATGACCTGCAGCACAGCTCGATAAAACAAGGACTCAGTAGGGAGCTTGTAAAAGCAAGACAAAGGCAGAAATTAATCACCATCATCAAAATCATGACAATTTATGGGTAAGGCAAGCCTCAAGTTATAGTTTTTCTGAACCTGTTTGTGACATAGAAAAGTACAACTATGGCACGGGTCACCGATAGAAAGGTACAATATCATCTCCAGGTAACGTGGTGTCAATCTATTAACCGCCAAAGTGTGGCTGACCAAGGCGCTAACATTGTGTTCTTCCCTAGTAGTAAAACTGTAGATATATCAGGTACCGCCGGGAGGTCTACAGATCAGCTCCGTGGCCAGATAATATTAAACATTTAATTGTAATTTTTTTTTAAACTACAAAGCGCAGCATGGATTCCTGCTTTGAGGAGTAAGTTGGTCAGCTAAACACAGTAAGAGAAACAAGTAAGTAAATTAGTGTCGAGTAAACAAGAAGGAAAAGAAAACACTCTGAATTTGAAGTGTAATATACAGTACATGTGACCTTGTGTTAACAAGGCACCTATTTGTTTTGCATTACATAGAGTTAACTGTAAGCAGTTGGAGACTGTAAGTTCACTTTTAGGTTACACTTTAACAGAAATCAGAAGGCAGACAGATCCATGTGATTTAGTAAACAATACTACTTACCCCTTGGCCGACCGCAACACGCTCTGAAGCCTTGAAAGTGAACAAAAAGATAAGGCTGATTTGTTTATCATTTTGTCAGATGATGTTATAAACGCACTGGCAGCGTGAGTAGATTAATTATGTGACATTACATAAACTAACACACTTAGATGTGTTAGCCCAATGCGTTAGGTTGTTAATCAGTTCTTTTATAGCATTTCTTGTTTATTTAAGACAGTAAAAGATAGGAAAAATACTTTCACACACATTTAGAGGTTTTGAAGCATTAAGAAAACTCCATTATAGTTGGATCTGTGCCTAACAAACCACATCAGCTAGAGTGCATGTTTCAGATTGATTTAAATTGAGAAGTACGTGTATCTTTGTATTTATAAATTCCATCAAATGACATAATCAGGTAACTTAGTATGTTTACATGGTAAATGCTTACTTTACACCATAATTACTGTTCACATGTCAGTTTAAAAACAATTTGGCATATGCACATAATCTGACCTTTCACACTGATTTTAAGATTTGGTTCCTTCTTACTGAAACTTTTCAGTTTCAATATTTTCCCTATTCAGCATAGTAACAAGTAGAGATGTGTGAATGTCTTCGAATGTGCATAACACATTTCTCTTACATTTTCCAAAAGAGACAGTGTTCAAAATGTTTCACAATTTTCTACATTATTAAGGGCCACGTGATCTGCAAATTAATTCTTAATGTTTCGCTAATCTGTTTTGTGATCTTTTTCAGAAGGACTATAACCCTGTGTGGTAAAGCTAGTCCCAGGCACCCTGTCCTGACAATATTTCTCTGCAGCTGTGTTTGCCATCCACTTAATCGTATACTGGCGCGCTGCTGGCTGGAAGTAGGGGGTCTCTTGAGTTGAACTATGTTAATTTCAGCTCCAGAGACCCCTTGCTTCCTGGGAAACTTACCTCGGTCGGGGGTGCCGGTATATCCTTCATGTAGCAGCTCCAATGGGACTGTGTGGCTAACATAATGGCAGCTTTAAATTTCCTGCGTCTTGCCACCAATGCGAAGGAGTAATGTCGTTCCTTGTGGCTTCCTATTTGCCCATTTGACGAAAGACATTTAAACATGAAGGTGATACTGGCACGCCTTACGGAGGCAAGTACCCCCTTTCCTCTGTTGCTCGACTGCTAAAACTCTGACTCAGGCCCTCATTCTCTCCCGTCTTGATTACTGTAACCTCAGGCTGTCCAGCCTTCCTGCCTCTCACCTGTCTCCCCTACAATCTATCCTAAACGCTGCTGCCAGAATCACTCTACTCTTTCCGAGATCTGTCTCAGCATCTCCCCTCATGAAATCCCTCTCCTGGCTTCCGATCAAATCCCGCATCTCACACTCCATTCTTCTCCTCACTTTTAAAGCTTTACACTCTTCTGCCCCTCCTTACATCTCAGCCCTAATTTCTCGTTATGCACCATCCAGACTCTTGCGTTCTTCTCAAGGATGTCTTCTTTCTACCCCCTTTGTATCTAAAGCCCTCTCCCGCCTTAAACCTTTTTCACTGACTGCCCCACACCTCTGGAATGCCCTTCCCCTCAGTACCCGACTAGCACCCTCTCTATCCACCTTTAAGACCCAACTTAAGACACACTTGCTTAAAGAAGCATATGAATAGCATTGTGGATATTCTGAACACATGATACATAAAGCTTGGCCCCCTGCAGACGCACTTATCAGAACTCCCTCCTACTGTCTCTGTACGTTCTCCCTACCTACCAATTAGACCGTAAGCTCCTCGGGGCAGGGACTCCTCTGCCTTAATGTCTAAAGCACTTATTCCCATGATCTGTTATTTATTTGATTACCACGTGTATTACTGCTGTGAAGCGCTATGTACATTAATGGCGCTATATAAATAAAGACATACAATACAATACAAGTATCTTTGGAAACAGGGGGTCCCTGAGACACCCTGATTCCATCGTATAACAAACAAAAATGCAACTGTGAGTGCTGCTTTAAGAGATATTGATGTATCGTCTTTGTACGCCAAAGTGCCAGATTACACAAAGCAATACAAATTATTTCAAAAGAATCTCTTCAAAGGAGGAAAAAAATGTTGGATGAGTGATACACAGTACAGTATGTATGTGAGCCACATACGTGTGCAAACTATGTTTAACATTGTCATATTTTTTGTACAGCTTTTTGTCTCCTTTGTCATTTTAAACACATCCTATGAACCAAAATACCTTCAGTATAGCATAATTACATCAGCCATTAAAATAAAGTAACCTAATTTCATATGAAATGGCACCCCTTGTACTAAATATTACAAGTATTGTATTGTATTGTATGTCTTTATTTATATAGCGCCATTAATGTACATAGCGCTTCACAGCAGTAATACATGTGGTCATCCAATAAATAACAGATAATATAAATAACAGATCATGGGAATAAGTGCTTTAGACATTAAGGAAGAGGAGTCCCTGCTCCGAGGAGCTTACAGTCTAATTGGTAGGTAGGGAGAACGTACAGAGACAGTAGGAGGGAGTTCTGGTAAGTGCATCTGCAGGGGGCCAAGCTTTATGTGCCATGTGTTCAGAATAGCCACAGTCCTATTCATATGCTTCTTTAAGCAAGTGTGTCTTAAGGTGGGTCTTAAAGGTGGATAGAGAGGGTGCTACTCGGGTACTGAGGGGAAGGGCATTCCAGAGGTGAGGGGCAGTCAATGAAAAAGGTTTAAGGCGGGAGAGGGCTTTAGATACAAAGGGGGTAGAAAGAAGACATCCTTGAGAAGAACGCAAGAGTCTGGATGGTGCATAACGAGAAATTAGGGCTGAGATGTAAGGAGGGGCAGAAGAGTGTAAAGCTTTAAAAGTGAGGAGAAGAATGGAGTGTGAGATGCGGGATTTGATCGGAAGCCAGGAGAGGGATTTCATGAGGGGAGATGCTGAGACAGATCTAGGAAAGAGTAGAGTGATTCTGGCAGCAGCGTTTAGGATAGATTGTAGGGGAGACAGGTGAGAGGCAGGAAGGCCGGACAGCAGGAGGTTACAGTAATCAAGACGGGAGAGAATGAGGGCCTGAGTCAGAGTTTTAGCAGTCGAGCAACAGAGGAAAGGGCGTATCTTTGTTATATTGCGGAGGAAAAAGCGACAGGTTTTAGAAATGTTTTGAATGTGAGGGGCAAATGTGAGAGAGGAGTCGAGTGTGACCCCAAGGCAGCGTGCTTGGGCTACTGGGTGAATGATCGTAGTTCCAACAGTAATGTGGAAGGAGGTAGTAGGGCCAGGTTTGGGAGGAAGTATGAGGAGCTCTGTTTTAGCCATGTTGAGTTTAAGGCGGCGGAGGGCCATCCAGGATGATATAGCAGAGAGACATTCAGAAACTTTGGTTTGTACAGTAGGTGTAAGGTCGGGTGTTGAGAAATATATTTGTGTGTCGTCAGCATAGAGGTGATAATTAAACCCAAAAGATATTATTAGGTCACCTAGAGAGAGTGTATACAGAGAAAAGAGAAGAGGTCCCAGGACAGAGCCCTGGGGTACCCCCACAGAGAGATCAATAGAGGAGGAGGAGGTATTAGCAGAAGAGACACTGAAAGTACGATGGGAGAGGTAGGATGAGATCCAGGATAGAGCTTTGTTCCGAATGCCAAGAGTATGGAGAATGTGAAGGAGAAGAGGGTGGTCCACGGTGTCAAATGCTGCAGAGAGGTCGAGTAATATGAGCAGAGTGTAATGACCTCTGTCTTTGGCAGCATGGAGGTCGTCAGTTATTTTAGTGAGGGCTGTTTCTGTGGAGTGAGCAGTACGGAAGCCAGATTGTAGAGGGTCTAGGAGAGAATAGGTGTTGAGAAAATGGAGCAAGCGAGCGAATACAAGACGTTCAAGGAGTTTAGAGGCAAAAGGCAGGAGGGAGACAGGCCGATAGTTAGAAAGACAGGTAGGGTCAAGCTTGCTGTTTTTGAGTAATGGTATGACTGTTGCATGTTTGAAGGAGGATGGAAAGGTTCCAGAGCAGAGGGAGGAGTTAAAAATGTGCGTGAGCGTAGGGACTATAGTAGGAGCAAGAGGTTTTAGGAGATGGGAGGGAATGGGGTCAAGAGGGCAAGTGGTAGAGTCACTTAGGCCTTAAATGTGCAGAGCGCCCAAAACGTCTACAGTTGGCTCCCGAGGAGCCCAGAGAAAGTCTATGCTTCACATGTACGGTGTGTTCTCTGAAATGCTTTGCTGGCCCTGCAAAGGGGAATTATTTAAAACTGCAGATATGCGAAGGATGCATTTAGCAAAAAGCAGTATCGATCAACATACAGTATTATACATTTCAAATTCTATTTTGGTGAAAACACATACAACCATTGTTTTCCTCTACAGAACAAATGCAGGGGTTTCTGAAACTCACGTTTGTCTACCAAATCTGACACATTTGCTGAGCTGTTTCCAGAACTTACCATTTCAGCCTGATGCCACTAGTGAATCATAGCTATAAGCCTCTGAAAGTCAGGGATTGTTAGGTCAATTCAAAACTACGTCTGCAGACATAATATTTTGGCTACAAAGTTTCATTTTGTTTAACTTTTAAATTTGCTACGCACATGATTATCATTTAAGCAGAAATAATGTTTCCCTATTGAATATAGTGCTTTAAGTCATGACTACAATTAACAGCCAAATTACATTTGGATGGAACAGCGTAACAAGCAGAACTTACCAAACAAGCTGACATTCTGGCATTTCGTCCAAAGCACCAGCATTTCTCCTTCAAATACCGACTCATAGGAAAGCCCCATGCTTCGGCTGTCATTTCTGTAAAAAAAAGAATGTGTACCGTATATTTAATTTTGGGTTTTCCCAATTAAGTTCTCTCATCCTAAATGTAAATGAACAGTAGTCAAGGTAGCTCACAGTCCATTCCAATCATTCTTTAAACCTAAACGGACAAAGTATGTTCTGTTCAGGGTTTAGACTTGTACATGTTCCAAGATGATGTCTTCCAAATGTAAAAAAACTTTTTTTTTCTTCTTTATTACAAGGTATGCAAACAATTATTAGCGCAAGCAATGTAACAAGATACAAGAAATAACAATTGTTTAATCTGTTTGGCAAAAGCACACAAATTGCAGGATATATGGTCCACGTTGCAGAACGGTGTATTACATCAAGAAGTGATCGAAAGTTAACACTGTTTTTCTTTGAATTGTGCATTGTATTTTGGCAAATCTTTACCAAGTGATTTGTGCTTTTTTATTTACTTATAAGTCATAAGTATACTCAAGGTCCCTGGCCTGTTTTTTCCCAGTCTGTTTATGTTAGAAATAAGAACAGCTGCAAAAGTCTAAGTTGTTTCTTTAAATTTTGAATTTGTTTTTCTTCCAAAACTGTAATTTAATTTGGCTTCGCATCCCTTTGCTGCTTTAACTGACAATGAAGCTTAAGGCTACAAAAGGCCTCAATAAAAGAATCGATCCAGAAGAACAACATACTGTAAGCATCTCAATGTATGTCAAACAAATGTCAAACATTCCAGAAAACCATTGTTTAAACCAAGGCCAAGGTTTAACAGTTCCCAATAGACGGCACAGACCTGGGACTGGACCAAAGTCTTCGCCAACTAAAGAACAAAGTACACAAACAAAACAGAAGAGTTGGGTTTCTGAGGCTTTGTACCACAGTCCTGAAACAACTGAATCATCCCCTCAATGCTCAACTCCATATGAACGCAAGCATTGGTTCTTTAAGTATATGGACGATGATAGTCATTTTGGGAAGGGGATTAACAAGCACAAGGTGAAACAGAATGAAAGTGAACAGCCGAGGAAGGCAGAGAAGCAAGGATGACTAATGAGAACAAGACAAATAGAGAGAGAGTTGGAAGATGGAAAACAAGGAAACGCGAAGAGAGCAGATCAGAAGTGGGGACAAACATAAAAAACGAAGGCACAGATCAAAAGTAAAATCAAATCACAAACAAATCTACTTTATATTATTCATATAAAGTTACAACGTTATTTTGACAAGGTGAATTCACTATCCCAACAGTATACCTATGAATAGGTCTTGAGTCCAGCAGTGACCTGGTTAATCCAAGCTTGAGAAAAGGAAGGGTTAGTTAACCAGGTACCAGCTGCCTCGTTAAGGGGCTTTAAGAACCCAGAGCTCCCATTTGTTCCTGTCTGAATCAGAGAAGCATATCCTGAAACTCCGGAGGGAGAGCAGCTTGCACAAGTCTGTTACATGGGGACACTTATCCTTGCTCTGTGTTTCTATCCTGGACTTGAACCGCTCTTTCTGAGAAAAGGGCAAAACCCTGGTACAGTCTTATTTTTCCGTTGGCTTATCTATGCTGAAGTTAAAGCTCTGTCATTTTTGTATTCCATGTTTTTGTGGCTGAATAAACAAGCCTATTCAGATCACCCACGTGTCGTTATGTTGTCCCTATAACCGTTATCATGGCTGTAGGTTGGGGCAGGATACAATAAGGGAAGAAATTAGGGGGCTTATGCAGAGAGGAACGTAAAGTTAAATTTCGCCAGGTTAGAGGCAAAAATTTCCTCATGTAGGCAGTTACTGGCGAGAACTTGGCGGGCCAATTCAAATTCGCCAGACTTGTGGCGAGAAGCGTGATTTCGCCAATGGGAAAACATGCACGATTCCAGTAGCTCCGATGCGCATGAACGCGCCAATCGGAGCTACTAAATGGCGCGTTCAGGGGAAATTTTGTCCGCCAACAAAAGTTGGCTGTATTGTGGCCAGATACCGCGCGCCTCAGAATGGCGAGTTTCACGCCAAGTGAAACTCGCCTAAATAGTAATTTCATGCACACCGCGCTACCGGAGTACCCTGCATAGGACCAATTAAATGCCAAACCTGCGGCGAATTTAAGCCTTTCTGCTCCGTACCTCTCTGCATAAGCCCCTAGGAGTGCTATGTTTCAAGGCAAGTTTGGAGCAAATAAAGTGGGTTTTGACAGTGTTTTTGGAGCACAGTTGTGTTGAATGTGAAAAACAGATCTTTCCACCGGATGCAGATTGTTAGAAGCCAGAAATGTATCTTCAACATGGCAGATTTTTTTTTCCTGCCACGTGTAACTACCCCTTAAATTTCCCATTGACTCACCAAGTCACAATTTGATGAACATATGACAAAAGTGGAGCAAAGTGCTTGATACACTGTAGAGTGACACGGAGGAGAACATGTAAATTATGCTTTTTGCTTAAATTTTGCTCTAAAATGGTCGTGATACATAACTTCCAAAGTGCACTTTCTTCTAATGAGAAAAACCATTAACTGAATACAAAATATATCTGAATTGTTCAGTATGTGAAAAGGACAAGCTTTAGACCCAGGGATAATTTTAATGATATTCGGTGACCAAATAAATATCCTCATCCTTCCAATATCGATGATTTCAAAAGTATATACAATTCAGCATGATAAACTATGCAAAGTTGTATTTAGCTATTTTGGTGCAATTTCTTTTCTTTGTATTTTTCTCTTCCTACTGTAATATCCGCTAACTTTTGCTTCTCAATGTTCTCTTTATCTAAAAAACTGGAGATATTATAAACATTTTAAGGTGGGCTTTTATGGTTAAAGTATACAACTGATACTTTAAACTTTCACCTTAGAAACATGAGGTTGTAATTTAAATCAGTTTGGTGATTTTTATACAAAACACAAAAACAATGTAGAAATCATTACACCTATCTCCTGCAACATAAACATTTCCCCCCAAAATTCAAAACAGATGTAAAAGCCAATATTTTATAAACACATGAGTCTCTAGGTAATATTAAGGGCATGTAAGAGGTCAGAGTGAATGAAATATTCTCAAGTTTTATCAATCTTTATCTGGCTGATTTGCCTTGAAAGCATGCGTTGTTTATGTTTAGTGATGCACCTGCCATTCCAGTTAAAATGATCATGACCTGCAAAAAGAACGGATGACAAAAGCGCAGGAACGCAAAATACCATTTAACACAATCATCAGGCTATTAAAAATAAATAGAACATTTTTAATTTTAAACTCATATCATACTCATTAAACAATTGGGCAACAAAGCAGTTGTGAAATAAAATAAAAAGACAAAATGTACAGAGCGTAAAAACAGAAGTATCATACGTTTTACCTTTTATATCCAAAAAACGAGGGTTTGCAGGAACAGGTGTTTTAATCTGGACACTTGTGAGCAGTCAGATTTTATATGTGTAGGTTAAATGCGCTGGTGAAGTCCGAGTCCTTCAGTGAATAAGCATTCTGTGGGGCATTAGAGCTTGGGCGCTCAACTCCAGTACTCAAGCCCCCTCCCAACAGGTCAGGTTTTCAGGATAATCCTGCATGTGCATAGGTGGCTCAATCAAAGACTGAGCTTCTGATTGAGCCACCTGTGCTGAAGCAAGGACTTGTTGAGCCACCTGTGCTGATGCTGAGATATTCTGAAAACCTGACCTGGGGGTGGGGGGAGGCTTGAGGACTGGAGTTGAGCACCCCTGCATTAGAGGATCTCCATGATGGAAGGAATACAAACAGAATGTCGGCAGAAAATGTAGATACGGTGACACAAGTCCACACTGCTACTCATGCATTGTGTGTGTGGTCTAGGGAAATTAGTTATTTCTTCCAGGTGATGTATATCCTGAATGTCTTTGATATTCATAAAGAAAAACTATGTTAACAAGTCCTGGTTTTCGTAGGAAAAGAAGCTACTGGTGTCCATTAAATATTTTGTAAAGCTTTATACTCATGTATGCTTTTTACTGAATATAAATAGGACATATTCTTAGGCCTCTTTATTCTTTTATTGTAATATTGAAAAAAAAAATTCTTATGCGGGCCTATTCCAAAAAGTGCATAAGAAAATCAAATCTACTTGCCTACAAATTACCAATAAACCGTTTTTTTTTTTTAAATTAAATGAAATGTAAAAGTTTTTAACTTAAGAGTTTCGTTAATTTACTTTTAGTAAATGAGATGCTTGTGTAATGTACCAGATGAGAATCACTAAAAAATTAAACTACTCATTTATTTAAAGATGTCATACAGAACAGGGAGTCTACGCTCTTTTCAACAAACGCCTGTATAGTTGGCATTATGCATGAACACATTAATGCATTTGTAGTTTACTGGAAATCCATGTGCATTTCTGATGCATATTTTCTCACTAGTATTGATGTCATAAGAGCCAGGTATTTCAAAAAGCGGAAACCTTCAAGTACAAAACTACAAGCATTATACAAATAGTGGATTTAACCCCCGGGCGAGTAAATATTGGCCCAGCAGCACACGTTTGGTACTAGGTGGCGAGTAGATTTTTTTTTTGTGGCGAGTAGATTTTTTGGTGATTTGTCAACCACTATATATATATATATATATATATATATATATATATATATATATATATATATATATATATATACCTACTGTACATACATTAATGCTAGTGCATTAAAAAAAGGGTATTTCAACGTGAAATCTGCATTGTCCCTTCAGTGGAATATAATATATGGTATTTTGGAACGTACTGATTTTAACAAATGGTGTTAGAATATAAAACATTTTTGTCAGTGAATATGACCATACAAGGAAATACCAACACATACTAAAACTATACATTTTTAATAGAAAAACAGCATTTACTTTTACTTACTATATTTTGCACTAGAAGCATTGTAACAGATTTAAACCCAGGACTGCCTGCAATTTATTAGTCTGGAAGTAAAAGTGGTTAATTAATAGTGCTGTCAAACTTCACAGAGTTTCTGTATTAACCTGATTGTACAGTAATTGATGAAAGTACAGGTATCTACAAATGTACTTACTTTAGCAAATGTGAAAACACTGTGTGCTTTGAAAATCATTGTAGATTGGAATTTGCATAACTTTTGCATCTCTGCACAGATGCCAAGAGACACGTTTTTTTCAGCGCAGTTATTTATAAACCATTAATTTGTTTTCCAGCAAATAAAGAAAACTAAATTTTCCATCTGGAATAAAGTACTGTACTCTTTGAATTTTTTCACTTTGTCTTAATCTCAATAGGTTTGAGATACCGTGAACGTTAATGCATAGAAGTAGGGTATCAAATGTAGGAAACCATAAGACTTTTTCATTTGACTCGATGCAAATTGACTGTAAAAAATTATCTTGCACCATTTCTTGGGTTTCAAAAAGTTCTTTCATTTAGTTTGAGAAACAAAAACACTAGCATTGTGATAACAACTCTAATAACCGTCATTCTTTTTTTGGCCCTGCATACTAAGGTGAAAATGTATAGATAATGGTAATTATTCTAACTGGTTATTCTTCTAGTCCAGGGGTGCGCAAAGTGGGGGGGCGCAAGATTATTTTGGGAGGGCGTGGACTTCACCTACCTTTCCTCTGCGCCCCTTCGCCATGGCAACGCGGCGTCAAATGACGCCGCAGGACATGTGATGTCCACGTTGCCATAGCAACGTGACCCCGCGCGTCATTTGACGCTGGATATTGGGTAAGGGGGGGGGGGGGAGAGGGGCGCGAGTATAGGGGCCGGCAGGCAGGGGGGGCGCAGCACAGAAAGTTTGCGCGCCCCAGTTCTAGTCCATTCATGCCAGTACAAACAAATGAGGAATCAAGTACCACCCAATTGGGGGTACAGCAAAACTTTCCCCAAATCATATTCCACCAACTCCTATAAGGATCTGTCCTCCTCACATTACTGATCCGTCCAGCTGGGCAATGAAAGAAAAACCAAACGGTATAACCAACAAAACCAGGAAATAAAAAAGGCACTGGGGATATACTCTGTTGTACTGGCATGGAGGGACTAGAAGAAAAGGTATTATTGGTAAGCATAATTCACCTTTTCTCAATACATTCATCTTATTCCAGTACAAATGAATAGGGATGTACCAAGTAGTTCACTTCCTAGGGTGGGTAAAATAAAAGAAAAAGTTTCCAAAGGAGGTTAAAGCTTCCAAAATATATGAATGGATAAGATGAGTGTCACAGAAATCTAGAATTGACAGGCATAGAACAAAAATACTGCAGTACTATTACTTAGTATAGTTAGTTAGCACTGTATACCACAAAGTAACTCCTTGTGTGGCTAAAAATACACCATGGCTGTACCTAACAGAGGCATTAGGTCCCAAAGCAGGACCACATGCATTATAGCACATTAAAATGCAAAATAGGTGGTAGGGTGGTATAATGGTGTAACGCTAAAACTACAGAGCGGTAAAGCCGACAAAAGTCTCCGTACACACAGGCAGACTTACATAAAGGCTCATTGTGCACAGACAGACCCAAACCAGATACTGTGGTTCAACACAATGAAAACCAGGTTGGAGCAAAAAATGCAACTAAAAAACAAAAGCAGTTCTTAACAGTAGTGAGATCTACTTCAGAGAAGCTGAAGGGCATAGTCTGCCACTGAATAAACAAATGCTGGGTACATTCTTTTTTTGCATAATGCATAAAACTATGGGTAAGTCCACACCTACATTTTTGCCCACAAGTAAAATAAACGTATTTTGGAACTATGCAGTTTGAGCAAATCTTCTGCTTTGCCAGGCAGTGAGAAATTCTTGGGGTGCCCTGTACCAAGATGTGCCACAAACGCTGTGGAGAGAACCAAGCCCCCCACCCATGGCCGGTAGGACAATAAGAACTAATTGAGGAGGAGTGCAAGAAGCTTTAACAGGGGGCTGATCCAACTAGATTTGTTGAAATTTTGGCTTTATTGCCCTTTAGTTTGTACTAGCATAGGGGGCGTTATAGATACAAAATGTATTTTCTTACATTTACCGAATAAACAATTGTCAGGCACATTTAAAAGCTGCATCCAATTATGTAAACAATATTAACAAGGAAAGGAACTAAAAATAAACGTGCCACCTGTAATCTATGACTATATGTGAGAAACACAGAGTTGCCTACCTTTTGTAGGAAAATTCAAAATAACACAATGCATTAGCCAGGTATATGTAGAACTTGGTCTACATACACCTACTGTATAAGACTTGTAGTTACTGTATATATCCTCATGAAAAACGATGGGACTTAAAATAAATCTAATGCGTTGCCTCCTGTACATGGTACAATCCTCAAAACAAGACTAAACAATTAATAAAGTGAAATTTTTGTACAAATACATTAAAGCTGCAGTTCAAGCTGTCGTTAAAAAAAAATTAAATCAATATGTGCATCAATACAATACACACACTGACAAGTGATTAGCTAAGTTGCTGATCGATCAGTTCTCCTGTAATCAATCACTGAAGATTCGGCTCGTGGTTGACTAAATGCATCTTCGGTAATCTTCTGCTGAACTGACAGCCTAAGTTCTGTGAGGAAGATCATGTGACCAGGCAGGTACTAGATTCAATTGGTTCACTGCTAGAGAGGGCACGGGTCAAAAAGGTGATGCTATTTCAAAAGGGGAAGGGGATGTGACTGTAGATGGTTGCTATAGGAACAAAAATGCTTGTTACATTAGAATACATTACAAATGTCTTTAAAATAGTTTTTTTTTTAAATGCTACGAGTATTTTCTCATAGTACAGAATTGATTTATTAAAAAAAAAATACCCATATACGATATTGCTTGAACTGCAGCTTTAAATGAGATAACATTGATGTTTCACATATCAATATAGGTCTAGCAATTTAACAAACCAAAATTTGATTTTTATAGAATGTCAGTAAAACAATATAAATAGCAGAGCCTGACATTTCAACTCAGTCCTGTGCTGTACTTTGTTTCACATGTCTCAGATTTTGTCTGTTTCTTTGGAGACAAATAATCCTCTAAACTTCAAATACACTGTATTACACAATATTATCAGAACATGACGTTACCATATGTGAAATGAATGTTCCTATGCCACAGCAAAAATTACACTGCCTCAAGTACTTTAAGACTTCAATGGTTCTCTAAAAACCAAAATTGTGTGAACATTAACAATCATGTATTTTCTTTCAGGCAGGAAAAAGCATAATGAAGTGCCAATTAAAGGAAGAAAGAGGGGGAAAAAATGTTACAGCTTTATTTCTAACCACTTCTGGGCAACAAATGAATACCTCATAGCAAAAATAAGAAACGTGCCAATACTGTAGAAAACACACAAGTGACTGAAGATCAGATACAGCTGTCTATGTGAGGTAATTGCAGAATGGTTGGCCAAGCACATCGAATAATCTCCCTATTAATCATACACATATTGGCAGGAATTGCTTTTGGGATAAAGGCAAGAGTAATATTATATCGTTCTCATCGCTCATGCGCAACTAAAGTGACAATGATAGAATTGGAATTAACCAATGTAAGTTGCAATACATGTAAGGCAGCCCCCATTTAACCTGCAGTGATGCATGGACGTTTCTCCACAGCAGAGCAAACCAAGAACTGCGTTTCGTTGTTAGATGAGTGATCACAGTGATTTGCACAAATGTGATGGTAATAATACAGAAAAACAGTAGAAATAAATACATAAAATAGTATCCCATATTGTTAATAAATTAGACAATCAAACTCCAGCACTATGTACGCAGTATCAAATGATAGGGATTGGACATTAAAAAGCCAAGTATCATGAAATTTAGCAAAATATTGTACGGCTTCTCTGTCTATGATTTTAAAATATTGAAATGCAACAGTAAGGGGAAAAACTGCTGCTAAACAAGCAAATGTTTCCCGATTGTCAAAATAAGTCATTATCAAGCGTTTCATTTTTCTCTCTGTTTTGTGGCAAATAAAATTGTATAATTCTCTTAACTGTTTGTGTTCTAACGTTGATTTTTTTTAAAACTACTGTAGTAAACCCTTGTCAAGATTTCATTGTGGACTTCTTCAATGAAGGCTGGAAAGAAATCTTTTCTGGCGCTGAGGTGAGGTAGAGATGAGTGGATTTATAATTTCTTCTGATGAACAATGACCTCAGGAAAAGGAGAAAGAAAAAGACAAGACATGCAGGGGACCTGCAATAGTGTATTACCCAAGGGATAACCGGATGTTTACAAAGAAGGAGCAATTTATTATTAAAATATCATGGTTAAAAACCATGGATAACAATTAATAAACATTTAATAACATACATTGATTATAAAAAAAATTGATGAACTGGTGCCTAGGCACTATCCACACTTTAATAGTTAGGAACAATGTCCAGCAGTCCTGTTCTTTGCTCCGCCTGATCTAAAATTAGAAACCTACTCACCACAGGTAAGTAGTATAAAAGCAATGTATAAGCACTTGGTGCTGGTGGTCTTGGCCTCTGATGTCGCCGTCCGCCTTGTGATATGTTCGCATCTGCTGCCGGGGATCTGTTTCTGTGTTCCTGTGAGCGCTGCTTCCTGGAATACACCCGATCTCCTCGGCGTGATGACGTCACCTGTATTGGTCCTTGGCTACGGTGGCTCAGCGGTACCACCAGACCTTCCTACGCGTTTCGAAAGTACGAATGGCGTCTCTCTTCGTCAGGGATAAGTGCTGCTGTTTGAATTGCAGGCACAAGATAGTTGTAAAGTTGTTGTTCAGAGTCCAGATCTTCCTCCAATCTTCACCTCCAATTTCCAATTTCCAATTGGAGGTGAAGATTGGAGGAAGATCTGGACTCTGAACAACAACTTTACAACTATCTTGTGCCTGCAATTCAAACAGCAGCACTTATCCCTGACGAAGAGAGACGCCATTCGTACTTTCGAAATGCGTAGGAAGGTCTGGTGGTACCGCTGAGCCACCGTAGCCAAGGACCAATACAGGTGACGTCATCACGCCGAGGAGATCGGGTGTATTCCAGGAAGCAGCGCTCACAGGAACACAGAAACAGATCCCCGGCAGCAGATGCGAACATATCACAAGGCGGATGGCGACATCAGAGGCCAAGACCACCAGCACCAAGTGCTTATACATTGCTTTTATACTACTTACCTGTGGTGAGTAGGTTTCCAATTTTAGATCAGGCGGAGCAAAGAACAGGACTGCTGGACATTGTTCCTAACTATTAAAGTGTGGATAGTGCCTAGGCACCAGTTCATCAATTTTTTTATAATCAATGTATGTTATTAAATGTTTATTAATTGTTATCCATGGTTTTTAACCACGATATTTTAATAATAAATTGCTCCTTCTTTGTAAACATCCGGTTATCCCTTGGGTAATACACTATTGCAGGTCCCCTGCATGTCTTGTCTTTTTCTTTCTCCTTTTCCTGAGGTCATTGTTCATCAGAAGAAATTATAAATCCAATCATCTCTACCTCACCTCAGCGCCAGAAAAGATTTCTTTCCAGCCTTCACTCCATCTCTGGGTCGAAGATACCAGAAACATCTTTTAAAGGCAGCTCCAGGACTACCTATTGGACTCTTTATCAAAGGTTTTTAATATCCATTATTGTCATTGCACCAGCGCTGAGTACACACCTATTATTTTACTTACAAGTGGACTTCTTCAATGACTTCTCAGACGGCATCTCCCCCGGCAAAATGGCTCTGACACGTCAAATGGCGTCGCGCTGCCATGACAACGGGATGTCTCATGGCGCTGTGATGTCCCATTGTCAACGCAATGCGATACCATTTGACGTCATGGAGACATTTTTATGGGAGCAAGCAGGGGGAGATGCTGCCACAGGAGAAAGTGAGCCAGTTAAAGGTATAAATAAAAAACTTTTTGCAGTTTCTAAGACTGCATCTCTTTACACACTGAGCGATTGGTTGAACCGGGCATGTATATTTCCCTGGTACATCTGTATTTGGGGGTAATATTGTTGGCCTAACCTCTATGATTAAGCCATTATGGTGAAACAGATAGTCAAAGAATCAATTAGAGTGTATGCCTGTAGGACATGTTTAAACTGTTGTGTCCCTGTATTACTGGATCTTTTAACTATTCGTTGTCCTACTCAATTGTTTGTTTCTCTGTTTAGGGAGCTTGTTATTCTTCCCATATACTGTTAATATAAAACTTTTTTATTTTTTACTATTATCTCAATTAAAGATTATATATTTTTTTACATCACTAATAGTTCTATTGCACGTGATACTAGGACAAGATTTCCGGGAGCGTAGATAACTGGTAGGTGCATAAAATAGAATAAAAGACAAGAACAGAAAGTGGTGCAATGCGGTCTGTTTTCTTCAGCATATGGAAAAAGGCTATGCACTCACATAAATAAAAATACGCCAGGCCCGTGACCCCAGGGGGAATCTCACACACTGGATCTCACTTGGAACTGGGCTTCAAGGTGTTAAATCCAACTCTTGTCCCATACAGTATGTATTCAAACCTTGTGAAACAAAGGCAAATGGACACAATGGTATAGAAAGTCACTTATATATTAAAAATAAGCACCATAACAGAAGGCTATTCACATATTAGTACACAGCGGTACACAGCTTGGAGTTAATCAGGCAATAGAGGTGGGGATCCCGCGGGTAAGCAGGCTTCTGCACCTGAGGTGGTGAGCCGTCAGCTCCTTCCGAAGGCTCCGTAGCCGGCACTTCCAAGTTCCACACATCACGTAGTCGGAGTCCACACCCTCGGGGACTCCTCACTGGATCGCTCGCAATCAGGGACTCTACGCATTTCGCAGAGTTGCTTCGTCAGGAGTCCTTGATTGCGTGATGTTGGGCTTGATTCCTTAAGTACTGTCCTGTAGCCAATCCGAACTGAGCGCAAAATACACCATATCCCTCATGATAGAGCAGGGCTGCACAACATACGGCCCCCGGGGCACCCCGCGACGGCCCCCCTTCAACGCCCCCACTTCCACCCTTCAACCCCCCCCTTCCCCCCTTTCCCTGGTAAACTCTCGCGGCCACATTCTGTGTCTGTGGCGTGCCCTCTAGGAGCGCGCACCAGCAAATGCGCGCGCTTCCCCTAATCCCCCTTCCCGGCTCCAGCAGGGGAACGCGCCCCAGCAGTGTAGCCGAGCGCGACCCGGAACTTCCGGGTCTGTTACTAGAGTGCACTTCCCCCTGCTTCACCTCGGCATCAATTTTAAATGAGTTTTAGTTGCTGCCATCGCCGCCATCCACCACCTCCTCTTCTTCTGTTGCCGCCACCGACAATGAATCTGTTGCCGCCGACGCCACCTCTGCTACAGCCGCCAACATCATCTGGTAGGCATGGGGGGGGGTCATTCATGCGGGGGGCTGTGGGATGCTGACTTGGGGGGGGGGCTGCGGAATGCTGACTTGGGGGGGGGATGCGGGATGCTGACTTGGGGGGGATGCGGGATGCTGACTTTGGGGGGGGGCTGCGGGATGCTGACTTGGGTGTGAGGGGCTGCGGGTTTCTGACCTGGGGGGGATGCTGGATGCTGACTTGGGGGGGGGGTGCTGGATGCTGACTTGGGGGGGGGATGCTGGATGCTGACTTGGGGGGGGGTGCTGGATGCTGACTTGGGGGGGGGGGTGCTGGATGCTGACTTGGGGATGGGGACGCTGACTTGGGGGGGATGCTGACTTGGGGGGATTCTGGATGCTGACTGGGGGGGATGCTGACTTGGGGGAGGGTGCTGGATGCTGACTTGGGGGGGGATGCTGACTTGGGGGGAGGATGCTGACTTGGGGGGGGATGCTGACTTGGAGGGGGATGCTGGATGCTGACTTGGGGGGGATGCTGGATGCCGACTTGGGGGGGGATGTTGGATGTCGACTTGGGAGGGGATGCTGACTTGGGGGGGGGATGCTGGATGCTGACTTGGGGGGGATGCTGACTTGGGGGGGGATGCTGACTTTGGGGGGGTTGCTGACTTGGGGGGGGTGCTGACTTGGGGGGGGGGATGCTGACTTGGGGGGGATGCTGGATGCTGACTTGTGGGGGGGGGATGCTGACTTGGGGGATGCTGGATGCTGACTTGGGGGGGATGCTGGATGCTGACATGGGGGGGATGTTGGATGCTGACTTGTGGGGGGGATGCTGACTTGGGGGGATGCTGGATGCTGACTTGGGGGGTGCTGACTTGGGGGGGATGCTGGATGCTGACTTGGGGGGATGCTGGATGCTGACTTGGGGGGGGATGCTGGATGCTGACTTGAGGGATGCTGGATGCTGACTTGGGGGGGGGGGTGCTGACTTGGGGGACGCTGGATGCTGACTTGGGGGGGTGCTGACTTGGGGGATGCTGAATGCTGACTTGGGTGGGGGGATGCTGACTTGGGGGATGGGTGCAGGGGGGGGAGAGTGATGGGAGGTGCAGGGGGGGGAGAGTGATGGGAGGTGCAGGGGGGGAGAGTGATGGGAGGTGTAGGGGGGAGAGTGATGAGAGGTGCAGGGTTGGAGAGTGATGGGAGGTGCAGGATGATGATGAGAGGTGCTGGAGGAGACACGACGATGATGATGACGATGATGATGATTTTACCCGTGCGGCCCAATTTTTTTTTCCTTGGAGCAGTTCGGCCTTTTGCACTTTACGAGTTGTGCAGGCCTGTGATAGAGGCTACTAGCATAACCTCATGGTGTATTACCATGTTCACTATATTCTACGCTAATACACAGTTACACACATTTTAATACCACAAAAATATATAGAAACATACATGAAAATGCTGATAATAAAATCTACAGGCTATTCCCTACAGCTAAAACACTGTCAATGTTATAACATGACAATGAATACACAATACTAATAGATCAGAAAATTTGCAAAACACCAATATAAAATATGTCAATAGCATCAAGTCCTACAATTGAACTCTAAAGCCGAGTCCATAGAAGGACAGGCCGCGCTGAGCCGTGCGGACGCTCCGCGCTGAGCCCCTGCATCCTCAATGAGGATGCCTTGAGAGGGGGCTCATGCGAGCGTCCGCAGGCGCTGGATTTTTCAGCCGACAGCCAAGCTGTTTTTCAAAGCGCAATCGACTGAAAACATCCAATCAGCGCAGAGCAACATCACGGCGCCGTGACGTCGGCGCCGTGACGTTGGTGCGGCACGGGCGATTGGCCCAGCAACGTCACTGCCCCGCCTCCCTCAGTCTCCCCTCGCCTCCGATCGCGCCCGCTGGCTCGCCTGCATGGGCATGAAATCGCGCAGATTTCAGCAGGCGAGCCTCAGCGTCAGCGCGGCTCCGAACTGCTCACCCCTCTATGGCCCCAGCCTAAGGGGACACAAAAGCACCAATCAATATGGTATGTACGGAAGCAGGACAGATGCAATAACAAATGGTGGAAATGTTGAAGGAGGCATGAGAGAACATCCAACGATATGCACCATATACCTCAATATAAAGATTTCCAACAAAACCTCATAGTCTAATGTCATATTTACTATATGCTAAGCTTATAAACAGTTAAAAACACTTTAATACCACAAAAAAATCAAATCTGCAGGCTATTCCCTACAACTAACACACTGTCAATGTTATGTCATAACAATGAACACCATAATGGTAAAACAGAAATAGAGTGAGACATCAATATACAATATGGCAATAACATCAAGTCCTGCCGCTGAATTCTAAGGGAACAAAAAAGCTCCAATTAGTAAAGTATATACAGAAGCAGGGCAGGTGCAATAACAAATAGTAAAAATATAGATAATTGGTGGAGGTGTAAGAGAACATCCAATGAGATGGAGGAAGCGTGGGGAGAATAAAAAAGGGGAGACGCCCTATACCGGATGGATTAATGAGGGGAAATGGATAAGTTTATCACTTCAAAAAAACATGACAAAACTCAGAGGAAGGCAGTGATGTCAATATCTATATTTAAACCACCTGGGACTAGAGTCTTCAATTTAAAGTTCCAATAACTTCCTCTTTGGATGAGTCTCCGTCCTCTGTCCCATCCTCTCCAGTGTCGTTCTATCCATTTGATGACTCTATATTTAAATCCAACTGGATTTGCATTATGCACTTCAGAGAAGTGTTTAGGTACACTGTGTGTCTGCATCTTTGTTCTGATAATGCCAATATGCTCTGATATGCGGACCCATAGCGGCCCGCATGTTTTGCCAACATATTGCAGGCCGCAAGGGCACTCCAGAGCATAAATGACATAACTTGTCTTGCAATTTGCAAACTGTTTAATTTTGAAACATTCCCCTGTGCAGTTTGATTTTAAATGTATTTTCTCCTCCGAGGCAAACAAGCATGCTTTGCACATACAGTAATGCATTTATAAAAGCCAACTGTTTTGATGAGCCATCCATCTTTGACTTTATTCTCTTTGTGGATACTTGGTGCTATTATACCCTTTAGGTTTGGCGCTTTCTTAAAAATAACTCTAGGTCTGTCCTCCATCTCACTTCCCAAAACTGGGTCTTCCCTCAGAATATACCAGTATTTATTTATAACACCTTTTATCTCGTTTGCCTTTCTATTAAACCTTGTTGTAAAGGCCGTTTGAAAATCCGGTTCAGTCTCCCTGTCTGTTCTTTAGACAAGGAGAGTGTCCCTTTCAATACTTTCCATTTTCTTGATGGCCTGCTCAATACCTACTGGATTGTAGTTCCTCTATAGGAATCTTGATTTTAGGATCTCGGCCTGTTCTTTGTAAACCTCATTCTTCGTGATCGGCCTTCCCGGTGGTCCCTTAAGGGTCTTATGTATCTTTGGAAGAAAGTAAAACAGGTTTACTTCTCCAAAGATACCCAAGCTCCTCCTCTGAGAGAATCCCATAGGATCTCCCTTTTGATAATAGAACATGAAGTTCTTCCATAAATGCACTAGTCGGGTCTTTCCACAGTTTCTCATAAGTGTTTACATCATTTAGTATCCCATTTGCTTCTTTTTGTAATGGCAAGTATCCATGACTACGACGCCGCTACCTTTGTCCGCCTGTTTAATTGTCAGCTCCCTATCTTCTCCTAGTTGTTTAAGAGTCAATCTCTCAGCCTCGTTGAGATTGTTATTTAATGGTTTGTTTTTCTCCTTGGTGATATCCTCAAACCCTTTTAATAAAAGATTATAAAATGTCTGTAAATAATTCCCTTTGCAGAAGCTAGGGTAAAACGAGGATCTTTCTTTAAGTTTGGTATTTGTAAACTGCTTGCTTTCTTCACTGGACACCGTTAGTTCAGTACCCTCTCGGGCCATTGTATTCCCAGGGGTTACTGGCGCATTTCTCTGTATAAAAAATAATTTTAGTGTCAGTTTTCTAAGGTATCTATTAGCTTCAATGAAAAGTTCAAAGCTGCTAGGCCCAACAGTAGGAAAAGAACAGAACTGCGCCAAAAAATCAACTCTTACAAAGATGAACACAACTACCTATAGTAACAAAATACATAGTTAAATAGATGAATAGATAAATCTATTTCTCCCTGCAGCTAGCCCAACCTTTCACCCAGAGAGAATGTCAATAGTGTGTAGAAAAAGGAACCTAAAGCGCACAGGAGAGATAGAAAAAACAGAATATAGTGTACTGTGTGTGATAATAAGACAACGTCCTGCTGTAAATGACTGCACTTACAAGACAACAGATGAATACAGGCAAAATTGTATGATGTTATCTGTTTCACTTGTTAGATGAAGTTCACTCAGTCAGATTCAGCTGGCTCCCCATCAGAAATACAGCCACTGGGCTCAACCAGAAAAGACTCTTCTTTACACTGGACCAAATAGGCTAATCTGGGCTCCCAGAGAACATTTTAGAGAAGGAAAGAGAAGAGTGTACAAAAATACAAACAATTTATTGAACTAAAAAAAACAAAGTAAAGATATGTCCGCCGGGGTAACAGTGCACACGCCAACCGTATCCTGCTGCTCTCCTTAACTTCAAGAGAACGTCCTGCGTTCTTCTTTCCAGATCTCTCGACATACACAGGATTCCTCCAACACACTGAGGTCCTTAGCGATTACAAACGACGTCCCGCGTCGTCCTCTGCCGGTGCCTCCGTGTACCCGGATCACTTGCGTGTCACGTGAGGTTTCAACTCACGTCTCTCTTGAGATTTCGTAGTAAAGTCACAGTCTACCGGCACTGATGATTGCAAGTCCTCCAGGGAACTATTCACACGGGCTCCACAGCCATGTCCTCACCCTACTAGTTTCGCCTGTCGGCTTCGTCTGGGGCATGTGTTGGAGCTGCTCACCCTATCCCTATTTATACCAGCCAGAGGTGCTGCTTATCCCTGTGTATATGCAGCAGAGCGCTGGGCATTGCCTTCAGTAACAGTTACTCTCTTAGTGTGAACTTATCACTCATATTCCTGTTCTGTTCTTCTGGTTTATTGTAAAACCTAGTTTGCTGGGTATATTGAGGCCTCCTTTCCCGATATCTAGGTATGTCATTCTGTTTTTCTCTGACCTGCTCATAAACTTTTCATTGTTCTGTTATTGTACTCTCTTTCTTGTCACTTTTACTCTAGTTCCAATTCCTATATTGGCCTTTGGTATAATCCTGCTCATCCCTATCAAACTTTTTCTTCTTAACTTCCATTATCTCTATCTCTAATTTGTCCAGATTCTCCTGCAATACCTTGTCAATCTTTTTAAACCTAATGTATGTTCCAAGGGCTCTATGACCTCTTTAATGGTGTTAACCTCTTCATCAATAATTCCGAGACTTTTCCTATGATGAGTCGTAATTAGGCGCATTAGCTCAAAAGAGCAATTATCAAGGATTCTGTCCCAGGCTGTGCTGAATTGCTCATTATCAAAGTCAAAGGTAAGCTTTTTAAACAGTCTGCGACCTCTTGTGAGTCTCCCCACAGCTACAGTAGGTATTTTTCTAGGAAAATTATATCCCACCATTTTTTGTCTCTTTGACCAACAGTTTTTCTAATTTGTGAAATTCGCCTAGAAGGATATCCTCCTCCTCTAACTTAGGTTTCTCAGTTTTCGACAGCAGATCATTGATATCCCTGCTTCTAATAAGCCTTTTGGTAAAAACACTTTGGGATCCACTCTCTGTACAGTACTGCCTCCATCCTCAACTCTATGTTACACACACAGGTACCGCCAATGGTGATAGGAAAAAGCGTATAGATAGAACAGATATTCACCCGGCGCTCCTGTGACAGTGTAAACCCAGTGGTGGACGTACTAGTTACCATAAGGAATATGGCTAAAATATCAATAACAGATTGCAATAAATACAATAAGAGTAAAAAAGATACAACAACCAGTACAATGCTGCTCAACATTCACTGAACCTTGCTTTGTGGTCCTCAATAGTAGTTTTAGGGAAGATTTCAGGGAGCGTAGATCCCCACCTCTATTGTCAGATTAACCCCAAGCTGTGTACCGTACAAATTCCCTCACAGAGGGCTACTATGCGAGTAGCCTTCTGTTATTGTGCTTATTTTTAATATATCAGTGACTTTCTATACCATTGTGTCCATTTGCCTTTGTTTCACACGGTTTGGATATATACGTGGGCCAAGTGTTGGATTTAACACCTTGGAGCCCAGTTCCCAGTGAGATCCAGTGTGCGAGATTCCCCCTTGGGTCACGGGCCTGGCGTATTTTTATATATGTGAGTGCATATCTGTATGGCATTTTTCCATATGCTGAAGAAAACAGACAGCATTGCACCACATTGTGTTCTTGTCTTTTATTCTATTTTATGTACCTACCGGTTATCTGCGCTCCCGGAAATCTTGCCCTAAAACTTCTATTGAGGACCACGGAGGAAGGTCCATTGAAGGTTGAGCAGCATTGTACTGGTTGTTGTATCTTTTTAAACTTGTATTGTATTTATTGCCATATGTTATTGATATTTTATCCATATTCCTTATGGTAACTAGTACGTCCACCACTGGGTTTAAACTGTCACGGGAGCGCCGGGTGAATATCTGTTCTACCTACATGATACTAGGAAACTAGTCCAACAACTCTTCAGTTGTATAGTGGCTCTCTGATTTTCATTTTAGGGACCTGTCAATTTTGAAGTGCATTTTTCAATAATAATTCCAAGGTTTGGATGATATCTGATCTCTACTGTATATGACACTGTTGATTTAAGGGAGAAGTATTTTTGTTCGTTCTCCTGGGCTGACATTTAGCAATACTTTATTTAAACTCCTTGCAAACTGACATGGAAAGTTAGTAAAGATTTTAGGGGATAACTTACAGTATAAAATTGATCTCTTGAAAGTTATTTAAAGCATTAATATGTATTTTAAACAATCAAATTATACAGTTATCACGTGTAAAATAAAAAACCCTCTTTGAAAATTACATGCTCTCTGTGAATGTTCAAAATGTATTTATCCTAAGAGTTTATTAGGAATACATCGAAGCACAGTTGCAACAAAGGGTGTTTCCCGATCTCTGATTTGTGGAAAAGGTCTTCTGTTCTATATTTTAAACTGAAACAATATCTCTTAAATGTTTATATTGTGTGTCATATTTCTTTATTTTCATGCATTATTGTTTAACCACAATTCTTAACCAGCTTTTATAGCAGCATTATTGTCTGGTTTGGCCACCAAGCAAAACTATCAAACACACCAGAACCCAATGTCATAATAATAAACATAATCACATGATGTCTTGGGAAGTACTATTTATAGATATGACTGGTTACAAAGATCTAAATATTACAGTGAATATGTAATTACAATGCTAAAAAGGCTAATTATATTAGTGAGCTTTAGTTACAGCTTCAAATGGAATGCTTCTAGATGTTGTTACCATTTCCAATAATGGGATTACTTCAAGTTATCTACTGATTTCCTAGTTTCATTTACTCACATGTAAATCTGGCATTTTATACTTATGTCAGTTTGCTTTTGTCATTTGCTGGATTACCAATACAAGGGATATGTTTCAGGAGTTATAAATGGGAATAACATTAAGATGATGCTAACAGCATCATGCTGAATCCATTTGTCTCAATCTATCAAGGGGATCTGGGGAAAATGTACTCCACTAGCATCAGTGACTGACATCAGGAGTGGTTTTTAGAGCAACGAGGGCAATAGTTGCTCTACTCAGAAGTATCATGGTGCGTAACAAAGTTGCACTTGTCTTTTTTGTTGCCTGAGGAAGCTCATACATGATCGAAACACGTAGGGCAGAGTTTTGCTGAACATATTAACCTTGGGAAGGCATTTGTTTGCTACTGGTGGACTGCAGCTGAGATTTTGTTCCTGATTTTCCCTGCGAATTCATCTACTGCTTAGCGGCCGTTTAGCAGGATCAAGGTCTGATAGAAATTGCTGCTGCCTATTTCCAGTTCTGTGACCCATGGTGGGGTGAATGCCTGTCTCAAAGTTGCCTATGTAAGTGCGTATAAAAGCAAATCTTCACTATATTTGCTTTGTCATTTTTATGCATGACTTCCCTCCCCCTTTCCTTTGACCCCTATGGAACTTATGATGTATTTTCTTTACATAGCAACAATGTTCTAATCAAGTTTTTTGTTTTTTTGTTAAGGAACCCTATAATTAGATTGTGAAATTCTCCGGAACCCCAACCCTCTGTAATAACGTGTCTGAGATCAGATGCATTAGAAATTCTTCTGTATTTGGTTCAATTTTCAAATGACCTGAAAATTGAAGAAAACCATTTTAGGGATGGCCAGGGAACCCAAGGGTTCAAAGGAACCCGAGTTGAAAAACACTGTCCTAATCCATGATAGCAATTTACAGTACTTTATTATATAAATAGCCGCTGTTCAAAGTAAATCGTAAATGAGATGTAAAACTTAAACTTAAATTAAATATTATGGTTTAAGTGTTTCAAAACCTACATTTGTATAATTATTGTTATAAAAAAGGGTTTAAAAATTGTGCATTTGTGATCAATGGAAAATAAATTACAAGCACAAATTACCAAGAAATACATTCAGACTTTATAATAACGGCATAATGCCAATTCTAAATGTAAACTATACATTAACATTACATTATACATTACGTTGCCTGCACCCCAATGCCTTTCATGTTTAGAATTAGGAGCTGAATTTTATACTAATTATTTTGTCTCTTGTTGTTCTACAATAATTATAGGAACAAGATGTAGTTTAAATAAATATGAAAGTGGTATTATAAATGCAATTGCATTAAAAATAATTAAATTAAATAATTGCACACATGATTTAAAATGTGTTACATTTTCTTTGAACAATTTAAGAAATGTACCCTACTGTAGGCAATTAGCTGCAGAAGTTCCTGTGTATTTTACCTCATCTCCACTTGAATGGTATTACAAAGTAAACTTTCCTTTTGTGTTCTTGTGTAGCAGAAAGTGGTTTGCTCGCCTGGCTTAATTTTGATGGGTTCATATTCCGTCAAATACCATGTTATAGTGTACAAAGTTGCAGTACATTATTAAAGATATATTATAGACTAAAGCAGTAAAATTCAGGGCATTATTGAAAACCCTGCTCTCTGATTGGTTAAAATTCCGGGCATTATCCACAGTAATGCCCTGAATTTCAGCAGCTTGCAAAATGCAGTTTTCAATCTGTTTATTTCCAGCCAATCAGCTTTCAGAACAGCTGAGACAGGGCAGGGGATTGGTTTGAATTAAGTAAAAGCTCTGAGACATGGCAGGGGATTGGTCAAAAAGTATCAGCCAAGGTTTGACTCTTCCTCCTCCCGAGCTGACTGAGATTTTCTGAGCAGATTCAATTGAATTGGGGAGAGGAGAGACTGCAAAGAAGTAAGTGTGTTGTGTATAGAGGTGCAATGTTGTGTGTGTGTGGGGGGGGGGTGTAGAGGTGCTGTGTTGTGTGTAGAGCTGGGGGAGGGAGAGTGCAAAGTTTAGTAAGTGGCTGCATTTTTGATTGTGGCTGCAGTGTGTGTGTGTGTGTGTTGTGCTGTTGTATGTGTAGCAGCAGTTTGTATGAGTGTAGAGCTTCAGTGTGTGTGTGTGTGTGTGTATAGAGCTTCAGTGTGTGTGTGTCAGTAGCAGTGTTTATGGGTGTAGCATGTGTGTGTAGCAGCAGAGTTTGTGTGTGTGTAGAGCTGCTGTGTGTGTAGATCTGCTGCTGTGTGTGTAGAGGTGCTGTGTAGTGAGTGTAGAGGAGATGCTGTGTTGTGTGGTTGTGTGTCTAGAGCTCCAGTGTGTGTGTGTGTGTGTGTGTTTGTAGATGCACTGTGATGTGTGGTGTGCTGTTTTGTGTGTGTGTGTGTGTGTGTATGTGTGTGTCTGTGTGTGTGTGTGTGTGTGTGTGTGTGTGTGTGTGTAGCAGCAGTGTGTGTGTGTGTGTGTGTGTGTGTGTGTGTGTGTGTGTGTGTGTACAGAGGGGGCGGCAGTGTGTGGATATAGATATCTGCAGTGTAAGAGTATATAGAGGTGGTTTCATGTATTTACCGTTTTATTTTAATAAAAAAATCTATTTAACTATACAAAAGTGTCTATTATTTATGAAATAAGCCTACATTTAGCCTATAATAGTAATAATCCCCTCAGAACAGGGCATTACTGGCCAATAATACCCTGTTCTTCAGGGATTATTACTTAATTAACTGTTTACATATATCTACCGCGAAAATTGCAGAGATATTTCAGCTATAAAAAAGAAAAATACAGGTAAACCCCGTTATAACGCGGTCCTCGGGGTCCATCCCGAGACCACCGCGTTAGTAACGGGGTCGCGGGAAAAAAAATGGCCGCCGCATCGGCGCATCATCATCCTCTCCCTCCAGCAGCACCCTTCACCCCGCGGGACAGGAGATGGGAGCGGGGATGTCCCTCCGGTCCCCGCTTCTCCCTGTCACCGCGTGACAGCCCGCAGTGAAGGAGATGGGAGCGGGGATGTCCTTCCGGTCCCGGCTTCCCCCTGTCACCGCGTGACAGCCCGCGGGGAAGGAGATGGGAGCGTGGATGTCCCTCCGGTCCCCGCTTCCCCCTGTCACCGCGTGAGAGCCCGCGGGACAGGAGATGGCAGCGGGAAACGGGGTGAGTACACCAACATTTAAAGTGTGTGTGTGTGTGTGGTGTTAAAATGGCGGCTGAAGGACACAATAGGCCAGGCAGTAAGCTGCAGGTACCCTTGGGCAGGAGAAGGGTTTAAAGGGATGCCTCAGGCAGGGCTGTACATGATTCATGCTGCCTTCCCATGGCGAGGGGGGGGTGGGCTGCTGACATGTGAGGGGGGGGGGTTGGCTGCTGACATGTGAGGGGGGGGGCTGCTGACATGTGAGGGGGGGTGGGCTGCTGACATGTGAGGGGGGTGGGCTGCTGACATGTGAGGGGGGGGTGGGCTGCTGACATGTGAGGGGGGGGTGGGCTGCTGACATGTGAGGGGGGGGTGGGCTGCTGACATGTGAGGGGGGGTGGGCTGCTGACATGTGAGGGGGGGTGGGCTGCTGACATGTGAGGGGGGTGGGCTGCTGACATGTGAGAGGGGGGGTGGGCTGCTGACATGTGAGAGGGGGGGGTGGGCTGCTGACATGTGGGGGGGGGGGCTGCTGACATCTGAGTGCTGTGAGAGCTGTGTGCTGTGTGTAGTGAGAGTGTGTGCAGTGTGAGCAGTGTGCAGTGTGTGCAGTGAGAGTGTGCACAGTGTGTGCAGTGAGAGTGTGTGCTGTGTGCAGTGTGCAGTGTGAGCAGTGTGTGCAGTGAGAGTGTGTGCAGTGTGCAGTGTGTGCTGTGTGCAGTGTGTGCAGTGAGCAGTGGGTGCAGTGAGAGTGTGTGTTGTGTGCAGTGAGCAGTGTGTGCTGTGTGCAGTGTGTGCAGTGCAGTGTGTGCAGTGCAGTGTGTGCAGTGAGCAGTGTGTGCAGTGAGAGTGTGCAGTGAGAGTGTGCAGTGTGTGCAGTGGGTGCAGTGAGAGTGTGTGTTGTGTGCAGTGTGTGCAGTGTGTGCAGTGAGCAGTGGGTGCAGTGAGTGTGTGTTGTGTGCAGTGTGTGCAGTGTGTGTGCAGTGAGAGTGTGTGCACGGGAAAACCGCGTTATAACCGAATCGCGGTATAACGAGGCGCGTTATAACGGGGTTTACCTGTACATCATATAGAATACAAAAAAAAGCCACAGCTGCAAGATCATAACTGCAGCACAACTGAGATTATACTCTCCACCTCCCGATGCAGGACGAGAAGAAACTTGCATACGGAAGTATAAAGGGAGACCCCCCACCCTGCCCATTTACTTAGCAGTGTTATTGTAAGTAATGCTTCGTTAGAAGAAATTGAGCACCACATAATTCCCTCATAGCATAACTTTATTTCCAAAAAAAATCAGGGAATGTCATGATGGACTTAAGGACATTTGTTTCCAGTACGTCACATTTTACCTTTCCTCACCGTTCATCAGGCAGGAGGCAAAACAAGCAACAGAAGAAAAAAAACCATTCATTTATAACAGTCTGCAGCACTTTCCGTCCGAAAGTCATTTCTTGGGATGCCTACACATGGAGCTCATAATGCCTGATAAAAGTGTGCATATTCTTCCATGTGGCTGCCCAGCAAATTTCCTCTGCTGACACCTGAGGACTCTCTGCCCAGGAAGTTGCTATTGCTCGTTGAGTTTGCTCTCAACCCTTCTGGGATCGGAACGTTAGTTTGCTGATCTGAGATGACGCTCGTTTGTATTATTTATCTTGCAATGGAACCTTTTGATACTTTCTCTCCTTTCTTATTCGATGAACAGTCTGTCTGATGTTGTAAATTCCGGAGTTCTTCTTAAATATTTGCCCAAGCATCTTCTCACACCCAGGGAAGACAAGTACTTTTCTCTTATTCCTTGGATGCAGGCACAGTGAAGGTAGTACAATCTCCTGTTTAGCATGGAATAAGGATGCCAACTTTTGACAGAATTGGGGAACCATCCTAAACTTCTGGATACCCCTTAGAGACCTTCCCATGAGGTTTATCCGCAATTTGCTGTGTACAAATTGCCCTGATTGCTGCAATCTGGACATTGAGTGTGTTTGGATTCAGATGTTTTTAAATCTCCTCGTGCAAAATATCCAGAACTGAGCTACTGGAGGCCATTTCTGGATTACTGCTTATCGCAACACACCACTTGTGAAGCTTCCTCCAGATCTTTATATATATGCTAGAAGTTACTTTTTACGAGACTGAAGATAGTAGTATCTATAAAACCGGAGAGGATAGTCCTTCTGTAAGGATCTGTGAGCCCCGCCACCCTCGGCGCGCTTCTCACTTACATCGGCCCGCTATCGGGTGCTCCGCTTCCCCTGCCGCATCACCTAGGCCATCTACCAGTCATCGGTCTACGGGCACGCGTGAGTATTAATACGGAATCTTCTGGCCCCACGTCTGGGTTGCGCCCACGCGGGGGCGTCATCGGCATGTCTCGTACGCGTGCAGGTACATCACCAGCCTCCGCCTGTAAGACCTCCCACACCTGCCTCCTGCACCTCGTCAACCAATCTCAGCAGGCGCTCCTGACGCGCCCCCCACTTGCTTTGTCCTCATTGGTCCCAATATGCCTTATATGCTCAGCCATTTCTCTGGTTCATTGGCTACGCATACACCTTCCTACTAGCGAAGTGTTCACTTCTATCTTGCCTCCACAGTCTTGTCGTGCTTCCAGATCCTTAATCCTGACCTTAGCTTTTCCTCTGGACTCCGCTCTTCTGTTCTCCTGACCTCGGCTACGTACGACCATCCGCACCTCTCCATCCCGATCCCGGCTAGCTCCTCGACGATCCGCTACTCTCCAACACCGACCTCGGCAAGTATTACTGACCATCCTGACCTCTCCTACACCGACCAGGCTACCTCGACCAATCTACACTCAAGACACGCCCACGCGGCTGTGGGTTGGTGTAATATCAAATCCCCAGCTCGGCCTCGCGGTCACGCCGTGTTTGTAGTGAGCACTCCGTTACAACTTGATTACTCCATTCAGCCTTCAGGCTGTCAACTTCAGTCTCTCCATGTTGGAATTGAAATGCTTGCGCTATCCACAAACAAGACAAGACCTCAGTACTGAGGTGGGAAGGTACGAAACCACGCACCCACAGCAGTGGAGGCATGCCTGGAAGGCGGATTGTTTAGCTGGGTCTGGGTTAGAGAGAGTGGGTTAATCCGTATACTTGCCGGACCCTTGGGTTGGAGAGAGCAGAATCGTAGAAGTCCGTTAAGCCGTGATCTGGGATTATAGATATCAGAATTGTCAAAGTCTGTGAAGCCGTGGTTGTGGGTTCAAGAGGTCGCTGTAGTTGAGGGTAAGCCGAGGTCAATATCCAGAGAGGGTTCCCTTTACAAGCCGGGTCGGTACACAAAAGGTTAATCTGCAAAACAAGACTGGAACAAGGCAAGGCACAACTGATGTGGAAGCAACAAGGCTACAAGTGGTTATGCTGAGCAAAGAATGAATGACAGAACCAGGTTTAAAAAGGGAACAGAACCAGTAGGAAGGGAGGCGGAGCGGAGGCGCGGAGATCCCCATAGGCTACAGGAGACATGGGGCACTTAGCAGTGTTGACTTGCAGCTGGGGATCGGCGCACGTCGCCACGCGCGAGGGCGGCGCGTCCGGGGGGCGGAGTTAAGCTCGGTAGCGCATCCTCTGTTATCAGAGCGGGGGTGCGCGCATGACCAGGAACCGGGACGGAGGCAGCAGCAGTGGCAGGTAAGGAGGGAACACGTCGCAAGGGACGTGTTCCCCGATTCCTTACAAGAATATAACATTGGCCCTTGAGAAAAAAAGTCTTCCCTTCTTGGTAGTATCCAATATGGTTCTATTGACATGTTTAATAGGTCTGTAAACGATGCCCTCCTGGGCAAATAGAGGATGATTGCCACAATACTTGCTTTGTACTTCCTATTCTTCTTGAGGACTCTCAGAACCATTGTTACTGGAGGGAAGATGAATGCTAGTCTTAAGTCCAATTTTCGTCTCATTGCATCTGTGCTCTGGCCCATCTTCTCTTTCCTTTCCCTTGATGTGAAACGCTGACAGGTTCAGAATGTTATTCTCTATCCATGTTAGTATTCTGCTGGCTTCTCTCATTAAGCAAAATGATTGTGCCTCCTGACACACAACCCTGAGGAAGGTCCTTAGGGGACCGAAACGTTGGTTATCTTTGTGCTGATGTGTTTTGTCAATACACTTTTTGCTTTGATGAAATTTGACTGCTGTTTCTTTGCTGTCGCTTTGGTGATAGCAGCTGTTACACACACACACACACACACACACACACACACACACACACACACACACACACACACACACACACACACACACACACACACACACACACACACACACACATATGGCTGCTACCATATTGTCCATCTGTATCCTGACAGACCTACCTTCTAGGTGACACTGCATTGCTGTCAGAGTCTTTAAGATTGCTCACAGTTACAGCAGGACTGAAGGTAAATTTCTCACCCTGATTCCACTGTCACTGAAATGTGAGTTTCTGCAGTGAGGTCCCTACTCAAACAGACGGGCGTCTGTGGGAAGCACTGTCTAAACTAGTGATTCCAAGAAACAGCCTGTGAGCGGATTTTCCACTTGTCACCATTTTAACGAGTTCTTGGTTGAATTGCTTCTCTAGAGATCTTGGGCTCCTGTCGCATAACCTTAAAACCTAGGTCTGAAGACACCTCATGTAAAAGTGGGCCTAAGGCATCACTTCTATCGATGATGACAGAAAGCCTACAATCCTCATGGCTTTATGAACTGTTACCTTTTAGGCGATTCTCAGACATCTGACTCTTATAACAAGACTTAGACGTGTCTTTAGTGGCAGAAACACCTTGTTGTGTCCCCAAAACTGCATGTTTTGAGCTGGAATCAAGATCAACCAGTCATCTAGATATGGGACAACTGAGATGCCCTGCTCTCTGATAGCTGCTGTCACTACCAATACAGTACCAAAACTTTTTGCGAAAACTCTGGGAGTGGAGGAGGGAATAAAAGGGTAGAGCTCTGAATTAAAAAAATAAAGTTTTATCTTGTGTCTTCCAGTAAGGCAAATCTTAGGAACTTTTGGTGTTACCAACATATGGTATTGTTCAGAAATACATCCATCAATTTTTATTTCAGATATGAAATTTTCATGGTTTAAAATACGGATGACAGATCTGACAGTTTCCACCTTAAAATGCTTCTTCCGAATGAACTGATTCACAAACTTCAGATCTAGGACTGATTTGAACCCTCATGCTGGCTTTGGTTCTAGCAACATAATCGAATACTTTCTTCCTCTTTTTTGGTTCATGGGCAGGTATATCACAACTCCTGATCTTCTGAACCTGTGAACTGCTTTGATCAAAGCTCTTCGTCTGATTGGACATACTGCAATTGGCATCACAATAAATCTTCTCAAAAGGATTTTTGAAATCTCTTTGCTATCCTCATTCTATTTCTTGATACCCAACGATCTTTTATCTGACACCACTGAAAGAAGAGAAGTACCGATCTTCCCCCTACTGAACCCTCAGGTAGTATGAGCTTGTGGGCATGGAAAAAGTGAAAACCACATGGATCTGCCTCATTAAGATCTTCTCTCCTGATCTGAACCTGAAGGAGAATTAACAGACTGTGGTTTTTACTGAACACCTGTTTCTTTCTGCAATTGATTGGACCTAAAAAATCATCTGTAGGTTTCTTTGATCTTCGATCTTGGAGCAAAGCTTATGTCTTCTCATCTGACGGCTTATCTACCAATTGTTACAGTACTGCCCCAAATAATAAACTGCCTTCGGACGGCATAGAGCAAAACTTGTTTTTGGAGGCAGCATCTGAAATTCAGGCATTCAAATGTTGATAGGGCCATACATTTAGCTGCACAATGCGTGGATTCCATGCATGCAACATACAGGTAGTCAATACCTAGACAACAAATTGAAGATTTGGTCTCTGGTGACCTTTGCACTTAAACCTTCGACCTGAGCCAGCAAGGTTCTAAAGGATCTGGTAACAGATGCTGATGCAATATTGGGTTTGCATAGTGCTCCTGCCACCATAAAAAATCTTCTTAAAGCACACTCCATCTATTTGTCCATTGGACCCTAAACGCTTGAACCATCGTTTAGCAGAATGGCGGATCTTCTGGTTAGTCTTGCTACAGGCATTTTCTGTGGATTATCCCAGGCCTTAGAATCCTCTGGGTCAAATGGATACATTCAATTAAAAGACGCTTTCTTATCAGGGTGTTGCCATTCCTCCTGAATAGTCATCTTGACTGCGGAATGGAACCGGAAGACCCTTGATTTCTGTGTGACCCCATAAACATATGGTCTTGCTTCCTCCGGGGCTCTTTAACATCTTCGATCTCCATAATGGTCTTAACTGCTTTCACCAGCATATCAATCACCTCTGTCGTGAAACTTGTCTATTCTTCCCTTACTTCCCCTTCTTCGTTAGAAAAAAAGTCGGCCAATTCTGTTCCTACTGAAATATCACAGTTGGATACTTATGAGGATGGTTTGTAAGACAACCCTGGGTCTTCTCATAAGAATAAGGGGGTATGTATTTTAGCCAGTCTGAAACTGTGGAAGGTCTGATGCATTGCTGATTGGAACTATCTCAGAAAACTCTGAACGGGATTGTCCTCCATTGCCAGCAGTATCATGCGCAAGTTGGAGAGCTTTTTTTAGACTCATTAGGGAGAAGTTGCTCACATCCTTGGCAAGCAAGATGCTTGGTTTTAGATGTTGATTTATTTGCTAGTCGCTGTACAAGGTTTATGGGGTGCCTCAGGACCTGCACTCTGGAAGGCAGACATCTGTGAAATACAATAATAACAACATTTTGACATTTTATTTCAACCATACAGTCACCCAGCAAACCAACTGAGGACATACTTGAAAACGAGAGGTAACTCTCAATGTATTACTTCCTGGTAAAATATTTTATAAATAAATAAATAAACTGTTCTGTCCCCTGTATGCTTTTTATTTATCCTATTGCTCCAGTGACCTTTGCCCTTATTTCTGTCACTGTGCAAGTGCCTTGCTGTCTTCTCAGCCTGTTGCCTTAGCAACTGCTTCTTCTTGCCACTGTCATAATGGCATAATCCTCAAACCCTAGCACTTGGTATGGCCTTGCCCTATTTCCTGCTTGTCAGGCTGTAGTCTTGCCCTTTTCAAGCATGCAGCCATTGCTAGTGGTCTTTCCCAAACTGCTCTCCCTATGATGGCTTTGTTTTTTCCCTTTTCCTAATTTTTGCATTTCCAAAGTACCCTTTTATTTTCTCTTTGTACTCACTAATCAGACACCCAAAAGGACTTTATTTGCATGGAGAAGGAGATGAGTTTAGCTGCCTGTTTCTACTCACTAAGCCATAGTGAGCCATGAACAGAACACCAACCCTTCAAGTACTTACCACAAGAAATAGTAATATTGAGGATTGAGTCTTCCACTGTCTGATTCTCTCCAAACAATTTGCCGGTCATACTTGCTGTTTTCAGTAGCCTTTGTAACGTGTCTCTCCGACGCCTTCCTTTCACATCAAAACCTGACGCGTCATTATAGGGAACTCCTGTCAGACCAGTGCCATGTCTGAGCCATAAGTGGCTGTGAGTCCCGCCAACCCCACTCCTGACGGGAAACAGCATCCGCAGCCATGGCTCTGCAGCGCTGTGGGAAAACTCCAGGGATGCTGGGTAAGCTTCCTCTGAGGAAAGCAGAAATGCTGCTCCGTAAGATGGGAGTCAGCCTCAGAAGTATTAAGCTGACCCGATACACCACTCTTCGCCAGTCAAAGGGCAAGCTTCGGACCCCCTTTTTTCCCTGGTAACCCACCCTCAGGTGGTAAACTGTTAGTACAAAACTCCCGAAGGGAGCCTCATAAAAATAAAAAAAAACAGGCGCCAGGTAGTACAGGATAAACACTGCTAAGTAAGGGGGAAGGTCTCACTTTATACTTCAGGATGCAAGTTAATTCTTATCCTTCACCTTGAGGTGGAATCTACACCAGTTATGCTACCTAGTGGACTGCGAGGAAAAACAGTTTTGGATTTTGTCTCTTAGCCCTTTGGATGCCTCATGGTGTCTGGCACTCAAGGGGCCAAGACGTACAGCTTTCTTGTACATTTGGAATTTTATCCTTCATGTCATCAAGTCTTTCAGATTTACTGAATTACTACTACTGGGGATATGTTCCAGGAGTTGCAAATAGGAGTTATGACAGTAAGCTGATGCATCCATTTGTCTCAATCAATCAAGGTGATTTGGGGCAAATTTATTCCCCTAGCATCAGTGACTGACTTCCAAAGTGTTTTTTTAGAGCAACGAGGATAATATTGCAGTTGCTCTACTCTTTTCTTTTTTGTGTTTCAAAAATTTGATACCAATGCCAAATTGCATCATCTTGATCATGTTCTGTGCTTCTGTGAAGCGCTGCACGCGACTTAGCATGCAGGGGAACAGAAGATGACACCTTTTCTTCTGCTTTTGTCATCAGCAACACCGTGTCATGTGATCACCATGCAGCACTGTGCTTCTGCAACCCCTATGGCCCTCAAATGGTTAAAGCAGCATTCTCACCCATTTGACCCCCCCCCCCATTTTTAATGTATGTAAACGAGGGGGACCCCAGAGTTGAAGCATGCTATTTTCAACTCCAGAGATCTCAAGTACCCAGGTGACTTAACCCGCCACTTTCTTTCCCCTGGAGGGGACCGAAAACCAGCAAGTATCTCCGGGATCGAGGGTCCCCTGAGCTGAAAAAAGTCAGATTCTCGCTCCTGACACCCCTGGTATTAATCCTTTTTATTTAAAATATATATATAAGGAAGGCAATACTGCAACTGTTCTTAGATTAGCATCCAAAATATAGCTGGCTCATAACAACCATAATAGAATTGGTCAACTTCAAAAGATCATTTAGATCTGAAAGCTCAAGATATTCGCGTACTGTATATCACGCTTCCTAAAGTGAAACACATTTATCACTATCATAGCATAGAATTAAACATTTTGAGCAAACAAAAATCATGGTACTGGGTGAAACATTCAAATGGAAATGTAACTAGGACTTCCCTTCATAGCCTGTAATTAATTGTTATATTTGCTGCTCCTCATACCTATTATTAATGTAGATTATGTTTTCACAACCTCACAAGTATTTTTACTAAATTACAAATTTCAAATACAGTAAATTAGTTACTCCACTTCACAAAAAAACTTATTACCTTCTGTATTTGTCTGCGCTTGTTTGTCCTTATTTGGTATTTCATTCTGTTGATGTCATTTACATAACTCTGTAACTCCATTGTACCGCTCTACAGAATATGCTGTAATAATAAGGGTGTGAACAAACTGCCAACCACGTAGGCAAACTGTGACCGAAAGTTCACATCAGTCCTCAATGCTTCTTCTTTTAACTAATTTCTGCACAAAGAAATCTCTTAAGAATACAATCCAGATAACCTTGACAAACCAAAACCTGTACTACAAAAAAAAAATCCACTAATACCTTTTCATTTCCCCAGGATGCAATTACATTTAGCTATTCCCTGCTTGCCACTCGAGTCGGAAAACAGTGATACGATAAGGATTTGGGTTGCTCAGTCTCTTCGGCAACCAATTTGTTTTAAACCACCGATGCCTACTTTCTATAAATGTGCTGTATAATTCAAAAGACCGGGCCTCCTTTTTCATTTCCTCTAATTATTTTTACAAGATTTTAACATTAAAATGTTAGAAAAAACACAGAATAGCCACATTTTTTTTGCTTGGAATAGAAGTCCCTGATCTCTTATACAATGCACATGATTTTGTACATACCTAAGCTATAACAAAAAAGTCCAGTAATCCCCAAGCGTCCAAGTCTACAATACTGTAGGTATAGAAATCAGTGAGCTCTACAATAATCTCACTTTTAACCACACAAAATTTTTTTGCATTCATCAGACAGGTCTGTTTATGTATGAAAATATACAATACATGCATTTCAAAAACAGCAGTACATTTTTCTTGACTTAAGTTCAAACGCAAAGACTTTGAAACACAATTTAATGTATATTTTTCATCTGATGCGGTTAACAGTTTCCATCTTTAGGCACTTACTGGTATCTTGAGTGGAACTGCTTTATTTCTTTTTCCTTCATAAAACGGTTTAACCAGTATTTTCTACATTTCTGAACATCTTAAAAGTAAATATTAACTGTAATGGTATGCCTTTTATATTGTTTTCTGACCTAATGGATTTATTTCTGCCTTTAAAGTCAGTAAAAGGTACAGTAAATGACTAAAACAGATAGCATATACTACTATGAATAAAATAAACCTATTACAGCTGCATTTCTGTATTGCCTCGCAGCTCTGAGTGCTGCGTATCTGTGCTATTCCTCTTAATTCAGCAGTGTTTAAATCAAAATGTCTTGTACAACTTTTACATAAATAAATCAGAAGTATCTTTCTTCTATTTCCGGCAATGCTTTGTTTTACAGCTGACATCCTAAAAGTTGGTAGCTGTTTTTCTTTCAGCGTGCTTGATAAGATCCCAGATGTCCACTGAAACAGTTACACCAGAGCAGCAAACCAAGCAAAGAAAAAAATGAAGTCTCAGAACACACAGTATTTGACATAAGCAATCAGCATCTATTGAAATCACTCATGGCCATCAGTGACTTCCTGGCTAGCGGTAAAGGTGATGTAAAGTAAGTGAAATAATCAAGAAATGCAAATGCATTTATCATTGTGCACTCCATTTACATTGCCATTCTGCCATCTCGTACGGCAGATAGGAAAGCGGAACCAAAAGAGGGAGACTGGAAAGTTTGGGTGGCAGGGCGAGACTGGGGAGAGCGAAATTCTTTGCATAGAATAATAATACAGCTGAACCCCGTTATAACGCGGTGCTTGGGGTCCACATAAAGCGACCGCGTTATAACGGGGATCCCGGGGAAAAATAGCCGCCTAAATCAGTGGTTCTGTGGCCGCCAGAGGGGGAGAGCTGGGATAACTCTCCCAGCTTTCCCAGAGTGGAGGGGGGTAGGGGGGGGAACAGCGAAGAAGCCATCTTATCTCCAGGGACCCACTGGTGGCCGCTGGCACAGTGGAGGAAAGCACTCCTTCCCTCGGGTGATAGGACTCCACTGAAGTGCTATGAGAGCTTGGCGGAGTCTCCCCAAGCGGGGGAGAAGTGAGAGCCCTATTCAGCGTTTAGAAGGTAGGATCCCCTTGCCGGTTCAATGCACTCATACATTGACTGTGGTTAATTAACACTTGTGTTTTTCTGTGTGACGTGAGAGGGACGGTTACAATTTAGCAGCCTGCCCATTGTTGTACATTTATATTGATTTGATTCACTTTCTAATCCTGTGCTCCCCTATTTTTCTTTGTTCCCTATACCTATCTCTAAGGATCCTGGATTGATCCTAAGTGGGTTGAGCAGAAGGAGCCTTCAACCCTGGCATGTTTTGAAAAGTGGGGCATCTTTTAAGGTAGTATTAACCGTTTTTAGTTCACCATCCGCCGTATTTTAAGACTGCGCCCGAGTACTTTCTGTATAGATACTCAAGAATTGCCTACTTTTTAGTCTCCAAGAATGTCTTCCATTCATCTCAGGGATCAAATATAGGTCCAATAACTTGGTCAGACACTTTGCCAATCGATCTGACCCTTACATACCCTTTTCATAAGAACCACATATTCCGGTGGAGACTTAAGGATTCCCTTCTAAACTACCCTGAAATAGAAAATAAAATTAAACTGTCATTAACAGACTATTTTAAAATAAACCAGGGAACTGTCTCAACACTCGCAATGTTATGGAAAGCCCATAAGGCGACAATTCGAGGCGACTTCATCTCCATCGTGTCCCACGAGAAGAAAAGTAAGTTCAAAGCATATAATTGAAATAACAGACAAATTAACAAACCTAGAACAACAACATAAAAACAATCTGTAAAAATTTCTATACAAATCCCTCTCAGCAGCTAGGTTAACACTAAGACAGAATCAATTAGAGGATACAGAAAGAGCATTAAAATGGACCAACCAGTGATATGATAAACGCAATAAGGCGGATAAATTATTGGCTAACAGACTAAGGGGCCTATGCAGAGAGCAGCGAATTTTAAAATTGGCGAATTTATTAAAAAGTAGCTTTTTTGGAGAGTTTTATTCTCCATATGCAGAAAAGTGCGAATTCTGCTATGTTTAACATGGATGCGTGTGGCGAGTTTAAATTGGCGAGATGCGCGCTTCAGAAACGTGTAAAAACAAATTCGCGCCTTTTTTTTCCCTTTGCAATGGCCGCGAGCGGCAGCTTCTTGCCAGTTTTTTTTGGCGAGGCAAAAAGGAGACAATCGCGCCATTTTATTGGCGCGAACAGCCGCTAGATGCCGTTCGCGCCTCTCTGCATACGGATATTTTTAAAACTGGCGAGATTGAGGTTCTTGCCAGCCGCGAGGCGAGTTTTACAAATAGAAAAGAAAAATTGGCGCGTTTTTCGGAACTCGCCATTTTCTGCTGCTTTCTGCGCGATTTTCTCCAAAAAATGGCGAATTTCGAAATAGCGCTGCTCTCTGCATAGGCCCCTAAGAGGGATAAGGGTCCGAACACAAATATCTACGATTAAAAGCAAAAATGGTAAAATCCTAGATAACGAAAAAGAGATAGCCAAAAAGTTCACCAAATTCTATACGAAACTATACAATATGGACCTTCCTGGAAAGAAAACCTCTAATATACAGTAGACGCGATCTCACGATACCTAGAAAATTGCAAATTATTCCAATTGACTCAAATGGAGGTGGACACCTTAAATAGGAAAATAACACACCTAGAATTAGTGGAGGCAGTTAAAGAGCTAAAGGCAGCAAAATCACCAGGACCAGATGGACTCTCAAACATATATTATAAAAAGTTTCTCCCGACCCTCGCTCCATGTATGCTAGAGCTGTTGAACTCGTTCTTGGAGGGTGGATGGATACCAGCACTCATGGCAGCAGCAAACCTGGGACCAGCTTCAATGTGGTAGCTACCGCCCAATATCCTTACTAAACACGGACCTTAAGATCTATAGTAAAATTCTCGCAAACTTACTAAACCCTATCTTGCCCAGATTGATCAATATAGACCACGTAGGGTTTATCACGGGTAGGCTGGCTTCAGACAATACCAGGAAAATAATTGATATTATTGAATATGTGCATCTCACTAAGGCGGTTTTGCTGAGCCTTGACGTGGAGAAGGCATTCGGTAGAATAAATTGGCTATTTTTAGATAGAACAATGCAAAAATTCGGATTTGGGGGTCCATTCCTAGAGGGTGTCAGAGCCCGATATCAGAATCCTACAGCTTTAGTCAAACTCCTGGGAAACGATGGAGACTTAATAAAAAGCAAAAACGGCACTAGACGGAGGTGCCCGTCTCCCATTCTATTCGCACTGTCAATAGAACCCCTCGCCTCAAATATTAGAAACAATCCAGACATCTAAGGTATTACCGTAGCTGACATACTGTAGATGACAAAATATCCCTATTCGCGGATGACATTATCCCATCTATCTTTGTCGAAACCCCAAACGACCTTACCTAACCTCAAATACGCATTAACAGAATTTGGCAGAATTTCAGGCTATAAAATATCTAATGACAAATCAGAAGCCCTAAATTTGACCCTTCCACCACAAGAAATGAAACTACAACAAACAAAATTTAAGTATAAATGGAGTAATTCCCACATAAATATCTGGGAGTCAAAATAGCCAGATACTATGGCTCCCTCTTCCAATGCAACTACCCCCCTCTATTCAATAAGATTAAGAAAGATCAACAAAACTAGAACAAATACCAGATTGGAAGAATAATATCAGTTAAAATGAACATTCTCCCATGACTGTTATATACTTCCAGACTCTCCCAATCCAAATCCCACTCTCAGAGATAAAAAACCTGCAAAGATAAATCTTCCAATTTATTTGGCAGATCAAAAGGTCGAGGACGGCGCGATCAGTAATGTTGGCATCAAGAGCAAGGGGAGGCATGGGGGTCCCAGATATACTAAAGTAATATCAAGCTGCCCAGCTGAGACCGTGGTCTGGAATGCTGATCCTGGTACGTTCTGCTGGCTGAGTATTGAATCGCATTACTCAGAGGGTACCCTGCTAGAAAACTCCCTGTGGTCCCCAGGGGGGCAGGACTCAGATGCAAAAAGATTCAAATTCGGCCTGATGGCATGCACACGGACCATCTGGAATAAAACCAAAAGAAAATATAAACTCACATCATCACCATCCCAATTAACGCCTCTTTTCAATTATCCGGATTTTCCTCCGAGGTGCGAACCAAAACAGTTTGACCGATATAATAATAAAAACATACGGACAGTAGCAGACCTTATTGGTAAGGGAAAGATTCTTAGCTTCCAGGAACTATGCAACAAATATGAGGCTCCGGACCTCCACATATTCAAATATCTTCAACTGTGACATTTGTCAGCAAATTATCACATAACTCAGCCTTTCCTGAAATCACAAACTTTATTTTATTTATTTATTTATAAAATGTTTTACCAGGAAGTAATACATTGAGCGTTACTTCTCGTTTTCAAGTATGTCCTGGGCATAGTTAATATGACAAATAATACATGGCTACAAATACAGTTACATAAATGAACAGGGTATACATTATATACAATACATTGCATGCACAGTTAGAGAAGATGTATATTTTAGGCTTATGTAACAGTTACAGATCAGATTAAAATGTGAGACAGCCTTAGTTTTGAAAGAACTTAAACTGGTGGATGATGTGAGAGTCTCTGGTAGGTTGTTCCAGTTTTGGGGTGCACAGTAAGAGAAGGAGGAGCGGCTGGATACTTTGTTGAGCCTTAGGACCATGAACAGTCTTTTGGCGTCAGATCTCAGATGATAAGTGCTGCATGTGGTATGGGTGAGGAGCTTGTTCATATAGGTGGGTAGCTTGCCCAGAAAGTATTTGAAGGCAAGACAGGAAAGGTGAACTTTGCGCCTAGACTCGAGTGATGACCAATCTAGTTCTTTGAGCATTTCGCAGTGATGTGTGTTGTAGTTGCACTGGAGAATGAAACGACAAATTGAATTGTAGAGGGTGTCAAGTTTGCTAAGGTGGGTTTGAGGTGCCGAACCATATACTATGTCTCCATAGTCGATAATTGGCATTAGCATCTGCTGTGCAATACGCTTTCTGACCAGCAGGCTTAGGGAGGATTTGTTCCTGTAAAGTACACCTAGTTTGGCATAGGTTTTGGATGTAAGGGTATCAATGTGATTTCCGAATGTTAAGTGGGAGTCAAACCATATGCCCAGGTATTTAAAACTAGTAACAGGAGTTAGGGTGGTGTTAGCGTTGGTTCTGATCTGGAGCTCAGTCACTGGAAGCTTTAAAAATTTAGTATTGGTCCCAAATACCATTGTTACTTGTCGGTGTTTAAAAACAGTTTGCTTTGGGAAATCCAGTTTTCTAGTCTCAAAAAGTCAGACTGAAGTATGTGTTCAAGGTCAGAGAGGCTATGGCTGTGTGCATATAGGATTGTGTCATCTGCATACATGTGTATTGAGGCTTCCTTACAAGCTGAGGGAAGATCATTGATGAACACTGAGAAGAGTAGGGGCCCCAGAACAGAACCTTTCGGGACGCCACAGGTGATATTCAAGGGGTTGGAGTTAGAGACTGAGATGGACACATGTTGGGATCTACCTGATAGGTAGGACTGAAACCAGTTTAAAGCATGCTTCCCTATTCAAGAGCTCTGGAGTCTGTTAAGCAGGATAGCATGATCAACAGTATCAAAAGCCTTTGCAAAAACTAGGAATATTGCACCAGTGAGTTGTCCCCGTTCCATTCCACACTGGATTTCATTGCAAACTTTTAGCAGGGTAGTTACTGTGGAGTGTTTGGGGCGAAAGCCTGATTGGAATTGGCTAGGGAAATTTGTCTTGTTATAGTAAGTGCTTAATTGGGAGTGGACACATTTTTCCATGACTTTAGATAGGATTGGGAGAAGGGAGATTGGCCTGTAGTTTGAGACAGTGTTTTTGTCCCCCCCTTTGAAGATTGGGACAACTCTGGCAGTTTTCCAGGTCTTAGGCATATGGCCTGCAGACAGGATAGAGTTGACTATGGAAGCAATTGGTTTGGCAATTGCTGGGGTACCAAGTCTTAGGAACCTAGATTGTGGTAGGTCAGGTCCAAATTGGCTGCTTAGTTTTAATTTGAGGAGCGCTTGTGTAATCTCCTCTTCGGATACTGGGCCAAATTTAAAATTGTGGGCAGTGTTGGGAGGGGTGGGGCTATATGGGTACTCCCAGGATGAGATTCAGGTTTGTGGTTTGGGTTGTGTTTCGGGTTGTGTTTCGCTAATAAGTTAGTAGCACACCCCACAAAGTAAAAATTGAATGCATTTGCAATGTCGGTGGGGTTTGTCAGGGTAATATCCCCCATAGTGATATTACTTGGCTGTTGATAGTTAGAAGGCTGGAATATATTGTTGATAACCTTCCAGAAGTTAGCTGGGTTTGACGTATTCTGGAGGATATTGTCAGAGTAATATTGTGCTTTTGCATGCCTTGTTTGCCTTGTGCACATGTTCCGCAGACCTATGTAGTGATTGAGATCCTTGGTAGTGCCAGTTACTTTGTAGCTTTTCCACAAGGCATCCCTGAGCTGGTAGAGTGCTATGAGGTCAGGTGTAACCCATGGAAGGTGGGCACCCCGTACTCTTATTCTGCGTAGTGGCGCATGGGTATGAGTTTTAAGAACTCGGATTGGAAATAGTCGAGTGCAGAATCAGGGTCGGGAATTAAATCGATTCTATGCCAAGGGCAGTTGGTAAGGTCATCCAGAAACTGTTGTGGGTTAGTGGGTTAGAGTTTCTAAATGTTCTAGTGAGGAGAACTTTAGGGCTTGTTTGGGGCGGTTTCATTTTCCTTACACAGTACACTATTGCATGGTCACTGAAAATGTCAGGAAAGATGCCAGAGGATTGGATTCATATTGAGTCATATTGTCAGAGAGGAGTGTATCAGAAAGGGCTGATCACGAAAATTTACCTCGGAATGGAGGCTTCAGGAAACACTCATGATTATAATGACATGCTTAAATGGGCCGAGGATTTAAATGTCACTACAGACAGAGACGAATGAGAGGATATATGGGCATATGGGGCAAAAACATCTATCTGCACCACAACAAAGGAAAACATAAATAAAATCATATTCCACTGGTACCTAACCCCAGATAGACTTAGAAAGATATACCCAGAAGTCACAGATTTGTATTGGAGGGGCTGCAGACAGAAAGGGGATATGGTCCACGTATGGTGTGTGTATCACTTTTTGTTATATTGTGGTGTGCAGCATTTATTCCTTGTTATACCACATATGGTGGACATGTCCCACAATACAGAAATTTTGGCTTATGATCCAAGAAATTATAAGAGACACAACAGCAGAAACGATCCCAGTAGATCCCCTCATATATTTATTAGCAAAACCAAAAGAAGATATAAGCCACCCCCTGAGACGACTGATCTTATTCATATTGACAGCAGCCAGGTGCTCAATTGCAGCCTCATGGAAAAAAATTGCTCCACCATCCAGACGCACGGTAGTGAAAATAATTAACGAGGTAATGACAATGGAGAAATTAACAGCATTTAAGAAGCAATTAACAGAGGCCTTCTATAGAACATGGGAATCATGGATCAAACACTAAAATAATCTGAAAAGAAACATCTGATTGGAGCTGGGCTGTTGGAGGTGAGGGATCCTATCCTCCTCCCCTCTCTGGTACCCTCCCCTCCTCCGCCTTACCTTCCCCTCCTTCCTTTAATTGTCATGTGCTGTCTCGTCTTGTCGCAATTCATTCTCCCTTTTTTTTGTCTGTACGCCCCCCCGTACGAGTTTAATAAGCAGCAATGAAATAGCTCAGCTGCTTGGATCGACCAAGAAGATCAATAAGATCACACCGATGTATCAACTGACTCATGGATGGAGGAAATGTTTGTCGCAGATATGTAATGTTGATCCTATATGACTGTAACTGATGCCTGCTGTAAGGTACTGATCTAACATATGCTGTAAAAACCAATAACATTATTCGAAACAAAACAATTTTTTTTTGGAGATGTTCTAAAATTGGGAGCCACGCTCAGGCCGCGTTATAAGCGGATCACGCTATAACGGGGTTGAGCTGTAATAATAATAATATGCACGCAAAAAAAGGGGAGAGAAAGCACACCATATATACAAAACAATTAGCTCACAATTAGCAAGTGTAGGCGTCATAAATTGTATAAAAAAGATACTTCATCAAATGACCAGAGACGGAAACCACTACAGGTAGATGGGGAAAAAAGGTATTTCATTATATACAATGTATCCAACGTGTTGGAGACATCTCAGGGTCCCTTCATCATGCACCTCCCAGATAACATCACTGATTTTGGTGTAGTTGTTTCCTCTGTTGCAGGTGCCAATTAAAACAATTATTATCAGCATCACTTACATGTCAGCACCTCTACTGTGCCCCCGATTACAGAGGCGACCCTTTCATGTTTAAAGAAGCAATCGAGGCCATTTATTATTAGTTATTTGTTTAAATACAGATTTGGAGCAGGGAGTCTCTGGAAATGAACCCTAATAATTTCATCTCTGTGGGCCCCTTACTTCCAGAGACAGTTACTTCCGAAGGGGATGCCGGTATCTCTCTGCAGTTTTCAGCTTCCTCGTCACATGGTCCAATAGGAAGCCGCACTTGGTGATGACACGGCTTCCAATTGGCCTGCAGCGCCCAGGAGCTTTGAAAAGCAGCCATATAGTGAACCCTGGAGTGGCTACTGGCACCCACTATGGAGGTAAGTCCTTCTGGAAGCAGGGGTCCCCCGAGTTGAAATTATTGGGTATCAGCTCCAGAAACCCCCTGCTTCAATCCTGCATTAAAAGAAAAAATATATAAAAAGCTTTGATTGCCTCTTTAAAGCTGCAGTTAAAGCAATATCCTACATGTGGTTTTTTTATTAAATAAGTTCTGTACTATGAGAAAACACTTGTAGCATTTTTTTTTTAACGAAAAAAAAACCCATTATTAATGTAACAAGCATTTTTGTTTTTATAGCAACCATTTACAAAGTTACATCCTTTACCTCTTTTGAGACAGGCTCCTGCTCTTGAGCCCTGCCCTCTCTCTAGAAGTGCACCAATTGTATCTAGTGCCTGCCTGGTCACATGATCCGCCACACAGATCTTTGCATCTTGGGTAATATTTTGCAGCCCTAACAGTGATATAAAGAACCCCAAGCCGAATCTTCAGCGATCAATTACAGGAGAATGGATTGATCGGCAAGTTAGCTAATCACTTGTCAGTGTGCAGATTGTATTGATGCACATATTGAACGGAAAAAAAAATTAAAACGGCAGCTTGAACTGCAGCTTTAATATTGATCATTATATTATACTATGTCCTGTCCCCATCTGTATTGTTCAAATTAGGTGTTATCATCAGCCTCATACCTACCACACGCAGCATTTATCCCGAGATCTGACTCCAAAAGACTGTTAACAGTCCAAAGGTTCGACAAAGAATCCAGTCGCTCCATCTCTTACCGTGCATCTCACAACTGGAACAATCTAAACCGCCTCCAGTATAAGTAATTTCAAGACTACAGCTGTGACATTTTAATCTTGTCTGTAATTGTTACATATGTCCATAATCATATTATCTCTAATTGTTCTGAAATGTCTGTCAATTGAATGTATCACCTTTGTTCATTTAATGATACCATGTATTGTCACCGTAACTCTGTGCCCAGGACATACTTGAAAACAAGAAGTAACTCTCAAAGTATTATTTCCTTGTAAAATATAAATAAATCATTGTTCTTATTATTGCTCAATGTGGGCCAGGGTCTGTCTTGTCTCCCAGAGCCTAATGTTTAATATTGTATGGCTTCACATCTTCTCGCCGTTAATAATACATGACTCGTATTCTGAAAATAAGCTTTATTACTTTTAATGGTAACTATATCAAATATTAAAGTGTTGTGAGTGTGTATGTGTGTATATGTATATCAAATGGTTTTCTGCACTTTCTTGCTGACAACATCCCAGAATTGTTGTCATTATTCATCATGTGCCAGGCACAAAAGATAAATATAGTCACACTCTTAATTGTATGTGCTGGTGAGAAAGTGAAATAGGTTGGGGGGGAGGGGGGTGGGGGGTTGTCTCAAGTAAACAGCACTAAGATCTAAGCAGCCATTTTGTCTGTCATCCATTATGGTGTATGTCTGCTTGGAAGCATGAAATGGAAGCTCTGATCTGAAAGAAAGTTTTCACTCTCAGCAAATTTGTTGATGTTAAGCCATCGTCAGCTACAAGACAACCTTGAGATAGAGATAGGCCACTGTGTAGCGGGAATTAGAGATATCAGTCACGTGTTTACATTTAAAGTGGTAGAAACAAGAGACAGAGGTTGGGTCTCACACCGCAAGAAATGCATAAAAACACAGGAGACCCTGGATGCTGCGTATATGGGGGAAAGGTTACAAGCTTGCATAATGATTTTAGCTGACTCTCATATTCATTTTGTTTTCCTTATACATTTATGTTATTAAACTGATGTTCTCATATTCATTTTGTTTATCTTATACGTATATGCTATGATGTACAAACCACCCCAGAAAGGGGGCGTCAGCTTTAGTATTATGGTATAAATATATTTTATAGGCCATATACCTGTCAAAGAGCTTTGTTTATAATCTGTCTCATGTGTGCATCTGTACACCAATAAACTCACTTGTTATTCTGTGATTTTAACCCTCAACTTGTATTTCTTTATAGACGCTTTCATACTGGCCAAGTGGACAAGGCCACAAGGGCCCCCTGCCATAAGTGCCACGGGCCCCACAAAGCCTTAATCCGGCCTTGTATAAAACGTAACCACAGATTCTCACACCCTCAGCTCTCTACATTTGATATAACAATAAGCAAAATCTGTTAGAAGTACTAAAGCCAGAATGTTTGACTCAAATACATAAATAGCGAGGTACGGTAAGGTACTAGCCAAAGAAGAATAACAACACAAATAGGGATAGTTACTAATGGTTCTTAATGTTCAGAGCTCCAAAATGTTTACCAAAAAAGGAACTGTTCAAAAACAACAATATCTATATGGTTTACTCAATAATAAGACTTTAAATAACCACAGCTATCTCAATACATAAACTCAACTCATCACAAATGAAATTCATAATAATACACAGACATGGAATGAAATTTACATGGAGGGAGGATGGGAAATGCAAAGCACATTCCAGAATTATGTTCTTAAAGAGTCAAACCACTATAATTATCCAATCATTGTAATACTGATCAATACTTGCAGAGAGCACAATTAGTAGCAGATCTCATACTTTTGTGGTAAAAACTTACATACACACACACACACTTACACACACACACTTACACACACACATTAAAGGCAAGGCACAGATGTCTCCCCTAAGGGATTGAGGGTGACTGAGATGTGCAGTCGTAATGCAGTACTGTTCATTCCACACTGTTTGAAAGCTCTCAGTCCAAAGTGCCTGCAGTCTTATAACTTCTTATTCACTCTCTGGTCAATGCATTTGGAGTGCAATCAAAATGAATGAATTAGGTCAGACAATGTCACAAGGAGAGTGATTCCTCAATTGTTCTCAGCATATAATGAACAGCATTTAAGTACTGGTCACCTGATCGTGTACTCTGCATATGTTGCACCCAATATTGTTTAAATATTTCTGAGTTTCTGCAATAATTAACACCATAATCAGTATGTTATTATTTAAATGTTTTCATCCTGGTCTTTAAATTCTGCACCAGCCTCTATAAAAGGTATTATACAAGACAGATCTCAATCATTTTAGTATTATTTCAAATTTAAATATTTCTCTAAATGGTATATTACTTCTTATGCAACAATTTACAAACAGCTGATAAATGATAATTTCTGTTCAACATGAACAGATTCCTTTATATTACTAAAACATTTTTATCTACACGTGGACTATATACAGTATCTGGGAAATATCCACAGGGCAAAACAATGAAGATTGCGTTTGTACTATAAAAGCGTGTATATGTAGGGTTATACTATCCTTTATCTTTGCACTGACAAATACGATCATCAATACACAGTGCTGTCAAATAAATGCAGCATTGCTGATTTTCAAACATTAACAGAGTGTACTTCATTTTGCCATTTCTAGAATATAACAATAATTGTACCTTCTTGGCTCTCAAATTCTTCAGATAAAAGATGGTAACAGCAGCCAACACTGCAAACTGCTTTTATTTCCGGTTTGGCTGTGAAAATCCGCAGTGTATTTGGAGCAAGGTCTCCACATGTATGCAGCCCCACCATAATGGATTCCTGTGGAAACAGAAGACACTCATCAGAAAACAAGAAATAAGAAGTTCTTCTCTAAAACCATGCATTAAAAAGGGTATGAAAATTAAAATGAGCACCCGAGTTTTTGCTGAAATAATGTACAATGATTATAAGCAACATAATTGTTACTTTTATCTGATATTAACTGACATACCTCCCAAAACACACATCTATCATTTCCATCGTAAATTAACCAGTGAACTGTACGCAAACACAAGGAATTTTACATTCTAAAAACGCTAACTATATGACATACATATTAAACATTGTATACAACCTACTTTCATTCAGTTATTCATTTGAGGATCAATTTTGAAAAACATTCACAGGATTTATTCTAAGTAATATTTCATAATTAAAAGAGTAATCAAAGAAACTATATAAACAATATGCGATCAGGTGCTGAACTGCAAAGCATGTTTTATTAGTTTGACCAGTCTAAATATGACTAAATTGCTTTAGCTTCTATAAAGTCATGCGTGTTGCAGCAGTGCAGCAAAATATTATTAATTGAAATCCCTGCATGGCCTTCCTTTTTTGATAGTGAAACACGAAAATATCGTCATTGTAGAGGTAAAAAGCATTTTTGGCAAAAACTCACTAAATGCTCTTCCTGACTTGGAACTTCTTTATATTTCTTTTGAAAAACTCAATAAAGACACACAATCCTCAGAACTTTTCTTATCAAAATACCTTCCTTTTTTTTTTTAAATACAGAAGTTTTCCTGTAAAAACAAAAAACAAAAAAAATGTAATCGCCTTTTACACCGAATTCAAAGAATGTAGTTAATGACTTTACCTCTACAACGACGATATGATGATTAAAAAACACGCTTTACAGTTTCTGGTCTTCAATCTGATTTTAAAAGATTTGTTTTTCCTACGGTTTTATAAAAATAGTTGCCTTTGACTTGGAGATGTTCAAATTTTTGCAGCACATTGGGAAACACCAAAACTGTTGTAAGACAGACCCTAAAAATATATGGTGGAGAGGGGGAGAGAGGGAGAGAGAGAGAGAGAGAGAGAGACATCTATACAACACATGGAAAGATACATGTGGACACACCTGAGATACTAGTCATAGGACTATCAGGGTCTGGACTTACTCAGTCTTGGGAAATTTGAAGTTTAACCTTTTAAAGCTCTGCAAAAATGTAAAACAAAACCCTGCACAATTTAAACTATCTTGCAATTAATTTTCTAAGTTTAGTTAGGACAATTTTGCACATCACTATCCACAGAATTATATAAACTTATTATTTATTTTTTTTTCTAAATAATGAAATATCTGCATGCAATCGACAAATTGCAGTTGTATACACATATTTCTAAAAATCAAAGACAGCTGACCTCTAAATCCGTAATGATGTCATGCAGATCTGTTTCTGCGGTAACATAGGAAGTGAGAGGCGAGTATATATGTGAGTCACTCAGCTTTCTGGCCTTGATGTTCTCCATTTTCCTTTGTTCTTTTTCTTGTTCACTGAGATCTTTGCAAACACTTTCTGACACTAAAGGGACTTCAACAGCATCAGTGGGAAGGATATCCAAAAAGGAAAAAGTATTTTCAGAATGCCCATCTGTATCTGGATCTTGTATTGTTTTGTCTGCAGCAGATGCATCTGAAATTGACAATTTCTCTGTTTCCTGATTTGTATATTTTGGCAATAAACTATCTTTTTTTTGGTCAGAGTCTGGTGTGGTTGTAATTGTTCTGGCATCGGTTTTATAGGCTTTGCAATACTTTTTCAATTTCCGGTTTCTCTTGTTGGCTCCATTTGTATTGGTATGGGAAGAGTCAATCCCATAAACCTTAAGGTCATATCTCACGGATAAATATGAGCTTAGATAGCCTTTTCCAGCACCCAAGTCTATCACCTAGAAGAAAGAAGAAATAATAACAACAAAGGACAATCCATACTAACGAACTAAAACATTTAAACTACAGTAACCAGAGACATCAATTAATTCAAATAACGGATTTATTCCCACATATTATTAAAATAGTTGAGAAATGACTAGGAAGATTTGACATTAACAGAGATCGATATTTTGGATATACTATCTTTAACAGAAACATGTTTAAAAAAAAAAAAAAATCTAAATCAATGCTAGTGCTGTGTTACAAAGACCACATACTGTAGGTACTGGTTTCTCCAGTCAGAAACTCGTGATGTGGAAAGCTCATACACATCATTTTTGTTAAACTAATAAGGAAACCAGAATCCAGGTTTCTTTAGGTCCAGAACAGCTACTAGAACTGTATACTATATTAAAAAGGGTATGGATGGGTGAAGAACATAGAGGGGAAAAAAGAAGCAATATCGTGTTTACAAATGAGATTCAATGTAGGAGTAAATAGTGACACACTATACAAATGTTAAAAAAAAACAAACACGTAACAGTTTCCCCCCTTTTGTTTAGATACTCTCTCACAGCATCTCCCTCCGTGGGACCCGAACTGCCGAATTTTCTGCGTAACTTCCGGGTTCGTCCGTGTCAGTACAAATCCAAAACGTTTAGTAGGTAAACTCCCTCTTCATCAGTGGGATACCTCCTGGTATCCGGCTAATCTATTTATGGTCCTAAGTGCTCCAGTAGCCTTGTGTAAACGTGACTGGTCTTTATTAACATGGTATTATATTACTCTAATAGTCCTATTTTTATTATACATCATAAAATAAAGTATAACTAATGCATCATTTTAGAATATAAATCTACACACGCTTATATATAACATATGAACATGTTAATACTTTTTTTTTTTTTTTACATATTTAAACATTAAAACACTAATATTCAATAGTACTTTTGCAAATGGAGAAGGCATCAAAACTGGGCCTTGTTTGCATAATGGGGGATTTTAATTATCCAGACATAAACTGGGGCAATGAGATTGGCGTTACAACAAAAGGGAACAGGTTTTTGGGGGTGCTTAAAGACAATTATATGACCCAAATTATTGAGGAACCAACCAGGAGAGGGGCAGTTCTGGATTTGGTCATATCAAACAATGTAGAAGTAATAACAAATATTCAAGTCCTGGAACATTTGGGTAACAGTGATCATAACATGATCTCATTTGAAATAAATTATCAAAAAACAGATTACTTGGGTTCAACAAAGACCTTCAACTTTGGAAAGGCAGATTTTAATAAACTGAGTTCTAATCTAGTAGTAATACAATGGGATGATGTTTATGCAGGGGAAAATGTAGTAGACAAATGGGCAGTTTTTAAAACATTGTTAGAAAGCACACTTATCAGTGTATACCCTTGGGTAATAAGTATAAAAGAAATAAGTCAAAACCAATGTGGCTAAATAAACAGGTAGGGGAGGAAAGGGACAAGAAGAGGAAGGCGTTTAGATTCTTTAAGTCAGAAGGGACAAAGACATCGTATATCAGAATTATAAGGAATGTAACAAAAATTGCAAATGGGCAATAAAATTAGCAAAAATGGATAATGAAAAAAGGATTGCAATAGAAAGTAAGGTCAACCCTAAAAAATTCTATAAGTACCTTAATAACAAAAAAATGAGAAAAGAAAATATAGGACCCTTTCAGTGTGAGATGGGTAGGCAGATTATTGGAGATAAGGAAAAAGCTGAGGTATTAAATAAATTCTTTGCCTCTGTGTTTACCAGGGAAGAATCAAATTCAATAGTAGTGCCGCAGGAGGAAGCTACAACCTCCATATTAATAAACAATTGGTTAACTGAGGAAGAAGTTCATAAGCGACTTGAAAAAATTAAAGTTAATAAGGCACCTGGCCCCGATGGCATACATCCAAGAGTTCTCAAGGAGTTAAGCTCAGTAATATCAAAACCATTATATTTAATATTCAAGGACTCCATTTCCACAGGCTCAGTAGCACAAGATTGGTGCAAAGCAGATGTGGTGCCTATATTTAAAAAGGGAGCTAGATCACAACCGGGAAATTACAGACCTGTAAGCCTGACTTCAACAGTAGGGAAACTACTTGAAGGTTTAATACGGCATAATATTCAGGAATACCTAATGGAAAACAAAATTATTAGTAATAGTCAGCATGGATTTATGAAGGATAGATCTTGCCAAACTAATCTTATTTGTTTCTTTGAGGAGGCAAGTAGGAATTTAGACCAGAGTAATGCAGTTGATGTGGTCTACTTAGATTTTGCAAAGGCTTTTGATACGGTTTCACACAAGAGGTTGGTGTACAAAATAAAGAAAGTTTGACTCAGTAACAATATATGCACCTGGATTGAATACTGGTTAAAGGACAGACAACAGAGGGGTGTCATAAATGGAACTTTTTCAGGTTGGGCTAAAGTCGTGAGTGGAGTACCTCAGGGATCAGTACTGGGACCCCTGCTTTTTAACTTGTTTATTAATGACCTTGAGGTTGGCATCGAGAGCAAAGTCTCCATCTTTGCTGATGATACTAAATTGTGTAAGGTAATAGAATCAGAGCAGGATGTAATTTCTCTTCAGAAGGACTTGGAGAGACTGAAAACGTGGGCAGGTAAATGGCAGATGAGGTTTAATACAGATAAATGTAAGGTTATGCATTTGGGATGCAAGAATAAAAAGGCGAATTACAAATTAAATGGGGATAAAATGGGGGAATCCTTGATGGAGAAGGATTTAGGAGTGCTTGTAGATAGCAGGCTTAGCAATAGTGCCTAAAGTCATGCAGTAGCTGCAAAGGCAAACAAGATCTTATCTTGCATCAAACGGGCAATGGATGGAAGGGAAGTAAACATAATTATGCCCCTTTGCAAAGCATTAGTAAGACCACACCTTGAATATTGAGTACAATTTTGGGCACCAATCCTAAGAAAATACATTATGGAACTAGAGAGAGTACAGAGAAGAGCCACCAAATTAATAAAGGGGATGGACAATTTAACTTATGAGGAGAGGCTAGCTAAATTAGATTTATTTACATTAGAAAAGAGGCGTCTAAGAGGGGATATGATGACTATATACAAATATATTCAGGGACAATACAAGGAGCTTTCAAAAGAACTATTCATCCCACGGGCAGTACAAAGGACTCGGGCCATCCCTTAAGGTTGGAGGAAAGGAAATTTCACCAGCAACAAAGGAAAGGGTTCTTTACAGTAAGGGCAGTTAAAATGTGGAATTCATTACCCATCACATTACTGTGATGGCAGATACAATAGATTTGTTCAAAAAAAGGTTGGACATATTTTTAGATGGGAAAGGTATACAGGGATATACCAAATAAGTATATATGGGAAGGATGTTGATCCAGGGATTAATCCGATTGCCAATTCTTGGAGTCAGGAAGGAATTAATTTTTCCCCTTAATGGGGTTTTTTGTTTGCCTTCCTCTGGATCAATAAGTATAGATATAGGATAAAGTATCTGTTGTCTAAATTTAGCATAGGTTGAACTTGATGGACGGAAGTCTTTTTTCAACCTCATCTACTATGTAACTATGTAACTATGTAATAGTACTGTAATGAGAAAAGCGAAGTTAGAGAATTAAAATATGAAAACAATGATGAAAAATCATAAAGTAAAAGACAAATAGAACAATTGAACCTTTCATATTTAAAATAGACTTTATAATTGATAGGTTATTAATGGACTGTCGTAATTGGGAGACCATATATTAAATAAAATATATCTTATACTTAATTGATTGTCAGTAAAACATTTTAAGACGAAATATAAAAACATATTGGACAGTCATTAAGAGACCATACTGTACTGTATATTGGATGTGGTATTGCTATATTGGATATATAATTAAATTATATAATGGGGAAACTATATGTAAAATGCATTCTTAAATCTTGGTAAATCCAACACTAGTACATTTAAGCTCTATGGAGAAAAAAAGAGGAAACCATGTTAATAAAGATAAATCCTGATCAGGCAGGGGTTAATATTGCAATAGGGTAATAAATAGAGCATCCAGTGACCGGGAGACATTATCCCCAATGAAGTGGAACTCTAGTCACTAAACGCTTTGGATTTGTACTGACACAGAAGTCACGCGGCAAAACCAGAAGTTCGGCGTCCATCATCAGGAGCCACTATCATCCTGGATGGCACTCCGCAGACTTATACGTAACATGGCAAAAACATAGCTCCTCATACTTCCTCCCAAACCTGGCCCTATTACCTGCTTCCACATTACTGTTGGAAGTACTATCATTCATCCAGTAGCCCAAGCACGCTGCCTAAGGGTCACACTCGACTCCTCTTTCACATTCAAAAGGTAGCAAAAAACTGTTGTTTATTCCTCCGCAATATTACAAAGATAAGCCCTTTCCTCTGTTGCTCGACTGCTAAAACTCTGACTCAGGCCCTCATTCTCTCCTGTCTCAATTACTGTAACCTCCTGCTGTCCGGCCTCCCTGCTTCTCACCTGTCTCCCCTACAATCTATCCTAAACACTGCTGCCAGAATCACTCTACTTTTTCCTAAATCTGTCTCAGTGTCTCCCCTGCTGAAATCACTCTCCTGGCTTCCTGTCAAATCTCGCATCTCACACTTGCACTCAATTCTCCTCCTCACTTTTAAAGCAAGCGCCCTCTCTATCCACCTTTAAGACCCACCTTAAGACCCACTTGCTTAAAGAAGCATACGAGTAGCACAGTGGCTAATAATATACACATGATACATAAAGCTGGCCCCATGCAGATGCACTTATCTAAACTATAAGGTTTATTAATTTAAATCACTTTTTACACAGTATTCACATTAATATTTAAGGTATCCTCACTTATAGGATCACTATTTAGATTTAAGCGCTATTGGATAACATCTGTTTCCACTATTCTGCACTTATCAGAATGCCCTCCTACTGTCTCTGTACGTTCTTCCTACCTACCAATTAGATTGTAAGCTCTTCGGAGCAGGGACTCCTCTTCCGAAATGTTACTTTTATGTCTGAAGCACTTATTCCCATGATCTGTTATTTGTATTATTTGTTATTTATATGATCATTACGTGTATTACTACTGTGAAGCGCTATGTACATTAATGGCGCTATATAAATAAAGACGTACATACACTATGAGTGTCTTAACAAACGGGAAGAAGCAGTAAGTGCTGTGATATTCTGTTTTTTGTTGTTGGTTTTTTTAACATTTGTATTGTGAGTGTGACTACATGCTCCTACATTGAATCACATTAGTAAATAATATTACACTATATTGTTTATTTTCCCCTCTATATTCTTCACCATTCTTTTTTTCTCCACATGTTGCACTTTCTTACTGAGCGAAGTCATTATCTGGAAGCTACCTGTGGGAGTTGTTAAGAAAGAGGGGAAGCTTTATTGAATACTTGGTAGCAAATATTGAGATATTATGTGTTGTATTAGAGATATGATGTGCTTACTATAGATTTGTATATTTATATTATAAAGGAGTATGTTTAAAATGTCACAAACACTGATGAAGCAGGGAGAGGAGAGAGCTGCAGGTGCTGGGTAAGTCCTCGTGCAGTGGCCATTTCGCTAAAAACAAACAAACATTGGAGATGTTTTTAAATCGGGAGCCACGCTCAGACTGCGTTATAAGCGGATCCGCGTTGTAGCGGATTGCGCTATAACGGGGTTGAGCTGTATTACTACTTTTATGTAATAGTGTTTTTTCATTAAAAATAATTTTCTCTAACATAACTTTTGCCCTGGTGTAAAGTATAAAAAAAAAAATCACAGTCTTCTTTACAAGAATGGAACACACTGACAGAAAAGTTGGAGGTTCAGTCGCTGCAATTAAAAACATTGTTGGAGCACTTTCGTCTTAAAAAGACAAACTGGGTGCACAATATCATTAAATGCAGTCCACAGGATAGCTACACTTGTTCTGTTCGATATTGATGCACTTACTTGTAAGATTTCTATTTTACACTAAGCAGTATAGTTGGTGCTTAGCTGAAGGGATTGTCAAGAACCACTTCACTACCATTTCAGTACACAAAATCAAAACATTGGAATTACCCCCGGAGCACACAGGATACAAGAGACCTCTTCTCTTAATTACATAATTCTTTTTTTCTTTATTTGCAAATTAACATCAAGGCACAACGTTAAGGCACCAGAGCTGGCATCACATTTCACCTGATGAAGGGATGTTTTCCCAGAAGAGTTGTACCTCGATGTTAATCTGCAAATAAAGAAAAAAAGAATGATGCAATTAAGAAAAGATGTCTCTTGTATCCTGTGTGCTGCGGGGGTAATTCCAATGTTTTGATTTTGTGCACTTTAATGGCAGCAAAGTGGTTCTTGCTGATACTACCTCCAGCTAAGCACCCATTATACGGCGAAGTAGAACAGAAATCCAACAAGTGAGTGCATAAATATCGAACAAAACAAGTGCAGCAATTAAAACCATAAATTACAGCAACATTTCCAAAACTGCTTGAACATGTACTGTAACTAACAGCAGCTCTCCACACACAGGAAAAATCGGTGCACCGCCGGAAAAAGTATGCAAAGGCTGGGATATGTGACCGTAGATACTTCATTAACAGAGCATGTCAGTAGAGTTCTGGCGGATCCTCTAACGTGTTTCACGCCGAATTCTTTGACAAGCGCTTTGCCGTGAAACACGTTAGAGGATCCGCCAGAACTCTACTGACATGCTCTGTTAATAAAGTATCTACAGTCACATATCCCAGCCGTTGCATACTTTTTCCGGCGGTGCACAAATTTTTCCTCTGTGTGGAGAGCTGCTGTTGGTGATGTCATCGGAAGCACGCCGGGCTGCTGAACCGGCTGGAGTTGTAGTTCCTGCCGATAACAGACCACCCACCGGGACCGAGGAGTCATCTGCGGGTTGCGGTGTGTCTGCCTGGACGGAGGACCCTTCATTATATATAGAGGACGGCTGCACTAAGATCACCAACCGTGAGTCTAAATAAAACTTCACTAGAGCTTGTTTATAAGCCTGTTGTTTAGGAGAGACTTTGCATTTATTGCTACTCACACTTGTGGTCAGGTTGCCTGTTCCCTCCTTCTCCTTTCCCCTCTTCCCTTGCGTATGGGATATAGAGAGGTATATGGTATTATACAGCATACTATTCAGCAGCCTATATTCTTCTGAGCGCCGAATTGGTAAACTAACAAAGTTCACTGCATTACTATGTACTGTAATCAGAATGCAATAAAATCAACAGTTTAATTTTCCATTTATAGTTTTGGGGACAGGGGGTGGGGGGGACAGGGGGTGGGGGGGGGCGGGGGAGATTATGATGAAAACTAAGAGGGGGCTAAGGCATGACACAGTGCAAGCTATAGGATACAGATCCTGATTGCCATTCAAAACAAAAGTCTAATAGTGCCGTTTCTGCACTACAATTGACTTGAACGGGAGTTTCTGTGCAGTAGTACTGAATCTGCACAATTGCACTTTATTGAACAAGCCCCATGGTCAACAAAAGTGTGATAAAAGGAATACCACCTCCCAGAATTGTCATAGCACTGTCTGCCAAGTTTATATCAGTAACAGGTGAAAAAAATCTAGCATATTGACCCATTCACTGCCAGATGAAACCAAAACACATACACTCCAGCAACTTGAGCAAAAAAACATTTCAACATAGTTGCCATGTTATTGATTAAAGCAATATAAAGTAGTAGTAGTTCTACAACAATTAGGGTTATTCAGTAAACTGTGATTAGAGCAGTAACACATTGTTGAAATACCATTAAATCAATTGGAGTTTCAGTGTAATAGTCACTATTACAATCGTCACTATTGCTGTTTAATAGTTTATTAAATATAAAGCATTTTAGGAAATATGCGATTTAAATTGTTTTTGGTTTACATGTAAATTAATATAGATAAAAATATATATTTTTTAAATAAAAGTACTTTTCATCGTCATCTTGGTCTTTTAATCTCTCTTGGACAAAGATGGTACTCGAATGGATTCCAATAATGGCAATTTCTTCTTGCGATATGTCCGGCCCACTGTGATTTTAATTTCTTCGCCCTTGTGATGTCACAGACTTCTGTTTGGTTTAAAATCCATTCATTCTTTTTCCTGTCTCTTCGGGTAACACAAAGCATAGCTATCTCCATACTTATTTGCGTTGTCTGAAGCTTCTGAATTATCTTTGCATTTAGGGTCCAAGTGTCACATCCATATACAAGCAATGGCAAAATAAACTGGTTGAAAACTTTCTTCTTGAGGCACAGTGGAAAGTTCCCTTGAAATGATGTCTTGTTTCTTCCAAATGCTCTCTATCCCATCTTCTCCTCCTATTGATTTAATTCAAAAGGTTCCCATCCATTGTTATTTCCGGCCAAGGTAGACATAGTCTTCGACTTCTTCTTGTTTTACTCCATTTAGTTCAATCTTTCTAGACATGACACGTTTGGTGATCACTTTGGTGTTGCCGAGATTCATACGGAGGCCCACATTCTTACTTGCTTCGTCGATTTCTTCAATTTTTTGCTGGAGGTCTTATGGACTTGTGGCAAAAATAACAATGTCATCTGCAAATCATAGGGGACTCAAACATTCACAGATGATTTTGCATCCTTTTTCTTCCCAATCTAATGTCTTGAAAAACTATTCAAGTGTTGCAGTGAAAAGCTTTCGTGACATGCAGTCTCCCTGATGCACGCCATTGCTGATCCTTATCTTGCTTGTATCTTCTTGTAATCTAATGGTTGATGTGGCATTCTCGTAAATATTCTTTATAATTTCAGTGTACACGTCTTCAACATTTTATCTTAATGCATCTAGGACCACTGAGGTAGACAGAACCAAATCCTTTTTTTGTAATCTATGAATCCCAAAATGAGTGGTAGATTGTATTCATTACTTTGGGAAATCAATTATTTTACGACTTTGATATGGTCTACTGTGTTGTATCCAATGCGATATCCTACTTGTTCGATAGGCTGTGCAATGTCTAGGGTCTGATGTACCAATTGTTATCTTCTTAAAAATCATGTAAGTGATTGGAAGTAGACTGATTGGTCTGTAGTTCTTGACGTCTTCTTAGTTATCCCCTCATCTATAAGAAAGGAGACAATGGTATTGCTCCATTGTTCTGGAATTTTCCTGTTCTTCAAGCAGCATACAGTAAATAGTTGTGCAAGGATTCTTTATACTGCTTCCACCGACTTCTTTCAAGAAGCTCCCTGAGAGCCTTTCCATTCTTCATGAATGTTATTGCTTTGCCACTTCTTCTAGAAGGACACATGGTACATCATTGGTGGTTTCTTCTCGCTTGTCCCCTGCTGTAGTATGTCCAGTGTTATCTGTGTTCACGTACAATTTAATGTAGAAGACTCTTTAAGATCAATACATATCTTTTATCCATCGTCTTTGTTTAGTGCAACGATTTGCTTCTTCCCAACCATTAGTTGCTGCTTTGTCTTTTTTAAGTTTGTGTTATCTTCAGTAGTCTTCTTCACCATATCACAGGTCAATGTTCTTACATCTTCAGTTATACGTTTGCGGATTGTCTAGCACAGCTCTGCATATTTAATTATTGTTCTTCCGTCTTGGGATTGCTTAATTTCTTGTAGTCTCCTTAGTTGTGTTGTCTCACCACATATTTGATTATCCTGTTTTTTTTATGTGATTCCTCTAGTTTTTTCTGCGCTTTCATCTACAGATGAAGCCACGAGTATCCGAACACTTGTCTTTGAAAATCTGGGGCAATCTCCCAGTAATGCAGCAACATTTCTGTGACATTTCTGCAAACAGAATAATGGTCCATCGGTTTAACACAGTGGGGGTCCCTGGCAGTCTCATTCAGTTTGAATGGGACTGCCATGGACCCCCGTTGTGTTAATCCGATGGGCCATTAGTCTGGCTGCAAAAATGTCACAGAAATGTTGCAGCATTACTGGGAGATTGCCTCAGATTTTCCCAGGCAAGTGTTCGGATACTCGTGGCTGCATCTGTAGAATATACATAAGTTCTTCATAATCGTTTGTTAAAGTGTCCCCATGCATTTTGAGCAAACTGAAACGTTTTGTCAGTTCTTGTTTGAATTATCTGCTATTATTCATGTTGATTGTTTTTGTCTTATCTTAAATCAGTTGTCTTCTTTTCAACTTCACATTCAGATGTAATCTGCAGCAACCCAATCGGTGATCTCTCCTTGTGTCAAAACGGTTAAGGACTGTAAAGTTTTCAATCCTGTGTTTGTTCATTAGGATATAGTTATTCCTGACTCCATTGGGTCCATTCAATGTACATTTTATATTTGGATTCTTCTTGAAGAATTTAGAACTCTAATTTAGATGAATTCATTCACAACGAAGAAGTTTTCACATTCTGCAATTTGTACCAATCTGTCCCCATGTTCATTCCTGTTATGGAAACCATACTTACCAGCTGATGCTTTGTCTTTCTGGTCACCAATCTTTGCATTCAAATGTCCCATAACAAATGTATACAGTATGTGAAGTGTGTATGTGTTTTCATACCTCACTGAACAAAGTGAAAAGTAATTTCAAAGATTATGTAAGAGGGGCTATTAATAAAAAGTTTTTACAAAGTCAGATAATGGCTATTTTTACTTTACTTTTATTTTTATATATATATATATATATATATATATATATATATATATTATAAAAAAATATATATCTATATAAAAATATATATAATATATATATATATATATATATATATATATATATATATATATATATATATATATATATATATATATAGCTGTAATAGTCTACTGTCAATTTGTAAAAGTAAAAAGTAATGTTTTTTTGGACCAACTTCTTGAACTGCGCCTTTAAGTCTTTTACAATAAAATCACTTAGAAACACTCTCGTTTCCTGGTTCTTTTAGTAGTTTTATTCTTCGGATTACTGATGTTAACACTGAAAGCCCCCATAAATTAATGAATTTGGAAAGAAATATTGCCGTTCCCCATAACTATTTTATACAATAGCCAATGAAACACCACAACAGAAACAAAATTCCAAGCCACCCATTAGAGATCAAGGATCTGTGGGTGAAGTACAGGGTACTAAACAAAATCATTACAGTTTTATAACATCAAACCCCAAGAAAAAATGTACCCACAGGACATCTGAACTGTTGTAAAACATGTGTTGTGATTTGAATGGTCTATATTTTTTAATTAAATCTATTTTTACACAAAGTGCTTTGTGAAATAATTTGGAAACAAATAATGAACAAAATCTCTTGAAGATTTACAATTCCTATATAGTTTAACTTTTAAAAAGGTAGGAGAAAGGAACGTGGGTATTTTAATAACCAAGACGCAGATTTGTGTAGCTTGAAGGCTTTTTTTGTGATCTGTAAATGTTTTGTATGTTAGAGAAAAAATATTTATAGCATTACATTGGCAAACCAAAAGAAGTGGGTAAAATGCACCTGCATTTTATATTAAAAGTACTTTTTAACGAGAATGCCTAGCAAAAAAAATATATAAAAAAAAAATCTTTTATATTTCAGAAGGCTTTGTGGTCCACATAGAAAAATTTGTTCCAAAATAGATTTATCAACTTTTTTCTAATTTGCAAATAAGCCATGAAACATCTGAATCCAGTTACATGTCCTTTTTTTTAAAATTTATTACGGAAACACTCTGACCAATGTATAAACAATAACCATTCAATACAAGTAGTTTCTTAGGATTGAGAAGAAGTTGTTTGATGGCTGTGTAATAGGACTATGAATTATGAGATTAATTAGTGTCCTAGAACTCCAGGTGCTTAAATGCTTCTGAGACCAGCTCCACAATCTCCCTCGGTGCCCAGAAAATGGTGACATCAGTACTTCAAATGCTTCCCTGTAAACTTACTTTAAGGTTTAGTGAATTGCACAAGGTGGTCAGAGTTCACAAAGCAAAATGTGTGCGCTGTAGTTGGTAGAAATCAATTAACATCTTAGACCACGACAGGCTGCTTGCTGTTGTCTGTTTTTCTTTACGGTTTCCATTGCCAGAACTAGCAGCCTCTATCAGTACAACCAGGTTTCTAAAGATAGGACGATTTCAAGCCTAAGGCCTCGTTCAGGGTGCCAGAGGCAGGAGTTGGAGGGAGGGCATTCGGGAGGGAGGGCGGCAGTCTGCTGGGCGATGTGTGTTCATCCCCAGCAGACTTTTTCAGGAGTTGAGGAGGGGGCGGGGCTATAGACGTGAGGTTAGGGATCGAGGCTGCAGTCTTCAAATCATTCTCAAGAATGATTTCATTGTCTGCCTAGGTCCCTGTGACGCTGCAACAGCTTCAAAAAACGAATTTTTTGTTTATTGAAACTGTAGCCAGCGTCAACTCCGGGCTTCGGAGACAGGGCAGCTGCTACCCTGACAACCAGTATTCAATTTGAATACTTTGTGTCCCACGGCAGCACACCCTCCCTCCGAAGCCTGCACCCTGAACAAGGCCTAAATAATAAAGATGCTAGCTTCTCTATATACATATATATATTCAGCATGTAACTAGTTAAAATATGTAATTTAGTATTAAGTTAGAAATTATATTGGAAAATTATTAGCTGCCTCTGCAAAGATAAGAAGATAAATTAGACTGAAGACAGGCAGGTGTAGAAATGTTTTATGTGATTTAGTATGAAACTTGCTACTGTATGTTTAATGTCTGCAGAGTTGAATAGTATATGATTTTGAGTTTGGAACCAAAAGGTTAGTTAAATAGCTAGAAAGTAGTAAAAGACAATACAATAGAGATAGGTCTTAAAAGTTAAGGAACACAGTTAATTCTATAGTTACTTAGCGACAGAACAAAGAAGGGTCTTCTAAATCAAAGTAAATACAGTATTGCTAAATTAAGAAACAGTGTTCTAATGTTGATGATTGACTAAGAAGATTGGGCTGACAGTGATAAACACAGGTGATTGCTATGTTAAGACTGGTTAAGGAAAAATATATAAAGATTGTAGTTGGATTTATAGAATTCAGAATAATTCAACACTAAGCTAAGAACAACCAAGCTAAAAATGTTCCACTATAACTAATTTGTATATGCCTAAATTATGTAATTGACTGAAATGATGCTATAAAATATGTTTTCTATTGTCTCTGAATAAATTGAGAAAAGAACCGGACCATGTTATTTGATAGATATTGAAAGGGGGAACATTTATTTGCACCCATCTAATGAGCAAATGTTCAGTTTCCCCATTCCACTTTTAGGCTCATGATATGTGTAGAACATTTTGATATCTGATGACTGTTCAATAGCTTGTTTGTGTACTTCAAAATACTGTAAAAAAAAATGTATCTGCTGCATCTGAATCTTCAACAGAAGAACTCTTTTTCCAAACATACATGTCCATGCACTGCCTTTACATTGATAAAGGTCGTGAACACCCAAACTACATATATTTGTTAGAAAAATTGCAATATCTTTCTATTATCTCACCACACTGCCCCAGCCTTTACACACCTTTACACCAGAAATGATGAAAATATAGGGCTAGATCCACAAAGCTCTGGTAAACCAGAACTCATAACATGAAGTAATCTAAAACCATAACAGACTTTATTTTCCATGAGTTTAATGCATATTGACAAAGCTAATTATATGCAAAAACAACAGCCATTGTACATCTCATTAGCAGACGTTTTATTAGGATAGCATAACATTGCATTAGCTTCAAATAACGTGATGTTGAGTATGTTTTAGCCTTCTTCGTATCTAGGACACTTGGGCTTTTGGTGGAGAAGGAAGAGGAAAAGGTGGAGAGGCAGGGGACGTGAAGAGACTAATTTTGTAGAGTACTCATTGACTTATTTACCTACCAAAACACTCCACTATACAGCACGTACATAGAGCGATACCTGTGTACACACCTGAGATACCTGGTCTCCACGTTTAGCATAGAAGAGTGTTATGGGAGACAAACAAGTTATGGGTTTCCTACAAAATGTATATATTTTTTGCTCTCATTGGATCACAAACCCATGTTATAGCCACCACAATGCTTTTTATGGAAGACAAAATGACTTAACATTACCTTTCTGGCGTTTGAACATATGTGGTAAAGCGATAAGTAACCTCACGTTAAGTTACGTAATAGGGCTTTGTGGATGTGGGCCATGGTGGTCAATGTATTTTGGAAACATTCATTTTAGTTAAGAAATGAATGACTGAAATATTTTGCAAATAATATAGACACCATCATATACGTACACTGTCAGTGCTATAGAAGAAAAAAATATATTATTATTAAAGTCATAGCCATATCTAAAACGCCACGTGAGCTCATGGTTTTGATATTTGTTGACTGAAACTACAAAAAGCCACGGCCTGTTAAGTGTAACACGTCCCATTGGCACATAAAGACTTGCTGGATATGGAATGTATAATACATCCCTTTCTGCTGGTCTTTGTAAGAGAACCATTTTGTTTCTATTGAAGATATACAAAAAAGGAGAATCAGGTCCAGCAATTTGGGATGCCCCTACATGAGGTCTAACCAATTCAAAAGGAACCAACACATGGGTGCTGAGATAGGAAAAACTAAGGTCTGGAGGTAGAATAGTATAGTCCAGCACACAAAAATATAAGGCAGTCAAAAGATAACAAACAGTGTCATTTAATGACGTAAAGAAGTCATAACAGCATTCACCATTTCGGTGCAACAGGCACCTTCATCAGGGTCAAGGTGCCAGTTGCACCGAAACGTTGTATGCTATTATGACTTCTTTAAGAAATTAAATTACACTTTTTGTTATCTTTTTGACTGCCTGTTTATTTTTGGTGTGCTGGACTATACTTTTTTATGTTTCTACTAAAGAACATTGGAAGGCATTTTTTTTTATTTAGATTAAACATGTCCAATGGGCGAACAGCACTATCATACGTTGAGATTTGTTGCATGACACCATACCAACCTGATAGAAGGTTAAGGTGCACTATGGATCATAGACTACCAACTGGATTCCCACTAGCATAAGGATATGGAAGAATGCATCCACTGCCCTCACAAATAAACTTACTTCAAATAATTTGCAGATTCTGATGTGAAAACAAATAAAGGGAACAATGTTTTCGGCCGCAATGGCTGAATTTACTGAATATGTCTAATCCTAGGTTATCTTTAATCATCCTCTTTGAGGAGATGATTTGGACCCAATTATTTTCAGTATCTAGATTCTTCAAATACAGATGAATCTACATATTGTACACATGTTGCGCTCACTTATTTCATTTTCTTCTTGTACCCTCTAAAAATGTCTCTGATTATAGGGACCCTTGCCCAATCTCTGGTATCTACTCCCTATGATTCCTTGCAGATGGTATAATGTAACTAATGGTTGCCAAAGGTAGAACTTGCAGTATATCTTAAAAGCAGGATTAACGAGGTAAACTATGAGCGTCAATATCTCATTCATGCTTCTTCTCAGGTGGACTATGAGACTGAGGTATTTCCTATTGCTAACTGTACTGAAAATCGATGGAATGTTTCCGTTATGACCCATCCAAGCTCTGAATTGTAGTGCTTTATTTATACTTTTAAGAACTTCAACCGGAACACCTCAGTATCAGATGTCAAAGAAGAATTCCACATGTGCAAAAATCCAACTACAATTATTCTCTCATGTGGACTAGATATCGTAAGCCCTATTCATTTACCAAGATTATGAAATGATAAAATAGCCTGTTGCTCTCAATGGAATGGCATTTCTTTTATACAAATTGTACTGTCTAGTGCTGCTTTTTGGAGACTCAAAGAAAATTATACTGTAACTTTAAGCAAAACATAAGGCTACGCTTATAGTGCCGGCGAAGGCCAGGCGACGGTCGCTGAAAAATCAAATAAAGATGACTTCCAGCGATCGCGTCCAATCCGTCACGTCGCGCTTACTATAAGCGCACGCGACTGCGGCAATGCATTTGTTTTGCTCCAACGTCGTGTCGCTGTCGCCGGCACTATAAGCGCAGCCTAATTAATCACATAACAAAAGGGAACGACAAGATGTCGTGTACATAAGAAAAGCAAGACAACAATCTTTATATTCATTTTGTTGCTCCTTTAGTTAGCTCATCGTGAAAATCTTTGTGCTTTTTCAATTTAATGAAGTCAGTTTCCTTAGACGAAACAGCAGCATTTAGAGTGCCCGTGAAGAATGCCCAACACTTCGAAAATAAAGAAAAGGAACAGCCAAGGACAGATGAAGGAAAAAGAAAGCAGCTGAAACTAAAGTAAGAACGAAGATCGTTAGGTACCACATAGCTGCAGGAGGATGAGGATAAACAGAAATTTCAAGGTGGGAAAAAGTTGCATCATTTAATAAAAAATATGATCATATTTAAATATAATATGGTACATCATGTTTCTGAAACACATCACTGCTTTCCTGAAGTATTCAACCTCTAAATTAAACAAATAAAGCTGGGAACCTAGTGGCTATTAACCTTTAAAATGAATACCTCTCATATTTTTATAAGAAACTTTTCAGTTTTTTTCAAATTGCGTTCTTCCTGACGGTGAAGGCTATTAGCTCTTACTTGATAAATAGTAAACCTCACTCCAACTGTGTTTTCTATTCTAGCATTTTCAACAAATGTGGTATGTACCCACAATTTTGTTTTTTTTTTAGTAAAACCAAATGAGATTCTTAATTTGTATGTGTTTCTTTGTATTCCATGAATATGGTTAACACACGCATGCACCCACACACACATACGTACTGTATACATATAAAAAACAAAAAGGTACAGCGCGGGCTCCATAGTGTAAATAGTAAAAGGTTTGTTATTGCAATAATTTTTTATGGTAGTCAGCATTTCTCCTGTGTCTACATCCTTACTTGTTCACTAGATATCCATTTTATGGTAAATAATATTTATTAACAAGTATTTTATGATTGTATTTATAATTATGTTTACATTTACATTTACTATTTATTTGTTATGCTTTGATTATATATTATTCACATTTATTAATACACCATGTCACATATATATTGATTAGCATATGTTTCATATAGTCACTCACTTTTATGCATATATTTTTCACATAGTAATCATTTGAATTTATTTCAGTTATTATATAAAATATGATTTTTATATATATTATATCACTTCTATTTTTATTATAATTCATATATTTATCACATAATATTTGTTAGAGTATATACTAACACATATATAATCACATACACGTCACTGTTTAGGATTTTGTATTGCATTAAGTTTCAACTACATTTGTATGTTTTTAATCTGGTTAATTTTATCTGTCAGTGTCCACAGGTCTATGTAAAAAAAAAATTAGATATATGTATTGTATATCATTAAATATATTAATTAAACATTGTTTAACATTTTGATGTATTCCTTGTTCAAGTTACATTTATAATCAATACTTTATTGATGTTTATACTGTATATTTTTTTTGCATATTTCACACGATAAATTACGTTATTAGAGTTATATTTCCCCTGTCTTATTCCATCTTTATGTGCCAAGCTGTTTAATGTTCTATGTATTTGAAATTTAAAGCCGATTCACCTGTAGTCACTCCTATTCATTAATATGGGTGGAGATAGGATTACTAATTAATCAATTTAAGCGTATGGGTTAAAACGCTCCTTTGGCTGAGCCTGGAACTTGTCTTTACCTTCTACAGTACCTGCTACTACGGAAGAGGGCTGCGGAACTGGAAGTGCAGATACCATTGTGCCGGGCACCGTTTGGACGCACACTACTGAAGCTACCCGGCTTTGTATGTGGAAGATCATTGCACACTTCTAACTGCAAGACTTGAGCTCCGTACTGGCAGAAGAATCACAGGATACCAGAGCTTTTTGTCCAAGGCGCTAATTCTACTGATTTGTTGTGCGTGACCTGATTTTAGCATTGTGGTAATAAACCTTTTACTATTTACACTATGGACCCTGCACTGTCCCTTTTTGTTTTTTTTAGAAGTATTGAGGAAGGTGGTTGATACTGCGCATAGCTGTCTGGGAATGCCAGTGTTTTTTATTTATTTTTAAGGTTTATTATTTTTGGCTTTCCCTCCCACCCCTTCTCTTTTTGTTTCATCTCCCTTTTCCAATCCCCAGTCCTTGTCTTATATGGTGTTTGTATGTATGTCTTTTTGAAGTCTGTTATATTGGCACAATTCGCTTTAGTGCTTACTCCCTCACACTTATTGACCTTCTAATACTTGTGTAGCGCTGTAAAAAATTTTTTTTTAATATATATATCTATATATATATAATTGAATTTTGTGGGATTGTTGCTAGATGTGGTGAATCTGATTGGCCGTGGGTCAGTCACTCAGCCTCTGGCCAATCAGATTGGTCCGTATCCCTGCCCCGCCCCGCACGCCTCTCATTGGCCTGCGTGGCTCTATGACGTCACCCAAATGCCACTCTCTTCTCCTCCTCACCCGCAGCTCACCTTCCCCCTCGGCCTCACCCAACTGCCACACACACGCACAACCACCCGGCCACTGTCCTCTTCACCCAGCAGCCCGAACCGCCGGCTCCCCCCCCCCACATCACCCCCCCACCCATCACCCCCCCAGCTCACCTCCCCGCCGGCTCCTCCTATCACCCGCAGCTCACCTCCCCACCGGCTCCCCCC